>NC_090364.1:7948475-8598340 GCF_035084215.1 Heptranchias perlo
GGAAAAGAATTTCAGGGCAAAAGGTGCCGTACCCCATCTGTGCCTGCATTGTGGACGCTGCCATATTGGTAAAGGCAGCTTTCCAGGCAGCCCTGGGTGGCTGCCTAAAACAGATGTTAGGCCCCCTTGCGATGTAAGGCCTGTTTAAGGACCCCCCCCGACACATTGGGCAGCGCTGAGGCCTACTCCGCTCAGGCTTTCCAGCTCTACATGCGGCCTAACCAGAGGTCCTTGAAACAAACCAGTGGTTCTTCCCCATCATATATAATAAAGAAAATGGCCATGAAATGTTCTTTTGCCGACAGCAAAAAGTAAGTCTTTTTTTTTGCAAAACTTACTTTAATACGGGGGATTAAAGGCTGCTCCTCCTGGGCTGCTGCAGTGTAAGTTTGGGGTTCCAGTGTTTCCTCAGCCCTTGTCAGGCATGAGCTTTTTTCTGGCTGAAATCAGGGATTTATTTATTTTTTCGCAGCCGGAGGCACTTTTTGTGAAGAGTTGCCCAGGGACACCCTGAACCTCCCTTGTGCGCAAGTGTGAACATTGAGCACCTGGGGATTTTCACGCCTGCGCAAATCGGTGAGGTTGCGCGTGCTCGTGAACCCCACATGCCACGCAAGTGCTCAATGTTCACACTTGTGCACAAGGGAGGTTCAGGGTGTCCCTGGGCAACTCAGAGGCTGGGAGAAGATCTGGGCCCACACTGATAATGTGGGATACATGATTCCTACTTGGATTCTAACACCGAGTCCCATGTATTCAATAGAATTTAATTCACTCTGTCATGGTAAAGCATGATCACAAGTTGATACTCTGGGCTGTTTTTTGAGTTGTTACTGAATTGTCAGGTTTTGTAGAACTATTTGTCAGCTTTTGAGAGTTTCTAGGTTGCCACATGCCCAATAAAGAGGAACAGTGCGATGTTTTCAACGTGTCTGCTGGGCTGCGTTCAGTAGCTCTCTCGTTTCTGAGGCAGAAAGTTGTGGGATCAAGTCCCACGCCAGGATTTTAGATGTAAGCTCACCCTTCAGTACTAACACTGAGGGTGTGCCGTCCTTCGGATGAAAGTAAGAAAGACTTACAGTTAGACAGTGCCTTTCATGACCTAAGCACGTCCCAAAGTGCCTTACAGCCAATTAATTACTTTTTGAAGTGTAGTCAATGTTGTAATGTAGGAATCATGGCAGCCAATTTGCACACAGCAAGCTCCCACAAACAGCAATATGATAATGACCAGTTTTTAGTGATGTTGGTTGAGGGATAAATATTGTCCAGAACACTGAGGAGAACTCCCCCTGCTCTTCTTCGAAATAGTGCCATGGGATCTTTTACATCCACCTGAGAGGGCAGACAGGGCCTCGGTTTAACGTCTCATCCAAAAGACGGCACCTCCCACAGTGCAGTCATGGTCAATTTTAGAAAATGGAATTGCAAGTACATCAATGTGCAGCACAGATTTCAGATAATGATGGGCTTATGGAGTGGGCTCTTTCTGGATATCCCACCCATTGAGCAGGTGAGCTGTGTGTATATCATAGGGAACCTGTGTATATTATAGAGAGGAGCAAAACCTGAGTATATTAAATGGGATAACAGACAAACTGTATTGTACAGGGAATAGCAGACCCTGTATATTTTAATTTGGAGCTATATCTTGAATGTACTGCAACATGACAGCAGTCAGTCCAAGGCTGTGGAGCTGCTCAGAGGGCTCTGAAGTGGTATATAGCCATGTGAGAAATAGTGACTGTGTTTAATGGGCCAATTTTATGTTAAGAGGTAATGACAGGGGAAGCAACATTTTTCTATTTTTGATATTTCAAGGAGATTAGTAAAGTTTGTAATTACTATAAATATGCTGTCTGTACTGTGTATTGCTCATTTACCTGTTTAATGTTCAATAAATATGTTCCATGGTTTATAACCTGACCACGCTCTGATAGTATGTATTTTCCCACCTGCTGAAAACATGGCAATACATAATATATTCCAGCAAGCCGGAATACAATGACAAGGGTTCTCTGTTTGACCCCTGGGTCTCACCACATTCGCCTGGGATATTGGGCCGGTAAAGATGCACTCTGGTTCATAAGGGACATGAGGTCTGCTGATGGTAGTGATCCATGACACTGAACTCAAGGAGAATATCCAGCGTAAAAACACATATATGTAACAACCCATTTAAAATGGGAACTGCGTGCGACGTCTCACAGATTTAGTTGGTGTCCAGGCTGTTAAAGATACATTGCTGGTTTTCAGAATCCTGTCTAGCTGTTTGTCAATCCCTGATTGGTGTGTTGCTACTGAGGGAGAACAGAATCTAGTGAAGCATATTGGGGTTTCTTAAAGCAGCACCTTTTATCTGCATCTTCAACAAGAAATGACCATTATGTGCACCTTTGCGAGGATATAGGGTATCCCTCTGGTCATATGTCCCTATTTGTGGGTTCTTGAGGAGGAGACCCATGGAAGGCATGGCAGGCAGGTGTGTTTGCACATCTGGAGATCAATAAGGACCCATCCTTAATCCATTATTTGAAGGGCCAGGAAGCCCGGGTTAATGGACGCTGAGGGATCAGAACTACCGACTGTACCCATGGTTGGATACCCCATTGAGGAACCCAAGGACAAGAGGGGGACAGTGATATGATGCTCGCAGAGTCTTGGTTTAGTATGCCATCAGCCCCCAGGAGTGAAGATCAGACCCCTGGCTCCGATCAGGGCGGGTGCTGCAGTCTAATGCAGTAAGGGAGTCCCAGTTTATTGTAGCCGGCTATATTTTACATAATTGTGTCATGCATAAGCCACCCAAAGAGTGATTTGTCGTCTATAATTAGCAGAACCTGCACATATCGTAGATTTGCAGACACTGTGATATCTTATATATCTCCCGGTGTCCTGGCCAATATTTATCCATCAACCAACGTCACTAAAACAATTATCTGGTCATTATCTCATTGCTGGTTGTGGGATCTTGCTGTGCACAAATTGGCTGCTGCGCTTCCTACATTACAACAGTGACTGCACTTCAAAAAGTACTTCATTGGCTCTAAAGTGTCCTGAGGTCATGAAAGGCGCTATATAAATGCAAGTTCTTTCTTTCTAAGGAATATCACATACGAGGTAACCCTCACCCTAACCCTAACCCTCACCCTAACCCTAACCCTAACCCTAAACTTTTCCTTCATCTTTTATTTCTTTTAAACTAAACTTTTTCCTTGTGTTCCTTGGCAGCTGAGGAAGGAGAGGAGGAAGAAGGAGAATACAGAGATGGCTCCCTGTGCGGTTACTGTGCCTTCTGTGAGGTGAGAGACTTTGGGCAAATTCTTTTGAAGACTGAGATTGATCTGATCTCTGTATCAGAGTGGGACGCAATTGCTGATCATCTCGGACACACAAACAGGACTCGATTCCCAACTGGCCGCCCGGCTGTAATGTTGGCATTGTGGATCAGCCATCCGTTATATTATCTGCCCGTTTTTCATTTCCAATGACCCCTTAGTCTGGCACCTGGTCAGCAAATTGAAACTTTACTCCATGGATTCATGTAGATTTAGGAGCTAATTGTGGAGATGGTGCTTTGTTAATCAGCCTGTCGACATGACTCAGCTAACTCGCAGCGGAAATATTACAGTTTTCAAGATCTTATCCCTTTTTCTCTGATTTGATTTTTTTTGTGTGTTTTCTCCCCTCCCTGTCCTGACGCACAAGGGGAGATTTCCCTCTCTGTTACATCGAGGTGAAGCTGAGTCCCCAGGCACAGCCAAGAGGGAACTGGAGGCAGAGAGTGACATAATAGTGCAAGCTCATACCCGTAACAATACTGACCTCCCACCCCTGTACAAATAGTGACCTCTCACACCTGTACAAATAGTGACCTCTCACACCTGCATCAATACCAATTGCTCACACCTGTATCTACAGTGACCACTCACACCTGCATCAGTAATGAGCTTCCCGCCTGTAACAATAGTGAGTTGTCACACTAGTATTAATAATAAGATACACAACTAGTAATGATAGTGAGCTTCCACACCCATATTAGTGAGCTATCATCCCCGTGTCAATAGTGAGCTCCCATACCTGTATCAATAATATTGTAACCAGGTTCCAGAAGTGAAAGGACAATGTTCTATAGACTAATTCAATGAGACTGTGCTTAGTGATACCTTCATTCCAGAGCCACTATATAACGCAACTGCCCCCAAACAAACAGAGGCGACCTCTTCCCCTCCGTCTGCTCTGGATTTTAACCAGTTTTTGAACCCTCTCTTTTATCAGAAGCTTCTTACATTAAACACGATTCCTTTCTCCTCCTCCCACAGCACTGCGATGAATGTGAGAAATGTCCTTGTGAAGAAGGAGACAAGAGTGAGCATTGTGAGGACTGCAAGGTAAGAACGTCCACTGCAGCAACGCTGAGAGAGCCTCGTTACCAGGAGCGTGTATCGGCAAACCGCAGTGGCGCGTTCCGTCCATTAATGGAAAATCAATGGTTACGTGAACGCAATTTCCCGGTGGACTACGCCCCTCGCCAGAACTCCACAACTGGAAAATCTACCTCTATATTCCTCCAGTTCTTCATAATGTTAGGGTTAAGGTTCTCTCCCTCCATCTCTATTCCTTCAGTGTGTCTATCCACTATCTCCATTCTGTCTGTGTCTCCCTCTGTCTCCCATCCTTCATTATATCCAGATCTCCATCTCTAATCTTTCAGTATGTTTCTGTCTCCATCTCCAATGTTGCAGTGAGTTTCACCTTCCAACACCAATCCCACAGTTATCCCTCTATCTCCAGTCTCTCAGTATGTCTCCCATCCCTTGGAACTGAATCCTTCATTGCTACTCGTTACCTCTGATCCTGGCTGGCATTATTTAGTGACGAGCCCCACTGCTCCTGATCTCTGTTTTATAAACAATGTTTCTTTTCCTTTTTTCCACAGTACTGTCAGTTCTGCTATGTCTGCCCTGTAATATGTGAAACAGTTTGCAAACCAGGTAGGTAGTGTTTGGAGCTGTTTCCTTCTCCTTATCTCTAACCTTTTATTTTATATCATAGCATGTTAGTGTATAGAGTTCCTGTTTATTCAGCAAGGTAAGGATTACTCACTGTGTAACTGGACAGAGTTCCTGTTTATTCAGCAGGGTAAGGATTACTCACTGTGTAACTGGACAGAGTTCCTGTTTATTCAGCAGGGTAAGGATTACTCACTGTGTAACTGGACAGAGTTCCTGTTTATTCAGCAGGGTAAGGGTTACTCACTGTGTAACTGGACAGAGTTCCTGTTTATTCAGCAGGGTAAGGGTTACTCACTGTGTAACTGGACAGAGTTCCTGTTTATTCAGCAAGGTAAGGGTTACTCACTGTGTAACTGGACAGAGTTCCTGTTTATTCAGCAGGGTAAGGATCACTCACTGTGTAACTGTATACAGTCACTGTTTATTCAGCAGGGTAAGGATCACTCACTGTGTAACTGTATACAGTCACTGTTTATTCAGCAGGGTAAGGGTCACTCACTGTGTAACTGGACAGAGTTCCTGTTTATTCAGCAAGGTAAGGGTCACTCACTGTGTAACTGGACAGAGTTCCTGTTTATTCAGCAGGGTAAGGGTTACTCACTGTGTAACTGGACAAAGTTCCTGTTTATTCAGCAGGGTAAGGATTACTCACTGTGTAACTGGACAGAGTTCCTGTTTATTCAGCAGGGTAAGGGTTACTCACTGTGTAACTGGACAGAGTTCCTGTTTATTCAGCAGGGTAAGGATTACTCACTGTGTAACTGGACAGGGTTCCTGTTTATTCAGCAGGGTAAGGATTACTCACTGTGTAACTGGACAGAGTTCCTGTTTATTCAGCAGGGTAAGGGTTACTCACTGTGTAACTGGACAGAGTTCCTGTTTATTCAGCAGGGTAAGGATTACTCACTGTGTAACTGGACAGAGTTCCTGTTTATTCAGCAGGGTAAGGGTTACTCACTGTGTAACTGGACAGAGTTCCTGTTTATTCAGCAGGGTAAGGATTACTCACTGTGTAACTGGACAGAGTTCCTGTTTATTCAGCAGGGTAAGGATTACTCACTGTGTAACTGGACAGGGTTCCTGTTTATTCAGCAGGGTAAGGATTACTCACTGTGTAACTGGACAGAGTTCCTGTTTATTCAGCAGGGTAAGGATTACTCACTGTGTAACTGGACAGGGTTCCTGTTTATTCAGCAGGGTAAGGGTTACTCACTGTGTAACTGGACAGAGTTCCTGTTTATTCAGCAGGGTAAGGATTACTCACTGTGTAACTGGACAGGGTTCCTGTTTATTCAGCAGGGTAAGGATTACTCACTGTGTAACTGGACAGAGTTCCTGTTTATTCAGCAGGGTAAGGATTACTCACTGTGTAACTGGACAGAGTTCCTGTTTATTCAGCAGGGTAAGGATTACTCACTGTGGAGTTGTGGTCAGTCGACCTTCCTTTGTTGTGTCCAGTCAGTGACACTGGCTTCTCCTCTATTCCGATACAGAGAGTAACTAAATATGTCTCTTTTTTCCTTATTTTCAGGGAGTTACGTAGATGAATTCTCATCAACAATATACCAGTGAGTAAAACTGCCTGTCAGCTCACATTATGTAACAGAGGCATTTTTCAGATATTTTAATGACTGGGAAAAAGTAATGCAGGGATTTTTGTCGGGCTAGTGAGTAAAATACAGTTTTTTTTTATTTGTTCATGGGATGTGGGCGTCACTGGCGAGGCCGGCAATTATTGCCCATCCCTAATTGCCCTCGAGAAGGTGGTGATGAGCCGCCTTCTTGAACCGCTGCAGTCCGTGTGGTGAAGGTTCTCCCACAGTGCTGTTAGGAAGGGAGTTCCAGCATTTTGACCCAGCGACGATGAAGGAACGGCGATATATTTCCAAGTCGGGATGGTGTGTGACTTGGAGGGGAACGTGCAGGTGGTGTTGTTCCCATGTGCCTGCTGCCCTTGTCCTTCTAGGCAGTAGAGGTCGCGGGTTTGGGAGGTGCTGTCGAAGAAGCCTTGGCGAGTTGCTGCAGTGCATCCTGTGGATGGTACACACTGACATCATAGTTATTCTCTGGTCCCAGCTGTAAACCCCAAACTAAATTCAGCTGCTTAAGTCCAAAGCTCTAGAATTCCCTCTCTAAACCTCTCTGCATCTCCACCTCTCTCCTCTAAGATGCCTCTTAAAACCTGCCTCTTTGACCAAGCTTTTGGTCACCTGTCCTAATATCTCCTTATGTGGCTCAGTGTCAAACTTTAGCCTGTGAAGCGTCTTGGGATGTTTCACTGTGTTAAAGGCGCTATATAAATGCAAGTTGTTGTTGTCGATGCTTTTCCTGCAATGTGAAATAGCTCTAGTGAGAAGCAATTGGGGAAAGTCAGCCTGGCACCGAGATATGTGTCCTTTTTAAAAGGCTCTGGCTTCTTTGGTGACTCGGTGGGTACATGCGATGCCCAGTGCTGTGCTTTGCCATACCAACTAGGAGCATCCCTGCTTATTGCCCTGCTCTGTGCCGAGTCAGCTGATAGGAGCTGAGGCTGGGGATCCTTGGGAAGGTGGGATGAGTGGCCCTGTGTTAGGAATGGGAGCTCGATCAGCCCCACCCACCCCCTCCCCGCTGGTGAGAACAGGATGGCGCTTGGTTGTGACGCCTCACTACAGTTGAATAGCCTGCTGACACTCTGCTCTCGCACTTGAAAAATGGCTCTTTGGGCAAGGTATCAGAGCAGTAGCCACCTGTGGAAACATAGCCGAGACAGAGCCGGTGACTCCAGGACAGGAGAAGGCTGAAGGGAGGCACAATCCCCACCACTTATAGCGGGCAAGCTGGCGTCAACACAATTTTCCCGCTTTACGCGGTGCTGGGTGTAAACGAGAAATGTATTAAAAAGCACGGAGGGAATCTTCATTCTCAGTCTCGACACTTCCCATTCTGTCTAAATGTCCCAGTAATGATCCAAACAAGAGAGAGAGAGAGAGATAGCGGTCTGAGTCAGTTTCACCCGTAGTGTTGGAGAGTTGAACGGGGCTGAAGTGCGGCCCTTTAACAGCTGCTCGAACTGCCTGAAACAGTCGGCCCGCTGATGGTTCTAGAGCCATTTGCCCGCTATAGGCAGCTGGCCGTGACAAGCAGGAACGGTGTGAGTGGTGGGGACTGTACAGCTCCTGAGGCACGTTCTAATGCTGGGCGTGTTTCCCAGTTTCTGATTCGCGTGACGCCAAGCTTCCCGCTTTCGCAAATCGAGGCATTACTCTGATATTGGAGGATTTTGTTCCATGATCTTTTCTCTTTTAGATCTATCGCAAATATCTTCGACCAGCCAGAGCATTAGACCGGTCAGTGTGTGGTCAGAATGTGAGGGAGCCGGATACCAACGCCTGCAGACAGAAGACACTTCACAACTCTGTGTTCAATGCTTTGTGCCATGCTAGTCTTTATTTAAAAAATTCTTATATTCCTCTCTCTCGAAAGTCTCCCCAAACGAGGCCCTTGTCACAACCCCATTGCATGGGAAGGGGGGAAATACTCTGAGCCACTGATTTGCCTACAGTGGCCTTTGGCCTCCTCCACTCCCACCCCCCGCACTGACTGGGTTAACACACGGGTCAGTGCCCCTCGTCGTAACCCGTCGTGCAAAATCCTAAAGACCTGCCTGATGAACTGCAGGCAGTCGTTAAAAAAAAAACCCCGACCGTTTCACCAATGTTCACTTTAGGGGGGAAGAAAACATCTCGATCTGGGCCTCCACGCGACTCGGGCCCCTCGACAAACCGCCCTCCGAAGCGAGCCACTTCAATCGTACCCACCGCCTTCTCAGGGCCACTGGGGACGGACGATAAAAAGCCGGCCTTGCCAGCGGCGCCCACAATCCCCAGTGCGAATGTGTTCTTTTTTTAAAACGTGGTGAACTGGTGAAGGGGGAAGCAGTTTACCTGGGGAGCGGCCCTCACTCCTGCTACTGCCCACTCTGGACTGAATGAGGCCCAGTCCTCCTGGCGTCCGCCTCCCTTGTCCTGGGCTTTATGAACGGTTGGCCCGTTTACAGAAAGGTCAGAGGACACCGTTTGTTTCTGCTGCAAAAATATGATCTCGGAAAATGATGTCGCTGTCTACAAGCACATGACACATCCGTCCGACCTTCCTCACTCTGCTGATTTGACCCCCGGAGTCGACCCCTTCACTTTAAATTAACTCATTAATGCCTCCGCGGGAGTAGCAGGCCGAAAGCCACACAGACCTGCCCGGTGGCCGGTTAAATATCGGCAACAGTCTTTAACTGCTGCCTCCGTACCCGAGTTAGTCTGCACCCCCTCCTCCCCTCGACAGCTCTGTGTCCCCCTCCCTCTCCCTCCAGTGAGGGATACAGCGGTCGGATTCTGGCATGACCCCCTCTTACTGGGGAGCACTTAGCTGATCAGATCTTTCTCCCCCTTACACGCGTTGAGTCTCCCCATCCTAACTCAGGCTCGGGAAATAAATTCGATCATTTCGTTTTATTTTGTTCCTCTGCTTCTGGCCTGTTCTCATGTCGATATTTATTTAAAACGTTTTGTCTTATTAAACTGTGTCATTGCCCCCATTCTCTCTGTTTGGGGTTGCTCCAAGTTGAATATGAACTTCCGATAAATGATTAGTCGGGTCCGGAGGGGGTGGATATTCTCCCTGGTTGCGTGACTCAGTGATTTATTCCGCTTCTTTCCTCCCCTCCCTCCAACTCGTGCCAATATTTTACCCCCTCCTCTTCTTGGGGCACTGACCCCTTACCGGGAAGGTGGGGGGTGTGATTTGCAGGTTCCATGGGCGCTCTCTGGTACCCCCCCAACCCTGTGCATGTCCATTTTTCCCCGGGTGTTGCTCGCGGCAGTGTCCAGGAGAAAGCAGGCCTAGAGAGCGGTGCTATTTGGCTGTGGGGGGCATCACAACCGAAACTCGAAAACATCCGAGATTGAGGCTAACGCCTCCCTAATTTTTCAGCACGGAATCGCGTTGCACATCTGGATAGAGGGCGGCGGTGGGTGGTAGAGGAGGGAGGGAGGGGTTGCACTCCCTGAGGTGAGAAGGGCCGTGTCACTCTGAGACCTCCCCCCTCCCTCCCCCTCCAAAGTTGACGGAAATAAAGGGTGCGACTCATCGGGACTCATTCCCCCCCCCCCCGCCTCCCCGGCCCTAACTGGATATTTTTAGCTGTGTAATTCCTGCGCAGATGGTGAGAGGGTTTTCGCTGGCACAGCTCCTCTGCTCAGATTATCTGCGGGGAATATTCGGAAAATTTCAGATCCCCGTTCCCGCACCCTGGACCTCAGACTCTGATTCTAGTCAGTGAAGATTTATAAAGTCATCAGGCTTACAGCTGAGGACTGGACAATTTCTATTAAATAAAGACTTGCATTTATATAGCGCCTTTTACGACCACAGGACGTCCCAAAGCGCTTTACAGCCAATGAAGTACTTTTTGAAGTGTAGTCACTGTTGTAATGTAAGAAATGCGGCAGCCAATTTGCGCACAGCAAGATCCCACAAACAGAAATCTGATAATGTCCAGATAATTGTTTTACTGATAAATATTGGCCACGACACCGGGGAGAACTCCCCTGCTCTTCTTCGAAATTGTGTCATGTGATCCTTTAGGTCAGACGGGGCCTCGGTTTAACGTCTCATCCGAAAGACGACACGTCTGACAGTGCAGCACTCCCTCGGTACTGCGCCGGAGGGTCAGCCTAGATTTTGTGCTCACATCTCTGGAGTGGGGATTGAACCTACGATCTTCTGACTCCAGAGGTAAGAGTGCGACCGCTGAGCCACGGCAACTCGGACATCGGCAAACTGCACATCAGTCGCTAACCTGGCAATTCCCCCACCCAACCCCCTCCTCCTGTGGTACAACTCGATAATTGAGGGCCAGGAGTTAGAGGGTTCCACAGGATTTGCCTTCCCAGCCCACTCACCACACTGCAGCCTAAGTGTCAACTGTCAAAGGTCATGGGTTCATGCCCCAATCCAGGGACTTGAGCCCATAATCTAAGCCGACACTCCCAGTGCAGTACTGAGGGAGTGCTGCACTGTCGGAGGTGCCGTCTTTCGGGTGAGACGTTAAACTGAGGCCCCGTCCGTCCTCTCAGGTGGACATTAGGGTCACACGGCACTGTTCGAAGATAAACAGGGGAGTTTCTCCCCCGCCGTCCCGGGCTAATACCGATCCCTCAACCAACATCACTAAAGCAGATTGGGGGAGAAATTCCTTTTGGCAGCTTGAAGTCGATGCAACTGAATATCAGACAGTATAAGGGTCAACGGCCCAAACAAATCCCACCCCATTATCTCATTGCTGGTTGTGGGACACGTCTGTGCGAGCGTGCATGTGTTTGGGTGCGTTTATATGTGTGTGTGCGTGTTTGGGCATGAGTGTACATGCGTGTGTTTAGGTATGTCTATGCGTGTGCTTGCCTGTGTTTGGGTGTGTCTCTGTGTGTGCTTGTATGTGTTTTGGGGTGGGTCTACATGTGTGCATGTGTACATACATGTGCGTGTGTTTACCTGCGTGTGTGTGCATGTATTTTGTTGCGTCTCTACGTGCGGTGTGCGCGCATGCGTTTGGGTGTGTCTCTATATGTGTGTGCTTGTGTTTGGGTGTGTCTACCTGCGTGTGTGTGTTTGGGTGTGTCTCTACATGCGTGTGTGTGTTTGGGTGTCTCTACCTGCGTGTGTGTGTTTGGGTGTGTCTACCTGCGTGTGTGTGTTTGGGTGTGTCTACCTGCGTGTGTGTGTTTGGGTGTGTCTACCTGCGTGTGTGTGTTTGGGTGTGTCTACCTGCGTGTGTGTGTTTGGGTGTGTCTACCTGCGTGTGTGTGTTTGGGTGTGTCTACCTGCGTGTGTGTGTTTGGGTGTGTCTACCTGCGTGTGTGTGTTTGGGTGTGTCTACCTGCGTGTGTGTGTTTGGGTGTGTCTACCTGCGTGTGTGTGTTTGGGTGTCTCTACCTGCGTGTGTGTGTTTGGGTGTGTCTACCTGCGTGTGTGTGTTTGGGTGTCTCTACCTGCGTGTGTGTGTTTGGGTGTGTCTACCTGCGTGTGTGTGTTTGGGTGTCTCTACATGCGTGTGTGTGTTTGGGTGTGTCTACCTGCGTGTGTGTGTTTGGGTGTGTCTACCTGCGTGTGTGTGTTTGGGTGTCTCTACCTGCGTGTGTGTGTTTGGGTGTCTCTACATGCGTGTGTGTGTTTGGGTGTGTCTACCTGCGTGTGTGTGTTTGGGTGTGTCTACCTGCGTGTGTGTGTTTGGGTGTGTCTACCTGCGTGTGTGTGTTTGGGTGTGTCTACCTGCGTGTGTGTGTTTGGGTGTCTCTACATGCGTGTGTGTGTTTGGGTGTCTCTACCTGCGTGCTTGTGTTTGGGTGTGTCTCTACCTGCGTGTGTGTGTTTGGGTGTGTCTACCTGCGTGTGTGTGTTTGGGTGTCTCTACCTGCGTGTGTGTGTTTGGGTGTGTCTACCTGCGTGTGTGTGTTTGGGTGTGTCTACCTGCGTGTGTGTGTTTGGGTGTGTCTACCTGCGTGTGTGTGTTTGGGTGTCTCTACCTGCGTGTGTGTGTTTGGGTGTCTCTACATGCGTGTGTGTGTTTGGGTGTGTCTCTACCTGCGTGTGTGTGTTTGGGTGTGTCTACATGCGTGTGTGTGTTTGGGTGTGTCTACCTGCGTGTGTGTGTTTGGGTGTGTCTACCTGCGTGTGTGTGTTTGGGTGTGTCTACCTGCGTGTGTGTGTTTGGGTGTGTCTACCTGCGTGTGTGTGTTTGGGTGTCTCTACCTGCGTGTGTGTGTTTGGGTGTCTCTACATGCGTGTGTGTGTTTGGGTGTGTCTACCTGCGTGTGTGTGTTTGGGTGTCTCTACATGCGTGTGTGTGTTTGGGTGTCTCTACCTGCGTGTGTGTGTTTGGGTGTGTCTACCTGCGTGTGTGTGTTTGGGTGTGTCTCTACCTGCGTGTGTGTGTTTGGGTGTCTCTACCTGCGTGTGTGTGTTTGGGTGTGTCTACCTGCGTGTGTGTGTTTGGGTGTCTCTACCTGCGTGTGTGTGTTTGGGTGTGTCTACCTGCGTGTGTGTGTTTGGGTGTGTCTACCTGCGTGTGTGTGTTTGGGTGTGTCTACCTGCGTGTGTGTGTTTGGGTGTGTCTACCTGCGTGTGTGTGTTTGGGTGTGTCTACCTGCGTGTGTGTGTTTGGGTGTCTCTACCTGCGTGTGTGTGTTTGGGTGTGTCTACCTGCGTGTGTGTGTTTGGGTGTCTCTACATGCGTGTGTGTGTTTGGGTGTCTCTACATGCGTGTGTGTGTTTGGGTGTGTCTACCTGCGTGTGTGTGTTTGGGTGTGTCTCTACCTGCGTGTGTGTGTTTGGGTGTCTCTACATGCGTGTGTGTGTTTGGGTGTGTCTACCTGCGTGTGTGTGTTTGGGTGTGTCTACCTGCGTGTGTGTGTTTGGGTGTGTCTACCTGCGTGTGTGTGTTTGGGTGTGTCTACCTGCGTGTGTGTGTTTGGGTGTCTCTACATGCGTGTGTGTGTTTGGGTGTCTCTACCTGCGTGTGTGTGTTTGGGTGTGTCTACCTGCGTGTGTGTGTTTGGGTGTGTCTACCTGCGTGTGTGTGTTTGGGTGTCTCTACCTGCGTGTGTGTGTTTGGGTGTCTCTACATGCGTGTGTGTGTTTGGGTGTGTCTACCTGCGTGTGTGTGTTTGGGTGTCTCTACATGCGTGTGTGTGTTTGGGTGTCTCTACCTGCGTGTGTGTGTTTGGGTGTGTCTACCTGCGTGTGTGTGTTTGGGTGTGTCTCTACCTGCGTGTGTGTGTTTGGGTGTCTCTACATGCGTGTGTGTGTTTGGGTGTGTCTCTACCTGCGTGTGTGTGTTTGGGTGTGTCTACCTGCGTGTGTGTGTTTGGGTGTGTCTACCTGCGTGTGTGCGTTTGGGTGTGTCTACCTGCGTGTGTGTGTTTGGGTGTGTCTACCTGCGTGTGTGTGTTTGGGTGTGTCTACCTGCGTGTGTGTGTTTGGGTGTCTCTACCTGCGTGTGTGTGTTTGGGTGTGTCTACCTGCGTGTGTGTGTTTGGGTGTGTCTACCTGCGTGTGTGTGTTTGGGTGTCTCTACCTGCGTGTGTGTGTTTGGGTGTCTCTACATGCGTGTGTGTGTTTGGGTGTCTCTACATGCGTGTGTGTGTTTGGGTGTGTCTACCTGCGTGTGTGTGTTTGGGTGTGTCTCTACCTGCGTGTGTGTGTTTGGGTGTCTCTACATGCGTGTGTGTGTTTGGGTGTGTCTCTACCTGCGTGTGTGTGTTTGGGTGTCTCTACCTGCGTGTGTGTGTTTGGGTGTGTCTACCTGCGTGTGTGTGTTTGGGTGTGTCTCTACCTGCGTGTGTGTGTTTGGGTGTCTCTACATGCGTGTGTGTGTTTGGGTGTGTCTCTACCTGCGTGTGTGTGTTTGGGTGTCTCTACCTGCGTGCTTGTGTTTGGGTGTGTCTACCTGCGTGTGTGTGTTTGGGTGTGTCTACCTGCGTGTGTGTGTTTGGGTGTCTCTACATGCGTGTGTGTGTTTGGGTGTCTCTACCTGCGTGCTTGTGTTTGGGTGTGTCTCTACCTGCGTGTGTGTGTTTGGGTGTGTCTACCTGCGTGTGTGTGTTTGGGTGTGTCTACCTGCGTGTGTGTGTTTGGGTGTCTCTACCTGCGTGTGTGTGTTTGGGTGTCTCTACCTGCGTGTGTGTGTTTGGGTGTCTCTACCTGCGTGTGTGTGTTTGGGTGTGTCTACCTGCGTGTGTGTGTTTGGGTGTGTCTACCTGCGTGTGTGTGTTTGGGTGTCTCTACATGCGTGTGTGTGTTTGGGTGTGTCTACCTGCGTGTGTGTGTTTGGGTGTCTCTACATGCGTGTGTGTGTTTGGGTGTCTCTACATGCGTGTGTGTGTTTGGGTGTGTCTACCTGCGTGTGTGTGTTTGGGTGTCTCTACATGCGTGTGTGTGTTTGGGTGTCTCTACCTGCGTGTGTGTGTTTGGGTGTCTCTACATGCGTGTGTGTGTTTGGGTGTCTCTACATGCGTGTGTGTGTTTGGGTGTCTCTACCTGCGTGTGTGTGTTTGGGTGTCTCTACCTGCGTGTGTGTGTTTGGGTGTCTCTACATGCGTGTGTGTGTTTGGGTGTCTCTACATGCGTGTGTGTGTTTGGGTGTGTCTACCTGCGTGTGTGTGTTTGGGTGTGTCTACCTGCGTGTGTGTGTTTGGGTGTGTCTACCTGCGTGTGTGTGTTTGGGTGTGTCTACCTGCGTGTGTGTGTTTGGGTGTCTCTACATGCGTGTGTGTGTTTGGGTGTGTCTACCTGCGTGTGTGTGTTTGGGTGTGTCTACTTGCGTGTGTGTGTTTGGGTGTCTCTACCTGCGTGTGTGTGTTTGGGTGTGTCTACCTGCGTGTGTGTGTTTGGGTGTCTCTACATGCGTGTGTGTGTTTGGGTGTGTCTACCTGCGTGTGTGTGTTTGGGTGTCTCTACCTGCGTGTGTGTGTTTGGGTGTGTCTACCTGCGTGTGTGTGTTTGGGTGTGTCTACCTGCGTGTGTGTGTTTGGGTGTGTCTACCTGCGTGTGTGTGTTTGGGTGTGTCTACCTGCGTGTGTGTGTTTGGGTGTGTCTACCTGCGTGCTTGTGTTTGGGTGTCTCTACATGCATGCGTGTGTTTGGGTGCACATGCGTGTGTTTGGGTGCGTGAACATAGAGGTCGGGGTCAGCTTTAATTTACTGCCTCCTGCCATCAAACAGCCCATCGACACTCACCATCTCGGCCCACCGAGGGTGAATTGGTCACTTAGCAACCGTATCCCAGCAGGAGCCAGCGCCTTGAGGGAGAGGTTTAATACGGGAGCAGAGTGTGAATGGCAGGAGGGGGGCGCGGGGAGCCAGAACTCTGCTATATTAAGCCTGGGTGCAGGTAGCTGCAAACTGCTGGTTCTCATCTGCTGGACTTTCTGATTAGCAAAGGCCACCCAACACCGGGCCTAATCCTCCCACAGCTATTAATAGTGCTCACAGTATCTAATAACACAGCAAACTCTCCCCTCCACAATGCCTTAGTAAGGGACTGTCCTCTCCCACACAAACTGTTGACTGTGAGGAATAACCACTCCTTCACTCTTTCTTCCGTTTTGCTCTCTCCCACTCCGCTCCACTTCCATTCTTATTTCTATTCCTTCTTTCCCTCTCTCTTTTCGCTGTGACTCAGTGGGGAGTGTTCTCACCTCTTAAATCAGAAGATTGAGGGTTCAAGTCCCACTCTAGAGGCTTGAGTGCATAATCCAGGCTGATATTTCCAGTGCAGTACTGAGGGAGTGCTGCACTGTCGGAGGTGCCGTCTTTTGGATAAGACGTTAAACCGAGGCCCTGTCTGCCCTCTCAGGTGGATGTAAAAGATCCCATGGCACTATTTCGAAGAAGAGCAGGGGAGATCTTGCCCAGTGTCCTGACCAATATTTATCCCTCAACCAACATCACTAAAAAAAACAGATGATCCCGTCATTATCTCATTGCTGTTTGTGGGATCTTGCTGTGCACAAATTGGCTGCTGTGTTTCCTACATTATAACAATGACTACACTTCAAAAGTACCTCATTGGCTGTAAAGTGCTTTGGGACATCCTGAGGTTGTGAAAGGCGCTATATAAATGCAAGTCTTTCTTCTCTTCCTTGTCGTTGATTTGAAATCCTGCTGTGGCTTCCAATCACCTCCGTTACTTGTCCGCCCAAGTGTCAGTTGGCAGCACCGAGACGGAAGGTCGTGGGGTCAAATCCTCACTCCGGGAATGGAGTTAACCCGTTGGCGAGGCAACAATTTGAGCGAGATGGAGTTATTAAAAGGGATGACGATCGTCACTGGGCAGCAACTGAGAAGGGAGAGCAACCAACCAGTTAGAACAGTGGGGGAAAAGGCAGAGCAGCCCAGGTATAATCCAAAATAGAAGGGAGGGAAGACCAGGGTGGTCTGGGGATTGGGGTTGCCAACTCTGGTTGGACGTATTCCTGGAGGTTTCATCACATGACCTCCCATCTCCAACCGCCTCACCGAGTCAAACAGCCTTTTTTCCCCCATCTCCAATATTTCTATAACTAATAAAAGTGTTCAAAGAAAAAACACGCAACTTTTTTTAACGTCCCTATGATTTTTTTTCCCCGGGTGTTGCTCGCGGCAGTGTCCAGGAGATTAATCTTTCATTCCTGGAGACTCCAGGGCAATCCTGGAGGGTTGGCGACCCCTCCCCAGGGTGGATGTGGGAGATTCCCAGTACATTCCCAGACTGTTACGTCCAGATAGAGAAGCAAAATGGGGAAGTTATCAGCAAGGTGGATACCACTGGAAGGCAAAGCAGAGAGTAATGTTTCTGAGGGGATTCTGAGAGGCCACGAGCAGGGCATGAACAAAGGGAGAAAATCCATCAACGGCAAAACCAGTTCCTCAGAAAAGTCCCAATAGCGTTTAAAATCGAAACAGGGCAGAAGCCTGGTAAGAGGAAACACAAATACAAAAAAAGACTTGAATTGTGTCCTTTTCATTACAAAGCAGGGATTTTGCCTCCACTGCTCTGTCTGGATGAGATCCCACACATCGATCAGCCTTTGTGTGAAGAGCTTCCTGATATCAGTCCTAAATTTACCTTTCACTAGTTTGAACCTGTGTCCGCTTGTTCTACTGCTGCAGTTTAATTTAAAGTCTTATTCCAGCTTAACTTTCTCTTTGTCACTTTCTCTTTCCCTCCGTCCCTTTCTCTCTCTTCCCCTGTGACTTTCTCTCTCTCTCTCCCTCTGTCCCTTTCTCTCCCTCTCTCTGTCACTTTCTCTATTCCTCTCTCTCTTTCTCTGTCACTTTCTCCCTCTTTCCCTATGACTTTCCCTCTCCTTCCCTCCATCCATTTCTCTCCCTCTCTCTCTTTCTCTATCACTTTCTCTCTCCTTCTTTCCCTGTGTCTTTCTCTCTCTTTCCCTCCATCCATTTCTCTCCCTCTCTCTCTTTCTCTGTCACTTTCTCTCTCCCTCTCTCTCTTTCTCTGTCACTTTCTTCCTCTTTCCCTGTGACTTTCTCTCTCTTTCCCTCTGTCCCTTTCTCTCTCTTTCTGTCACTTTCTCTGTCACTCTCTCTCTCTCTTTCTCTTTCTGTCACTTTCTTTCCTTCTGTCCCTCTTTTCCTGTGACTTTCTCTCCTTCCCTCTGTCCCTGTCTCTCCCTCGCTCTCTTTCTGTCACTTTCTCTCCCTCTCCCTCTTTCCCTGTGACTTTCTCTCTCTTTCTCTCTGTCCCTTTCTCTCTCCCTCTCTGTCACCTTCTCCCCCCTCTCTTTCCCTGTCACTTTCTCTCTCCCTCCCTCCGTCCCTTTCTCTCTCTCTTTCTGTCACTTTCTCTCCCTCTCCCTCTTTCCCTGTGACTTTCTCTCTCTTTCCCTCTGTCCCTTTCTCTCTGTCACCCTCTCCCCCCTTCTCTTTCCCTGTCACTTTCTCTCTCCCTCCCTCCGTCCCTTTCTCTCTCTCTCTTTCTGCCACTTCTCCCTCTCAATCTCTGTGTATTTAGTTCTATATTTCAACCTCTATCCCTTTATTTCCCTTTTGGGGGGTGCTGTTAATTGCTTTGACTTGCCACCAATTGCCATTGACAGCTTCTGAACATGATCCCCCTGAGTTTACACAGAGGCTGCCCACGGGTGCAGTTTGAGCTGTCAGCTGTTATAATACCTGCACTGATGATCTTTCTCAAATTCTCAGGGCACTGACTGACATTCTTTTGCCTCGCACTGTGCCCAGTGTAATACATCATCAGCAGGTGGGAAACGACGAGTGAACTCCCTCTGGTGGCTCAATCAATAACTGCAAGCCAGGTCAGATCTCACCGAAAAGCAGAAAATGCTGGAAACACTCAGCGGGTCGGGCGGCATCAGTGGACAGAGGAACAGAGTTAACGTTTCAGGTCGATGACCTTTCATCGGAACTGGAAGATGTTGGAGAGGAACAGATTTGAAGCAAATACAGAGCCAGGGCAAAGGGGGGCAGTGAATGAACATAAGAGATCTGTGATCGGGTGGAGGGCAGGAGTGATTAAATGACAAGAGGGACGATGGTGCAAGGCAAAAGGGGGGGAATAATGGGAGAAGTGTGGAAACAAAAGATGGGTCCTGATGAGGTGTAAATGGTTACAGCAGAATAGCAGAGAGGGAGGGGACCAGAGAAAATCTGGCAAAGAGAAGGCTCCAGTGGACCAGAAATGTAGCGGAGAAAGGTAGATAGACCCCAGGGGTACAGACTCCCCCCCTCTCCCCCCGCCGGCCGTGTACCACTGGGGGAGACCTCACCCCAAGCACCAGCCCACGTCTCCTCCACTCCCGGTGGCTCGGATGCAGCCACCATCCATTACCTGCACCTGCTGTCCGAGAGCAAATGTGGGTTATGGTCTTAAGTTGTTAAACTCAACGTCACGGCCAGAGTTTGGTAGAAAGAGGAGGTTCTGCTCCTCGAGCTTGCGTTGAGCTTCATCGGAACAGCGTAGGAGGCCGAGGTCAGGGAGGGAGCGGGACGGAGGATTAAAATGGCAAGCGACCGGCAGCTCAGGGTCGCGCTCGCAGACAGAGCGGAGGCGTTCGGCGAAGCGATCACCCCAATCTGCGTTTGGTACTTATTCTCCAGCTGCTCACGACAGCCTGAAGTAATTCTTCTGCTTCACAGCACGAGGGGCCAGTGTCTTCCAGAGTCAAACAAAACCAGGTGCTGCAAATGGTGCCTCGTACGTAACACACCTGCGGCATTCGGGCAAACAGCTGGAGCCTCGGCCGTGTGTCTGTCTGTCTCAGTCTGCATCTGACTGTGCCTCCGTTTGTATCTCTCAGTTTGTGCCTGTCTGTGTCTCAGACTCTGTGGGTTTCTGTCTCAGTTTTTTTCTTTCTGCTTGACTCCATCAGCTTCCTGTTGCTGTCTTTATCCCCGTCAAGCTGACTTCATCTGTTCTGCTTTTTTTCCATCAGTCTTTATCATTCTCTCTCTCTCAATTCTTTCTCTTTCTGCCTGTTTTTGTCGCCCATTCTATCTCTGCCTCCATCAGCCTCTGTGTAATCTCTTTTTCTTAGTCTCTCTGTCTTTCTCTCAACCTCTTTCTCTTTTTCTCTCTCTATCTCTCTGCCCTCCTCTTTCTCTATCGCTATCTCTCTCCTCTTTCTCTGTCTCTCTCTCTCTCATTTTGTCTTTCTGCCTCCCCCTCTCTGTGCTCTCAATTCCTCCGTGTCTGTCTCTCAGTCCACTTCTCTTTTCTCTTTGGTAATTTCTGACATCGTCCGTCCTTTCAATAGAAAAAAAATCAAGTTGTCTCCAAATATTGGAGCTGACCCTGTCAGCGCTGTTTCATCTCAAACCACAAGTGGGGTAATGACACCCCTCCAAGGAACTAAGGAGAGTCAATTTTAATTGTCTCATGAACAGGATGAGGAAAATACTCAGAACTGCAGAACATGGAGAATTTCTGAAATAAACAAATAGCTTGCAGTCTTTTTTTAACGCTCGAAATTGGTGCGGGTGTGTTTAATTCCCCAGAAATTCAGGCGTAGCCCCTTCATCAAAACTGAAGCCTGACTAGTCGATGTTTTCCCTCTCTCCGCAGATGCTGGCAGAGCCGCTGAGTGTTTCCAGCAATTTTTCTGGTTTTGTTTCAGATTCCCAGAATTCCGCGGCAATTTTGTTTTTCAGAGGAGTGGATGGCCTGAGAGGGTGCACGTGTCCGGAGAGAGTTACTGAGAGAGGGTGGGGGTGAGGCAAGGGAAGGAATTGAGGCTCAGGGCAAGATTTTAACCTCGGTATGTTGAGAGACGGGGGACATAAATATATATGAGGGCAGTGATTGGACCTGCTACACTCGGCCTCTGCACCCCTGTCCAGCAACCCCCTGCGGGAAAGTGTGCGGGAGTCAAGGTGAGGACAGGATTAGGCTCACTGCCTGGGCTCAGCCCATGAAGGGCCACTTGTCGGTGGGTGCGAGAGCGTGACAGGAGCTCGTCGACCGGGGGGACCGTCACTGCCCATAACCACAGCAGCTTACACATAGAAAGGTGCCGAGGCGTTTGGCAGAGGCGATAACTAACACAGAGGGGGAGGATTTAACTGGAGGTTACTGTGGACAAGGTCGATACTGTAGGTTTGGAGGAGGCTTTTGCAGGCTGAGAGATAGAGAGACGGAGGGTTTAGGAAGACAATTCCAGACACGTAGAGCCAGACGGCTGCAGACTGTACCACTGAGGGTGAAGGTGAGGGGGGGAAGGAATGTACCAAGTTGGATATTAAAGGGTGTAGGTTGGCAGATAGGGCCGGAGGAGGTCGCAAAGTTAGTGGGAGGGGTGAAGCCATGGAGCGATTTGGAAATAACAACTCAAAAGGTCGCAAGAGGCTTCACATGAGCGGAATCAGATAAAATTTGACACCGAGCCAAAGAAGGAGATATTAGGACAGGTGAGGTGCATCTTAAAGGAGGAGAGAGAGGCGGAGAGGTATAGGGAGGGAATTCCAGAGCTTAGGGCCTACCCGGCTGACGGCATGGCCGCCAATGGTTTAGTGAAGGAAGTGGGGGCTGTGCAGGAGGCCAGAGTTGGAGGAACGAGGCAAGAACATAAAATTGGATGAGAAATACCTCTTTTAAAAAATTGATGAATAAAACAGTGCAGTTGAAACAAGTGCTTGGAAAGCAGAAGGGTGATTTTCAGCGGCACCTGTCACTATTAAATAAAGAGAAGCTTCAAAGAGAAGCTTCCCAGTTGCATGTGGGCTGTAATGGTGAGTGGAGGCCACCAGAAGGAGACAGAGACTGCAATTTGTTCAATCCCAGATCCACACAACATTCTGACTTCAGATGCTGTAGAAACACATCTGTACAGCCTCATGTTTTGCAATTCCAGAGCGTGGGGCCTAGGCAGCCTAAGGCACGGCCGCCGATGATGGAACAAAGGGACGGGGGATGCACGAGAGGCCAGAGTCAGGGGGTACGGAGAGTTCTGGTGAGGAGGAGGGTCGTAGGGTTGGAGACGGACACAGAGATGGGGAGGCCATGGGAGGGATTTAAACACGAGGGCGAAAATTTTCAATTTGAGGAGTTGGGGGACTGGGAGCCAATGTAGGGCAGGGGGTGATGGGTGAACGGGACTTGGTGTGGGATAGGAGACGGGCAGCCAAGCTTTGCATGGGCTGAAGTTGTACTGGGTGAAAGGTGGGAGGCCGGCCAGGAGAGCATTGGAATAGTCGAGTCTGGAGGTGACAAAAGGCACAGTTGGGGGCTTCACTACATATATGCAATGCAAGTCGTCCAGCTTCTATCTCGGGGTCGAAGCCAAGACAGTGTTATAATGAGGCCGCACAGAGCAGCACCTGCTACCCTGCAGCTCAACTTTTTTTTCCAAAAAATATACTTTATTCATAAAATTTGCAGCAGTACATACAATACAGTTCTCATATCACATTCCAAACGTACACAATATCGATTATGCAATTTGCAGGTTACATCAAGTACAGTTCAATGAACACATTGGACATAATTACAGTTCATGACACTCTAGGGTGTCTCATTGCATTACACTCAATACAGATTATTGATAACAGGTTCGTTACAGATTCTTTACAGGTTCATTACAGATTCATTACAGTTACATTACATCAATTTGGGTTTTACATTCTGCCCGAGGGGGTTTTTCCCTGATTGCAGCCCCTCGGTGTACAATGGCAGGAAGGCTCTAAACATTTGCCTTTCCCCACAGAGCCTTTGCGGCGGCCGCACCCGTCCTCAGTGCGTCCCTCAGCACGTAGTCCTGGACCTTGGAATGTGCCAGTCTGCAACACTCGGTCGAGGACAGCTCCTTGCACTGGAAGACCAGCAAGTTTCGGGCAGACCAAAGGGCATCTTTCACCGAGTTGATGGTCTTCCAGCAGCAGCCGATGTCCGTCTCAGTGTGCGTCCCCGGGAACAGCCCGTAGAGCACAGAATCCTGTGTTACGGAACTGCTCGGGACGAACCTGGACAGATACCACTGCATCTCTCTCCAGACCTTCTTTGCAAAGGCACATTCCATAAGGAGATGGGTGACAGTCTCGTCTCCACCGCAGCCTCCTCGGGGACAGTGTGCGGTGGTGCTGAGACTCCGTGAGCGCATGAAGGATCTGACTGGAAGGGCCCTTCTCACCACCAGCCAAGCTAGGTCTTGGTGCTTGTTTGAAAGCTCTGGCAATGAGGCGTTCTGCCAAATGAGTGGCATAAAGTTTGTGCTCCAGGGACTTTGCTACTGTGCTGTGGATTAAATGACTTAGTTACAAAGGGATTCAGAGGATTCCCTCCCTCCCTCCCATGGTTACTCAATGGGATACAAGATAAAGCCCAGATGGACTGTCGAATTTCACCCAGCAGCTATGGGATGCTTCATTCAATGTAACAGCTGGTTAGTGCACACTCTCCTCATTCCAGCAGTCCCAGAATCGTACAGCACATAAGGAGGCCATTCGGCCTATCGTGCCTGTGCTGGCTCTTTAAAAGAGCTGTCCAATTAGTCCCACTCCCCCCTGCTCTTTCCCCATAACGCTGCAAAATTTTCCCCTTCAAGTATTTATCCAATTCTCTTTTGAAAGTTACTATTGAATCTGCTTCCACCGCCCTTTCAGGCAGCGCATTACAGATCATAACAACTCGCTGCGTAAAAAAAATTCTCCTCATCTCCCCTCTGGTTCTTTTGCCAATTATTTTAAATCTGTGTCCTCTGGTTACTGACCCTCCTGCCAGTGGAAACAGTTTCTCCTTATCTACTCTGTCAAAAACTGAGTAACCATTTCAAACTATGTCGAAATAACTAAAGAAAATAGTTGGGCCTCTGTTTATGTGTTAAGATTCTCAGGCTTCCAACAGTGCCACTGGATCTATAGACGGGGCCTCGGTTTAACGTCGCATCCGAAAGACGGCACCTCTGACAGTGCAGCACTCCCTCGGTACTGCACTGGGGGTGTCGGCCTGGATTATGTGCTCAAGTCTCTGGAGTGGGGCTAGAACCTTCTGGCATCAGAGACAAGAGTCCCAATGAGTCAAACCAGGGCCTCTGCTGGATTTCCCTAGGCCAATAGGGCCAATTGAGGCCAATTGTAGCCCACAGCCTGCTTCCCTGCAACCCCCCGCCCCCCGTCTTCCACTGACACCAGTCGAGATCAGCTAATGTTCTATTGAACCTCTGATCTTCTGCAAGCTGCCGTTTGCCCAATCCAGGCAGAAGGGGAGCCCTCGTCAGAGTTTTGTGCTGTGCCCCAGGTTTGCCAGCTGGTCAGTGGGTGTTGTCACAGCTGTGGGAGGGGGGGGTCCCTCGAAGATCTGGTGCCTTATCAGCTCCTCCGCTCCCCCCTCTTTGTGTGGCAGTGCTGAGGCGGTGACGGGATTTCACAGCTGAGGGAGGAGGGCCGAGGGTGGGGGCCACCGACAGGTGCCCGGTCCAGACTGACGAGACAGCTGCTGCCCCCAACACAAGCAAAACACCAACATCCCTCTCTCTGCCTGTGTGGTCCCTTTGCCTGGGACCCACTCCCACAGCTGTGACAACACCCACTGACCAGCTCAAAACCGCAAACATACTGGAACATTAAAGGGGGCGATCTTTTCATTTTAAATAAATATTTGTCAAGTTTTGTGTCTGCGTGTGCACGTGTACCGTGTTTGTGTGCGTGCGTGTGTGTGTACATGTTTGTGTGTGTGCATGTGTGTGTACGTGTTTGTGTGTGTGTGCTTGCGTGTGTGTGTATATGTTTTTGTGTGTGGCATGTGTGAACGTGTTTGTGTGTGTGCGTGTGTGTGTGTGCGCGTATGTGTACGTGTTTGTGTGTGCAGCATGTGTGAACGTGTTTATGTGCGTGCGTATGTGTACGTGTTTGTGTGTGCAGCATGTGTGAACGTGTTTGTGTGTGTGAACGCGCGTGTGCGTTTGTGTACGTGTGTCTGTGTGTGTACGTGTGTGTGAGTGCGTTCCTGTGTTATATGTGCATGTGTATGTGTTTTATCTTGTCTTTTCCTGCTCCCTGTCTCTGTGCTGGAATACTATTCCCCACCTCCCAGCATCTCCCACAAGAGGCCACTCGTCAGGCGTGTGCCTTTACAGTGATTGTAGGCTGCCTGTTCCCCCACGGTGGGGGATGCCACAAATCAGCCGTGTGACAGCCAGCACCATTAGCCCTGCAGACAAGTAAAAATGCTGGAACTGAATATAAAAGCAGTTTAAATCTTCATCGGCCTTTGTTCTGGTGTGTGAGCGAGGTGTGACTTCACCAGGTCACTCCCTCCCCAGTCCGAGGTGAGAAATGGCCCTGCCTTCACCTCCCATCTGCGGTGTCCGAACTGCAGTTTGCGGCCCACATACAACCCCAGGCCTCGGCAGGTGTCAGCCGTGGCTCAGTGGGTAGCACTCGGCCTCTCAGTCAGCAGGTTGTGGATTCAAGCTCTGCTCCAGAGACTTGAGCACAAAATCTCAGCCGACACTCCCGGTGCAGCACTGAGGGAGTGCTGCACTGTCGGAGGTGCCGTCTTTCGGATGAGACGTTAAACCGAGGCCCCGTCTGCCCTCTCAGGTGGACGTAAAAGATCCCATGGCACTGTTTCGAAGAAGGGAAGGGTGAGTTCTCGCTGGTGGTGGAGGGAGTGCATGTTTAGGATGGTGAATGGGCTGCTTTGTCCTGGATTGTTCACAGCTTCCTGAGTGTTGTTGGAGCTGCACCCAATCAGCAAGTGGAGAGTATTCCATCACACTCCTGACTTGTGCCTTGTAGGTGGTGGAAAGGCTTTGGGGAGTCAGGAGGTGAGTCACTCAAACTGAATACCCAGCCTCTGACCTGCTCGATTTTAAAATTCTCATCCTTGTGTTCAAATCCCTCCAGGGTCTCACCCCTCCCTATCTCTGTAACCCTCCGTGATCTCTGCGCTCCTCCAATTCTGGCCTCTTGCGCATCCCCGATTTTAAACGCTCCACCATTGGCGGCCGTGCCTTCAGCTGCCTGGGCCCTAAGCTCTGGAATTCCCTCCCTAAACCTCTCCGCCTCTCTCTCCTCCTTTAAGATGCTCCTTAAAACCTACCTCTTTGACCAAGCTTTTGGTCACCTGTCCTAATATCTCCTTAAGTGGCTCGGTGTCAAATTTTGTCCGATATCGCTCTTGTGAAGCATCTTGGGACGTTTCACTAGGTTAAAGACGCTATATAAATGCAAGTTGTTGTTGTGTGTCTGTGTGTGTATATACGGGTTATCTGTGTGTGGTGTATGTTACACGTGTGTATGTATATACATGTTACACGTGTGTGTACCTGGACATGTTACACTGTCACTGGCTCTCCCTTAGCAAAACACGGCTCTTTGAGAAACGGCAGTGATTGAGCGGGTATAAATAAAACAGCTTGAGTTTCCTGTCCTGTGTCGCAGTGTCCTTCTCTGAAACACTCTGAGCTGCTCCTGCCTGCGTGGGGCCCCGCGTATAATGGAAAGCTCTCGCTGTTGCCACTCGGGCTCCTCGGTGTCTCTCTCTCGAGAAATTAACGTACAATCAGTTCTCTGACCAGAGGGGAGATTCGGCACAGGTGCTTTGGTCATCTAGTCTCTCGCCGACAGCTGCGGAGGACGTGAGGTGTTGATCTCGCAGGATGAAGGTGTGAGAGAGAATCACTCTTTGCAACCCCTCCCCCGACACTCAATCCAGGAAGGTCACTTGGGCCTAGTTTAACAGTGTGAGGAAAATCCCACAGAATTTCTTATGTTTGCGCAGTATGCATGGAAAAGTTATTGGCCTGGCTCCGGCTCCTTATTATCAGCTGCTTCTACTTGGAACGTAGACGGTGTCCGCGTTACACACAGGTCCTCCTCAGAGTTAGCTCCCCTGAAACTCGACTGTCCCAATGCTCTCCTGGCCGGCCTCCATCTTCTGGAAACTTCAGCTCATCCAAAACTCTGCTGTCCGTATCCTAATTCGCACCAAGTCCCGTTCACCCATCACCCCCTGTGCTCGCTGACCTGCACTGGCTCCCGGTCTGGCAACGCCTCCATTTTAAAATTCTCAACCTCGTGTTCCAATCCCTCCGTGGCCTCGCCCCTTCCCTATCTCTGTAATCTCCTCCAGCCCTACATTCCCCCACCCCCCCCCCGAGATCTCTGCGTTCCTCCAATTCTGGCCTCTTGCGCATCCCCGGTTTTCATCGCTCTGCCATTGGCGGCCGTGCCTTCAGCTGCCTAGGCCCTAAGCTCTGGAATTCCCTCGCTAAACCTCTCCGCCTCTCTACCTCTCCTCCTTTAAGACGCTCCTTAAAACTTATCTCTTTGACCTGTCCTAATATCTTCTTATGTGACTCGGTGTCAAATTATGTCTGAGAAGCACCTTGGAAGGTTTTACTACGTCAAAGGCGCTATATAAATGCAAGTGGTTGTCGTAACCAGTCTATTCTATTATCTGTTAGGACCTGCATGCATCAGTCTCTTTGTCAGCAACCAGGACCCCAGTCACTGCGGTAGGGTTGCCAACTCTGGTTGGGCATATTCCTGGAGGTTTCATCACTCGACCTCTTGCCTCCAACTGCCCCGCCCCCGCATTCCCGCCATTGGTCGCCCAACATGTCCGTACTCGTGTGGCACCGCCTTCCCCCGGCCAATTGGAAAGCGAATAGGCTCCTCGTCACCCGATTGGGCGATTCTTGACTGTCAGCCTTTTCTCCCCATCTCCAATATTTCTATAACTAATAAACAAAAGTGTTCAAAGGAAATGAATTTCCGTTTAATGCCCCTATGATTGTTCTCCCGGGTGTTAAGTGTCCTGGAGATTGATTTCTGATTCCCTGAAGACTCCAGGGCAATCCTGGAGGGTTGGCAACCCCCTAAAACCCTAACCTTGTGACTAAACGGTTATTTTTAACAGCAAGTGCCCTTTGACCCAGCAACATTCCCAAAGCTTGAAAACCACTCAAGTCCTAACCTGATTCTGCAAAGAGCTGGTTTTCAAAGGCAGGCCTGAGGGGCTAGTTTGTTTTGGAAACACTCTCTCTCTCTCCCCTCCTCTCTCTCTCTCCCCTCTTCTCTCTCTCTCTCTCTCCCCTCCTCTCTCTCTCTCACCTCTTCTCTCTCTCTCTCCCCTCTTCTCTCTCTCTCTCTCTCCCCTCCTCTCTCTCTCTCACCTCTTCTCTCTCTCTCTCTCTCCCCTCCTCTCTCTCTCTCTCTCTCCCCTCCTCTCTCTCTCTCTCTCCCCTCCTCTCTCTCTCTCACCTCTTCTCTCTCTCTCTCTCTCCCCTCCTCTCTTTCTCTCTCTCACTCTCTCTCCCCTCCTCTCTCTCTCTCTCCCTCTCTCTCTCTCTCTCCCCTCCTCTCTCTCTCTCTCCCCTCCTCTCTTTCTCTCTCTCACTCTCTCACCTCTTCTCTCTCTCTCTCTCTCTCTCTCACCTCTTCTCTCTCTCTCTCTCTCCCCTCCTCTCTCTCTCTCTCTCTCCCCTCCTCTCTCTCTCTCTCTCTCCCCTCCTCTCTCTCTCTCTCCCCTCCTCTCTTTCTCTCTCTCACTCTCTCTCCTCCTCTCTTTCTCTCTCTCTCTCTCTCTCCCCTCCTCTCTCTCTCTCTCCCTCTCTCTCTCTCTCTCCCCTCCTCTCTCTCTCTCCCCTCCTCTCTTTCTCTCTCTCTCCCCTCCTCTCTCTCTCTCTCTCTCTCCCCTCCTCTCTCTCTCTCTCCCCTCCTCTCTTTCTCTCTCTCTCTCCCCTCCTCTCTCTCTCTCCTCTCTCTCTCTCTCCCCTCCTCTCTTTCTCTCTCTCTCTCCCCTCCTCTCTCTCTCTCTCTCTCTCCCCTCCTCTCTCTCTCTCTCCCCTCCTCTCTTTCTCTCTCTCTCTCCCCTCCTCTCTTTCTCTCTCTCTCTCTCTCTCCCCCCTCCTCTCTTTCTCTCTCTCTCTCTCTCTCTCCCCTCCTCTCTCTCTCTCTCACTGCCAAACTGGGCTCTAAGAAACACGAACCAGTCTCTATTGTACCCTGGAGGCTACACGTGGGAGATGAGGGGAGGGGGAAGGGAGCAGTGGAATGTACATAAACATCAGATTTTTTTTACTCTCGGGCTCTCTCTCTTTCTCTCTCTCACTTTTACTCTCTCAGCAAAAACACGTTTGTTAACTTTAAGGTCTCGTGTGCAGCTCCAAGCTGTCTGGGCCGTCGCCAACAATCGCAGTGTTGCCAGTACGTTCAGGGAATTCACTATTGCCAAAATTGTTGTGCAGAATGGAGAACATTAATTCTGCCCCCCTCCCCCTCCCCCTCCCCCAGCCTAATCCCCATCCCCAAAAACATCACATTGCAGAGAATTTTTTTTTTTAATGTATTATTTTTTGGGACCAGGTGACAGCCGTGTTTCAGAGGGGAGCACTCTCGCCTCTGAGTCAGAAGGTCGTGGGTTCAAGCCCCACTCCAGAGACCAGAGCACAAAATCCAGGCCGACGCTCCCAGTGCAGTACTGAGGGAGTGCTGCACTGTCGGAGGTGCCGTCTTTCGGATGAGACGTTAAACCGAGACCCCGTCTGCCCTCTCGGGTGGACGTAAAAGATCCCGCGGCCACTATTTCGAAGAAGAGCTGGGGAGTTCTCCCCCGGTGTCCTGGCCAATATTTATCCCTCAACCAGCTTCACTAAAAGACAGGTAATCTGGTCATTTATCTCATTGCTGTTTGTGGGATCTTGCTGTGCGCATATTAGCTGCCGCGTTTCCTACATTACAACAGTTACCACACTTCAACAAGTACTTCATTGGCTGTACAGCGCTCTGGGACGTCCTGAGGTTGTTAAAGGCGCTGTATAAATGGAAGTCCTTTCTTTTCTTTCTAAAATTGTTGACTGTTCTGCAGTACCCGAGACGATGCGCTGTTTTATGAGGAAAGCGAGCAATGGACCATATGATGCACAACGTGTCATTCTGCTGCTGAGGTGTGTGAGCGGCCTATCCCTTTAAGGCCACAGGTCTAATTGCTCTTCCTTCCCAGGGTCAATTAAAGACTGATAGTTTTGAGGTAAACGTTGGAGTCAACAGGATTGATTTTGACTCTCTTGGCCTGGCGATGTTGGCCTCAAAACAGGGTCGGAGGGCTCATCGCCCCCGGTAACACCATCGATGCGACCGGTGCCATTTTGAAAGGGGCCTGCCGTCGGGTGTCCAAAGCTCCCGCCTGATTCAGGCGACGGGCCCCTTTTAATATGGAAATCGGGGGCGGAGAGGGGGCCCTAAGACGTAAATATGACCCCGATTTCCATTCCCCGGGGCGATGGAACCAGAGGCCCGATGAAAGGATAAGTGTTTAATTATCTTTGTGGGCCCCAAAAGGAGCAGGAGCTGGAGCGTAACTCCAGGGCCCACAAAAATAACCTGAGCCCTACCATCTGGGTCCGCGGTACCCCCACCCGCACCCCCTGCCTTACCTTGCTGGCAGCTCTAGCCCGATTTCTTGGGCTGCATCAGGAACGCTAGCTGTATTGGTGGATACCACAGTGGGGGTCACATATAAACTTTAAACCCATGTCCCGTTAATTTGCATATAGCTCAGGTTAGTGATACCATCAGAGCTCAGTGTTCCGATGTGGAAATTATCCACCGCCGAGACAAGGAGCAAACCTCCAGGCACTCCCCGCACCCCCAAAAAAAAATTCAAACAGGACAAACCAACGATTAAGAAATATAAGCGGGAATTGAATTCAATTGCCTGGGGTTCAAGGGTCGGATAGCCAGGGCTCAAGAGGTCACGTGGCCTATGTGCCACAGTTTGGACACGCCCTGCCCTACTTTGACCTCAATGTCACTCTGATTTTCTGACTCCACGCTACCAGTGAGGAGCCTCTCACACACACCAGGGAGGCTTTTTTGAACATGTGGATGCAAGGGGCATATGATTTTTGAACCATACAAATTAACAGACAGGAAATCAAATGCAGTACATAGAATTACATGGAATGTCACAGAAACTGGCCATTCGGCCCAACTGGTCCATGCCAGTGTTTATGCTCCACACGAGCCTCCTCCCTCCCTATTTCATCTAACATATCCTTCTATTCCTTTCTCCCTCATGTGTTTATTTAGCTTCCCCTTAAATGCATCTATGATATTCACCTCAACTACTCCTTGTGGTAGCAAGTTCCACATTCTAACTGTTCTCTGAGTAAAGAAGTTCTTCCTGAATTCCTTACAGGATTTATTAGTAACTATCTTATATTTATAAGAACATAAGAACATAAGAAATAGGAGCAGGAGTAGGCCAATCGGCCCCTCGAGCCTGCTCCGCCATTCAATAAGATCATGGCTGATCTGATCCTAACCTCAAATTTAAATTCGTGTCCAATTTCCTGCCCGCTCCCCGTAACCCCTAATTCCCTTTACTTCTAGGAAACTGTCTATTTCTGTTTTAAATGTATTTAATGATGTAGCTTCCACAGCTTCCTGGGGCAGCAAATTCCACAGACCTACTACCCTCTGAGTGAAGAAGTTTCTCCTCATCTCAGTTTTGAAAGAGCAGCCCCTTATTCTAAGATTATGCCCCCTAGTTCTAGTTTCACCCATCCTTGGGAACATCCTTACCGCATCCACCCGATCAAGCCCCTTCACAATCTTATATGTTTCAATAAGATCGCCTCTCATTCTTCTGAACTCCAATGAGTAGAGTCCCAATCTACTCAACCTCTCCTCATATGTCCGCCCCCTCATCCCCGGGATTAACCGAGTGAACCTTCTTTGTACTGCCTCGGGAGCAAGTATGATGAATTTCCTTCCCGCGCCCCCTGCCCTTTTGAGGTAATCTTGGGATGGATCGGCAGTTCGAGAGGCCCCTTGGTCCACAGTTTGGACAAACTCCCTGCTCTAAATCTCACCTCCAAACTGCCCGGTATAATTCGAGACAGCGGTTCATGCAGACCCCGTCTCTCCTTTCTTCCCCCACTCACCGAATCCGAACGAGAAAACAGATCTGCCAACTTGATCGATCGACTACGCCAGCGCACAAGATGGTGGCCCTTTCCCACAAAGGGTAGTCTGTATCTACAGAAGGAGTGCCTGCCCCTGTATTGTTTCCCCCCCCCTCACACCCCCCAAACCTTCTAGGAATCCATAAATCGTCAAAATAAAACAGCTGCTGGCCACGGTGCTCGTTGCCATGACAACCCAGTCATCTTACTCTTAACATCAGCTCGGGAAGTTGACCTTTGACTTCACAACCTCTCTTGCCACAACTACAAATGCGACACTTGAGTTATGCGGAGAGACTGGAGAAGCTGGGATTGTTCCCCTTAGAGCAGAGAAGGTTAAGGGGAGATTTAATAGAGGTGTTCAAAATCATGAGGGGTTTTGATAAAGTAAATAAGGAGAAACTGTTTCCACTGGCAGGAGGGTCGGTAACCAGAGGACACACAGATTTAAGATAATTGACGAAAGAACCAGAGGGGAGATGAGGAGAATTTTTTCACTCAGCGAGTTGTGATGATCTGGAATGCGATGCCTGAAAGGGCGGTGGAAGCAGATTCAACAGTAACTTTCAAAAGGGAATTGGATAAATACTTGAAGGGGAAAAATTTACAGGGCTCTGGGGAAAGAGCAGGGGAGTGGGTCTAATTGGATAGCTCTTTCAATGGGCCGAATGGCCTCCTTCTGTGACGTATCATTCGATGATTCTATGACGAGCGTCTCAAACGACAAGCCCATAAGCACTCAAACCCAACTACAGCCTGGGCGTTCACACAAAAGACTTTGTTAAAGGGGCTGAGATTCTGTGTGCGGAGTCTACTTCAGAGTGCAACATTTAATGTCCTCCCCACTAGCTGCACCCTCGGACATACAGTTCCTATCGCTGTGACACACAACAAACGGCAGAACCACTAAAGAGAGAAGGAATCTCTGTTAATCTGTTTTTCATCCCCCTCCCCAATCTCCTCCCTTCTGAAGCTGAGTCTTGCTCGACTGTGGATACATGGACCCGAGGAGCCTTCAAGATGCCCAACCCTAGTGGCTGTTCTTCATGGGTGGGGGAGAGGGTTAGCGGACTATTCTACCACGGGGACCATCATGGCCAAACCTGATCCTGTCCATATCTGATAGCAGGAGGTTGCTAAGTAGTGATCAGGAATGGGAGGCTTGGGCCTGTGACCAATTCTAGTGCCCCCGACTGCTGGAGATCAGCTAATTCAGCGCAGACCAAAAATTGGCCTTGGGACCATCAGCTCTTCATGGCTCAATTACACACTGGCCAGTGCACTTATCAATGGCGTCGCTGAGGGAGCTTACTGGTCAACTTAGTATTGCTGGCTCTACAACTTAGGCCCCTTATTCGCGTGTGCAAAGGGCTTAACGCCTGCTTCAGGCATGGGTAAAGGACGCCGCTTGTTTGTCCTTACCCAATATGGCGGGTGACGCACTTCCAGCCGGGTGTAGGCACGCGCTTCCTGCCCGCCATTTTGGGGCCTTAGTAGGCCGCGTAGCGCCTGAGAAACAGCCGCTACCTGGCCCAATTTCTAGGCCAAGATCTTTCTTTAAGATGGACTCCTGGCTGCCAGGCATCAAGGTCTCCTAGTGATGGGAGGCAAAAATCTCAGACTTAGTCAAGAGATAGTTGGAAGGTCCATTGGCCAACCCAAGTGGCTGTTCCTCATGCTTGGGGGAGACGGTCAACGGACTATTCTACCGCGAAGACCGTCATGGCCAAATATTCTGAATGGATCAGCTAAGATGGCTTCACTCATCCGTCCCTATCTGATGACCTTACCTTTGATGTGGTCAACCCACGCACTCTACCGGTCCTCCAATGGCTCAGGTAGTTAGAAGGAATACGTGACTGAGCTCCCAGTCAGTGCTCATTCCAGTACTACAGTTGGCCTCAGCATCCCTGTGTTTGAGTATGTGTTGGGGGGGGGGGTGGGTGGGGGGGGGATTGGAGGAGGGGGATCAGCCAGTTTTCCTGCCCAGTGACCACGTGCTGGGGAGTTAGCATTGTTGGATCAGGGCATGAACAGGCTCAGTTGTGATGCTCCCCAAGAGCGAATAGGCTGCTGAGCTCATTCTGTGATTAGACCATTGGATGTAAAGTGCTTTAGCATGTCCTAAGATGTTGTATAAAGAAAGATCTTGGCCTAGAAATTAGGTCACATGGCGCCTGTTTTTCAGGCGCTATGCGGCCTACTGAGGCCCCAAAATGGCGGGCAGGAAGTGGCGCGTACATGCGGCCAGCGGTGCATCACCCGCCATATTGGGTAAGGACAAACAAGCTATTTGCTCACTAACTGGGCTCATTTATGGAGAACGACCCAATGGACAGGGTAATGGATGGATAATGGTACCGCAGTGGGAGTCACTGCCTTCAGGATAGGAGGAGAAAATCAACAAATAAATAAATGCCCAACTCTCCAATTACAGAATCTCAGCACTGACTGACCTGTGCTGTTGTTGTTAGCAAGACACCCTTTTTAACAAAAGGCTGCTGTGTGGACAGGGAGTGTCTGGCAGGCAAGCCACAGGAACAGGTGATCATGTCACTAACTCCCATAGCTCGACCGCCCTCACCCAACCAGGCCTATCATTCTGGGCATCTCTGCTGTCCCTTTTCCTCAGCAGAAATCTTGGTTTACGTAATTAAGCAGCGAGGAGCCCCTTCTGTGACATACAAAGAGTAGGAGAATGGGCCATAGGTGCTGAGGCCTAGCAATGAATAAGCCTAATGCTGTTCATTCTGTTGTCACCATGGTTACCAGGCATTCCCCCCCCCTTCCCCCCAAGTACCTCCGATGGATGGGTCTTTGATTGGCAGGATCTGTGTCATACACCAGATGGTTGTGTGTTGTATAGAGAGATTTACATTTGTTTTAATTAACATCACTCCTGCCCTCCCCCCACACACACAATACCTCATCCTGACCCTTTCAATAAGGCAACCAACAATGAACTCATTTACAGGATATTTTGGGAAGCAGGAAGGAGAATACGATTCTTACCAAAAAATTTAATTTTCCTTCCATAAGAATGGAATGGTTTAGAACTTAACCACAGCGGATATTTGTAATTCTGTCCTGTCCAGCCTGGATTTGAGTTTTATTAAACAACAGTCCATGTTTGAACTAAGAGTCACCTCACACCAAAACCATTCTAGATAAACACATGGGGGAAGGTTCCTTTGTGCATCTTAGGACATGCCAAAGCACTTTACACCCTATGATCTACTCTCGAATTGCAGTCATGTACCAAACATGGCAGCTATTTGGCACAAAGAAAGATCCCACAAACAGCAAATGAGACGAATGGTCTTTTTTCTGCTGGTTGAGGGAAGAATGTTGGCCAAGACACCAGGAGAAGCCCTGGCTCTTCGAATCGTACCATGAAATTGTTGAGATCCACGTGGACTAGTAGACAGGGCCTTGGCATAACATTTCATCCAGAAGACTTCACATGCAAGTGTCTGCAGGCTATTTGACTATAAGGGGCATCACAGCCCAGCTAAAGATTCATCCATTCTCATGGACTTTCTTGCTGGATAGCGAACAAGAGCAGTAACCTTTGTTAATTTTCTCTCCCCTTCACCCATGGACACTGAAGCCAATTGCAACATGGCCTCAAGTCACCCTGGCCATGACCAGCACAGACAGGGGGAGGTCAAACCTAGTACCTTACACTGGTGCTGGCCGGTCTCCAGTACCTTGCAGAAGTAGTTATTCTTCATGTGTGAATCTGCAGGCTATTTTACCATGGAAGGCATCACATATACAGCTAGTGGGAGAGGTTCATGGAATATAATTCGTTGTTTAAGGTGGCACGAGTAAATCTCAGTGTTTCTCCTGATTCCCATGTTGAATAACTCACTCACCAGAAACTGAGCGAGGTTACATTTTTCCCAGAGATCCCTGTTGGAAATGTTCTCTGACCCAACTTTCAAATGTTTCCCTTTCTATTTATTTTTATTGTGGAGAAACTTGGGTGAAGACTCCAGCCCCAAAGGGCAGGACATCACCCACAGTGGGAGAGAAGACAAAATAGGAAAGAAAGAAAGAAAGAAAGAAAGGAAGGAAGGAAGAAGAAAGGAGGGAAGAAAGGAAGGAAGAAAGAAAGAAAGAAAGGAAGAAGAAAGAAAGAAAGGAAGGAAGAAAGAAAGAAAGAAAGAAAGGAAGAAGAAAGAAAGAAAGAAAGGAAGGAAGGAAGAAAGAAAGAAAGAAAGAAAGAAAGGAAGGAAGGAAGAAAGAAAGGAAGGAAGAAAGAAAGAAAGAAAGAAAGAAAGAAAGAGAGGAAGGATGGAAGAAAGAAAGAAAGAAAGAAAGGAAGGAAGGAAGGACCCATTGCCATGGTAACACGCTGGCTTTGTGAGGCCTGCATATACTATGCCTCATGTGTCAAAAGGGATAAATATTGGCCAGGACAATGGGGAGAACTCCCCTGCTCTTCTTCGAATAGTGGATGTGGGATCTTCTACGTGAGGGCAGACGGGGCCTCAGTTTAACGTCTCATCCAAAAGACGGCACCTCCGACAATGCAGCACTGCACCGGGAGTGTCGGCCCGGATTAAGTGCGCATGTTCTCAACAACGGTATTCAGCGAATCAGGTAAGGTTTAAGCTGGAGTTGCCATCGGTCGCACGGATTGAGAATCAGGGGCATTGTCACCTTCTCGAAGGCCAACGGAAAAGCAGCTTGAGTTTGAACTCGCCAAGGGGGGGGTCCGATAGTTCTGGGCCCAACACTCTGCACCAGATGTCCAATGGAATTTTTTGATCACTGCCCATCTGTTTGCTTAAATTAGATTAAGGGGAGGGCGGGGAGCGAAACAGCACAAAAAGAGGGACACACAGTACAGGAGCTTCCAACAAGATTTCTTTGCATGAGGCCTGGTATTGACTGGGGCCTGACTGGACAAGGGGGCAGTAACTTCACTCCTGTGACTGTGTAGATATTTAGCTGAGGCTCACAGAACAATTCCAAATCTGCGCATAAATTTCCACGAGCGGACTGGGAGAAGGCAAATCCTTTCGTTCTTTGTGCCTGTCACTGAAGAGGTGACTGAGGTCCCGAATTTACATTTAAAACCTTTTTTTTTATCTCTCTCTCTCTTTACAAATTGCCTCCTTCATCTTCTCCACTTTTAGGATCTCAGGTCACAACTGCAGCGATTCTGTGAGATATTAAAATTCCGTCTGTACAAACCTGTACCCCATCCCCCGCCCCGCCCCCCGTGACCTACTTGTTAAAGGTGCCACCTGAAAAGAAAAAAGAAAGACTTGCATTTATATAGCGCCTTTCACAACCTCTGGACGTCCCAAAGCGCTTTACAGCCAATTAAGTACTTTTGAAGTGTAGACACTGTTGTAATGTAGGAAACGCAGCAGCCAATTTGCGCACAGCAAGATCCCACAAACAGCAATGTGATAATGACCAGATCATTTGGTTTTTTTTCCAGTGATGTTGGTGGAGGATTAAATATGGGCCAGGACACCAGGGAGAACTCCCCTGCTCTTCTTCGAAATAGTACCTTGGGGTCTTTTACATCCACCTGAGATGGGGCCTCGCTTTAATGTCTCACCCAAAAGACGGCACCTCCGACAGTGCAGCACTCCCTCAGTGCTGCACTGGGAGTGTCAGCCTGGATTTTGTGCTCAAGTCTCTGGAGTGGGGCTTGAACTCATGACCTTCTGACTCAGAGGCGAGAGTGCTACCGATTAAAGCTTGACTGTGATGCCCCTCGCAATCAAGCAGCCTGTCAACAATAACAACTTGCATTTATATAGCGCCTTTAACATAGTAAAACATCCCACAGCGCTTCACAGGAGCGATTATCAAACAAAATTTGACACCGAGACACATAAGGAGCTATTAGGACAGGTGACCAGAAGCTTGGTCAAAGAGGTGGGTTTTAAAGAGTGTCTTAAAGGAGAAGAGAGAGAGGCGGAGAGGTTTAGGGAGGGAATTCCAGAGCTTAGAGCCTAGGCAACTGAAGGCACATCCGCCATTGGTGGTGCGAAGGGAATCGGGGAATGCGCAAGAGACCGGAATTGGAGGAGCGCAGAGATCTCGGAGGGTTGTAGGGCTGGAGGAGGTAACAGAGATAGAGAGGGGGCAAAGTCATGGAGAGAGATTTGAACACGAGGATGAGAATTTTAAAATCATGGTGTTGCCGGGACCGGGAGCCAACGTAGGTCAGCGGGCACAGGGGTGATGGGCAAACGGGAACTGACTTGGTGCGAGTTCGGATACGGGCTGCAGACTTTTGGATTTGGATTACCCCAGCATGAGCCAGTACCCTCAGGGGGGAGGCACAGAGAGAGAATATTGGAGGGAAACTTTTCTTCTCTCTCGAAAGAAAGAGAAAGGGCCCGAGAAGGCCTCGGAGGTTGTCCAGCCATCTGTGCAACAAAGCCCGAGTACTAACAAGCAGCATTGAACATTTTATGGTGTCTAAAGGAATGACAGCAAAAATGTTTGGAGGGAGGGGAAGAGGGACTAACATTGCATTTTGTTAGGCTCAATCCCCTTCTGCCTCAATAGAACCTATTCTCCGACTCTTTTGTCCCCCTGTTTGCTTGGCCACTTGAAGGAATCCGTGTTAAATAGATACTGCCCTGAAACCCTTATTGCTGAGCTGTGCGTCTTTGTCCCCGAGTGATTTTTGCCTGCTGTCTATTGTCTCCGTCTCCTTTTCTTTGCTGTGACAGTACTCTCGGCCTGCGAGAACAGGCCTCGGAGTGATTGATAAACACTTTCTGAGGGACAATGAAACATTTTTTTTGGTGGGGGGGGTGTGGGGAGACGGAGGAGGAGGAGTGTGGCGGACAGACTGATTGCTTCGGAGTATTTTGATGGGGGTTCAGGTAACGCGCGTTCTGTAGTCGTCTCTCCTCTTGCTGTTGGTGGTTGCAGCCTGTTTTTTTTTCTCCCCTGCATCGCTTCAGGTGATGTGAGAAAGACGGGTGGGAGGAGGAGAATGAAAGACCGTTAACAGCAATAAACTGGGAGAATGGGGCAAAGCCAGACAGGCCCACTCTTGTGTGCTGCAGGACTGCGTTGTCACAAGCAAGGAATGAGATTAAAAAGAAGCAAAGCAAATGTTTTCCACCTACAGCTTATTTGGTTAAAACACTTGCCTACTGGGAGGAACTTACCATTTTCTTTCTCTCACCCTCTCCTCTTCTTGTTCTATCTTTTCTTATCTCATTTTTTCACCTTCTCTTGCTTTTGCTGTCGCTCACAGTCTGCCTTCCCCACACTTCCTCTTTCTTTTGTTCTCTCTTTTATTTCATCTTTTCTCTCTCTCACTCTCCTTTCTCTCTTTCCTTTGCTGCCTTTCTTTTGCTCTCGCTCCCATTCTTTCCCCACTTTGCTCTGTGTCTTTCTCTCCATCCTTTTTTTCCCTCTCTATCTCCATCTTTTGCTCTCTTTCCCCCATATTTTGTTCTCTCTTTTTTTTCCCTGTCCGTACATATCTCTTTCTTTTGCTCTGGCTCTTATCCTTTCTCTCCCTTTCTCTCGCTGTCTTTCTCTCCATGTTTTGCTCTCTCTCTCCTCCTTAAGTCGTGAGCCAGAGAGTTGAGTCATGTCTGATTAATCGCAGTCTCAAGTGGACAGCCACAAGTTTCTTTTCAATCAGGCTTCTCTGACTGACGGGGCAGTCAGAAACAAGGAAAGCACAAAGAACAAGGGGGGAACGAGGTAGCATCTGTCCCATCCACACGAAACAAACCACAGGGTTTACTATCTAGTGTTAAAAAACATCTCTACGCCCAATGGGGCAGGCTCAGTACTGGGGCTTTCAGTCAATAGAAAAACTGAACAAAGAATAATTCATAAAACAGAAACCTTTCAAACCAAACGTTGTCTAAGTGACCAATTTAGGAGGAAGGACTGATAGGTGGGAGGCTGGTCCTGAGGGATAGGTAGATGGATAGATAGATAGATAGATAGATAGATAGATAGATAGAAATATAGATAGATATATTCAGAGATCGATAAATAGATATGCATTGAAAAAGATTGATGGATGCACTGAGATAGAAATAAATGTCGACATACTTACAAAGATAAATATAGAGATAGATGATATATAAAAATATAAACTAGCTGGTACTGATTAGTGGAGCTCGGGCCAGTGATTGGCTCTCTCTTCCTCCTATTTCCTGTAAGTGCTGAAGCGGGCTTTGTTTGAGGCCTCCTTTATTACCCCTTCTCTCCTCTCTCTTCCCTTTGTGTCCTCTCTAAAGTCCCCCAGCATGGACCCTGCTATTAGGGGCTGTGTCAGTGATCAGGGCTAATCTCAGTCAGACTAATTCATTTACAAACCCCCTCATTTCCAAATGAAAGGCTTGGCACACTCTCTGCCACTAACCCTCGCTCAGCTATTGTCCCGCCTCTAAGGATGCGTCCGCTTAAAAGAAAACCCTCTCCAGCCAGCTGCAACCTCTCGGAATTGCTAAACCTCATGATCTCCCCTCCCCCCACCCCCGCCCGGCCCCACCTTCTCTTTATTTTGACTGGGAGCAGGTGGAAGGATAAAAGGTAAAGGCTCATAGGGTTGGGGTAATATATTAGCATGGATAGAGGATTGGTTAAAGAACAGAAAACAGAGAGTGAGGATAAACGGGTCATTCTCAGGTTGGCAGGCTGTAACTAGTGGGGTGCCGCAAAGATCAGTGCTTGGGCCTCAGCTATTTACAATCTATATTAATAACTTAGATGAAGGGACCAAGTGTAATGTATCCAAGTTTGCTGACGATACAAAGCTAGGTGGGAAAGTAAGCTGTGAGGAGGACACAAAGAGTCTGCAAAGGGATATAGACAGGTTAAGTGAGTGGGCAAGAAGGTGGCAGATGGAGTATAATGTGGGGAAATGTGAGGTTATTCACTTTGGTAGGAAGAATAGAAAAACAGAATATTTTTTAAATGGTGAGAAACTATTAAATGTTGGTGTTCAGAGAGACTAGGGTGTCCTCGTACAAGAAACACAAAAAGTTAGTATGCAGGTACAGCAAGCAATTAGGAAAGCAAATGGCATGTTCGCCTTTATTGCAAGGGGGTTGGAGTACAAGAGTAAGGAAGTCTTACTATAATTGTACAGGGCTTTGGAGAGACCCCACCTGGAGTACTGCGTACAGTTTTGGTCTCCTTATCTAGGGAAGGATATACTTGCCTTAGAGGGGGTGCAACGAAGGTTCACTAGATTAATTACTGGGATGAGAGGGTTGTCCTATGAGGAGAGGTTGAGTAGAATGGGCCTATACTCTCTAGAGTTTAGAAGAATGAGAGGTGATCTCATTGAAACATATAAGGTTATGAGGGGGCTTCTCAGGGTAGCTACTGAGAGATTGTTTTCCCTGGCTGGAGAGGCTAGAACTAGAGGGCATAGTCACAGGATACGGGATCGGCCATTCAAGACTGAGATGAGGAGGAATTTCTTCACGCAGAGGGTTGTGAATCTTTGGAATTCTCTACCCCAGAGGGCTGTGGATGCTGAGTCGTTGAATATATTCAAGATTGAGATGGATAGATTTTTGGACTCTAGGGGTATCAAGGGATTGGGCGGGAAAGTGGAGTTGAGGTCAAAGATCAGCCATGATCTTATTGAAAGGCGGAACAGACTCGAGGGACCGCACGGCCTACTCCTGCTCCTATTTCTTATGTTCCCCTCCCCCCACCTACCATCCGCACCCCACCCTCATCCGAATGCATCTCCCACAACAAAAATTTCTTAGTGGCAGTTAACGGGATGGAAATAGCTGTGCCCAAACTGTAGACAAACTTCAGGTTTTCTTTTACATTTCTAAGGAGTTCGGGGCTGGAATTACAACAATTGTTAGTGGGTTTTTTTTGATAAGCTGCCTTGAATCTTCTGGGGCTGCATTTAAAAAAAAAAAATTCCATTCCAATTTTCTCCTCTCTGCTGGGTTCAGGTCCCACTCCAGAGAACTGAGCACAAAATCCAGGCCGACATTCCCAGTGCGGTACTGAGGGAGTGCTGCACTGTCAGAGGTGCCGTCTTTCGGCTGAGACGTTAAAACGAGGCCCCCGTCTGCCCTCTCAGGTGGATGTAAAAGATCCCACGGCCGCTATTTTGAAGAAGAGCAGGGGGAGTTCTCCCCGGAGTCCTGGCCAACATTTATCTCTCAACAAACATCACTTAAAAAAAAAACAGATTATCTGGTCATTATCTCATTGCTGTTTGTGGGATCTTGCTGTGTGAAAATTGGCCATGTTTCTCTACATTATTCCCTCCATCTCCTACAGTGGCTACACTACAAAAATACTTCATTGACTGTAAAGCGTTTTGGGACATCCTGAGGCCGTGAAAGGCGCTATATAAATGCAAGTTCTTTCTTTCTTTTCCCTCCTGAAGGCACTGACCTGGTGTTCGTTTCGCTCCACGGGCACTGGGTGCTGAATGCTCTCTGCCACCTTGTCCGTCTTTCATGTGCGAGGCCAGACACCCGGGCTATCATCTTCAGGACGTGCCAAAGGTCAGGAGAGGTGACCGCCAGCTTGGTCGAAAAGATGGGTTTTAAGGAGGCTTTTGAAGGTGGAGAGAGAAGGGAGGGGGAGGGATTTAAGGAAAGGAGCCCTTAGGGGGGGCTGTGGAGGCCGCAGGTTTAGCCGCCAGTGGTGGGGTGAAGGGGGATGGGTACGCGCAGAAGTCGGGAGAACCAGCGGGTGCCGGAGGGACCATAAGGCTGGAGGAGATCCCAAGTGAAGGGTGTGAAAGGTGATAGAGGAATTTGAAGATGGGGAGAATGAGCCAGTGTAGGTGAGAGACGGGTGTAGGGCGAACACTGCTTAATGGGTCAGCTAACGGGCAGCTGAAGTTTGGATTAGTGTTTATAGAGGATGGGGGACTGGCGCGGAGGATGTTGGTGAAATCAAGTCTGCCGGTGGCAAACGTTTGGATAAGGGTTTCAGTCCTGGTGGAGCCGAGCGAAGGGCGGAGGTGGGTGATATTGCAGAGATGGAAATAAGATGATGTGGGGTTTGAAGCTCATCTTGGGGTTGAACAGGACTCAAACCGACTGACGGGGGTGGGGGGATGGAGTCAGTGACAAAGGAACTGTGGCCAAAAATGTTGGTTTGGATCATCCTGACTTGTCCACAACTCAATATCAAACAGGCGACACAGCGCTGGTTGTAGGGTAGGAGCTGGACAATCCCACAGAGGTGGACAATGGCGGGAAGAGATGTGGTTAACAGTATCAAGTGCTGCGGAGAGGAGGAGAAGGAGGGATAACGCACCATGGTTGCTCACCTTGTGCGTCCGATTATTCTGGGGGGGGGTCAAACGTCAATGTATTTGACATTCAAATGGAAGGTTCTTCGGTTAATATCGGGAATCATAGAGTCAGCCTTGATCTTTGAGATCGAAAAATTTCTCCCCGTTTCATTCTTTTTGAGTTGGGGACTCAAGTGAGTGAATGCATCAGCCAGTGTGGTATTGAGCCAGGAAGGACAGGACAGTATCATGATCAGTCCACAGTGCAGCCAGTGCATCTCTAGCAATGGCCTCTCTTCTGCTGTCCCCCCACCCCAGCGCCCTCCCACAATTAGCTTCAGTGTTCCTCAAGGATCTTTTCATCCTCTCCTCTAGAGCTGGACTCCCCACAAAGGGAGGAGAGAAAACCAGCTGATCCTCCACAGGCGGCAAATTCTCCTCATCACCCTTTCTCCTCTTCATTTTTTAATCATCGCCTAATCATTGCTCCTCGATTGACCGTGTCTTCTCTCTGACTCTTCTCAGTCTTGGCGACGGCCTACGCCTAAGGCCTTGGCTCGAGGGTTGCCAACTCTGGTCAGAAGTATTCCTGGAGGTTTCATCACATGACCTCCTGCCTCCAACCCCCCCGCCAAACAGCCATTTCCCCCCACCGACCCCCGGCCAACCATCTCCACAACCAACTAACAAAAGTGTTCAAAGAAAGAAAATGAATAAAACACCCAATTTTTCCTACGATTTTTCTCCCGGGTTGCTCCTGGAGATTAATCTTTAATTCCTGGAGACTCCAGGGCAATCCTGGAGGGTTGGCAACCCCTGCTTGGCTCTTTTACCCGGGCCTCGAAGTTTAAATGAAAAAAAAACCCTCGTGTGCGCTGAACCCACCAACTTAGGACAGCGGGGGGTTTTGACACTTGGAAGTGGCATTGGTCTGGCAGAGGCAGGAGGGGTGGATGACGTGGGAGAGGGGCTTAACACCAAAAAAAGATTCATATACGTGTAAGGAGACAAAACTCAAAGAAAAAACGCCAGCTTGCTCTTTGAGCCCTGCACTGACCTCACGTATTTAATGTTTGTCAACAAGTATTTCATGCTTGCAAGCAAACTAATTCCCGACAACACAAGAGGCATTAAGGTATTATAAATTGGGTGCCCTGTTCTTTCAGGCATCGAGCTAGAGTAGTTCAATCAGAGATGGCTCTGAGCCATCTGTCTAAATTAGCTGTATAGATTAAGGCACACTTGATTGATCCCTTTCTCACCCTAAGAGTTTTGTGTCCCATTCAGGATATGACAAGGCAGCAACTGTTGATAATGAAAGAGTTTACCCATCTGCCCTGGCTCCCCGGGGTGGGGGGAGGGGAACGACAGACCAGCCATCACCTGACTGGCAGTTCTCAAAGTTGTATAGCAGTTGAAACTTTCTGCACCAACCGTGCATCGTTGCCGTGGTTACCGTGAATCCCTGGTTCAGAGTAAACACTCGAAAGCCTTTCAGAGACCAAACTTAGTTAACAGGCTGCGAATCTTTGAGAAAGAAAAGACTGGCTTTTCATGGAGCTGTAGAACATCTTTCAGACGTGTTTCGAAGTGCTTCATATACAAAGTGACTTTGGAGTGGAGCGAGCGCTTTTATGTAGGCAAAGGGGGCAGCCATTTTGTGCATGGTAAGCTCCCACAAACAGAAACGAGATGAACGACTATTGTCCATGCTTGTGTTCAACCACAATAAATAACCCAGGGCAAAGCATGAAGGAAAGGTACAGCGTGCCTTAAGATGGACTGCAGTGTCAGCCACGGCCCAGTGGGTATTATGCTCGCCTTTGAGTTAGAAGATTGTGGGCCTGAGCCCCACTCCAGAGACTTAATCTAGGCTGACACTCCCAGTGCAGTACTGAGGGAGTGCTGCACTGTTGGAGGTGCTGTCTTTCAGATGAGACGTTAAACCGAGGCCCCGTCTGCCAAAAGATCCCACGGCACTATCTGAAGAAGAGCAGGGGAGTGTCCCCTGGTATCCTGACCAACATTTATCCCCCATCCAAGACCTAAAACAGATTATCTGGTCATTTACATAGTTGTTGTTTGTGGGGCCTTGCTGTATGCAAATTGGCTGCCACGTTTCCTACATTACAACAGTGACTGCACTTCAAAAGTACTTTCTTGGGTATAAAGTGCTTTGGGACGTCCTGAGGTTGTGAAAGGCCTGGATGAGTGCAGCTCCAATAACACTCAAGAAGCTCCACACCATCCAGGACAAAGCAGCCCCCTTGTTTGGCACCCCATCCACCACCCTAAACATTCACTCCCTTCACCACCGGCGCACCGTGGCTGCAGTGTGTACCATCTACAGGATGCACTGCAGCAACTCACCAAGGATTCTTCGACAGCACCTCCCAAACCCGCGACCTCCACCACCTAGAAGGACAAGAGCAGCAGGCACATGGGGACAACACCACCTGCACGTTCCCCTCCAAGTCACACACCATCCCGACTTGGAAATATATCGGCCGTTCCTTCATCGTCACTGGGTCAAAATCCTGGAACTCCCTTCCTAACAGCACTGTGGGAGAACCGTCACCACACGGACTGCAGTGGTTCAAGAAGGCGGCTCACCACCACCTTCTCGAGGGCAATTAGGGATGGGCAATAAATGCCGGCCTCGCCAGCGACGCCCACATCCCACGAACGAATAAAAAAAAATATAAATGCAAGTCTTTCTTTCACAGCTGAATCCAATCCTGATCTCCCTTGACACACACCGTAGGCCACTAGATAGTGATTAGGAGCGGGATGATTTTCCCCTCTCTAACCAAGGAGTGCTAACACGAAATATTGTGTCAAATTGGTCCAATCACACTCTTTCTCTCTGGGTCAGAAGGCTATGGGTTCAGGACCATAAGCTGGGCTGACACTTCAATGCAGTACCGAGGGAAGTGCTGCATTGTTGGAGGTGCCGTCCTTCAGGTGAGATGTTAAACCAAAGCCCCATCTGCCTGTTTTGATGACTCAGGTGAATGCTAAAGATCCCATGGCACTTTTCAGAGCAGGGCGATCTCCTGGTGTCTTGGCCAATATTCGGCCCTCAGCTAATCCCACCAAAATTAGACCATTCATCTATTTTGACGTTTATTTACAGCCAGCCAATTGACCATGGGGGGCAGCGCCACTGAGCACAGTCTTGCCCTCCGCCCCTACATATACACACACATCAACTGAAGGGAGCCTCATCGATCCTGTTCGTAAGGTTGCTCTTGCTAGTGGCCCATTGGGTAGTGTTGCATGAGCTGTGTATAGCGCTGCAATATAGACCAGGGCAGTCACTAGTTCAATCCCTACTCTATGCTGAGTTGGGCCAAGCATTAAAAAAAAAGCCTGATCCCGCAAAGGCTCTCGGGATGCCTCCGACGGTAAATACACCGCCCAGTGTGGTACTGAGCTACGCAGGCCAAGCACCCAGTACCGATCCTCGGTGGGTGCTGTTAGCCGATTTCAACCACAGCGATGAAATTGGTTCAGTGCCCCTGAGCTGAGGGGCAGGATTGAAAACAGAAATGTCAGCTAGGGTTTCCATTCCTGATTGTTGTCCTGTGACTCCCAGCAGGAAATGACGCGTGCGAGCACGGGGGTGGAGGAGCAAGACTGTGCTCAGCGGCGATGCCCTCCATGGTCAAACAGCCTCGGCTCACACATTAAGAATGGACAGTTGGGCGAGGGTTGCAGGAGGCCGTGCAATCACACCCCAACAAATGTGAGAACCTTCAGGGGGGAGAGGGAGAGACGACGGGGAAGTTTTACAAAAGGAAAAAAAAATCCGGCCACAGACAACTGATACCAAGTTTAAATATGGATTCATTTTATTTAATTACAATCAATCGAGATGGCAACAGTGAAAAAGTGTACAGGTTTGGCATTCTATTATCCTAATGGATCCACAAGCAAAAAAATCTAAATTATACACAATATCTTTAAACATTCTGGAAAAATATCAGCTACATTGGCTTTTAAATGAACTGTATGCAACTTTATACATAATAATCTTATAGACCCTTTTTTCCTATTTTACAGGAGTTTGTACAAAGATCCCTACTGCTGAGGTTTGATTGTTGCTGAATTCTGGTGGTTCTGAGGTTAAAAAGAGGCTTTTTTTTAATGTCATAAAGTTTATTATTTTTGAATTCATTTATTTTACAATATCCATTTTCCCCTCATTATTTATGGGTCATGTCCCAAGTGGAACCTTGAGGGGCTTTTTGAAGTCACAGAAATAGTCAACCCTGAATTTGGTACCTGCTCACACAGTGCTGAGGCCTGCTGGGATTCGCCCAAAGCCCCCAGCGCTGGGGCCTGCTGGGACTCGCCCAAAGCCCCCAGCGCTGGGGCCTGCTGGGACTCGCCCAAAGCCCCCAGCGCTGGGGCCTGCTGGGACTCGCCCAAAGCCCCCAGCGCTGGGGCCTGCTGGGACTCGCCCAAAGCCCCCAGCGCTGGGGCCTGCTGGGACTCGCCCAAAGCCCCCAGCGCTGGGGCCTGCTGGGACTCGCCCAAAGCCCCCAGCGCTGGGGCCTGCTGGGACTCGCCCAAAGCCCCCAGCGCTGGGGCCTGCTGGGACTCGCCCAAAGCCCCCAGCGCTGGGGCCTGCTGGGACTCGCCCAAAGCCCCCAGCGCTGGGGCCTGCTGGGACTCGCCCAAAGCCCCCAGCGCTGGGGCCTGCTGGGACTCGCCCAAAGCCCCCAGCGCTGGGGCCTGCTGGGATTTGCCCAAAGCTGGGCCTCAGATTTTGATTGTTGTTGTAGAATCTTTTCCTCACCAAGATGGGAGGTGTCAGTGGTGCGAATGGAACACTTCCCATTTCAGGCATCCAGCGTCAGCATCAAAGGCTTAAGGGCTGATGGGATGTGGCTGCAACTGCACATCGAGGCCAGAACCAGTGAACGTTTAACCAGCTTGTCTCTCGCCCGAGTGGACTAAAGGCGAGAACTACAAAACCCTTCACAGCAGGCTGACTCGCACTGCTTGGAGCTCATGGTAGCTGCAGTATAACTCCAGTCCTGTGCAATTTTTTTTTTTTTAAAATGCCTCGGGGACTTTAAAAAAAATTTGATAAGGAATCTTTTTATTGTTAGGACGAAGCAGATGTGGCCTGGTGTGCGGAGCACGGCATGTGTATGGGGAGGCGTGCCCAGCGACAGCATTCCACCTCGACGCTGGTCAGGCTGCCGTACAACAAGGGTCTGCCGACACATATTGCACTGGGCACATGCCGAACACTACCTGCAGTATAACTGCGGCCCAGCATTCTCAGGTCAGGTACAGCACCAGGTTCGATGTACAGAGTGACACTCCCTCTGCTCTGCCACGCAGTGTTAACGCCGTGAAGTGGGCCCCCTACTGCACCAGTGCAGCTTTTCTCCATTGCCCCCCCACACCAGCCATCTCTGAGCAAGACTGCCAATAAGGAAAGTTTCGTCCTGACTTATATCCAGACAGCAAGCTAGCTTTCTGATTCCCATTCGCATGAGGCAACCAATTGAACTGTCAACGGCCTCTCGGGACTGTTCAGTGTGGGCACTGTAGTGAGGAGTTCTTTCGTGCCCTCTGCTCCAAAATTGAATATAAAAGCTAAACCGTTGTGCAGTTTAAGTGAGCACGGTGTGTACATGAAGAGCTCACTCGGAATGACGGTGCTGCAGGCTTCCGTAATCCAGAAAGTTTATCGTCTCCGACACACGCGGTTTGAAGCTGCCCTTTGCTCTTGGAGAATCCATTCAGGTTTAATTACATTCAAGATCTGATTAACTTTGATCTGGGTGGGTGTCGAACTCTCAAGGCCATGAGGTTTCACTGAAATACCTAGTGCAAAAGCATCTGAAAGTCAGAAATGGGACAATGTTATTTAAAAGCCCAAAAGTAGGTTGTCCTAGTGTGTAGATAATATGCCAACGGGGAAATCACATGAGCCAATACTTTGATGTTATGCCATACATTTCTTATATGATGCTCGTCCTCATGTTCCAATCCTTCCATGGCCTCACCCCCTCCCTATCTCTGTAACCTCCTCCAGCCCTACAACCCTCCCAGATCTCTGCGCTCCTCCAATTCTGGCCTCTTGTGCGTCCCCCACTTCCTTCACTCCACCGTTGGCGGCCGTGCCTTCAGCCCTCTTGACCCCAAGTTTTGAAATTCCCTCGCCAAACCTCTCTGCCTCTCTCTCTCTCCTCCTTTGAGACGCTGCTTAAAACCTACCTCTGACCAGACTTTTGATCACCTGTCTTAATGTCTCCTTCTTTAGCTCAATTTTTGTCTGATTACGTTCCTGCAAAGCACCCTGGGACGTTTTACTACGTTAAAGGCGCTATATAAATGCAAGTGGTTGTTGCTATTAATACATCACCTAAAATTGATCCCATTGCTACCCGCAGTGGCACATCTGTAACAACCAGTATTTCAGCCTAGTGTTTGCCCTCTCCAAACACAGCCCACATTGGGAAGGACAGTCTATAATTACAATGTAGATCTAGCACAAATATTCACACAGATGCCACACACTCTGCTCCAAGGCCAGTGACACTGGGAAGCCGCTTAGTGATGGACGCGATTACCGACCAAAAAAACTTTAAATCACAATTTTTTTTGTTTGAATTTCCCATTCCGGTTTATAAGCCCAGCGGCCACAGGTCTGGACCCTGGGGGTGACTGTCACTCAAATACCTCGATCGAGGTCAATTTTGCAGGTTTGCAGACAGTCTTGCTACCACTGTTACAGATCATTCAACCCCCAGTTAGAGGGCACGAGAGCAATGACCAGTAGTGGCTGCCTCACCAATGGGGGTGGGGGGAAACGAGCAGTTATCTGGAGCCGAAACCCAGCGAGGGAGATATATCCCCCGAAAATAAATCATTTTCACACATATTCAAGGCAGATAGCCTAGTGTGGGGTTTTGCAGTGACTGAATCTAAGGGCCTCCAACTTCATCGTGGGAAAACAATTTGGCCAACTCTGGATAGAAGAACGTCTGTGCTTTGCATGGTGTTGCGTTTTTAAAAAAAAATCTTTGATATTCCTCCCTTCTTTCCTTCCTTGCTTGCTTGCTCCCGGGCCCATTCTTGATGTGTGCAAGGCTAGACAACTGAATAGTGCCAGCTATTCAACCATGGGGGGAAGACATTAACCACTGCCCCTTATCCTATCCTCAACCCTACATCTGCACCAGAGGAGCAACCTGTACAAAAAAATGTTGGGAAGATGATGATTGGGGGGGGGTTTAAAATCAGCGGACAATTGCAGGATTTGGAGTGGGGGGTGCAACATATCCCATACAGGAAATAAAAATTGGGGAAGGGGGTGAGGCATATCTATCCTCATTCTCCCACCCTCAGCGTTTGCACGGATGGTCCATACACACTTTCCATTGGTGGGGGAGGGGGGGAAAGAGGTCTTTGGATAGTGATCAGGAGCAGGAACCCCAGCTGATTTTTCCCCATCCCTATTACCACACTCCAGCCTCCCTCATCCCAGTAACAGAACTGTAGTCGGATTGATTCTGGGAAGAGCGGTCAGCTTCCAGAGCCCGGCGTATGAAAAAGAGGAATTAACAACAGCTCTGGGGGATCAGATGAGATGCAATCTGAACCATCACACATTTCCTAAATGAACACCATTTAAAGTGAAGACTCTTTAAAACATGCAGAGGAGGGTCAACAGGTGTTTAGCAAATCCAAGTGTCATTTACAAAAACAAGTGTACAAATTGAGTACTGGCCTTGGGAGTAATTAGATATCAACAGGTAAAATTTAAAAACCATGTATAAAATAGGACCTTAGCAAAGGTGTTAACCAGACCCTAGAGTGTAAACTGACTTAACATTTAAAGCTCAGGTTCCTCTCTCTCTCTCTACACCAGCACACCCCCTTTTCCCGGGGAATGGGCTTGTCTTTCCCGCCACTTTCCATAACTCTATCAAATCCCAGGGGGATGGGGTCCCTGAGACTCAGGGAGGATTCTTAGCCAAAGTATGGGAGGGAGGAATACTAAAACAGGTGACGTCGGGCGACAGTCCACAAACAAGGCAGAGTCCAACTCCCGGGGAGAGAGAGACACAACACACAAGCCCAAAACACCCAGAAACTAACACTTAAAGGGACGCCTCAGTTTCGACCACTACAGATTCTAACTCTTACCTTGCAATGATTTTAAGATATAAAATTGTGATTTTAAAAAAAATTTTGGAAACCTGTGAATAAAGTCAAATTAAAAACAGGGCTGTTAAAGGTGGATAGTATCTGTTTAAGGGGGCTCACATTATTAAGTTTGAAAGATAATTAAATTACAGAAATGTATAAGGTGAACCATTTTTTGCAATGCCCCAGTGTAATCCGATCACAAATGGGAGCTAAACCGCCTCCCAAAAATCCGATTTATTTAATTTTGGATCTCCAGATCGCTGGTTTCAGACTGACCTCTGTCTCTCTCTCGCTTCCTAGCTGCTCCTTAGTCCTTTACTTTTTACCGAATCCTTTTGCGTGGAGTCTGCTCCCCGCAAATCACCGGTGGTGTTTCAACACAAAACTTAGAGCCGACCGTCTTCTTGCGTTTTGGAAAGAAATCTGTAGAAGTAGAGAGGGAGAGGTGGGTTTAAAGTTATGAACGGCAAATCTGCACACACACAGACAGGAGCTTCGCTTTAATTTTTTAAAACGGGCTTTTAATTAAAAAAGGTGGAAGAATAAACAAGAGCAAAACGAGGAGTTTTGAGAGCCAGCGTCACTGAGCTGTGTAAGGAGTCACACCCCAAAACTTCCAACTCGCTCATCAAAACAGCTGAACAGGGCAGAAAAACTTCTACAGATTCACTAGGCAAGAAAAAAGGGGCTTTTTACAAATTCCAGATTCACTAGGACAAGAAAAAAGGGGCTTTTTACAAATTCCAGATTCACTAGGACAAGAAAAAATGCTTTTTACAAATTCCAGATTCACCAGGCAAGAAAAGACTTACAAACTTTTCAAACTCTCAGAGCAAAACTTTTCCACACACTAAACTGGGCAACATTTTCCACACCGACCATATAAATAAATATAACCAGGGAATGTTTGGATCAGACGGGATTGGTAAACATGCTGACAGTTGATTTTTTTTTCTCCATGTTCTGATTTCACAACCTACCTGTTATAGGGGCGGGAAGATCCCGCTTTCTGTTCTTGGCAGCTTTCGCTCCGCTCTTTCTGTTGCTTTTCTCGTTTTCTTTCGCGTTCAGCCCCAGTTTAACGCCGGGTGACTCGGGGTCGCACCTGATGTCGGCGATGGGGTCGGAGGGAGAGGAGTCCCTGTAGAAACTGGGCAGATCCTGGGTGTCCAGCGCTTCCCAGATGTAATTCCCAGTCAGAGGGCTGTGATTCTCGAAATCAAAATTCCACCTCTGGCAGTGGGAGTTGTTAATCTCTTTAAGCTGATTTTTCAGATCTCTCCTCAGTTCATCGTGATCCACCGTCCCAAATAAACTTCTACACACCGCCTTATTCAGGTATCTCGGCTGCCTTTTCCGTTCAGACTCTCCCATAGCCAAGCTGGACAAATGAGACATTGCAACAAAACAAAATAATCCCCACCCCCCCAAAAAAAAAATCTTCAATTTTTGTTTAATGGATCAAAGGCGAGAGACAATCACCCACTTTCCAACAAAATAATAACAAAACAGCTCTGTTCAAGGAGTCCAAAAACTTTACGGAAAGTTTATTTTTGCATCAACAGACTGCAAATTCCTCCACACGTATCCCAGGAATCCTTCTTGCATCTGGCGCAGCCCACAGTTAAAGGAGTCAATCTTTCTCTCTATCACCCCCCTCCCCTCCCCTTTCTGGACTGATGTAAGCTGCGCTCTGCCTATTTATTCAAGATCGCGGTGAAAGGCACAGCAGGATTCGGAGCAAAGAACAAGCTCTGACGTTAGCACTGACGGCGGGGCTGTGTTTGTCTGTAAATGTTGGAGGGGTGGGAGAGAGAGAGAGACACACACACAGAGGGAATGATCGGACGTTTTCCAAATGCCAGCAGATATTCCCCCTCCCATCACGATACACACACATATACACACATCCTCATACATACATACACATACATACAGACTAACACATACACATACATACACACACTCTCATACAAACACAGACACACATATACACATACATACAGACTAATACACATTCATACACTCATACATACACACATACATATACACATACATACATACATGTACACACATATACACACTCATACATATACACATACACACATACATACACAGACATACATACATGTACACATACATACAAATAGATACTCACACACATACATACACATTCATTATTACACACACTCGCATACACATACACATACATATATGTACACACACCCACACACGCACACATACTAATACATACACATACATATGCACACATAGATACACACACTCATACATACACATACACACAATCACACACATCCACATACACACACACAATCACACACACATTCAGGCACAGAGCTGCCGTAAATAGGTCAAAATTTTAAAAAAGTGACCCCCAAAGGAAATCAAGGATAAATCAGCCCTCGAGTCAATCTGACATCCCATGTCCTTCCCATGTGTGCGAAAACATTCCTAGCGAAAATCGGACTTTACAGTCATGTGAGAACCCACAACCTGTATCACATTGGAGATGAATTATAGTCTGTCATCAACCAGGACGATGGACAAACCACCACCATCACCACCTGGAACTCTCTCGCCCAATAAAGCTGTTGAGGCTGGGGATAAATTAAAAAATGTCATAACTGAGACTGATAGATTTTGGTTGGGCGAGGGTATTAAGGGTTACGGAACCAAGGCGGGCAAATGGAGTTAAGATACAAATCAGCCATGATCTAATTGAATGGCGGAACAGGCTTGAGGGGCTGAATGGCCTCCTTTTCCTATATTCCAACGCTGGTTTTGGATGATCTGAGGAGCTGCATCAGAATGCAGACGGGACTGGGAGAGCTGGCATCGATTCCCCGCTGGCAATGTGCCCCTGCTCTTGTTGGCATCCAGCGGCTCACAGAGTGAGGCAGTCTGTCCCCATGGCACCACCAACCCATTCCTTGCCAGTAAACCAGTCCATCGAAAAGAAAGAACTTGCATTTATATGGCGCCTTTCACCACCCAGGACGTCCCAAAGGGCTTTACGGCAAATGAAGTACTTTTTAAAGTGTGGTCACTGTTGTGATGTAGGAAACGCGGCAGCCAATCTGCGCACAGCAAGATCCCACAAACAGCAACGTGATAAATGACCAGATAACCTGTGTTTTTAGTGATGTTGGTTGAGAGATAAATATTGGCCCAGGGCACTGAGGCAGAACTCCCCCTTCTCTTCTTCCAAATAGTGGCCGTGGAATCTTTTATATCCACCCGGACGTAAAAAGAAATCGAATCATTCAATGAGACAAAAAGCAAAACATCGCAGATGCTGAAAATCTGGATTAAAAACAGAAAATGCTGGAAACACTCAGCCGGCCAGGCAGCATCTGTGGAGAGAGAAGCTTAGGATTAACATTTCAGGTCTGTGACCTTTCGTCAGAAATCAACTCCAACACCAACTCAATCCATTTGGTTTTAAAGATGTGACTGGTTCTGATGTGTCTCTCTTGTTAAAATAAACAGAGCTCCCTATCTTTAAATGGGTTTGTGATCCGTCTCACGTTTTTTTTGTCTCTCATTAATATTTTCAGTCTCTCTTCCTGATTAAAGCTGTTAGCCTTACATAGTCACCCATTTTTATGGATGTGTAAGCAGGTTGACTTTTTTGTGTGTTTAGGTCCTCCTTTTATGAGAAGGGGGGGTTAGGGCGTGTTTTATGTGCAGCAAATCACAAAAAAACAAAACATGTGTCAAATAATAATTTTATTGTAACGGTCCAGGATGCACTCCAGTCCCTGCGGTGCCCACCGGTCGCAGAAAGCCTCAAGAGTACCGGCAGACACCGCGTGCTCCCTCTCCAGGGCCACCCGGGCGCGGAGAATTCCGCGGAAGAGGGGCAGACAGTCGGAGCGACCGCCCCCACGGGCCGCGTCTAACCTGGGTCTGTGGATACGTATTAGTGGATCGCAGTAAGATTGTCATAATTAACCCGAGTATCAGCTGTGGCTCTGGGGGTAGCCCTCTCACTTCTAAGTTAAGTTGTGGGTTCGAGTCCCACTCCAGAGACTTGAGCCCATAATCCAGACTGACGCTTCAGTGCAGTACTAAGGGAGTGCTGTAGTGTCAGAGCTGCTGTCTTTCAGATGAGATGTTAAATCATGGTTCTACCTGCCCTCTCAGGTGGACATATAAGATCCCATGATCTGGTGTTCTGGCCAATATTTATCACTAAAACAGAAGTAATCTTCAAAGCGGTACAAATCATTGGTTCTTAATTTTCTTTTATTCATTCTCGGGATGTGAACGTCACTGGCAAGGCCGGCATCTATTGCCCATTCCTAGTTACCCTTGAGAAGGTGGTGGTGGGCCCTCTTCTTGAACCACTGCAGTCCGTGTGGTGAAGGTTCTCCCACAGTGCTGTTAGGTAGGGAGTTCCAGGACTTTGACCCAGCGATGATGAAGCAACGTTATCAGACAAAATTTGACACCGAGGCGCATCAGGAGATATTAGGACAGGTGACCAAAAGCTTGGTCAAAGAGGTAACTTTTAAGGAGCGTCTTAAAGGAGGAGGAACACAGAGATCTCGGAGGGTTGTAGGGCTGGAGGAGGTTACAGAGATAGGGAGGGGTGAGGACATGGAGGGATTTGAAAACAAGGATGAGAATTTTTAAATTGAAGCTTTTCCGGACCGGGAGCCAATGTAGGTCAGCGAGCACGGGGGGTGATGGGAGAACGGGACATGGTGCGAGTTAGCATACGGGCAACAGAGTTTTAGATGAACTCAAGTTTATGGAGGTTGGGAGGCTGGCCAGGAGAGTAATGGGATAGTCAAGTCTAGAGATAACAAAGGCATGGATGAGGGTTTCAGCAGCAGATAAGCTGAGGCAGGGGCGGAGACGGGCGATGTTACGGAGGTGGAAGTAGGCGGCCTTGGTGACGGAGTAGATATGTGGTCAGAAGACCAGCTCAGGGTCAAGGAAGCCAAGTTTGCGAACGGTTTGGTTCAGCCTCAGACAATAATAATCCTATCACAATATACTACACTTAAATTAAACTGATCCAGCTGTCGTATGCAGTTGTTTCTGCGTCATGGTGTCTTTTACCAGAGGGGGTTCATATACGGCGGGGACGGCCTGGGCACGAGCCCCGCAGGCCCGTGTGATAATCTGCCTCCCACAGCTAGGGAGAGTCGGTGAGAAGCCTGTCGCGGAGCGCCTCATAAGGGAGGACCTTGGGGCTCTCAAGTTAGATTCAGTGTCTGTGAACCCGCTCCCAGGTATTCAATCCGGTTTCTTGGAGCAGCCTCTGACCTGGTTTTACCTCTCACAATAGGCCCACAGCGCGGGACAGACAGGTGCTACTTAAAAACACCAGAGCGCACAAAGCTCTCTTTAACAAGGTCTTATCTCGTGGCAGCAAACCAATGGTCTCTGACCTGAACCTTTGATTAAACACCTTTACAGACACTGCCTCAGGCACCAGTCTGAAGCCTGTGGTGCTTATTGTGGTAGCTGCTTTCGCTCTGCAGATCCCGGGGGTCTCGGGGGAGGGGAGTGAGGGGTCCAGCAACACCTCGATTTTAAAATTCTTATCCTTGTTTTCAAATCTCTCCATGGGCCTCGCCCCTCCCTATCTCTGTAACTTTGTCTAGCCCTGCAGCCCTTTGAGATCTCTGCGCTCCTCCAATTCTGGCCTCTTCCGCACCCCCGATTTTCATCACTCCACCACTGGCGGCCGTGCCTTCAGCTGCCTGGGCCCTAAGCTCTGGAATTCCCTCCCTAAACCTCTCCACCTCTCTAACCTGCATAATGGAGTGGAGATGCCGGTGATGGACTGGGGTTGACAATTGTAAACAATTTTACAACACATTGGGATTCTATACTTTTACTTGGTAAGCAATGATCTAGGATCCACTGCACAACTAAACTGCAGCAGGCACTGATACATTGTCCACAGTGTCATCAAACACTTTGATCAGTTTACTGGGGTCTTCAGGCTACAAGAAACTTTATAGCGGGGAGGAGGGGAGTGAAAGCAGATAGTGAAAATGGAACGGTACACCAGCACAGACATGATGGGCCGAATGGCCTCCTTCTGTGTCGTAAATTTCTAATATCTACGATTCCCCGTTTAAGACGCTCCTCAAAACCTACCTCTTTGACCGAGCTTTTGGTCACCTGTCCTAATATCTCCTTATGTGGCTCGGTGTTAAATTTTGTTTGATAATCGCTCCTGTGAAGGGCCTAGGGACGTTTTACTACGTTAAAGGCGCTATATAAATGCAAGTTGTTGTTATTATTATGTCAGGACAGAAATAAGACGACACATGACCCTGGGGCAGGGGGTTTAGCTTGGTACCGAACGTGACAACAATTCACTGACCTGCTATGAGTCCTCCACAGGTCATATCGCTCCTAATTACAAGTGGAATTGATTGGTGAGAGGACCACATCCCTGCTGTCTGTTGCACTCCTTTAATGTAAGAGCACATTTATTTTCAGTCTCTCCGTTGCGCGATGACTTGTTTGCAATTAGTGTCTGAAGGGCTATTAATGTCTGTGAAAAAGCAACAGACCCTTTCTCAGGAGGAAACAGGGAGTCAGCAGTGGTGGGAAATTCTAAGCTGCACCGGTGGGGTCACTGCGACACCTGCTGGCCAACTACAGAAGTGCCGCAGGAAGGTTGTGGGAAGGAGTAAAATGCAGGATTGCAGATCACAGGTTGGGCATGAGTTAATTATCCAGTTAAAAAAAAATTGTAACTTTAGGGGGTCGCAGGACGGCCAAGAAACGGCGTGTTAGAATTGCTCTCAGGGATCGTGATGAAGGGAGAAATCAGCCACTGTTCCTGCTCCTAATTGCTAACAACGGCCAGTGCCTTCCAGAGAGTGGGAGGGGATAAGAAAGCTGTACTACCCCAATGGTCAGTGTAACCAACTCCCAACACAGTGAGTTTCATGGTAACATAGTAATGTTTTGGGCAGAAGACTGTGGGTCCATCCAGCCAACCCTTCCAAATCTCCCATCGGATTCCTTCCCCTGATTCCAGAACTAATAGCCCCATATCCCATTTCCTAACAGGAATTCATTCAAACCTTTTTGAAACCGTGCCATGGTCCCAACACCCGCCTGCTAATCTGTTCCACATTTCCATCTCCCACTTAGTAAATGTCTTATTTTCCTTTACTTTAAACTGTGTCCCCGAGTCCTTGAATTCGGTGCCTGACAGAAATACTTTTTCCTGCATCGAAATTCTCCATAAACCAATATCAGGTCCCCCTCATCCTCCTTCTCCATTCCCAGGTGGTAAATCATTCCTCATAATTCAACCCTCCAAGTTCAGGAATCAGTCCTGTAATTCCCCGTTGATCTCCTTCCAAAAAACTCTATATCTATTTTTGCAATATGAAGACCAACATTGAACAAATCTTCTCCCCAGTCCTAACTCCACAATCCCTGCTTCCCAATCCCGAAGCTGTCCCACCTCCCCAAACCCTGCTCCGCGATCACTGCGTCCAATCCCAGCACAGTGCCTTGTCTCTCAATCCCAGCACAGTGCCTTGTCTCTCAATCCCAGCACAGTGCCTTGTCTCTCAATCCCAGCACAGTGCCTTGTCTCTCAATCCCTGCACAGTGCCTTGTCTCTCCAATCCCGGCACAGTGCCTTGTCTCTCAATCCCGGCACAGTGCCTTGTCTCTCAATCCCGGCACAGTGCCTTGTCTCTCCAATCCCAGCACAGTGCCTTGTCTCTCAATCCCAGCACAGTTCCTTGTCTCTCAATCCCAGCACAGTGCCTTGTCTCTCAATCCCGGCACAGTGCCTTGTCTCTCCAATCCCAGCACAGTGCCTTGTCTCTCAATCCCAGCACAGTGCCTTGTCTCTCAATCCCGGCACAGTGCCTTGTCTCTCCGATCCCAGCACGGTGCCTAGTCTCTCAATCCCAGCACGGTGCCTAGTCTCTCAATCCCAGCACAGTGCCTTGTCTCTCCGATCCCAGCACGGTGCCTAGTCTCCCAATCTCAGCACAGTGCCTTGTCTCTCCGATCCCAGCACGGTGCCTAGTCTCTCAATCCCAGCACAGTGCCTTGTCTCTCCAATCCCAGCACAGTGCCTTCTCTCTCCAATCCCAGCACGATGCCTGGTCTCTCCAAACCCTGCACGGTGCCTAGTCTCTCAAATCCCAGCACAGTGCCTAGTCTCTCCAATCCCAGCACAGTGCTTAGTCTCTCCAAACACTGCACAGTGCCTTGTCTCTCCAATCCCAGCACAGTGCCTTGTCTCTCCAATCCCAGCACAGTGCCTTGTCTCTCCAATCCCAGCACAGTGCCTTGTTTCTCCAATCCCAGCACAGTGCCTTGTCTCTCCAATCCCAGCACAGTGCCTTGTCTCTCCAATCCCAGCACAGTGCCTAATCTCTCCAATCCCAGCACAGTGCCTTGTCTCTCCAATCCCAGCACAGTGCCTTGTCTCTCCAATCCCAGCACAGTGCCTTGTCTCTCCAATCCCAGCACAGTGCCTAGTCTCTCCAATCCCAGCACAGTGCCTTGTCTCTCCAATCCCAGCACGGTGCCTTGTCTCTCCAATCCCGGCACAGTGCCTTGTCTCTCCGATCCCTGCACGGTGCCTAGTCTCCCAATCTCAGCACAGTGCCTTGTCTCTCCGATCCCAGCACGGTGCCTAGTCTCTCAATCCCAGCACAGTGCCTTGTCTCTCCAATCCCAGCACAGTGCCTTCTCTCTCCAATCCCAGCACGATGCCTGGTCTCTCCAAACCCTGCACGGTGCCGAGTCTCTCCAATCCCAGCACAGTGCCTTGTCTCTCAATCCCGGCACAGTGCCTTGTCTCTCCGATCCCTGCACGGTGCCTAGTCTCTCAATCCCAGCACAGTGCCTTGTCTCCCAATCTCAGCACAGTGCCTTGTCTCTCCGATCCCAGCACGGTGCCTAGTCTCTCAATCCCAGCACAGTGCCTTGTCTCTCCAATCCCAGCACAGTGCCTTCTCTCTCCAATCCCAGCACGATGCCTGGTCTCTCCAAACCCTGCACGGTGCCTAGTCTCTCAATCCCAGCACGGTGCCTAGTCTCTCAATCCCAGCACAGTGCCTTGTCTCTCCGATCCCAGCACGGTGCCTAGTCTCCCAATCTCAGCACAGTGCCTTGTCTCTCCGATCCCAGCACGGTGCCTAGTCTCTCAATCCCAGCACAGTGCCTTGTCTCTCCAATCCCAGCACAGTGCCTTCTCTCTCCAATCCCAGCACGATGCCTGGTCTCTCCAAACCCTGCACGGTGCCTAGTCTCTCAAATCCCAGCACAGTGCCTAGTCTCTCCAATCCCAGCACAGTGCTTAGTCTCTCCAAACACTGCACAGTGCCTTGTCTCTCCAATCCCAGCACAGTGCCTTGTCTCTCCAATCCCAGCACAGTGCCTTGTCTCTCCAATCCCAGCACAGTGCCTTGTTTCTCCAATCCCAGCACAGTGCCTTGTCTCTCCAATCCCAGCACAGTGCCTTGTCTCTCCAATCCCAGCACAGTGCCTAATCTCTCCAATCCCAGCACAGTGCCTTGTCTCTCCAATCCCAGCACAGTGCCTTGTCTCTCCAATCCCAGCACAGTGCCTTGTCTCTCCAATCCCAGCAGAGTGCCTAGTCTCTCCAATCCCAGCACAGTGCCTTGTCTCTCCAATCCCAGCACGGTGCCTTGTCTCTCCAATCCCAGCACGGTGCCTTGTCTCTCCAATCCCAGCACAGTGCCTTGTCTCTCCAATCCCAGCAAAGTGCCTTGTCTCTCCAATCCCAGCACGGTGCCTTGTCTCTCCAATCCCAGCACAGTGCCTTGTCTCTCCAATCCCAGCACAGTGCCTTGTCTCTCCAATCCCAGCACAGTGCCTTGTCTCTCCAATCCCAGCACGGTGCCTTGTCTCTCCAATCCCAGCACGGTGCCTTGTCTCTCCAATCCCAGCACAGTGCCTTGTCTCTCCAATCCCAGCACGGTGCCTAGTCTCTCCAATCCCAGCACAGTGCCTTGTCTCTCCAATCCCAGCACAGTGCCTAGTCTCTCCAATCCCAGCACAGTGCCTTGTTTCTCCAATCCCAGCACAGTGCCTTGTCTCTCCAATCCCAGCACAGTGCCTTGTCTCTCCAATCCCAGCACGGTGCCTAGTCTCTCCAATCCCAGCACAGTGCCTTGTCTCTCCAATCCCAGCACAGTGCCTAGTCTCTCCAATCCCAGCACAGTGCCTAGTCTCTCCAATCCCAGCACAGTGCCTTGTCTCTCCAATCCCAGCACAGTGCCTTGTCTCTCCAATCCCAGCACAGTGCCTTGTCTCTCCAATCCCAGCACAGTGCCTTGTCTCTCCAATCCCAGCACAGTGCCTTGTCTCTCCAATCCCAGCACAGTGCCTTGTCTCTCCAATCCCAGCACAGTGCCTTGTCTCTCCAATCCCAGCACAGTGCCTTGTCTCTCCAATCCCAGCACAGTGCCTTGTCTCTCCAATCCCAGCACAGTGCCTTGTCTCTCCAATCCCAGCACAGTGCCTTGTCTCTCCAATCCCAGCACAGTGCCTTGTCTCTCAATCCCAGCACAGTGCCTTGTCTCTCCAATCCCAGCACAGTGCCTTGTCTCTCCAATCCCAGCACAGTGCCTTGTCTCTCCAATCTCAGCACAGTGCCGAGTCTCTCCAATCCCAGCACAGTGCCTAGTCTCTCCAATCCCAGCACAGTGCCTTGTCTCTCCAATCCCAGCACAGTGCCTTGTCTCTCCAATCCCAGCACAGTGCCTTGTCTCTCCAATCCCGGCACAGTGCCTTGTCTCTCAATCCCGGCACAGTGCCTTGTCTCTCCAATCCCAGCACAGTGCCTTGTCTCTCAATCCCAGCACAGTTCCTTGTCTCTCAATCCCAGCACAGTGCCTTGTCTCTCAATCCCGGCACAGTGCCTTGTCTCTCAATCCCAGCACAGTGCCTTGTCTCTCAATCCCGGCACAGTGCCTTGTCTCTCCGATCCCAGCACGGTGCCTAGTCTCTCAATCCCAGCACGGTGCCTAGTCTCTCAATCCCAGCACAGTGCCTTGTCTCTCCGATCCCAGCACGGTGCCGAGTCTTCCAATCCCAGCACAGTGCCTTGTCTCTCCGATCCCAGCACGGTGCCTAGTCTCTCCAAACACTGCACAGTGCCTTGTCTCTCCAATCCCAGCACAGTGCCTTCTCTCTCCAATCCCAGCACGATGCCTGGTCTCTCCAAGCCCTGCACGGTGCCTAGTCTCTCAAATCCCAGCACAGTGCCTAGTCTTTCCAATCCCAGCACAGTGCCTAGTCTCTCCAAACACTGCACAGTGCCTTGTCTCTCCAATCCCAGCACAGTGCCTTGTCTCTCCAATCCCAGCACAGTGCCTTGTCTCTCCAATCCCAGCACAGTGCCTTGTCTCTCCAATCCCAGCACAGTGCCTAGTCTCTCCAATCCCAGCACAGTGCCTGGTCTCTCCAATCCCAGCACAGTGCCTTGTCTCTCCAATCCCAGCACAGTGCCTTGTCTCTCCAATCCCAGCACAGTGCCTAGTCTCTCCAATCCCAGCACAGTGTCTTGTCTCTCCAATCCCAGCACAGTGCCTTGTCTCTCCAATCCCAGCACAGTGCCTTGTTTCTCCAATCCCAGCACGGTGCCTTGTCTCTCCAATCCCAGCACAGTGCCTTGTCTCTCCAATCCCAGCACAGTGCCTAATCTCTCCAATCCCAGCACAGTGCCTTGTCTCTCCAATCCCAGCACAGTGCCTTGTCTCTCCAATCCCAGCACAGTGCCTTGTCTCTCCAATCCCAGCACAGTGCCTAGTCTCTCCAATCCCAGCACAGTGCCTTGTCTCTCCAATCCCAGCACGGTGCCTTGTCTCTCCAATCCCAGCACGGTGCCTTGTCTCTCCAATCCCAGCACAGTGCCTTGTCTCTCCAATCCCAGCACAGTGCCTTGTCTCTCCAATCCCAGCAAAGGGCCTTGTCTCTCCAATCCCAGCACGGTGCCTTGTCTCTCCAATCCCAGCACAGTGCCTTGTCTCTCCAATCCCAGCACAGTGCCTTGTTTCTCCAATCCCAGCACAGTGCCTTGTCTCTCCAATCCCAGCACAGTGCCTTGTCTCTCCAATCCCAGCACAGTGCCTCGTCTCTCCAATCCCAGCACAGTGCCTTGTTTCTCCAATCCCAGCACAGTGCCTTGTCTCTCAATCCCAGCACAGTGCCTTGTCTCTCCAATCCCAGCACAGTGCCTTGTCTCTCCAATCCCAGCACAGTGCCTTGTCTCTCCAATCCCAGCACAGTGCCTAGTCTCTCCAATCCCAGCACAGTGCCCTGTCTCTCCAATCCCAGCACAGTGCCTTGTCTCTCCAATCCCAGCACAGTGCCTTGTCTCTCCAATCCCAGCACAGTGCCTTGTCTCTCCAATCCCAGCACAGTGCCTTGTCTCTCCAATCCCAGCACAGTGCCTTGTCTCTCCAATCCCAGCACAGTGCCTTGTCTCTCCAATCCCAGCACAGTGCCTTGTCTCTCCAATCCCAGCACAGTGCCTAGTCTCTCCAATCCCAGCACAGTGCCTTGTCTCTCCAATCCCAGCACGGTGCCTTGTCTCTCCAATCCCAGCACAGTGCCTTGTCTCTCCAATCCCAGCACAGTGCCTTGTCTCTCCAATCCCAGCACGGTGCCTTGTGTCTCCAATCCCAGCACTGTGCCTTGTCTCTCCAATCCCAGCACAGTGCCTTGTCTCTCCAATCCCAGCACGGTGCCTTGTCTCCCCAATCCCAGCACAGTGCCTTGTCTCTCCAATCCCAGCACGGTGCCTTGTCTCTCCAATCCCAGCGCGGTGCCTTGTCTCTCCAATCCCAGCACGGTGCCTTGTCTCTCCAATCCCAGCACAGTGCCTTGTCTCTCCAATCCCAGCACAGTGCCTTGTCTCTCCAATCCCAGCACAGTGCCTTGTCTCTCCAATCCCAGCACGGTGCCACCTCCCCAGTCTCGCTGGGGGGGAGTCTCCATATTTTGCCATGGTTTATAATCCGCCCTGCTGGGTATAAACACCCTGTGGGATCTGACATCACTCGGTGTGTTTGCTGCAGAATGTTAATTGCGAGCTGGTGATTTATTTAATGACCTAGTTTTAGTTTTTCTGTTTTCTTTGCAACACCGCACGAGATGGGACCTCGGGGGAGATGAGATGTGTGAAGTATTACCGGGATACCTTTCCTAGTAAATTACGAAACAACAAGAAAGAAATCAGTCCCTAAACATTGCACTGAAGGCCCATCGGGTCAAGGCACCACTCTGTTGTAATAAAGCCACACAGACTATGGGGGCCAATTTTAACCTAACTGGCTGGATGGGAATGCCATGGGATCGAGTGGAATGCTGGTTTTACTCCCGGCCTTAACCCGCCTGACGGGCGGGTTAAGTTAAAATTGCCCCCCCTCCCCCCCCATAGGTCTTAGTTTGCCATGTTAACTGACCTTGGCCTGGGCAACAGGTGCTCCTGTTGACCTCAGCACCTAGGCCAGGGAGTGGGGCGGGAGCGTGGTGGGGGTGGGGGCGGAGGGGAGGAAGCAGCCAGGGCTCTCACTCCTGACTGCCTCCTGCAACACGCGGTCACCCGGTGAGAGCGGTATCAGACTCCCCTCGTCACCCATACTGGAGGGGACTGCTAGAACCCGGGGCCGGCCTCACACCTGAAGGTCGGTGAGGACACGGTGTCTGACCCAGACAGAGGTCATGGAATCATACAGCACAGAAGGAGGCCATTCGGCCCATTGCGCCCGTGCCGGCTCTTTGAACGAACTGTCCAATTAGTTCCACGCCCCTGCTCTTCGCCCCCACCCCCCGTAACCCCTGCAAATGCTTCCTTTTCACGTCATATTTCAGATGTCAAAAGGATAGAAAACAGAAAGAAAGTCAGTCATTTCCTGCTGCTTTTTCTGACTTTGATAAGAAAGAAAGAGAGAACTTTACAGAGCGCCTTTCACAACGCTTCAAAGCCAATGAAGTATTTTCGAAGTGCGGCCCCAACTCCAGGGACTTGAGCACATAATCTAGGCCGACACTCCCAGTGCAACGCTGAGGGAGTGCTGCCCTGTCGGAGGTGCCGTCTTCCTGATGAGACGTTAAACCGAGGCCCCGTCTGCTCTCTCAGATGGACTGTAAAAGATCTCAGGGCACTATTCAAAGAAGAGTAGGGGGAGTCCCGGCCAACATCACTAAAACATATTATCTGCTCATTTATCTCACTGCGGTTTGTGGGATCTTGCTGTGCGCAAATCGGCTGCTGCGTTTCCCTGCTGACCACACTTAGGAACGAACATAGGAACAGGAGTAGGCCATTCAGCCCCTCGTGCCTGCTCCGCCATTCGATAAGATCATGGCTGATCTGTGATCTAGCTCCATATACCTGCCTTTGGCCCACATCCCTTAATACCTTCAAAACGTACATCATTGGCTGTAATGCGCTTTGGGACGCCCTGAGGTTGTGAAAGACGCTGTATAAACGACCTGCAGCATGAGACTGTTATCACTATCTAAACGATGTTTAGCGGATAATTTGTAAACAGGGACAATGAGACACGAGAACGGCCTTTCATAATTCAGAAAAAGGATTGATAAATAGATCAACCTCCAGCCAACTGGCAGAAAGATTGATATTAAATAAATGGCACAGACAAATGGATATATCTTCCCTTGAGTTCTTTAATTTTACACGCATCTGCCCTTCAGATGGACTGTGTTTTAAATCCATGCCTCTGTGGATATCCCAGAGACAGTGGATTCGACACAAAAAAAAACCCTGACATCAGTTATATAAAAAAAACAACACAAGGGGAAAGCTTGTGATTGGTCGGAGATGACATCTTTGCTGTACCTGGGCTATTTTTAACCGCATTACCTCATTGTGATGGGGAGAGGGGGGTGAGTTTCAGGCTGTTTCACGCTAGTGTGAGTTACACAGAGAGAGGGTGAGAGGGAGAGGGAGAGGGTGCATCCTGCATCTAGGGTGCAGGGACCCACTCTCACCTTGCAAACACCGCCGGGGATACACATCAAAGCAGCTGCCGCCGACAGCAAAAAACATTTTAACCCAGAAACAACACAGAAGGGGGGGGGAAAAAAAAAGGTGAGTTTATCTTTCCAAAAGGTCTTTTTTTTAAAAAAATCGCCTGTGTTGTGATGACACGCGTGTAAATACATTAACAACAATGGGCTTCGTTTGCTTTGATCTAAGAATATTCTTTTGCCCCTAGTTTATTTTATTGTGGCATGAAGCTGGAAATTAAATTTTAGGCATTGCATGCAAACTAGGTGAGGTGCAAGCGAATTCTATCAGTGTGAGAATGAGGCACGCATTTTGCAAAGACTGTGACATCCGCTGATTTTAATATATTGTATTAGGGATTAGCTGGTTGTCATGGCAACTTTTTTTTAAAAAAAAAATTTCAGTCATAAATCCTAAAACTTAAGTTTATTAGTTTTTCTGCACAGGATCTGCAGTCTCCGTGTTTTATCTATTTAATCGATTTGATGAAACAGTGCATTTTACCTATACATTTCTCAGGTGCTTTGGGGCTATAGGTGAGTGCTGGATTTTAGAAAGTCTGTTTTAGGATTTTTCTCTGCCGGTGGAGCTAAGATGGGATCCAGGATACAATATAAAAGCAATAACTTTAAATCTTCAAATGCAGGACTACAGGTAGAAAAATCTACTAACAAGTAGTGGGGTTCTAGCTTTTATTTATAGGGGGTCACTGAATACAAAAGCAACCAGGCGATGGTGTATCTGCACAAGATATTAGATCACAGTTGGAATACTGTGAGCTGATTTGAAGACCCCATTGTACAAAGGATGTGGTAAAGGTACAACTTAGATTCACTGGGATGATATCAAGGATGGCAGAATATAGTTAAGATGCCAGACCTGAGAAACAAGGACAGAATTCACTGGAGTCGAACAGGTTCAAGAGGGTAAATAGTGAATGGGTTGCAAGGTCGCATAAATTTAGAATTAGTACTAAAAAGTAAGGGGGAAATCAGACATTTTTGAGCACATAATCTAGGCTGACACTCCAGTGCAGTACTGAGGGAGTGCTGCACTGTCGGAGGTGCCGTCTTTCGTATGAGACATTAAACCGAGGCCCCGTCTGCCCTCTCAGGTCGGCGTTAAAGATCCCACGGCATTATTTGAAGAAGAGCAGGGGAGCTCTCCCCGGTGTCTCGACCAATATTTATCCTTCAAACAACATCACGAAAACAAATGATCTGGTCAATTATCTCATTGCTGTTTGTGGGATCTTGCTGTGCGCAAATTGGCTGTCGCGTTTCCTACATTACAACAGTGACTACACTTCAGAAATGCTTAATTGGTTGTTAAGTGCTTTGGGACATCCTGAGATCATGAAAGGTGCTTTATAATTGCAAGTTCTTCTTATCAATATGGACCAGGTGAGCATAAGGACTATTGAAGCCATCAATCACAGCTTTCAAGAGGGAAATAGAGAAACACCTGGAGAGAAAAAATATTAAAAGGTGTGGGGAAAGAGGAGGGAAATGAGATTAAAGTAGATCGCCTTGATGTGAAACTAGCACCTGCACAGGCGTGATGGGCAGAATGGCCTCCTTCTGTGCTGAAATTTCTGATTTGTAAAAATCCAACCCAGTCTCTTATTCATCGTCACTAGATTTATTAAAAAAGAACATTTTAAAAATGTTTATTCTGGACAGAAATTGGCAGCAAGGAGAATCCAAGTCTCTGCGGAGATTCTTGTGGAGAGAAGTGGGAGGCGGACAGCAGAGAGGCACCATGGGTAGGGAGCCAGAAGTCCATTCCTGGAGTATAACACAATCCAGCCCGTGCATAATCATTGCACACAAAATAATAGAGTATATTGTAGGCAGAATAATACACAGCTTGGAGTATATTATGCACAGAACAATACGCAGGTTGGAGTATATTATACACAGAACAATACACAAGTTGGAGTATATTATACGCAGAATAATGCACAGGTTGGAGTATCTTATTCAGAGTGATACACAGGAGTATATTATATGTAGAATAGTACACTGGTTAAAGTATATTATACACAGAATAATGCACAGGTTAGAGAATATTATATGTAGAATAATACACAGGTTGGAGTATATTATACGCAGAATAATACACAGTTTGGAGTATATTATACGCAGAATAATACACAGTTTGGAGTATATTATACGCAGAATAATACACAGTTTGGAGTATATTATACGCAGAATAATACACAGGTTGGAGTATATTATACGCAGAATAATACACAGTTTGGAGTATATTATATGCAGAATAATACACAGGTTGGAGTATTTTATACGCAGAATAATACACAGGTTGGAGTATTTTATACGCAGAATACTACACAGGTTGGAGTATTTTATACGCAGAATAATACACAGGTTGGAGTATTTTATACGCAGAATAATACACAGGTTGGAGTATTTTATACGCAGAATACTACACAGGTTGGAGTATTTTATACGCAGAATACTACACAGGTTGGAGTATTTTATACGCAGAATAATACACAGGTTGGAGTATATTATACGTTGAATATTTTCACTTATTTTTTGCGGAAAGCAACAGATAACAACATCATAATCTACTCTGCCCAGAGCGGCAGAGCAGGGCTTTCTCAGTGTGCAGTGTTGTCAGCAGTTGTGATTCTCAAAGGAAGACTCAGCAAGGTATCCATGTGGGACTTAATCCCTTCACTCCACATTGACATCACCTTGAGATATTCACATGGGGGCTGTTTTTGGGACTCCCTCTGAGAACTGCTGGTGTTAGCAACGCTGGGCATGTCCCAGATGTAAGAGTGGGCTGTCAATCAAAAGCCAGCGGTGCCACCATCACAGCTGGCCAGGGTGCGTTGTTCCCTAGTCAGCAGCGTAACAACCTGACTGCCTCCTTACACAGCATTACCTTGTGCAGGAGAGCCACTGAATCTCCAAGAGGAGAATTGACATAAAATGCAGGGTGGTTAGCTCGTCCAGTGCTTTTGAGCCTTGACCCTAAACCAGACAGGAAGAAGGGCACACACATGGCAACCACACAGCCATGACACATCCGGTTCCATCCACTTAGCTGCAGCAGGCATTTATGCACACTTTCCAGTAGGGGTCGCTGGTTAGCGATGGCAGAGGGAGCCCCTATCTCAGTCATTGTGCTTGTGTGGAGGTCCAATGAGGACAGGGTTGAGCTTACACAGTCAAATAGCCCACCAACCCTCATTGTCTAGACCCGCACGTGATGAATAGAACTGCACCCCAGCAAGAGTCAAGATCTTTTCAGGAGAGGATGAGGGGGAAAATTCGAGGGGGTTAAAAAATGAATAAAACTTTGATTTTTCTTTTCTTCTCCAGAATCTAATGGCAGGAGACAAGAAGCCGGTGAAAGCCATCAAGGCCGAGAGGCTGGCGGCCATGTTGCAGGGCCAGACGGAAAAAGTGCTGGTCATTGACTGCCGCCCTGTTGCTGACTACAGCATTCTGCACGTGTTCAGTGCCGTCAACGTCTGCACCTCGAAGATCACAAATGATAGAGCATCACTCGCTGAACTCCTGCAGCCTAGCCCGACAGTAACGGTTTGTTCTGTTCTTTTCTCCCTCTCTCCTATTTTTTTCTCTCTCTTTCTTCTTGCCTCTTACTAGAGGATGCGGTTAAATGGGTGGATGCAGGTCACGGTAGGAGTAATTGTACATAGTCTGTTGAAGGAAAGAAAGACTTTGCATTTATATAGCACCTTTCATGACCTCACAACATCCCAAAGCGCTTTAAGCTAATGATGTACTTTTGAAGTGTAGTCACTGTTGTAATGTAGGTAAACGCAGCATCCAATTTGTGCACAGCAAGATCCCACAAACAGCAATGTGACAATGACCTGCTAATCAGTTTTAATGATGTTGGTTGAGGGATAAATATTGGCCAGGACACCGGGGAGAACTCCCCTGCTCTTCTTCAAAATTGTGCCATGGGATCTTTTACGTCCACCTGAGAGCGCAGACGGGGCCTTGGTTTAATGTCTCATCTGAAAGACGGCACCTCTGACAGTGCAGCGCTCCCTCAGTACTGCACTGGGAGTGTCAGCCTAGATTCTGTGCTCAAGTCTCTGGAGTGGGACTTGAACCCATGACCTTCTGACTCAGAGGCGAGAGTGCTACCCACTGAGCCAAGGCTGACAAGAAAGCCTTCTTTGATGTCCCAAAGTGCTTCATAGCCAATGACGTACTTTTGAAGTGTAGTCACTGTTGTAATGTTGGAAAACGCGGCAGCCAATTTGCACACAGCAAGATCCCACAACCAGAAATGCGACAATGACCAGATAGTCTGGATTTTTTTGGTGTTGCTGGTTGAGGGATAAATGTTGACCAGGACACTGGGTGTTGCTCTTTGAAAAGCAACTTTTACATCCACCTGAGAGGGGAGACGGGGCCTCGGTTTAACATCTCCCTCTGCCACTCCCCCTCGAAAGGAACGGTTGAGATTGGGGACTTGCCTTGTGATGTAATGCAGGTATTAAACTGTGTCCTACCAGCCCATAGCCTGCCACCCTGTTCACATTTCTTTCATTGAATTAGATGGAGGTGGAGAAAGGGCCAGAACCATCCCATGACACAGTGTTACTTACAGCAGCCCCAGTGAGAAACCCCACTGGCAAAATTAATAGTCACATTCTCCAACCAGATCAGTCTGCAGTTCCCAACTGTGGAGGACACACAGGTATGGGAGGCAGGGTTGCCAGCCCTCTAGGATTGCACTGGAGCCTCCAGGAGTTAAAGATTAATCTCCAGGATACTGCCGCGAGCAATACCTGGGGGAAAAATCCTAGGGCCATTAAAAATTGTGTTTTAAAAAAATTTTTTTGAACACTTTTGTTTATTAGTTGTAAACATACCAGACATGGAGAATAAGTCTGTTTGACTGACAGTCAAGAATTATCCAATCGGGTAACGAAGAGTCTATTCGCTTTCCGATTGGTGCAGGAAGGCGGCGTGTCGCAAGTATGGGTGTCTTGGGCGTCCAATGGCGGGAGAATGGGGGCGGGGCGGTTGGAGGCAGGAAGTCATGTGATGACACCTCCAGGACTATGTCCAACCAGAGTTGGCAACCCCAATGGGAGTGGGCTGGAGCAGTGACTAAGTTGGGAAAGAGGGAATCAGTTAATAGAAAAAAAAGGGGAAAACTTGAGTTTGAGCCCCATTAAGTATCTCCCCTGATTCATTGTGTTCCTCAGATGGAGAGTCTAGAGGCAAAGGAGCTGGTGTTATACGACCAAGAAACACAGGACGCACAAGGTCCTCCAGCCAATGAGATCATCGCCATCCTCCTGAGAAAACTGGAGAAACAGTTCAGCAATGTATATTTTCTTAAAGGTACAGGGTACGATTTAAAGGGAAAGTCTCTCTGGTATCTTTTATATTAACATTAAACATTAACAATCACAGACTATGATCTTTTGTGTTCTTTATTTCTTTCCCCTTCGATTGTTCTCTCTTCCTCTCCTGAAGGCACTGACTCTCACTCGGCTACAAGTCCAAAAGTGCCAGTCATGTCCACAATATCTTGGCCATTCTCCGGGTGTCCAAAGGTTGAGTATCAGCAGGCTATTTGGGCATGGAGAGCTTCACGACCAGGTTTCGTTGCCTGCCTCCACTCAACGTCTAAACACATATATTTTCCAGCAGTGATCGCTGGATGGTGATCAGGTGGTGGGACTATGATTGAATTTCTTCCCCACTGTGGCCCAGGGGTGTTAAACCCGACTGTAGTGCCCCCTTACTGCTACCCCCCCCCCCCGGTATGATAAACTTTAACGTCCGTTTTATAACAAGCTTTCCCAATTGTTCTCAGTGCCCCTGGGCTAGAGGAGAAAAAAAAAACAGCCAGGATTCTCTCTCCTGATCTTTGTTTAGTGACTCCCTGCCGGAAAGTGCTTGTGTGTGGACGCCCGGGTCGGGCTCAGCTGTGATACCCACCATGGTGGAATAGCCTCCGGACACTTGCTGTCTAGGCTCAGACAAGAAGAATGGACACCTGGGGGTGCTGCAGAACAGCGTTGCACCCGTTGAACTGTACCCCAGCAAGGAGCCAACACCTTTTTTGGGGTGGGGGGAACATTCTGGGAAGTAGAAACCGCAACAGCATGCTTTGGGGTGGAGAGTTACAAAGTAGTTTTGGCTCTTGCTTTCTGGTTTTGGGGGCATTGGTTTTAATGGGGGGGGGGGCTTGTTGAAGAGCTTTGGAAGCAGGAAATGACCTTATCCTACCCTTCTGGCTCCACCCCGCCTTTGCAATAACTCCGTAATCCTTTTCTCTTTATAGGGGGCTTTGTGGAGTTTTCCTCGTGCTTTCCGAGCTTGTGTGAAGGGAAGTCACACGGCTTCCTATCCAACAGCATCTCGCAGCCCTGCCTCTCCACCTGCGATGTGGGGCCCACCCAGATCCTTCCGTATTTCTACCTGGGCTCCCAGAATGACGTTCTAAATAAGGTTTGTAAAGTGCAGAAAATAGAGGACACGGGCTCACAATGCACCTGCTTCAAGTGAGACCAGAGACAAGGAGAAAGTCCCCTTCAAAATAAAGTATCTGGGAGTAGAACTTCCCTGGGGTCCTCCCGCCGGAAACTAGGGGGAAGATTGGTGGAATTTTTGGAGAAGGGGCATAAACGGCCAATTCTGACAATCTTCTGCTGAAGTTACTGTGGGAGATTGGTTGGAGAACCCCACAGATATCCTACCTCCAGTTGGGAATGGGATTGAAGTTAAGTAATGAAGATGTTGAAGGTGAATGAATACTCTGGAGCTTTACGCTTGGGGATTAAAGGAGTAAGTCCTAGAGAACGTTCGCTGAGGAGATTAAATTGTTGCAGTAGACTCCATGATGGGGCAGATCGTACAGGGTCTGTTGAAGGCATTAGGCGTTGAGGAGGCTTTTAAAGATGGGGAGTGAAGTGGAATGCAGAGGCACCTTCAATTGTGATTGTGAGGCTGGAGGACATTCCAGATTGTCGAACCTCGTGCATTATTCCAACAGTCGTTGATGTGTGGAATGAATTTCCCTCAGAGCTTTAAGAAAAGATTAAACGATTATCTGGCAAGTAATGGGATTGAAAGTTATAAGGATAGACTTGGGCATAGATGATTAAGTAGTTCATAGAACAATTGCTGAATGTTATTCAGTACATGACACGAATAGTTGACGGAAGACTTCTTCTCCTGGTTTAAGTTGCTTCCACAGGAATTTTTGGATTGAGGTGGGTGGAGACCAAGACAGTGCAGCAGTGGACAGAATGGGCTCAAAGGGACTGATTTGCCTCTTCCTAACCCGTAGTCTCTTTTTTATATTTTTGATAAAGAGGTGGTGCTCAGGTGACGACAAGCTTGGGTTTTAAAAGCCTGTGGCTTGGTGGAGGACGGTGAGACTGAGAGAGTTGAGGAGCTCCACAGTTTTGAGCTCCTGGGGAAAGGATAGGTTCGAGCAGGAGACGGTGCAAAAACATCTTGATTTCATCACAGTGGCGATGCGAGGAGGAAGCAGAGTGCGCAGGATGGAGAATAGCTTTTAATAGCTGCGGGATTTTCTCTTGCAGGATTTGATGATTCAGAACAGGATCACACACATCCTGAATGTGAGCAGCAATTGCCTGAAACCCACGTTCATCCCCGACAGCCATTTCCTGCGGATCCCCGTCAATGACAGCTACTGCGAGAGTCTCTTACCTTGGCTGAACAAGTCTGTGGAATTCATAGGTATGGAGTTGCCACCACAGTCAGTGAGTGAAATGTAGACTAAGAGACATAGACACAGGACGTTTACGTTCAGTAATCCGTCCTGGCATCAGCAAATATCATAAACCACAGTTTTCTTCCCTGTTCTCTGCTGCCCGTATTCCTAACTTGCACCAAGTCCCGTTCACTCATCACCTCTCGCTGACCTACATTGGCTCCTGGTCCGGCAAAGCCTCGAAGTAAAATTTTTTATCCTTGTGTTCAAATCCCTCCATGGCCTCGCCCCTCCCTATCTCTGTAACCTCCTCCAGCCCTGTAACCCTCCGAGATCTCTGTGCTCCTTCAATTCTGGCCTCTTGTGCATCCCGATTTCCTTCGCCCCACCATTGGTGGCTGTCCCTTCAGCTGTCTAGGTCCTAAGCTCTGGAATTCCATCCCTAAACACCTCCCCCACCTCTCTACCTCTCTCTCCTCCTTTAAGACGTTCCTTAAAACCTACCTCTTTGACCAAACTTTTGCTCATCTGTCCTAATATCTCCTTATGAGGCTCAGTATCAAATTTTGTCCGATAATGCCCATTTGAAGCACCTTGGGACGTTTTACTAGGCGCTATATAAATGCAAGTTGTGGCTGTTGTTCTGCCCACCGCCCCCCCCTCCCCACCTCAAGGAGCTGACCCTTTTTGGGGTAACAATTCACAGGTACCCAGCTGCCCTCCTGTTCTTCATGTATGGTCCTGGACAGTGAGTGTCAACATTTTGTTCAAATATGGAGGACATCAGAGCTGAGCCCTGGTGGAAATGTTCCCCCTCCTTTTGTAGTGCTCTGAATGCTGCTGTAGGCTGAGATCAGACTGGGAATCAAACCTGGGACTGTCTGGTCTGCGGGGCCCAGTACTACACCCGAGAGTCTTATTTACCAACTGGGCTGTCAGAGGAACCAGAAACATCATTACAGTCAAAGATTTTTACCGGTCAGCCCAGTGGTCTGATGGATGTAAAAGATCCCATGGCACTTTCCAAGAAGAGTAAAGAGTTCTCCCCGGTGTCCTGGCCAACATTCCTCCCTCAACCAACATTACCAAAAGAGATTAACTAGCCATTTATCTCAGTGCTGTCTATGGGATCTTGCTATGCGCAAATTGGCTGCCATATTTCCCTACGTTATAAGAGTGTCTACGCTTCAAAGTGCTTAATTGGCTGTGGAGCGCTTTGGGACGTCTAGCGGACCTGAAAGATGTTATATAAATGCAGGTTCGCTCTTTCTCTTGATTATCTTATCGTTATTTTCTGTTTTGCACAGATACAGTGCGGTCACTGAAATGTCGGGTGTTGGTTCACTGCTTGGCTGGGATCTCACGGTCTGCAGCAATCGCCATAGCTTACGTCATGAGGACAATGGATCTCTCTTTGGACGATGCGTACAGGTACGATAGAGCATGCTCTGTGGGATTCGAAAAAGAGACAGAGACACAGCAAAGCACTGGTGTAGATCCTGAGAGACGAGAACAAGGCTTCAGGACTGAGAGTTGAGCACAAAGCAAATCCAGTCTGCATCAGATCTGCACTGGAAGATTTAACTGAAAAACAGCTAAAGCACAAAGCTAAACCGGAGATTGTACCAAAGCAATTCAGAGGAGAGAAATGGAGAGGACTGGAATGAGAGAGAGAGAGAAAGACCGAAAGATGGGGAGAGTGAAAGATGTAAGAGGAAGAGAGAGACAGGGACAAAGATAGACTGACAGGAAAATAAGAGGACGGAGACACATAGAGTGAAGAAATGACAGAGAAAAAGTGAGAGAAATGGAGAGACGCACAGTGAGGAGGAATGAGAGAGAGAGGTAGAGGGGAGAGAGTGTTGAGAGAGACGGAGAGACAGAAAGAGGGGGAGAGAGAAATGGAGGGAAATTGGGAAGCATTTTTTCACACAATGAGTAGTAGAAATCTGGAACTCTCTCCCCTGAAAGGCTGTGGATGCTGAGGGACAATTGGAGTTTTCAAGACTGAGATCAATAAATTTTTGTTTGGTAAGAGTGTATGGGTCAAAGGCGGGTGAACGGAGTTGAGGTGCAAATTAGCCATATTCTAATTGAATGGCGGAGCAGGCTCGAGGGGCTGAATGGCCTACTCTTGTTCCTAAAGAGCAGGCTTGATGGGCTGAATGGCATTTCATCATTCTGTGCCCTTTTCCCCCCTCGAGCTTTCGTCATTCTCTCCTCACGCTAACTCATGCTGCGGTATGGTCACACATATCTCCAGTGCCTCACCCATGTGAAAATGAACTTTGCCAGGCTGTTTGACTGTCACAGTCAAGCCTACTTTTGCCTTCGCCCAAAATCCACACTGCTGCATCAACCAACAGGGGTCACTAGATAAAGATCAGGAGTAGGAGCCCTGGCTGAATTCCCCCCACCACTTTCTTAGGCCAGAAACACTGAATTGATTTTGTGGTTGTTATGCTTTTTTTTGTAGTTGTCTTATGTAGAATAATATCGTTTGTCTCGATCAGGTTTGTGAAAGATCGGAGGCCCTCAATATCCCCAAACTTCAACTTCCTGGGTCAGTTAGTGGAGTATGAAAAGAACATCCAGATTCAACGGATCCAGGCTTCGGCCTACCTGAAGCAAAGCCTCCTTCACCCTGAAAACGTCCCATTTAAAGAAGGAACCTCCCAGCCGGAGACTTGTGAAGAGTCCAATGAAGATGTAGAAATATTTATCCCTCGTTTCCCGACCCAGAACTTTCCAGGACAAAATCCAGGCATTCTGGATAAAGGAATCGGCAACGACACAGGCAGCATTCCCAGGAATTTTGGGAATGACCAACCAGAGCTGGCAGACTTACATCGCGGGCTTACCGATCTCCGGCTCTCACCGGAGAGAACGTCGCGCACCAGCTGCATGAAACGGTCTTTCTCGCTGGACGTGAAGTCCTCCTACTCTTCGCCCCCGCGTTTCGGCTGCTACCGGGCCGCGCAACCGGCGGAAACGGGTCCCGTGCCAAAGCTGCTGGGTTTCCGCAGCAAGTTAGTCGCCGGCACTTTCAACCCCTTCACCCTCTTGTTTGGGAACGCCAGGAAAGGTTGCGGGAAAGATGACACCACCACAAACGGAGCTGCGCGGACGCTAAAGCCCCACCGGAAATGCAGCTGCGCCAAGACTACTTCCCCCGCCATCGGGATGGACCAAGAACAAATTAGTTCAACTTGCGCGATTCACAAAAATGACAGCGTTCAGAATAATTCCACCATGGAGCTGGGGCTGAGCTTGCCCATTCCCAGGCAGCCATCTTCGCCGCTACTCGATTACAGTGCGTGCCTCATAACGGTACATGCAAAGAGAACAGAATTATCTCTATTTGAATGCCCTTACAGTAGTCCCACGGATTGCAAGTCCATCAAACCCAGTCACATCACGAGGAATGTGGCTTTGTACACTGACAACATGGTGAAATCGTAATCCTAATTATGAGAATGAACAAATGCATCCCATGGTCTGTTCAGATCTGATTTGCTCCTTTAAGAGGAAGGGTAAACAGGTCAAAGGACTGACCTTTGACCTTTTTAGCGTTCTCTCTCTCTCTCTTTGACCACAACGCTCTCTGCAGTTGGCCTCAGGCTCACTGGCTAATCCTTAGGCCCACTGCCTATTCCTCAGGCCCACGCCATATTCGTCAGGCCCACTGCCTATTCCTCAGGCCCACGCCATATTCGTCAGGCCTACTGCCTATTCCTCAGGCCCACGCCATATTCCTCAAGCCTTTCATTGCCACACCCAACTGCAGGCTCATTCTTTAATCAAACATCAGTTAAAATGGCGATGAAACAGTGCTAATGTAGATTGAAAGACAGCTGGTCTGTAAAGGTCAGAGCACAGTTACACTCAAAAATGGATGAACGCCTACGTAAAAATAGTGCACACAGGAATATATTGGAAATACGTTAAGGGTTCATACGTGAACTTCGCTGATTGGAAGTTCTAATCTTAATTTTTTTTCCAAAATTAAAACTTAAAATTTGGGAACAAAAGAGTAGACTGGAATTAGGACCAAATTTCTTAGAAGAATAGTTCCAAGCTAAAATTATTTCTAGGACCAAGATGGCATTGGTCCCAAATAATCCAGGTTATGTCAAGGGTCATGGTGCTAGGGGTTTATTTATAGTGAAGGGTTTGTGCGGGGTTTGTGTGGACACTGCATGGAACACCATGGTTTCTAGGACCAAGGGAATGTTATGTGCGGAATTGGAAAGGCCATGGGTGAGCAGTGGAAGTAGCTAGATCTTCTTGAGTTTTAAATGATTACTCTGTGTGTGTGTGTGTGTGTGTGTGTGTGTTGTGGAGGGATGGATTGGAAAGAAAACCGTGCAGTATGTTCCCTCCAGAGATTAAATAAAGCGGTTGGTGTCCACAGTAGGTTAGGTTGCACGTGCTCTTCGGAAGAAACAGGCTTGATGGGGCGAATGGCCTCTTCTCGTTCCATGCTTTCTTATGTTTTTATATAGGGGGGGCATGTATCTGGTATGTCTATCACTGAGGGATCCGTGGACAATGTGTGTTAGTTCAGAGTGGTGGTGTTATTTGCGTTTAGTGTTAGGTTAGATTTCAGGCTCCATCTTGTCTAATTCCTCCTGCAGCAGTTACATTGACTGAAGCGGATCACTATCTGAAGAGGCAAATCACACCCGGACTGACTCCCGGACTGAGAGACAACGGGTGAGGTTTGAGCAGCCAGTTTGATATACGTAACACCGTAACTGGGGTAGAGCTGAGGCAGAGAAAGAACTACTCAATGCAATGAAAACTGTAAGACCACAACTGACCGGAGGAGCTCTTGATAGACAAATGGCGGTCTCCGAATCAAAGGTCCGAGTCTGAACTATTTATTGTGGGGCCTGATATTGGGTGGTGTGTCTGTAAAAGTGGCTTCTCCATATGGTCCTTAACACGTACAACTGGAGCACTGGACTCCAATTTGAAGGGTCCAACAACTGCAGTAGTGAGATGTTGGACTTCCAATCAGAGGGCCTGCCTAGTTACATCAAAGGTCACGGGGCTAGAAATTTATATCAAGGGTTTTCTCGTGGTTTATAGGGATAAGTGTGTACAGTGATGGTCAAATACCAGTTGCATTAGATGATGCACTCTTATTTGGAGGCCTTGGTACCTCCAATGTTCAGTCCTCAGTCTCAGGCAGCTCCACAAGTAGAGTATTAGACTCCTATTCAGAGGGCCTAGTATCTCAACACCTTCCATTCAGGGGGCCCTGGTTTGAATCACCCAATCTTGCCCAACGTGTCAATTCAACTTAACTCTGTAGCTCAAAGCAAGGGTGCCAAATGGAAGGCATCGGAGCCAGGGGATACGTTGGTGGCCTACAGCAGCCTCCCATCCTGGGCTGAGGATGTGAAGGTAGAAAGGAGGAATAAGGAGAGAAGAATACAGTAAGAACTGGAATATAAAAAGAGGAAATAGCACATTTCCTTCTTTACATACAATGTTTTGTGTTTGGTTGCCGGACACATCTTTAAATGTAAATCATCGAACGTTAGATCCGCCCGAGAGGGCAGACAGGGCCCCTGGTTTAACATCTCATCTGAAAGACAGCACCTCTGACGGTGCAGCACTCCCTCAGTACTGCACTGGGAATGTCGGCCTAGAGTTTGTGCTCAAGTCTCTGGATTGGGGCTTAAGCCCACAACTTTCTGACTCAGAGGCGAGAGGGCTGCCGTCTGAGCCACGGCTGACACCATGGGTGTCACAGTGCCTAAGAGGGTGCCTAAGCTGTGATGTCACATGGTACTATGCCATGCTCCAAACCAAATACAGTAAAAAAATAATGAAGATCAAAGCTGTTAGCATGGCTTGTAATTAAGACTAGGGTTATTGCAGGTGCATTGGGTTTGAACCTTGTGCTGTCATTTCTGGGATCTGGAGTTAAATCCAACTTAGACCAGAGGCATGAAAGTCTCCTCGCTAAGTGAAATGAATAACGGCAGTCTCACATTATTAAAGTGCCCTCAAATAAATACTGTCAGGCTTGCTCAGGGAACCAAGACGATGGCTGATATGGGAAATGTTACTCTTCTGAAGGAGTTAAGGCACCTTATCAGAGCTTTACTCTGCATCGAACCCTTGCTGTATCTGGCCTGAGATTGTTTGATGGGCCAGTGTAGAGTGAGCTTTACCCTGCATTCGAACCATGTTATGTTTTGGAGCAGCACGTTAGCAGGTCAATGTGGGGTTTTTTTGCATGAAGATTATTGTCATAGTTTCTTACCTAAACGTTGATTAAAGACATTCTTGTTTTGTACTAATGTGTTACTCTTTGCGTTGTGGATTTACACGTCTGACTGAAAACCAGAATCATGAAATCTACTTCCTCTTAAAGAAAATGTAATGTATGGAGCTATTTCCCTGATGTCTTTCCTCCACCTCCATAGATAATTAAAGGGAAAGTATTCTTAATTAGCATTGGCATTTCCATCGCCAACATTCTGTGGTCAATTTTCCTCACTTGTCCCTCCTAATCTCCAAAAACTATTTGTTCTTCCTCCCTCTTACATCCTTACTGTGTCAAAACCAAGAATCATCACACCACCTGCTACTTTAACTCACTCCTTCCCTAAAACCTCAAAACTGTGAAACTCTGTACGCCCTTAAACTCCCCTCCCGCTCAGGATCTGCTTTTAGAACCTAATGTCACCTAACAATTATTTCCTGATCTTCGCTCCGGCTTGCCCCTAACCTTGGTATAGAGGTCGGACAACACCAGGTTATAGTCCAACAGCTTTATTTGAAATCACAAGCTTTCGGAGCTTTGCTCCTTCGTCACTCACCTTGTGATTTCAAATAAAGCTGTTGGACTATAACCTGGTGTTGTGCGACTCCTTACATTTGTCCACCCCAGTCCATCACCGGCATCTCCACATCTTGGTCGAGGTCCTCGGCTGTGGGCCTTTCACCTCAGTTTCTCACTTCAAAAGAGTACACTGGTAACATCTAGTGGCTCAAACTGCAGCACTGCATGAATGTTTCACATTTAACGTTCAGTTAAAACGGAGTAAACGCATTGAGGTTCATCCCCTCAGTAGAAGAATGTGTTACTTGTTGATAATTTGTATTTGGCATTGAAGGTCTCCAGTATCTTTTTTTAATTTCTATTTAAGGATTATTCAAATAAAGTGAATTTGTCTGAATTTGTGACGTTATCTCCATCTTTCTTTATATCCCCTCCTCCTCCAGGTATCACACATTGTAAGCAGTGTAGATGAAAACATAAAATTACAAAGCGATATTGATAGATTAGGTGAATGGGCAAAATTGTGGCAAATGGAATTCAAAGTAGACAAATGTGAGGTCATCCACTTTGGATCAAAAAAGGATAGAACAGGGTACTTTATAAATGGTAAAAAGTTAAAAACAGTGGATGTCCAAAGGGACTTAGGGGTTCAGGTACATCGATCATTGAAGTGTCATGAACAGGTGCAGAAAATAATCAAGAAGGCAAATGGAATGTTGGCCTTTATATCTAGAGGACTAGAGTACAAGGGGGCAGAAGTTATGCTGCAGTTATACAAAACCCTGGTTAGACCGCATCTGGAGTACTGTGAGCAGTTCTGGGCACCGCACCTTCGGAAGGACATATTGGCCTTGGAGGGAGTGCAGCGTAGGTTTACTAGAATGATACCCGGACTTCAAGGGTTAAGTTACGAGGAGAGATTACACAAATTGGGGTTGTATTCTCTAGAGTTTCGAAGGTTAAGGGGTGATCTGATCGAAGCTTATAAGATATTAATGGGAACAGATAGGGTGGATAGAGAGAAACTATTTCCGCTGGTTGGGGATTTTAAGAGTAGGGGACACAGTCTAAAAATTAGAGCCAGACCTTTCAGGAGCGAGATTAGAAAACATTTCTACACACAAAGGGTGGTAGAAGTTTGGAACTCTCTTCCGCAAACAGCAATTGATACTAGCTCAATTGCTAAATTTAAATCTGAGATAGATAGCTTTTTGGCAACCAAAGGTATTAAGGGATATGAGCCAAAGGCAGGTATATGGAGTTAGATCACAGATCAGCCATGATCTTATCAAATGGCGGAGCAGGCACGAGGGGCTGAATGGCCTACTGTTCCTATGTTCCTATCACACAGAGTATTAGCGGGTGATATCAGGCATCTACCTGGCAACGTGGAAAATTGCCTTAGAGAGGGTGCAGAAAAGATTTACTAGAATGGTCCCAGGGATGAGGGACTCCAGTTATGTGGATAGACTGGAGAAGCCAGGGTTGTTCTCCTTAGAGCAGAGAAGGTTGAGAGGAGATTTGATAGGAGTTTCCAAACTCATGAAGGGTTTAGATAAAGTAAATAAGGAGAAACTGTTCCCATCGGCAGAACCAGAGGACACAGATTTAAGGTGATTGGCAAAAGAAACAAAGGCGACATGAGGAAAAACTTTTTTTACGCAGCGAGTAGTTATGATCTGGAATGCGTTGCCTGAAAGGGTGGTGGAGGCAGATTCAATCATAGTTTTCAAAAAGGAATTGGATAAATACTTGAAGGGAAAAAATTTGCAGGGTTACGGGGAAAAGGCAGGAGAATGGGACCAACTGGATTGCACTTACAAATAGCCGACATGGGCTCGATGGGCCGAATGGCCTCCTTCTGTGCTGTAACCATTCTATGATTCTATGTCCTGACCACAAAAAAAAGCAGGACAAATCCAACCCGACCAATTACCGGTCTACTCTCAATCATCAGGAAAGTGATGAAAAGAGTCGTCAACAGTGCTAATCAAGCAGCACTTACTTAGCGATAACCTGCTCACCGATGCTCAGTTTGAGTTCCACCAGAACCACTCGGCTCCAAACCTCACTATAGCCTTGGTAATTGCATCCTGGCAGGAGAGTGCAGTTATATAGTGTGACAAGTTTACATAGGCGGTTTCCACCATAAGTGTAGACATAGGAATTTATAATGGGAACAGTTGACAGGAAGTGCGCACAGATAAAAGATTTTTAATATAGTATAGATAGGTATAGATAATGTCGATGCAATTCAAAAAATGCCTTGTTATTGATTAGAGGTTAGAGTCTCAGTTACCCTGTGCTCTGTACTCAACAACATGTGTACAATTTTACAGAGTTATATTCAAGGCACTCCACTTCATTCTGTGAAGTGCTTTTGATGAGATACGGCAGTGTATGAACACAACTTTTTTCACCTGTGGTTCAGTTGGTAGCACACTTACTTCTGAGTCAGAAGGCGGTGGGTTCAAGTCCCACTCCAAAGACTTGCGCACAAAATCTAGGCTGACGCTCTAATGCAGTACTGACAGAGTGCTGCACTGTCAGAGGTGCTGTCTTTCAGATGAGATGTTAAACCGAGGCCCTGTCTGCCTTCTCAGAGGAGTGTAAAAGATCCTATAGGCACTACTTAGAAGGCGATCAGAGGTATTTGCCCTTAACCAACGTAACTAAAAAGAAACCTAAATTATTTCATTGCTGTTTGTGGGACCTTGCTGTGCTCAAATTAGCTGTCATGTTTCCTACATTACAACAGTGTCTACATTTCAAAAGTACTTAATTTGCTCAAGAGTGCTTTGGGAGGTCGTGAAAGGTGCTAAATAAATGCAAATCTTTCATCTTTGAACATGTGGAAACATGGTCCGAAGGTTTTGCATTGGCGTCTTTGCAACCTAACTGCCTCATCCCATGTCTCTGATCACAGGAAATATCGCTGTGCAGATTTTAGACTGTCAATGGAAATAAGATCCAGGATTATGCCCACATGAGAGGATGTATCATCCACCACCAGTAATCACCCGATAGGAAGGAAACTGACATGTCCACGGGAGAATCATAATGCTATTAAAGGAACGCTGGTGATACTTCAATGAAGATGGGGGAGGGGGAATCATGGCAGAGATTACTGAGATCGCAGAGATTACTGATTTGCAGTTAACAAGAACAAAGTTTCATTTATATAGAACCTTTGAGGCCATAAAGCCTCCCAAGACACTTAGCACAGGAAGAAAGTGAACGGACAATCAGCTTTTGCAAGAGGGTTTAAGAGGTGATCAAAAAAGTTGGTTGAAAAGATGTGTTTTGAGAAGGTAGCATGGTGGAGGAGTTTTGGGAGGGAACTCCAGAGAGTAGAAGGCTATACCAGTAATTGGTGGAGTGGAGGGAGGGGCAATGTACAGAAGACCAGAGTCAGAGGAAAGCAGGGAAGGGGACATAAGATTGGAGAGGTTTGCAGGGGCGGCTAGGGCAAGGAATTTGTAGATGAGGACAAGGATTTTAAATTCAATACGTTGTGGGACCAGGTGGCCTGTGTAGATCAGTGAGGACCCAGGGTAATGGACGAGCAAGGTTTAGTGCCAGATAAGTTATGGGCAGAAGAGATTTGGGTGAATTAGGGTGGAGTTTAGGAAGTTGATGAGGAGGCATTGGAGAAATTCAGTCCAGAGGGACAAAAGCATAGATAAGGGCTTCGGGTTGACTTAGGGAGGAGGTGGGTGAAGTTGTGATGGTGAAAGTTAGTGTTCTTGGTGTTGGATAGGTTATGGGATTTAATGGGTTAAGGGTCAAACAAGAGGAGTGACAAGTGGAACAACCAAAAAGAGGGATGGAGTTAGTGGCAAGGAGTGGTATTTTGGTGGGGGCCAAATATATTGGCTTTTGTCCTGTTGATATTCAATTTTGGTTCAGCCACAGTTTAACGTCAAACAGAGATCATAGCGGGGCCAATGGAAGTGGTGCAGAGGTAGAACTGGGTGTTTCCAGCATTAATGGAAAAAGTGCACAGATTCTGGGAATACAATCTCCAAAGCAAAAGGTAAGAATCCTGGAAAATCCTGCAATCAACTTTCATAAAAATTGGATAAAAAGCAAAGTACTGCAGATGCTGGAAATCTGAAACAAAGACAGAAAATGCTCGAAACTCTCAGCAGGTTAAGCAGCATCTGTCAAGAGTCAAGGTGGTGGGAATTGTGCCCTCCCTCAGAACTCAGAGACGTTACAGATGAACAGCATTTAAAGAGGAACAGAACAAGGGAAGGTGGCGGGGGGGGGGGGGATAAAAGGAAAAATGGAAAAATGACACACACACAGGAAAAGGAGAGCGACACGGAGAGTGTGAATAACTGAAGGAGGATCGGTAAGTAGATCGGGAAGTACGAAAAACTGGCAAAGTGGAGCAGGTTCCAGTGGCCCAGGAGTCCAGTGGAAAAAAAAGCAGGTCGGCACCAAGGGTGCAGACCACCCCACCAGTAGTTCCAACAACGGATCCCCACCACAATCTCTAACCCGCTCCATGTCCCCATTCCAGGAAACACCGACACACCTATCCTACTTTGCCAGCACAAAACTGCCAGAGAGGAAATGGGAGCTGTGGTTAAGGTCTGAAGGTGTTAACGTCAATGTTAAAGACAGAGGGCTGCAAAGTGCCGAGCAGAAAGAGGAGGATGCTTTTCCTCGAGCTTGTGTTGAGTTCTATCGGAACAGTGTAGGAGGCCAAGGACAGAGAGGTCAGAGTGGGGGTGGGTTGGAGAATTAAAGTGGCAAGAAACAAGGAGTTTAGGATCGCACTTGCAGACAGAACAGAGGTACTTGGCAAAGCAATCACCTAATCTGCGTTTGGTCTCCCCGATGTAGAGGAGATCGCACCATGAGTGTTGAATACAGTACACTAGGTCAAAGGAAGTACAAGTAAATTGCTGTCTTACATGGATGTGGAGATGCCGGTGGTGGACTGGGGTTGACAATTGTAAACAATTTTACAACACCAAGTTATAGTCCAACAATTTTATTTTAAAATTCACAAGCTTTCGGAGGCTTCCTCCTTCCTCAGGTGAATGTCAAGAAATCCTCGAACCTCTCGCATTTATAAATCACAGAACAATACCTGGTGATTACAGTTAGTCTTCTCAACTGCCCGTTGCCAAGGCAACCAAAGTGTTCAGACAGATAGGTGTCACCTACAGGGCCACCGAATGGAAGGAGTGTTTGGGGCCCTGGACAGTGATGTGGGAGGAGGTGATTTCGCAGGTGTTGCATCTCCCACGTTTGCATGGTGCAGGTGGTAGGGATGATGGAAGAGTGAACCAGGGCGACACAGAGAAATTGGTCCTTTTGAAATGCTGATAGGGGAAGGGAGAGGAAGATGTTTGGTGTTGAGATCTCATTGGAGGTAGCCACTATCCTACTTACCTATCACCCTTTGGTTATTCACACACTCTCTGTGTCTTGTATATCTTTTATTTCTTTGATTTCTCTCATGCCTCCTTCTGTCTCATGTGTCTATGACTTCTGCCATTTAACCATCTCCTGTTCTCCACTTACACACTTTACAAGTCATGCTATTTATTTTCCTCTGTGTGTGGTCATTGTGTTTTTTTTTTGTTTCCTCCTTTCCCTTGTTCTGTTCCATTTTAAATGGTCTACATTTGTAATAGCTTCCAATTGTGAGGAAGGGTTCAATACCCTAAATATTGACTTGTGTTCTCTCGATAGATGCTGCCTTTTCCTGTAATTTAACTTATTCAGTATCAGCTCTGTGGGTAGCACTCGCGCCTCAGAGTCAGAAAGTTGTGCGTCCAGTCCCATTCCAGAGACCTTAGTACAAAATCTGGGCTGACAATCCAGTGCAGTACTGAGGGAGTGCTGCACTGTCGGGGGTGCCGTCTTTCGGATGAGATGTTAAACCGCGACCCCGTCTGCCCTCTCAGGTGGATGTAAACGATTTCATGCAACTATGTCGAAGAAGGGCAGGGGAGTTCTCCCCGGTATCCTGGTCAATATTTATCCCTCAACCAACATCACTAAAAAACTATCTGGTCATTATCACATTGCTGTTTGTGGGACCTTGCTGTGTGCAAATTGCCTGCTGTATTTTTTATGTTATAACAGTGACTACACATCAAAAGTTTTTCATTCAATGTAAAGTGCTTTGGGAGCTTCTGAGGTCGAGAAAGGGGCTATATAAATGCTAGTCTTTCTTTCATAAGCCAACGGGCGTAACAATAAACTAATAGAATCGCGGAATATCATCTCCAAAACGCCATTAAAATTCCAGAAATCCATGTAGTTAAAACAGAATTTGACTTGTTCGGTCATGGTGAAACATCACACTTTACTTTCCCAAATGTTTGATTTGATCTCAACTCTAGTTGGACGTGATCCTGGAGGTTTCATCACATGACCTCCCACCTCCTATTGCCCTGCCCAGTAAAACAGCCTTTTTTTCCCCCCCATCTCCAATATTTTTACAACTAATAAATGAAAGTGTTCAAACAAATTGAAAACACAGACCATTTTTTTTATCCCCCTATGAATTTTCTGCTGGGTTTTCTGGATCAGCCGTGATCTTATTGGATGGCGGAGCAGGCTCGAGGGGCCATATGGCCTACTCCTGCTCGTATTTCTTACGCTCTTATGTTTTATCATTGTAGGTATAGCACAGGAGTAGGCCATTTGGCCCATTGCGTTGTACCTAACCTTTTCTGGGTTTGACTGTGCATAAAGGGAGATAGATCATATGTGTTCATATGGAAAGTGGAGGAATGCATAGAAAAAAAATGCACTGTCCCCCAATTAGCAGAGAGGATTACAAGGGATTGCCCCCAAATTTGGCTTTGAAAGATCACGTGGCACTGGGGACCACGCCGGCTCCTGGCGACGTCATGACGTAATTTCACGTAACGCACGCCGGCGACACCTATAAAAGTCACGCCCAGTGACGTCACGCGGCAGTGTTTACTTCCGGTCAGTTCGAAAAACTCCGATTAAATGACAGATTTGAGCCGCCGATGTGTTTCTCCTTTAGTCTCGTGATTCATATTATTTTTTTAAAAAAACAATTGTGTCACTTATTCTTTTTGCAACCAGTCAGCAAACTGAGCGATATTTAAGTATCTGGTTGTCTTGGAAGAGGCTTTTTTTAATATATATATACATATATAGTGGAGGCCACGAGGAGTTGCAGCGCATATGGATTGGTTAATGGGGTAAGTCGATGGATTCCTGAGTAATTTGCTCATTTTGGTGTCATTGTAAATTTTGAAAGCTATATTTATATATATATATATATATATAGTCCTGTCTAACGGGGAATGCCGCTTAGTGCGCATGCTCGCCGGGCGCGGTGTGTTGTGGGATCTGTAGTGCCCGGATAACCTGACGGACGGGAGGCCGCGACCAGAAGAACTACAAGTCCCGAGGTGCACCGCGCCGGCCCGTGCAGAATCCGTTATAAGGCTGGGTGAGCGCGCGGCCTCTCTTTTCCCCCCGCCCCGCGCGAGCGGTTTGGCGCGCGGACACTGCCCAAGGTGGGGGCAATATCCCGCCCATGGTGGGTCAATGGCGGGCTGGGCATGACTTCACCCAGCAAATAAAACCAGGACATTGGGGGGGGGGAGGGAAGAGAGCAGGTGTCAAACCAACCTGGGCTCGTAGGATAGGGGGGTAACCCCTAGGAGTCACGGTTAGGTGATCAGCCAAACTTGGCTACTTTGGACAAGAGGATCCCACTGCAGTTTGAACCTTGGTGGGGGAGGGAATCGAATCAGGGTATATAGGATGGGGGCAACCTTACCCCAAACTTGGGTAATTGGTGCATTGGGGGGGGGTCAATGCAACCTGGGCAATTAGGATAGGGGATAACCCAACCCCAGCTTGGGTGATGGGGTGGGGGGGGGGGTCAATGCAACCTGGGCACATAGGATAGGGGATAACCCAACCCCAGCTTGGGTGATTGGGGGGGGGTCAACCCAACCTGGGCATGTAGAATGGGGGATAACCCAACCCCAGCTTGGGTGATTGGGGGGGGGGTCAATGCAATCCGGGCACATCGGATAGGGGATAACCCAACCCTAGCTTAGGTGATGGGGGGGGGTCAATGCAATCCGGGCACATAGGATAGGGGTAAACCCAACCCCAGCTTGGTTGATTGGGGGGGTCAACCCAACCTGGGCATGTAGAATGGGGGATAACCCAACCCCAGCTTGGTTGATTGGAAGGGGGGTCATTGCAACCTGGGCACATAAGATAGGGGATAACCCAACCCCAGCTTGGGTGATTGGGGGGGGTCAACCCAACCTGGGCATGTAGAATGGGGGATAACCCAACCCCAGCTTGGTTGATTGGAAGGGGGGTCATTGCAACCTGGGCACATAAGATAGGGGATAACCCAAACCCAGCTTGGGTGATTTGGGGGAGGTCAACCTAACCTGGTCACAAGCCCATGGTGCAATTCAGGGTGCACAATATAGGAGTTAACCTAACCTGTTAATGGGCTCTAAGTTAACTCAACATGCTAATAGGCTTGGAGGAAAACAATTCAGCTATGGTCAGTGGAAGTGTCCATTCCAGCCTGTCAAAGGAGAGCTACTCTAACTCATTCTTTCCCAGGACCTCAATACAGAATTCCATAAGTTTTTGTTTCTGTCTCCTACAAATCTTTTTAACCTTGGTGTCCTGCACTGCGGGCCCTGACCTTTTACCTAGGATTTTCAATTTACGAAAAAATGTTTTGAAGACTATGGAATAAAGGGGGCAGTAGCAGCATAGATACAAAATTGGCTAAGTAACAGGAAGTAGAGAGTAGTGCTGAACAGTTGTTTTTCGGATTGGGGGAGGTGTACAGTGGTATTCCCCAGGGGTCGGTACTAGGACCACTGCTTTTCTTGATATAAATTACTTGGACTTGGGTGTACAGGGCACAATTTCCAAATTTGCAGATGACATAAAATTTGGAAGTGTAGTGAACAGTGAGGAGGATCGTGATAGACTTCAAGAGGATATAAACAGTCTGGTGGAATGGGCAGACACGTGGAAGATGAAATTTAACGCAGAAAAATGCGGCATGATGCATTTTGGTAGGAAGAACGAGGAGAGGCAATATAAACTAGAGGGCACAATTTTAAAAGGGGTACAGGAACAGAGAGGCCTGGGGGTGTATATGCACAAATTATTGAAAGTGGCAGAGCAGGTCGAGAAAGCGGTTTAAAAAAGCACACTGGATCTTGGGCTTTATAAATAGAGGCATAGAGTACAAAAGCAAGGAAGTCATGATGAACCTTTATAAAACACTGGTTCGACCACAACTGGAGTATTGTCAGTTTTGGGCACTGCACTTTAGGAAAGATGTGAAGGCCTTCGAGAGGGTGCAGGAGAGATTTACTAGAATGATGCCAGGGATGAGAGACTTTAGTTACGTGGATAGACTGGAGAAGCTAGGGTTGTTCTCCTTGGAACAGGGAAGTTTGAGAGGAGATTTGATAGAGATATTTGAAATCATGAAGGATCTAGACAGAATAGATAGAGAGAAACTGTTCCCATTGCGGAAGGGTCAAAAACCAGAGGACATAGATTTAAGGTGATTGGCAAAAAACCCAAAGATGACATGAGGAAAAACTTTTTTACGCAGCGAGTGGTTAGGATTTGGAATGCACTGCCAGAGCGGGTGGTGGAGGCAGATTCAATCGTGGCTTTCAAAAGGGAAGTGGATAAGTACTTGAAAGAAAAAACATTTGCAGGGCTACAGGGATAGGGTGGGGGAGTGGGACCAGCTGGATTGCTCTTGCATAGTGCCGGCATGGACTTGATGGGCCGAATGGCCTCCTTCTGTGCTGTAACATTTCTATGATTCTATGTCAATCCCAACCCAGAGATGTGGCCTGGGAGAGGGCCTAAGCAAACATGGGCACAAGGGATCATGTAAAACCTATCCTGTGAGGGTTGTCAAAGTCCAGCCTGGTCAAAGAGTGTGCATTTGGGGATAAAATTCAACCTGGGCATATAGCTGCAAGAGAATTGTGTACAGTCTAATTTTAAAGGCGGCAGTCAGATGTACATACTTATCAGGAAAGTTGGAGAATGAAGGTTAGGAGAAAATGTTTTCTGTATCTTTAATACCACAGGACTGCTAAAACCCAGTGTCATAATCTGGGCTCAGTATATTGAATCCATGTAGGTGGATTAGTGGAACTGTCCCAGTTTTTAGTAGATGCCCTTGACAAAGCAGCCCACTTAGAACTTTTTTTTTTGTTGCCTGCATGCAGTTGCAAGCATCCACCTAGATAAAATAAAATTGCGTTATAGGCAATCCTAAGAGAAGCCAAATCTAACATGGGTTGGATTGGGGAAAATCGACATTGAGTCAGGTAATATTGCGTCTGTCCAAATCAGAATCATTGCCGGTAGGAAGCCAATCCCTGAAGTGGTTCTAGCCTAAAGCATCACTGATTCAGCACCTGTATATCGAGCAGGTTATAAGTAATATTGGAAGTCAGAGCATGGCTGATTTCAGAATGTAATCAAGGAAATAAAATCACCTGTGCCCATATGATGCCGAAATAATTGGTTTAAGTATTTAAATATTTGCATGCGAGATGAGGAGTGAAATATTTCCCCAAATTAGGCAGTCTCTTTACACTTTAATACACCTTCTGTGCTTCTGTGGAACTATCCCTAAGCCATATCACCTAGAACTTTGTCCCCTTGTTTGCAGAAAGATCCACGCTTATCTCCAGGCATCTGTGCTTGTTACACCCTGCCTTGTATTCTAATCCTGACATTTCATAAGTTTCTCAGTATCAGGAAGGACTTAGCTGATCCTTTTCTGTGATAGTTTTGCTTGTTGCTTACCTTCTATCTTCAAGTGGTTCTTGATTGCATTGATGAGGTTTTCATGTGTTGTTTACAGCTGCAAGAATTTAAAGAAAAAAGTGCTAGAGATGCATCGTGGGCATCTGTAAGAAAAAAAAGACAAGTTAACATGTTGGGTAGAACCCTTCATTACAACTGGTCCTGCCAGTGCTTACTACTGAGCAATACAGGCAGGAAAATAACTGGCGGAAGTTTGCGGATATTTTTAGAACCGGGGTGGGGAGTGGAGATTCATAGCATGGGAGGTGTAGGTTTATGGGTAAAATAGGCCGGTCACATTTTGAAGTGGTAGTGCTGCAATGAGCAATGTCTCAAAGTTACAGTATGCCTTTTTATTCCAATTTGCTCCCCCTTTATGCCCTTGCTCTAACGTCCACATGCAGTCATCCAGTACCTCACACAAGTGACCATTATGCGCAAACATAGACAGTGAGTGTTGGCAGACCACTTGACATGGGGGACTATCACAGTCAACCCTAATTCTATCTTCACCTCATGTCTATATGCATGCACTTTGGGGTTGGGGGTGGGGGCGTTGCCACTGGATAGTGATTAGGATTGGAAATCCTGGATGATTCCCTTCCCTCGGTCATTTCCTGGCCTGGAGACACTCAGTCTAATTATACCACCCCAAATGCTACTTTGGATGAGATCAGCCAATTCAGCATAGGCCAGAATTGGAACCTGGGACTAAAGTATGTTTTCAAAGAAGGAAAGCCTACTCTATATATGGAACCTTGAGTCAGTAAGGGCCACAATTTGAGGTATTCATTTAATACCCAGAACCACCGATGAGAAGAATTGAGTTGTTTACAGTTTTCATCGGAAAGAAAATCTGAAGTAGCCACATCACTAGAGATTTACCCTGTCACGTTGCTGTGCTATTTCTACTGCGGCAGTTTGTAGCAAACTTTACCCTACATCTAACCTGTACTATGCCTACTTAGCTTAATGGAGCAGTATAGAGGGAGTATGACTTTGCATGGAGTCTGCCCTGAACCTTACCCGGGAATGCTTGATATGGATATTCATTACAGGACGTAGGTGATTCTGTTCCCCACCACTGTATCTGCAATGAGCATAAAGTGCAATAAAAATAGCCATGACAATGCTAAGAAATGGAAGTTGTTATTAAACTGATGTTTTTAGTACCCAGTACTTGTTGGAAGTCTCTCGGCTGACACATCAGTGCAGTACTGAGGGAATGCTGCACTGTCAGAGACACAATCTTTCAGACGATACGTTAAACTGAGGCCCCATCTGTAGACGTAAGAGATCCCATGGCACTATTCAAAGAAAAGCAGGGGCGTTCCCCTGGTGTTGTAGTCAATATTTGTTCCTCAACCAACATCACTGAAACAGATTATCTGGTCATTTATCTCATTGCTGTGTGCAAATTGTCTGTTGGGTTTCCCTGCATTACAACAGAGACTACACTTCAAAAATACTTCATTGGCTGTGAAGCGCTTTGGGTCATCCTGAGATTGTGAAAGGTGCTATATAAATGTAAGTTACCTTACTTTGTTTGCAGGCTTCTTAGTACCTTGTTGAAGAGGTTACATAGGTGATGTCCGTAGGATTCAATAACTAGTATTTGCATTTTAAGATGGGGTAGCAGTGCAGTAATATTGATGTGCAAACTGGAAAGAAGCAAATTGCAGGTCAGCTCCTCACTATTTGTTTCTGATTTGGCAGAGACTGGTCATTTTCATAATTTTTAGGTCTCCCTGCACCACAATGTTTTTTGGTTGAGATATCAAACAAAGCAGCATTATTTCAGCCTTTGTCAGTAGTACTCTGTAACTGCCTGTTAGTAGTTGCACGCAAGTTACAGGATGACCCTTCATCCTTTTCCATCCATGCTTCTGTTCCTCCACAATCTAGAATTTATCACAAAGAATTCACTCCACCAACAGCACAACTTTAGTCAAAATAACATACCAGCCAAAGTGAAGATTAGAGATTAGCCCAGTTATCTGTTCCTCCCCCACCCCCCCCCAAAAAAAACTTGTCCATCCACTCTTCCTTGACTTATGAAGCAGTTTAGCCATGATACCGTCAAACCAAAATGCAAAACTTGCTGGCTCCTAATTGTGTATCTGAGTGTCAGCTTGGCCCAGTGGTAGCACTCTCACCTCTGAGTCAGAAGGTTGAGAGTTCAAGCCAAACTGCAGGGACTTGAGTATACAATTTAGGCTGAGGGAGTGCTCCATTGATGGGAGGTGCTGCCTTTTGGATGAGAGGTTAAACAGAGGCCTCGTCTGTCTGTTCAGGCGGACATAAAAGACCCCATGACACTACTTGAAGAAGATCACAGGAGTTCTTCCAGTGTAATGGCCAAAATTATCTCTCAATCAACACCACCAAAAACGGATTAACTGGTCATTTATCTCTGCTACTTTTGGGACCTTGCTGTGCGCAAAGTGGCTGCCATATTTGCCTATGTAACAACATTACACTTCAAAAATAATTCATTGGCTGTGAAGTGCTTTGGGACGTTCTGGGGATGTGAAAGGCACTATATAGGATGCTATAGGAAAGATAGAGCAGGAGGTAAGAGAGGAGGGGGAGTTGCGTTCTTGATTAGGGAGAACATCACGGCAGTAGTGAGAGGGGATATATCCGAAGGTTCGCCCACTGAGTCTATATGGGTAGAACTGAAAAATAAGAAGGGAGAGATCACTTTGATAGGATTGTACTACAGACCCCCAAATAGTCAATGGGAAATTGAGGAGCAAATATGTAAGGCGATTACAGACAGCTGCAAGAAAAATAGGGTGGTAATAGTAGGGGACTTTAACTTTCCCAACATTGACTGGGACAGCCATAGCATTAGGGGCTTGGATGGAGAGAAATTTGTTGAGTGTATTCAGGAGGAATTTCTCATTCAGTATGTGGATGGCCCGACTAGAGAGGGGGCAAAACTTGACCTCCTCTTGGGAAATGAGGAAGGGCAGGTGACAGAAGTGTTAGTGAGGGATCACTTTGGGACCAGTGATCATAATTCCATTAGTTTTATGATAGCTATGGAGAATGATAGGTCTGGCCCAAAAGTTAAAATTCTAAATTGGGGAAAGGCCAATTTTGATGGTATTAGACAGGAACTTTCAGAAGTTGATTGGGAGAGTCTGTTGGCAGGCAAAGGGACGTCTGGTAAGTGGGAGGCTTTCAAAAGTGTGTTAACCAGGGTTCAGGGTAAGCACATTCCTTATGAAGTGAAGGGCAAGGCTGGTAGAAGTAGGGAACCTTGGATGACTCAGGAGATTGGGGCCCTAGTCAAAAAGAAGGAGGCGGCATATGACATGCATAGGCAGCTGGGATCAAGTGGATCCCTCGAAGAGTATAGAGATTGCCGGAGTAGAGTTAAGAGAGAAATCAGGAGGGGCAAAAAGGGGACATGAGATTGCTTTGGTAGATAAGGCAAAGGAGAATCCAAAGAGCTTCTACAAATACATACAGGGCAAAAGAGTAACTAGGGAGAGAGTAGGGCCTCTTAAGGATCAAAAAAGGTCATCTATGTGCGGAACCACAAGAGATGGGTGAGATCCTAAATGAATATTTCACATCGGTATTTACGGTTGAGAAAGGCATGGATGTTAGGGAACTTGGGGAAATAAATAGTGATGTCTTGAGGAGTGTACATATTACAGAGAGGGAGGTGCTGGAAGTCTTAACGCGCATCGAAGTAGATAAATCTCCGGGACCTGATGAAATGTATCCCAGGACGTTATGGGAGGTTAGGGAGGAAATTGCAGGTCCCCTAGCAGAGATATTTGAATCATCGACAACTACAGGTGAGGTGCCTGAAGATTGGAGGGTAGCAAATGTTGTGCCTTTGTTTAAGAAGGGAGGCAGGGAAAAGCCTGGGAACTGCAGACCGGTGAGCCTGACATCTGTAGTGGGTAAGTTGTTAGAGGGTATTCTGAGAGACAGGATCTACAGGCATTTGGAGAGGCAGGGACTGATTAGGAACAGTCAGCATGGTTTTGTGAGAGGAAAATCATGTCTCACGAATTTGATTGAGTTTTTTGAAGGGGTAACCAAGAAGATAGATGAGGGCTGTGCAGTAGACGTGGTCTACATGGACTTTAGCAAAGCCTTTGACAAGATACCGCATGGTAGGTTGTTACATAAGATTAAATCTCACGGGATCCAAGGTGAGGTAGCCAATTGGATAGACGACAGAAGACAGAGGGTGGTTGTAGAGGGTTGTTTTTCAAACTGGAGGCCTGTGACCAGCGGTGTGCCTCAGGGATCGGTGCTGGGTCCGCTGTTATTTGTTATTTATATTAATGATTTGGATGAGAATTTAGGAGGCATGGTTAGTAAGTTTGCAGATGACACCAAGATTGGTGGCATTGTGGACAGTGAAGAAGGTTATCTAGGATTGCAACGGGATCTTGATAAATTGGGCCAGTGGGCCGATGAATGGCAGATGGAGTTTAATTTAGATAAATGTGAGGTGATGCATTTTGCTGGATCGAATCGGGCCAGGACCTACTCCGTTAATGGTAGGGCGTTGGGGAGAGTTATAGAACAAAGAGATCTAGGAGTACAGGTTCATAGCTCCTTGAAAGTGGAGTCACAGTGGGTAGGGTGGTGAAGAAGGCATTCAGCATGCTTGGTTTCATTGGTCAGAACATTGAATACAGGAGTTGGGATGTCTTGTTGAAGTTGTACAAGACATTAGTAAGGCCACACTTGGAATACTGTGTACAGTTCTGGTCACCCTATTATAGAAAGGATATTATTAAACTAGAAAGAGTGCAGAAAAGATTTACTAGGATGCTACGGGGACTTGATGGTTTGACTTATAGGGAGAGGTTGGATAGACTGAGACTTTTTTCCCTGGAGAGTAGGAGGTTTAGGGGTGATCTTATAGAAGTCTATAAAATAATGAGGGGCATAGATAAGGTAGATAGTCAAAATCTTTTCCCAAAGGTAGGGGAGTCTATAACGAGGGGGCATAGATTTAAGGGGAGAGATACAAAAGGGTCCAGAGGGGCAATTTTTTCACTCAAAGGGTGGTGAGTGTCTGGAACGAGCTGCCAGAGGCAGTAGTAGAGGCGGGTACAATTTTGTCTTTTAAAAAACATTTGGACAGTTACATGGGTAAGATGGGTATAGAGGGATATGAGCCAAGTGCAGGCAATTGGGACTAGCTTAGTGGTATAAACTGGGCGACATGGACATGTTGGGCCGAAGGGCCTGTTTCCATGTTGTAAACTTCTATGATTCTATTCTATATAAATGCAAGATCTTCTAAACTGTGTGATAAAACAAGTCTGTATATGGTGATTTTGTTTTTACGTGTACACACAGCATTAGACTATTTCTTCATGCAATGTTCTAAAACAGGAATAGCTATATACAAAGGTTAGAAAATAAAGAAAGAAATTGAATTTATATAGTGCCTTTCACATCCTCAGGATGACCAAAGCACTTTACAGCCAATTGATTACTTTTGAATTGTACCCACTTATTTCGTAGGGAACTGCAGCAACCAATTTGTGTACAGCGGGGTCCCACAAACAATAATGAGAGGAATGACTAGTTATTCTATGATGTGGAGATGCCGGTGATGGACTGGGGTGGACAAATGTAAGGAGTCTTACAACACCAGGTTATAGTCCAACAGCTTTATTTGAAATCACAAACTTTCGATTTCAAATAAAGCTGTTGGACTATAACCTGGTGTTGTAAGACTCCTTACATTAGTTAATCTATATTTTTGGTGGCGTTGGTTGAGAGATAAATATTGAGAGATAAATATTGGCCAGGACATCTGCTGTTCTTTGAATAGTGCCATGCCATCTTTTAAGTCCACCCGAGAGGGCAGATCGGGTCTCGGTTTAACATCTGAAAGACTGCACTTCCGACAGTGCAGCACTCCCACAGCAGTGCCAGTCTAGGTTTTGTGCTCAAGTCCTGGAATGGGGCTTGAAGCCATGACCTTCTGACTCAGGCAAAAGTGTTCCCTCTGAACCAAGGCTGACGCTATGCCGAGGCTGATATAAGTTGTAATGGTCTTGACAGTTCCAGTGATTGCAAGTTGTATCATCTTGACTTTCATGGTCAGACTACACACCCTCTCTTCACTTCCCCCCCCACTCCCCCCGGCCTGCTGGTACTCTTTCTTTCATACAGTACTTCTTCTGTAAGACATCTTTTTTGCCCTGTTAGCTTAAAGAGACAATGGTGGTGTATTTTGCCACTGGAGCAAACTTGGATTTCTTACCATATTGACTTTTGAAATGATTTAAAGCATTGCCAGAATCTAATTGAAGTGTTTACAATGATCAAAGGATTTGATAGGGTAGATAGAGGAAATAGTTTCTTCCTGGGGTGTTCCTGATAAGTATCTTGAGGTTCTGATTTTGGACTGAATTTTACTTGGTTGATTGGGTTAGATGAAAGGAGGAGGCTCACGTGGAGTATAAACACCAGCATGGACCTGTTGGGCTGAATGGCCTGTTTCTGTGCTGTACATTCTTTGTAATATACCATGGCATTGCTATCAAGTGGCTGAATCTTGCTTTGTGATGTGTATCATACAAGTCCCTCAACACACTACAAAAACCAGAAACAAACCTTTGAATTTCCCAGAATGAATCATGTGCTCAAGTATCATGCATCATATACATACTGGTCAGATGATGGTGACCTTACTAGTGGAATAAAAAGATTGAAACAATTCGACAACATTTTTGATGATTTTATGCTCATTATTACGAGAGATGTTGGCACTAGGGAATAGAACACTTTCCATTTCAGGCACTGAATGTTCAATACAAGCGCACTCAGTTCAGGTACAGCACAGGTTAGATGCAAGGTAAAGCTGTCTGTACCAAATTCAGAAGAGCATACCTCTACTGTGCTGTAACGTTTCTGTTTGCATCACCAGCACCAGCCAATGTTCTGGCCTTTTTGAATGAGATTGCCAGTTAGTGTGAAATTAGAGGCTGTTTTGTGCTGTGGGTTCTCGCCTATTAGAACTTGAGTTGAAACTGGCCAAACTAATTTCACACATAAAAGAAGGACTTGCATTTATATAGTCTTAACACATCTCTTCGAAACATTCCAAGCACTTTACAGACAGTGAGTTACTTTGAAGTGGCGTGGTTATGTAGGCAAAATGCAGCAGTTATTTTGTACACAGCAAAATCCCACAAACAGCAATGAAATAAATGGCCAATGATTTGGCTATTGGTGGTGTTGGGTAAGGGAGGAATGTTGGCCAGGAGCTGTATGGTCATCATTAGGGTGGGTTGGATTTGGATCCAGGTCCCAGATTTGAAAGGACAGAGTGCTTTAAATAAAAACTGGTGGCTGAAGAATGTTGTGATGGTATTACATGTAATGCTCCAATGTACTGTACACAGGTTTTTTTTCTTTTGAGCTCCTGATTTCAGTTGTGAGATGGTGCTGGGCTGGGTTTATTTACTCCCCTCTCTTTCTCCCCTCTGCCCCCCAGAGGCAAAGTCAAAGGATAACTGGTCTGGATGGCTGATTTGCATCTCCTACCAGTCAGCTCAAAATGGCAAATGGCAGGTCACCTATATGTCCTCTAACTAGTGAATGATGTGTGTTCTGGAAACTTGAGTGGAAAAAAAAAATTTTGTTTTTAAAAAGATTAGCTTTTCCAATGGCCTAACGATTAAAGGTGCTGCCTGGTATGGTACTGAGTCATACATGCCAGAAGGTCCCAGGTTGGATCCTTGATCTGTACTGGATTAGCTGATCTCTGCAAGGCCAGCAGTTGGCGAGCTATATGTTTCCTTACTACCCTGGGCTGGGAAGGGGGGAAACCAGCCAAGGTTCACTTGTTGTCGAGTGAGCCTTGCTGGAAAGTACATGTATGTAGATGTTGGATAAATACAGGGTTGGGCTTAGCTTTGATTCCAAACCCCCACCCCTCTCATCATCAAATAGCCACCTGTTCGACATCATCTAGATTGTTATGTGAAAAATGGTCATTGGGACTGGTACCAGTGGGCTGACAGCACCCAAGAAACGGTATCTCAGCAGGAATCAACATTTTAGGAGGAGAGGGACAGAAAATTGTCAAATAAGATTATATATTCTGTATTTAAAAGTTGAATTGTTAGGTTTGAAAAGAAGGTTTTGCTTAGTGATGAGTCTAGATAACATTTAGCAAAGGCGTAGCCACCAACAATCTATTCATAATTTTAACACTTTAGTTTTCATAGTCTGTGCTTCCTGCATTCTGCAGAAAATCCTTAAGCTAATTATCTGCAGACCTCTGAGCTGAAGTTAGAAAAATGCACAAAAAATGTCTTATATTGTGGTAGGCTTTGAATAAATGTTTTTTTTACAGTTACGTGTTTTCTTTTGTTGCTGCAGCATTCGCAGGGTTAATGCCTGGGATTTTTTTGAAATTACAGGGCCTGCTCAGGCTTGTTGCATTGCAGTTTGTTTCAATGAGGTCATTTTCTTTTTTAGTTTACAGCACAGTTTTTTTTTGCAGCTTTCATCGTGTCTCCACCCCTTTACCCCTCCCTGGGGACATCTTCCAAAAGAAAATTCCCATCTTGCTCTTTTCCCAGTGATCTGTCCATAGGTGATTCCAATTGTAGCATCTCAACTGCTGTTCCAGTTGAGGTCAGCTGAAGAAGGCTGGAAGAGTGCAGCTGATGTAAATGCGCTGTTCTCTTGCCATCAGCTGAATTGGAAATAAATACGACTCCAACTTTATTGTTCCCCGTAGCAGCGGTGACCTGGTTTTTCCTGGGTATTACAATCTTCTGCTGGACCTCTGTTTAAAAGTAGAAGTGTATAGCTGGATCTCACACTTTTTGAGGTAGGACTTGAGTCACTAGCTTCCAGCAGACCTTTATCACTTTCCAACTCAACTTATCCAATGCTTTCCTTGCCCACTTTGTCCCTTCCACCCCCCTCCCTCCCCCCACAAACTGAAACTTATCCAGAAAGCCACAGCCTGTGTTCTCAGCCATGTAGAGGCTTTGCCCCTGTTGCTCTGGTCTTTGCCAAGCTCTACTGACTCCCTGTGCCCCACACAGTGGCGGTGTTGGGTAAAGTAGCAGCGCAAAAAATTACAGGCTTCTGAGTGCTGCTCCACCAAAGTTCCTTAGCAAATATTAAAGGAACCTTAACTCAGCACAGACCAGAATCAAATCTGGTACCTTCTGTCCTATGAGACTCAATGCTACATAGGCAATGTCTTTACCCACTAGGCCACAGGGGGAAGCTGTTGATTCCTCTTTGCTTTCTTTTAATATAATATATTATTCACGCAGCAATCTCCTTATGGTGAAAGTGTTTGCCTGTGGTGTATCCTGTCATTAAAACTGTTCTCTCAAAGAATTGGCACAGAGAAATATGATCATGCCCATGATTCTATCTGTGCCCATTTCACAACGTTAGCCTTTTTTTGTCAGGGGATGGAAAGAAAATAGAGGTATAGGCTAAGCATTCCCCCACAGAGAGGGAAAGAGGGAACATCATCAGAGTCACTGCCTACTGAATACAGTGCATCATGTGTTCAAATCTCACTGTACCTGGATGGATAATTCCTGCTCCTTAGATTGAACTATATTTGCACCTCTGGTTTATACATTTACAGTAAGCTGCCCTCTAGCTGGATACATGGTGACTAAACAATTTGTAGATGTGACCCAGCAGCACGGATTACTAAAAAGATTAATGTTCTGAGTCTATCAAGAAAAATGTAATCTTGGTACGTTCCGATCTTGCTGTTAACTGCCACTTTTCTGCCCATCCCCAGTGACACCCTCCTGTAACAGTAGAAGAATTAATCAAGAACCTCAAAGAGACCAGCAGGTCTGTCAGTGACTGAAAAGAGAAAGGGCGGGTTTATGTTTCAGTTGGAGACTCCCATGTCAGAATGTCGTGTATTCTGGGAAAGAATCTACATCCAAAACGTTAGCTTTCCACCTGCTGTGAATTTCTAGCAATTGTTTCTTTTATTTGAGATTTCCAGCATCTGCAGGTATTTCTTTTTATAAAGGCCATTTTTCTTGCACATTACTCACCTTTGTTATTCTGTTGCTCTTAATGTTGGCATTCAACAGAGTGAATAGCAGTTTTCTGATCAAGCTTTCTTTTATGGCCATTACTATACCTTTTATAACCTGCATAAATCACACCGAGCATTGGAGCTAGATGAGCACTGAGTGGCTCAGGTCTGGTAAGTACTGTGATTTATTGTCATAATGGCCTGGGTCAGATTTGCCTCCATTAGTAATGTAATTACTGCATGATGTCTCCACCTTTTATATATGGCTGTGAAATACAGTCTCTTGACAGGTTATACTGCAGGTTACATCTGCTGTGTAACCCATTAGGAGACTGTTTTCTGCAAAGACTAACCTGTACCCATTGGAAAAATGTTGGGGAATATTTGACTAATGTGGATGAGATAGGATTGAGCACCATAGTTTGGGCTGGGAAAAGGGCTTTTGAAGCATTTAAATTTTCAGGTGTTTCTCCCTTTCCCTCTTTAGGTCTCTAGTGCCACATGTCAGTCTCCAGCTGAGCTGGCAGGCAGCCTCTGCCAATCCTTTGTGTGACTAACCATCAGGAAATTATGAATGTGGCTCAAGATCACTCGCCTGCTTTCCCTGTGCAGAAGCCACCAAGCACCTCCCCAGTGTAATTGCATCACTGATTGAGCCAACATCTGGTGTCTCTCCTAGCGACACAGCTGAGACTGAGAATCCACTTGGGAAGGGTGTCTGCTAATGTCTTACCAGTCCATGGTGCACTGCATTGGAGTTCCACCACAATGCCCATAGGAAAATGCTTTATGCAAGCTGCAGTAGGTTTATAGACATGCAATGAGTTAACTCTGAAGAGCTAATGTTCATTTATTGAGATTTTTAGTACGTGGGTACCGGTATTAATTATTTTCAACCCCTTCCACCCCAACATTTCAAATTTAAAGGGGTTTTTCAACCAATGTTATCCATTAATCCTGATAACACTGCACTTGTACACAAACTGAATGGTGTGTCTCATTTTACTCTGGATAATGCTGCCCCTATGTATTGATGTATCGCTCCTTTACTTGCAATAATACTGTGCTTGGTTATTGCCATGTCAGACATGTAGAGATGCTTCAAGTAGTGCCTTAATTAGCTGGGCACAGCTCGGGTAGCAGTCATGGTGCTGCAATCGATCTCAGCACCTCTGGGCTGGGAAGGGGGAAAACAGCCACACCTCCTGCTCATCATCTCTACCCAATGACTCCTGCTGGAAGCGGCATGTGTGGAGGTCAGCTGACAACGAGATTGGGCTTGGCTGTGATGTCTTCCATATTCAACTAACCTGCTAAAGCTCACTGTCAAGACTTGCATCAAAAATAGCCACTTGGAGGAGGTACAAGTGTCTGAGCTGTCCTACCCTACTCAGCAAGGGTTAGTACCTTCAGCAGAGGAAAGGGTGAAATTTGGAAGAAAAAAATGCTGCTAATGTCTGCTGTTGCAGTTGGAGATATTCCCTAATGTGGTTGAGCTAATTTCTCTGATCCATGTTCGCAGCAAAGTTGGATTCTAAAGGCATAACCTCACCACAATACTTTTTAAAAAAAGTTACAAAGACTTATGGTTAATTTTGGAATCCTTTTAGTTTTTACCTTTTCTATATTGAAAATCACTGGTATCATCGAAGAAATATTGCCGTTGAAGTAAAAGTCACATGGGCAGCATTATAGTTTGATGGGCTAGTTTGATCACAGTATTATGCCAAATATGGGTTCTTGCCTATACTTTGTGAGATGTGGGTCAAGGAGGAGATGAAAATAGTGCTTTGAATAGCAGAGTAAAGTAAATGAAAAATCAGATTAAAAAGACCCTTGTCACAATCTTGTGCATGTTGTTTTCAATGATCGGAGGGAATTTAACTTATCTGTCTCACCCCACTTGCTTGGTCTCAGCTTTCCTACATCTGGGTCAGAATTTTAACTGCCAAATCTGGGTGGGTTCAGGATGGGGGGGCAAACAAAATCACATTTTTATGGAGCGGGAGGGAACCCGCCAAAAAATGCGTACGACCCAGACGCATCTGGGTGCGTGTGCGGATTAGGAAGCCAGAAGTCCAGCCGGCAATTAAATCCATCAGGTCGATAATTAAAGAGGCAAATGTACCTCTTCAAGGTACTTAAGGTAGTTTATTTTTTGCATGTTAGCTCAGTGGCTTTCCTATGGCTTCCGATTCACGCCTGGTGAAACCAGGCAGGAAGGGCTGGATCAGTGAAAAATAGACTAAATAAATTAAATAAAATTACATTTCCCATTGTAAAAAAAATACATAAACATACCTTACAAACGATGTCACCTGCACCTCCCCCCAAAATCTTTGTCTCTTTCTCTCTCTCACCCCCCCCCCCCCCAGAAGTAGTTCTTCTCTGCCAACAGGCAACTAGCCTGTCAATCAGGCTGGCTGCCAGGCGCGAAACCTGGAAGCGGCATTGATTGGCCTCATTAAGGTCGCGATCACAGATCGTGACCCGCTTACTTCCTTTCTGGGTTTGGCACCCTCAAATCCTCCTCCCGCTGGCATCCCCTGATCTCACTGCACGAGGTGCAATGAGGTTGCTATTTGGAGATACTCCCTAAATGGACAGACTTCCACAACAACATAATTGTACCCTCGTCTGGAATGAGGCTGTTACAATTGAAGAGGAGGGAAAAGATCTATGTTGGGGCCTGAATTGCAAACAGTAGAAGTGACCTGAGATGAGAAATAATTTAAATTTAGTTTTTTTTAAAAAAAAGCAAATAAATTGTTGGCTTGTATCTGGTTTTGAATTGCTCTCCATGGCAGATCCTGCCAATGGTACTGTGCCGCTTTGTGTTTTGATTCAGTTCTTTGAAATTGCTATCTTACAAGCAATGCCCTTCAAATAATTCAGAAAAATGTCCAAGCACTTCAGTGGCTTCCACTTTTCTTTGTCTAGTGGCATGTTTGTGTGAAGTCCTGACTTGCCCAGAGTTTGTGCAATCGTTAGGTTTTGAAGTTTGCAGTTTGTAATCGAGGATGAAGTCTCGTGCAAAATTGTTTGTTTTGTCTGGGATGTCAACCATTAACTATGTAATAAAGATCAGGACATTCTGTTTTTTAACAAAATTCTGAGCTGTTAAAACCATCAGGAAAGATAGTTAAATAGTTATGGAATACAAGAAATAGTAAGTTCACCGTTCCTTAGAAAATAAAGGGCATTGGTGTTAACTGCTGTGCACATGTATGGATGGAAGCTGGAATTCATTGCTGTATGAATGCTAGCGCAAACTGAATCTACAATATTGGATTGGCTGAACAATCAGTCTTCATTACCAGATTCGGCATTGATGCCACAAGACCTCAATGTCATGTGGATCTCTCTGAAAGTTCCTTCAGCTGCTTGCCTGTTGGAATCCTTCCATTCAGATCTTGCTGTGTATAATCCCACCATCCTGACTTTGGCTTTCCATACCATCTTACCAAGCTGGCGCCATTCCATACTTTTGAGTACACTACATTTAAGCCATGCAATATACAAGACCTGCCCATTACAGTTTTCTCGTGCTCTGATTCTATACGCAAACCACTCCTCATCGCTTCGGCATTAGTCACTCTGTCCTCCCAATATTCTTCTTGTTTATTACATTCCAAAAGCAACTGGCCTCAGCTTCTGTGCCCCTGTCAAGGCCCAGCTTCCAACACCATGAAGAAGTGGCAGCTGAATATTAGCCTTGTAGGCTTTCTTTTTCACATATTGCATTATGCTTCTCTATAGTAGTTTCCATACAACTAAAAAAAAAATTCCAGCTGGACCAATGTATCACTTCACCTCTTTCTCACAACTACCTTCGTCAAGCATACAACCCCAGATTCATAGACTTATCAACCACTTCCACCTCCTGACCACCAAATCCGTTCTTTCTACACCCTTCTCTGGTTTTCCTCACCTTTGGGAAGTTATACCTCCTCCAGCCCTGCAACCCTCCAAGATCTCTGTGCTCTTCCAATTCTGGCCTCTTGCGCAGCCCTGATTTTAATTGCTTCATCGTTGGCAGCTGTACCTTCAGATGCCTAGGCCCTTAGCTTGGAATTCCCTCCCTAAACCTCTACCCCTCTCTCCTTTTAAGAAACTCCTTAAAACCTACCTCTGACAAAGCTTTTGGTCACCTGCCCTAATATCTCCTTATGTGGTTTGGTGTCAAATTTTGTTTGATAATGCTCCTGTGAAGCGCCTTAGGTTGTTTTCCTATGTTAAAGGTGCTATGTAAATGCAAGTTGTTGTTATACATACATGGAAGTTGCAACGTGTTGGCATGCCCTCCACACGAGCAAATTATTCTAATCATCCTGTTCTCATATCCCTTCCACCCCTTTTCCTTCATCTACCTGTCCAATCTAATCTTGAATGTTGACATAATCTCTGCCTCCACCACTAATCCTCACAACACTCTGTAAAAATGTTTCTCTTGCCTCTGTTCTAAATTTCTTACATTAATTTTGTATTCATGGCTCTTCAACTACTGGAAACAGTCTGCTATCTATCTATGTTTATTTTTAAACACTTCTTTTAAATCATCTTATAATCTGCAATGTTCTAACACTAAAAAGCCCCAATTTTTCAAGTCGTTCTTCGTATTTGTATTTCCTCAATACAGACGGGATCCTAGTGAATGTGTTGTACCCTCTAAAGCCTCAGTATCCTTATTGTAGTGTGGAGTCCAATACTGCATACAGTACTCTGAGGTTTTATTAAGCTTTTATATAGGTACATTGTTACCTTTTGGCTTCTGTATTCTATCCCTCTTGCGATGAGGCCTAGAATTCTATTAGCTTTTTTTTTCACAGCCTTTGCTGCTTTTAATGTCCTGTGAATCTGTGCCTTTCCCCATCCCTCTGCTCTTTCACAGCACCAAGTCTTCTTTTGTTAAGAGTGTAAACACTGCTGGTTTTTTTACTAAAATGCATCACCTCACATTTACTAACATTGAATTCCAGCTGCCACATTTTTTAGCCCATTCCCTATCTATCAATATCCCTTTGCCTCTACCTTTGATTCTCTAAAGAATGAACTATACCTTCTATTTTGCTGTCATCTGCAAATTTTGATATTTCTCTCTCTAGGCTTATATCCAAATCATTGATAAACACGGTAAACAGAACCCACTTTCTTCCTCCCTATTCTTTCCTTAGTCATCACGATGGCCGCAACTAAGGATCTAGCAACTGACTAAATGATTACCTGAGTATTGTATCCATCTAAACTGATGTTACTCACTTTTGTAGAGAACCACAATTGGCAGTGACTTCCTTGAGGTTAGTGAGTTTTTAAATTCAATTATGCCACAGTGCAGTGACACTTTTCATTTGTTCATAAATGTTTGGAAAGCCCTGCCTCTTACTAGCTTTCCCTTGCCTTCTCTCACTGGAAAAGGAAATGGAACAGATTGAATCCCCAGCATAGCTCAAAGGGCTGTGTATAAGTTGTCTCAAAGATGAGTTGAACAGCATATTTACATATGATAAATATGAAAAATAGGTCTTTGCTTCTCTAAAGTATGGAGACCCACCCAGCTTATTGAGCCTACCTGGGTAACGAAGATGCTTTAAACTGGGAATTAATCTTATAGCCCTTCTGTGCACCTATTCCAAAGCCCAATATCATCCACCATATGAGGAGACCAAATCTGAACACAGTATTCTAACTGAGGCCTAACCAAGGTCTTGTATAAGGACAAAATGGTGTGTTTCATTTTGTAGTGACTGTCCTGTAAATACACCCTAGCACCCTATTCGCTTTAGCTATAGTTTCACTGCATTGGTCATGAACCTTTAGAGAGCACTGCACTAAAATGCCCAGCTCTCTTTCTTGCACCACTGGCTTTAGTTATTTTCCCTGAAGGGTCCATATATATTCAGCATTTGCCCTGCACACGTGCATTACACTGCACTTTTGTCAATCACTGGCCTAATCCCCCAGTACACCTAGATCTGCTTGTAGTAGTCGAGCATCCACTACAGTCCTAACACTCGCACATATCTTGGTATCGTCAAACTTGCAGATCATTCCCCCAACACAACAAGGTCCTGCTGCTAACTACGCTGATGGGTATTGGGGCGAGGGGAGTACGAAAGAGTGGCCAAGCACTTACCCCGCAGGGATGGAGAGAAAAGTAGCCATCACCAAGTGGATATCTCCAGAGCAGTATTTGCAGAGGTCTGGAACTTGTTTCCCCCACCTGATTTTATGATGGTGAAATGGTATGTCACATTGGGTTGATTGCCTAGCTTTGGAGGAAAAATCTTGTGGCGTGGTGAAGAGTTCTTGTTGCCTCAGGAGATCACAATTTGTGCCTGTAAAAATAGTTTTCGCAGATTTTGTGAAGTTCTGGTTTTAGATTCGTTTTAGTAAAGCATAATAGCGGGCATGTTAAATTTCAACCGTGGTGTCGGTGTTTTAACACCCAATGGTGCAATTATAGACTCTGCCCTTCCAAACTGAAGATTATTTTGAGTTGTATAGGATAAAGTACTGGTGGGAGAAATCTATTGTTCTTGGTAGTAACATGAGCAATTTGAGCAGATGAATTAAGAAAACCACACAAGTGTATAGCGCAACATTAAAGTGTATTGGTTTAAGTGCAATTTATTTTGTTCTTATCATGTATTGGTACAGATATGTTAAATAAATCAGGTGGCAACACTAGATTTTCTAACCAGAGAGAGGAGTGTGTCTCAGTGACACAATTAATAGCACTGTATTGGTTCACTTTCTTTGCATCGAATCCCTGAGGAGACCAGGATGACTCCTTTGTGTTGGGTTCAACTACTTTACAGACGCTCCCTAAGGTCTTTGTGTTGTCGTGGCAGCAGCAACAGTCTGCTTTCTGATTGGTTCTCTTTGGAGAGAGCCCGGGGAGCCAGTCCTACAGCACACCAAATGCAGTCAAACTAGTTTGCAGAGTGGCTTTAGCTTGCAGAGTTACAGAGGGGGACCCACTTTGCACAAGCTATTGTGCAGGGTGGTTTTTTTTTGTCAATTTCCTACACTTTGGCCGTTGAGTGAAATAACAGTGGGGCCCTGGAGCAGTGCAGGATGGTCCTACAGGCTGTAGGGAAGGCACTGGGATATAAGAAAAGGTAAGAAAATAAAATCGGAACGAAGGAATTGTTCCAGGGAGTGTACACCTGAATTGAAAAAAAGAATGGCACAGGAGCATGCTGTTGCGAACTTTGATTCAGACAGCAGATCCTTGGCAATCGAAATTTCTGCCTCCAACCCCCCCCCCCCCACCCCATAAGCCGTAATTACTGCCTCCTAATCTGAAATCTCAGTCATTTGAAGTATAACTTCTTTGTCTTCTCAGCTTCCCTTTTCAGTTATTTTTAACTGCCACAGCAAAAGGGAACTAAAACGAGGGGGTGGAGAAAGTCAGTTTCTGGACACCTGACCATAAACTGCTGGAATAGAAATTGTAATTTGAGGTTAATCTGTTGAAGATGCTGTTTGGAAAATGGCGTATTCTTGGAAGGGGTGGTTGAGTGAACCTGGGTTAAATGGTCTGGGTTGTGTTTGCTGCCTGCTATTTTGAAACTGTTACCTATCAGACAGCAAACCACATCATTTAGGCATCACCTGTCATGCTGAAGACAAGTCTATGAGTACTTGCTAATGCAGCAGTGCTGACACCAGGTGAGTGCACTGTCTCATTGAGCACTTCACAGGCTTCTTGCAACCATCTGAGTACAGTTCGTTCAAAAAGTTCTTTTACTTAGGTGGGAGAAATCGGCCGGGGTTCCTGTCTGATCAATGTCAAAGGTGTATGTGGATGTCAGATGAAGACTTGATTAGGCTGAATAGTCTTCTGACACTCACTTTCAAGGATAACACACATAATGGGTACTTGGGCAAGTACTGAAGGGTAACCAGGGCCTATGGAATCTTCAGGAGGGACAAAATGTCTTAATTTTTTTTAAATGTTCTGCTTTACAACCTGTCTGGATGTTCACAGCTTCTGTTAGCGACTGGATTCATGGCGGTTTGACACCCTAAGTTTATTTGGGCTGACTGAGTGTTTTTCTTTTTCCACTCCAGTTTTCTCTCTGGTTTCCTGAGGCAGGGACTCCTGGGAGGGTACAGATCCCAATTGCATTGAGCCATTCTTCATGTATGAACCTAATTAGCAAGTGTACTCGTGCTATTCAACTATGAAGGGCATTGCAGCCGAGCCTTGTCCTGTCCTCACCTAATATCCAATCACTAGACTTTTCAGCGGGGATCACTGGATAGGCATTAGGAATGGAAGCCCTAGCCAGATATCCTGTGCCTAATCCAGAAATGCTGAAGCCAATTGTAGGATCCACACTGCTACCCCAGCTGAGATCAGCTAACTCAACTCAAGATTGGCGATCAAACCTTAGACCTTCTTGGTCTGTATGGCTCAGTTACACTCTATTTACTAACTGAGTTGTTGGGACATCTGGAAAAATTACTGTTAATTGGCACTTTTTGAAGCATGTCAAACAGTTTTATGGGATACTTGTATACTGTTTCAGTACTTCCTTTCTACCGTCAGTACTCCATTGTATGCTGCATGTTATTGAATGTTAATTTGAAAAGTGCGGGAAGTTGACCAGAGACACTCTTCCTATAGTGTACTATCCTTTGTTTTGTTGCTCTGTTTGTTGTCATAGATTTTTAGTAAAATTATGGGTTTGCAAAGGGTGGGGAGGAGAAGATAGTGAATAACCTGCCAAAAACTATTCTGAAAACTTTAATCTATTAGCATGTTGCCTTGTGTAAGTAAGTAAACAATACTATAGGTACTTTAAAAATGTAAAAGGTGGCCATATACTCTGTCGTATAGCTGAAAATAATTTGATTCTTCAATGCAATATATACAAGCCTGGTTCTCTTGCTCTAAAACTAGAGCATTATTTTTCTGCAAAACCCTTTCCTCCTGTTGGGTAACTCAATTAAACTCTGGCCTAATAAGATATTAAGAACTGTATGTAAGAAATGGGAAAAGCCATTTGGCCCTGCAAATCCATTGTTTTTCAGACACCTATCCCATCTACCTGCCATCTCACTATATTTGTCAATCCCATCGCTCTCCTAAACTCATCTAAAATTTCCATGTTATCTGCTGCAATGACCTTCCCTGGTAATTTATTCAATAGTGTTGTTATCCTTTGGGTGAAAAGTTGCGCCTAGTAGTTGCGCCCTTCATCATAATTTGCTAGGATCAATTTCCTATTCATCTATTAGTTAAAATCAGTTCAAGCATCCAGACCCATTCCTCTTAAGATGATAATGATGGTGGTAAAGAAAAACTGGTAATGCCAGCTCAAAAACTGCTCAGTATTTTGAAAATTGATGACGATTGTGTTCTTTACAACAAAGACTGAACCCCTCAAATGTGTTCCATCTATATAATGTATTTCATATGGGCTATTACACAAAAATGTGGGGTATATAAAACCCAGTTCGAGTGCATTTCAAATCACATGGTACAATACCACTTCATTTTAAGTTACAGGAACCTGTCTGCTATGACATCTGCTGGAGGCAAAAAACAAACTTCCAAAACAGCAGATAAATCCACCCTACATTCCCAAATTTTACCCAGTGTTGTTGCTAAGCCTATTTAACATATTAGTGCCATTGTACTACAGGAAAAATGCAACGTATGTTATGTGATGTGCCTCTCCTGTGATATTCTTATCATAAATTGTCCCCAACAGTGATAGATCTGTAATCACCAGTATATCACCCTAATGTTATACAGCTCAAAATATTCTCCCTACCCACAACCCACATTTGGATTGACAGAATCTATAATTGTAGTGTTGGGTACTTTTCCACAGTTTAAGAGAATATATTGTGAAAATTTCCACCGACCGTTATGTTTTTCTGAAACCCTAGTGACGACAGCCCATAATTTACCTATATATAAGTTATGAAAAATAACAAACTGGAATCTTGTAATCCAGATAACATTGAGAAACTAGTTTACTCAAACTAGTTTACGTCACCCTCCCTCCTTCAATATATTGTTGCCTTGTAACATGCTTCAGCCAGCCTGGCTTATATGTTGCCTTCTCTAAATAATTGCAGATCCCTTTTTAAAAAGTCAATTACAAAATTTCTGATTCTTCACTTTTTTTTCCTGCGAGTTTATTGGTGACTTTCAATTTCCTCCTCAATTTTTTTTTCCTCTTTTCCTCCCCTGCAAGATTTTCTGGGTACAGACACTTGGGGAAAGAAAATGGTGTTTTGCAGCCATTTTTCAGACGTATAACAGACAAAAAAAATCACTTTGGCAGTGGATGACCAGCGCTCAATCTGTGCAGGCCTTGGTCCCATTGCTAAATTTGTGGGTCCATTTTAGGCACTCCTGTGGGTGCCAACTAAAGGTAAGTTTTAATTACATTTTTATTTAAAAAAAAACAATTCTATGGAGCCAGGAGGAGCAGGAGTGCTCCCTCACACCCCAACTCCTGGCGATCGCCAACCCCCTCCCCCATTGCCCGCTCCAACCCCCCTACTGGAACGTACCCGAGGACAGCTGCCCGAAATTGATTTTTCTTGTAGGGCGAGCGGCATGTACAGGCGTAACATCTGCCGGCAGCTTGCCCCGTGTATGTAGGTGAGGTCCGCGGACCAATTCCTGGTGATCCTTGGGCCTCTCTGTTCAGCTGCGCGATGCCTCTGCAGCACCGAGTCTGGGCCTGGAAATGGGACCAGACCAAAATCTATCCCTTGGTGTCATCTTGGCATTATGGCAGCAAGCTACTTGGGGTGGGAGCATCACTGTTGAATATCGTCCTGTCCACACCTGATGTCCATAAAGGCACACCGTCAGCACAGAGTTACTGGGCAGTGATCAGAAGCAGGAATCCTGGCTAGTTTTCCCCTCCCTAACGATACTGAGGCTAATTATAATGTCTCTACTGTACCCTGACTTAAATCAGTTAACTCGGCACAGACTGTGGCAGACTTGGCCTGTATGGTTCAGCTACTTGTTGAGTTGTTTATGTCATCAGAAATCACTGGTTAAACATAATGAGGGAAACAAGTTGTGAGCTGGTGGCCACAACTGGTGCCCTCAATGCACATGTCTTTGATCCCCGCAGACCCGACTCAGTTTTGTGGCTTGCCTGAGACCACATTGTTTTTTCTTTAAATTGTTTCTCAATGCTTTAAAATGATCTACAGGTATACCTACTTCTGTGTTATCTTCAGAATTGCTGAAATAAGCAAAATTGTAGGACTCTGTGTAGGGTAGAACTTATAATCAGTGCTCTCATACGACCATTCATCGTGTTCATTCCTGCGCTATTTTAACACAGGTGTTAATCTACCCTTCAGATCAAAAAGAGCCACAATTTGATCCCCAGTCTTTTCAGTTAGCTGATCTCATTCGTGGTAGTGGTAGGGATACAACTGGCCTCCTCAACGTTCTGAGGAGAAAAATCAGTTAGGGTTCCTACTCCTGATCACTATCTAGTAAGCCCTGGTAACGAGACACGGCCTCACTGTTAAATAGCTTGCCAATTCTCACGGTTTAGGTTCACATGTAAAGAATGTCCACTGGGTTAGGTACCAGATTGTGGACATAGCCCATGGAACCATATTACATTACTAGTCATCGTCGTCAAAGGAGAAGAGGAAAGAATTGACAAGTAAAAGCAAATTAATTTTTAAAAAAACTTTTGTGTATATCCCTACATTATAACAAGCTACTGGGAGGAATTAACTGCCCCATCTCTGGAACAGTGCCGTGCATTTTTAATATTCAGTGACAAGCGGTTTGGAATATGAAGTTGGAAAAGCATAAAAGGGTTCATTCCTTAGTGTTAAAATAGCCAAATTCCCTCAAAGTGGAGACTGTTGTAAAATGCAAAAGAGATGTCCTCATGTCCTCCACCCCTTCATGTGATTCCCTAACCCTCTGGGCAGTAAGTAAGCCCCCTTGCCCAAGGCAGTTTGCTGCCACTGAGGCGAGTTTGGACCAGGTGCTGTCTCATAACTGACAGTAAGTAAGCAAGCAAGCAGCGGAGTAGACAAAAGAGAGGCCGAGAGTCAAACAGCAATGATTAATCGTGGAATGCAGCAAGCCTGAACTCGTACGGCAGCATCAGCTCCGGGGAACTGCTTGTTATTGAGCCGAAAACAATTTGCTCAAGGTATCTGTCTCATTTTCTTTATTCACTCCCTTGCTCATGCTTGCATGCACTTGTTTGTTTTTTTCTTTCTCCTCTCTTTTCTCTCTTGTCCTAGCTTTTTTATCTCCTTGTTCCTCTTTTTTCTCTTTCCTCCTTTTATTTTTCCTTTCTTCTTTTTTTTCCCTCTTTTTTAAAATCAATTTAGCATTCTATTCTCAAAAAGTAAGTTGTTTTCTTGCAGTGACATCAGTCTGCTTCCAGAGAAGATGACAGCATAGGAAATAGCAACAACTGACAATTAAAGGGATTTGTCATTCAGGAGTGGAGAGATAATGGAAATGGCTCCGAACAGTCCAAACTGTCAAACCTAGTCATCAAATTTTAATTGCTGCCTCAGTTTTAAAAAGAAACTTACCAGATCTCCTGTGGTGTTGCTCCCAAGTAGTCGGGGTTACCGATTGGGGAACATGGCAGTTGGATGGGAAATGGAGCATAGGGAGGTGAGCAGCCAGGTGAGAAATGCAACACTGAGCCAGGAAGCACATCAGTTGGACAAGATAGGAGTTGAAGTACGGACAGAGCAGCACATGAGACCTGAGTTGAAATTGATGAAATGGGTTTGGTTTCCTATTTTCTTGGAACTGGGAGCAGCAAAGTTCTAGGGTCTGAGGCAGATGGAGATGCAGGCGCCCAGGCTGGAAGCAGAACCTGGTGGTCAGTTCTGTATAACACATAGTCTGTTTCCATTATTATTTATTATAAACATCGTTTATAGCTAGTTACCTGTCAAAAGTTTTCTTTTTAATTGATTCTCGGGATGTGGGCATCGCTGGCGAGGCCAGCATTTATTTCCCATCTCTAGTTGCCCTTGAGAAGGTGATTGTGGGTCGCCTTCTTGAACTGCTGCAGTTCTTATAGTGAAGGCACTGACACAGTGCTGTTAGGTAGGGTGTTCCAGAATTTTAACCCAGCGACAATGAAGGAACAGCGATATATACCCAAGTCGGGATGGTGTGTGACTTGGAGGGGAACTTGAGGTGATGGTGTTCCCATGCACTTGCTGCCCTTGTCCCTGTAGATTGGGCAGGTCTGTGAGGTGCTGTCAAAGAAGCCATGGCGACTTGCTGCAGTGCATTCTGTGGATAGGACACACTGCAGCCATGGTGCACCAGTGGTGGAGAGCTGGTGAATGGGGTGCCAATCAAGCAGACTGCTTTGTCCTGGGTGGTGTCGAGCTTCTTGATTTCAAGCTAATAATTATTTCCCTGCGTTTTTGTTCTGTTAGTCTTTCTCCATCACGGGATTGGTGGTAGGGTGGGTGCAGGGCTTACAAACAGGAAGTCCTGTACCTTTCGTGAATGAACAACCTTGCTACATTTTTTAAAAATCCTAGTGTCATGCATGCTGCCTCACGCTGCTTCCCCCCTCCCGCCCTTGCTGCTCTAAAATGTATTGGTGGGCATTAGACTCTGAATAAGAGCAGTCATGGGTCATTCTGCTAGTTGGAAATCACAAGGCACTTGCAGAGTGACACTAGCAAATTCTGGGAGTTGAAGTCTGCTACCTGCTACCCGGTTGAGCCTCTTCGTTCAGGGTAGCTAAGTGCTGATGTAGTGGTGGTTAATAATATTGTTAATTATGTAACTTTTTTGTGTTATTTTTAGTACTACATATCTTGGGATACTGAAATCAAGATGGCGCCTGAAGGGAATTTGAAAAAAGATTTTTAGTAATTTAGTTGTTTCGTTCTTCTTGATAATTGTTTCTTTGGTAGCTGTTTACGGACTGATGCTTAATTGGTGGTTTTCGTACCCACTTGGTACTTGTTTATTGATATATTCCCTACCTGTTTGGGTGTCATTTGTTGATGTTTTATGAATATTGTATTTGAGCCAATTAGGTGGAAGTGTATTACATGCTTTGCATCTGTGACATTGTGTCGCTTTCAGGTGTGTTGAACAAGTGCTAAGACACAGGACTGTTAAAAATAGATTCTAATGGGTTGAAACATTATAACCTATGCTTTTGATTTCTCTCTTCTCCCGACCCCATCACAAACTCATGCACCACAAGTTATTTCCTGAGTGACAGAATGAGCAAGGCCTCTGCTTATGCTGCTGTATGACCTTGTTTTTTATTCGTTCATAGGATGTGGGCATCGCTGGCAAGGCCAGCATTTATTGCCCGCCCCTAATTGCCCTTGAGAAGGTGGTGATGAGCCGCCACCTTTGAACCACTGCAGTCCGTGTGGTGAAGGTTCTCCCACGGTGCTGTTAGGTAGGGAGTTCCAGGATTTTGACCCAGCGACGATAAAGGAACGGCGATATATTTCCAAGTCAGGATGGTGTGTGACTTGGAGGGGAACGTGCAGGTGGTGGTGTTCCCATGTGCCTGCTGCCCCTGTCCTTCTAGGTGGTAGAGTTTGCGGGTTTGGGAGGTGCTGTCGAGGAAGCCTTGACGAGTTGCTGCAGTGCACCCTGCAGCCATGGTGCACTGGTGGTGGATGGGGTGCCAATCAAGCGCGCTGCTTTTTCCTGGATGGTGTCGAACTTCTTGAGTGTTGTAGGAGCCGCACTCATCCAAGCAAGTGGAGAGTATTCCATCACACTCCTGAATTGTGCCTTGTAGATGGTGGAAAGGCTTTGGAGAGTCAGGAGGTGAGTCACTCGCTGCAGAATACCCAGCCTCTGACCTGCTCCTGTAGTCACAGTATTTATGTGGCTGGTCTAGTTAAGTTTCTGGTCAATGGTGACTCCCAGGGTGTTGATGGTGGCAGATTCAGCAATGGTAATGCCGTTGAATGTCAAGGGGAGGTGGTTAGACTCTCTCGTTGGAGATGGTCATTGCCTGGCACAAATGTTACTTGCGCTTATCAGCCCAAGCCTGGATGTTGTCCAGGTCTTGCTGCACACGGGCACGGACTGCTTCATTATCTAAGGGGTTGCGAATGGAACTGAACGCTGTGCAATCATCAGCGAACATCCCCATTTCTGACCTTATGATGGAGGGTCATTGATGAAGCAGCTGAAGATGGTTGGGCCTAGGACACTGCTCTGCTCGAAGTGTAAGGAATCTTACAACACCAGGTTATAGTCCAACAATTTTATTTTAAAATCATAAGCTTTCGGAGATTATCCCCTTCGTCAGGTGAGTGAATGAATAAGAGGTTCTCAAATCGCATATCTTATATTAGGCTGGGACACCATCACACCAATCAAAAGGTGTTGTTGGTGTTCAGACAGGTTAGCCACGGAAAACAGTAGGCCCCAGTATGCTGAATACACATTGTGTCAAATTACACAGACAGAGAAAGAGACCCAAAAGGCAGAGAGAGAGAGAGAGAATATTAAAAACAGATAACTTTTTTTTCCCCCTTGCTGGTGGGGTTACGTGTAGCGTGACATGAACCCAAGATCCCGGTTGAGGCTGTCCTCATGGGTGCGGAACTTGGCTATCAATTTCTGCTCGACGATTTTGCGTCGTTGTGTGTCTCGAAGGCCGCCTTGGAGAATGCTTACCCGAAGATCGGTGGCTGAATGTCCTTGACTGCTAAAGTGTTCCCTGACTGGGAGGGAACCCTCCTGTCTGGCGAGGTGTTCGTCGTCATCGATGACATGTTGAAGGCTGTGGAGAACATGGCGTAGTTTCTCCGCTCCGGGGAAGTACTGGATGACGAAGGGTACTCTGTTGGTTGCGTCCCGTGTTTGTCTTCTGAGGAGGTCTATGCGATTCTTCGCTGTGGCCTGTCGGAACTGTCGATTGACAAGTCGAGCGTCATATCCCGTTCTTACGAGGGCGTCTTTCAGCGTCTGTAGGTGTCCATCGCGTTCTTCCTCGTCTGAGCAGATCCTGTGTATTCGTAGGGCCTGTCCATAGGGGATGGCCTCTTTGACGTGGTTGGGGTGGAAGCTGGAAAAGTCGATGACGATGAACACCTCGCTAAGGCCATCCCCACGCCTCCACTACTCGCCTTCAAACAGCCACCCAACCTCAAACAGACCATTGTTCGCAGCAAATTACCCAGCTTTCAGGAGAGCAGCGTCCACGACACCACGCAACCCTGCCATGGCAACCTCTGCAAGACGTGCTAGATCATCGACACGGATACCACCATCTCACGAGAGGACACCACCCACCAGGTACATGGTTCATACTCCTGTGACTCGGCCAACGTTGTCTACCTCATACGTTGCAGGAAAGGATGCCCCCGGAGCATGGTACATTGGCGAGACCATGCAGACACTGCGACAACGGATGAACGGACACCGCGCAACAATCCCCAAACAGGAGGGTTCCCTCCCAGTCGGGGAACACTTTAGCAGTCAAGGACATTCAGCCACCGATCTTCGGGTAAGCGTTCTCCAAGGCGGCCTTCGAGACACACGACAACGCAAAATCGTCGAGCAGAAATTGATAGCCAAGTTCCGCACCCATGAGGACGGCCTCAACCGGGATCTTTGGTTCATGTCACGCTACACGTAACCCCACCAGCAAGGGGAAAAAAAAGTTATCTGTTTTTAATATTCTCTCTCTCTCTGCCTTTTGGGTCTCTTTCTCTCTGTCTGTATAATTTGACACAATGTGTATTCAGCATACTGGGGCCTACTGTTTTCCGTGGCTTACCTGTCTGAACACCAACGACACCTTTTGATTGGTGTGATGGTGTCCCAGCCTAATATAAGATATGCGATTTGAGAACCTCTTATTCATTCACTAACCTGACGAAGGGGATAATTTCCGAAAGCTTGTGATTTTAAAATAAAATTGTTGGACTATAACCTGGTGTTGTAAGATTCCTTACATTTGTCCACCCCAGTCCATCACCGGCATCTCCACATCATGGCTGCTACGAAGTGAACAGAGACAGCCAGAGTTTGGCAGTTTTTCTTTAAAATACTTGATTTTGTGTTGGTGCATGTGGGAGCACCAGTGCATGGCACCATGAGACGTGGCTTCAAATCCACTGAGCTCCCATTTTCAACCACATTGTTTTCCAGATGATTACTTATTTTTTATATTCTTATGTAAAAAAAATTTTGCATAGTTTTTAAAATTGGGTGATATTTTGCTGCCCTTTTGTGTTTGTTTTCTTTTGGAGTTGGAATGCTGTGCAGTGTAAAGTGTCTGATGTGGGTCATTTAGGCTGCATGGAAAGTATGTATAATTTCCTCCCATCAGGAATTCATTATTGTAAAGGAGAGATAGGTGAGAAGGCACAGACCATGATGGAGAGAATGGAATAATCATAGAAAGAAAGTAGGAAAGTGGCCACAAAAGGGAACTGGGTGAGCCAGCAGTTGGTAGGATCGCCATCTCTGGTTGGACATATTCCTGGAGCTGTCATCACGTGACCTTCTGCTGCCAACACCCCGCCCCCATACTCATGCCATTGGTCGCCTGTCATGCCCATACTGTCAGCGCAACGCCTTCCCACACCAATCGGAAAGCGAATAGATCCATTTCCCAATTGGATGATTTTTGACGGTCAGTCAAACAGCCTTTTTTCCCATTTCAGATATTTTTATTACTAATAACCAAAGTGTTCAAAGAATTTTTTTTTAAAAACACAATTTCTTATTGCCCTATGATTTTTCTCCTGGTTGTTGCTCACAGTAATGTCCTGGTGATTAGTCTTTAATTCCTGGAGACGCCAGGGCACTCCTGGACGGTTGGCAACCCTCGCGGTTGGTGACAGGGAGGTAGGTGGACTCGACTCGGAGGGGGAACAGTGAGATTTAGGTAAATTAAAATAAAATGGAAGATAGAAGCGTAAGCCTAATGAGAGATACTATGGCTATGACCGAGGTCGCAGAAAAGTATGCTTGTGTGGGGAGAGGAGAAATCACATGGTGCACCAGCTTTGTAAACCATTTAGAAAAAAATCAGTCTTTTGTTATTGAGATTCCAAAGTGAAGAGCAAGGCGTATAGAGTTGGACACCAGCAAGATTCAAGGAAGTAAAAAGAAAGATGGAATAAAGCATTCAGTGATGATTTAGGTGACGTCACAATTGGGCTTTAAAAGCCAGCAGATTGTAGGAAATTGGAAAGACAGAGGGAGGCAGTGCTACAGTTTTGAGAATCTGAGAAAGAACGAGTTAGAGTAAGAGATGGGTGACGAGTCTTGATTTCAACACGTTGAGGATGCAAAGGAGAGGGAAAATGTTTAAGATGATTCATCATGCAGCTTGGGAGGAATATGGAAATATAATCAGAGGAGCATAGATGAATTGTTTTGAAGAGATAAGGAAGGGCAGAAGATGTTAGGGGCATGAGAGAAATCAGTATTTTTCTTATATCCTGTCTAAGAGTGAGAGAGAGGTATTAGAGCCTCTGCAGATATGGGAGCAGTGTTCCAAATGTTAGATGGACTTTGGCTTTATAGTAAGTCATGGTATAAATAGGAAATGGATTGGAGTCCCGTTGGATACAATATTTACCTAACCAACAAACTCTCAAATACTACTGCTGGTGGCTGCTTATATACCATATTAATGAGGTTGTGCTCTCTGTACTGCAGATGAGCAGCAGTTTGTTATTAAACTGACTGATGTACTAATGGTGGTGGACTAGAATAACAGAGATCACCTCTGACTTGTACCATTAAAAGGAACATGCTTTATGCTACAATACTTGGCCACCTTTTTCTTTTATTTATAGTTTTTTTTTCTCTCTCTCTCAGGAAGACTGCAAAATCAAAGCCAGATGATAAACCGCCATCGATTGAGGAGAAGAAATTGTATCTAGATGCAGAGTACACCGCGGCTCGAGTGTCTGATGCTGATTTACCCATGCTTGTGACCCTACCCAGTGAAATCGACCAGAATGAATGGTTGGCCAATAACAGTGAGTAAACTTCACAATTGTGGAATTGATGAGCCAATCATCTTCTGGGCTGCTCTTTCACATGTCCCAGTACCCTCTGAGGAAGGGTATTGCAAAGGCCTGGGAGAATGTCAGTTGTTTTCCCTCTTGTGTCCAGGAGATGCTGCTTGGTATAGAAAGCTCCAAAGGGGAGAGGAGAAAAATGTATAGATTAAATATTATGTTCAGCACTAGTTAACAATCTCACTTGGCGATGTATTTGTAGCTTAGGGGTGCAAGAAGGTTGAAAGAATTACTGATAGTATTTTATTACTGATAAAGTAAAGCGAGATGAGAGAGATTCTGACAGGGAGGGGATGAGACCGAAATCATTTATCAATATTTGTACAATAAAACTCTTTTGAAAGACTTCTCACATCTCTCTTAAAATGTCCAAAGTGCTTCGCATAAATAAATTACTTTCCAACTACAATGGCATTTTAAGTCACTGTTATATGGGCAAATGTAGCAACCATTTTGCATAAAACAAGATTCGACAAACAGCAAAGAAATGAATGACCATTTAATTTGTTTTGGTTGTGTTGGTTGAGGGAGGAATGTTATCCAGGACACTCCCTGCTGTTCTTTGAACACAGCCATGGTATCTTTAATGTCCACTTGAACTAGGTGAGGGGGACCTTGGTTAAATATCTCAACTGAAGGATGACACCTCTGACATTGTAGAACTTCCTCAGTACTGCACCAAACCCATACCCTTCTGACTCCTGCAAGAGTGTTACCAGTTGAGCCAAGCTGTGACACACTTTGCTGTAAAGTACTTTTAACCCTCTCACCCTTACCCTGAGGTAGTACACCATCATTTGCTATTAATGCTGTGTACCAAAGCATCACAGGCGTTAAACACTTAAGAAAATAACATCCCACCAAATTGCTCTTCCATACCTCTTTTGTCATGATAAAATCAAATATAATGAATATACAAATATACAGCATGTCTGTCAGCATCTGAAAGGAAATAGGCAGGTTTATGTTTTGGAAGTACAGCCTTCAGCCATTTTCCATCAAACACAACCTGTCTTCTCTTTCACATGCTGTACAGTTACAGAATTTTCTGTGTTTATTTTTCCCCTTTCACTTTCTCTTCATTTTCTTTTTCACAAGCTTTTCTCATTCCTACCCCATACAGACTTGTGGTGAGCAGGGCAGTGGTTTATGGTGACTGAAGGAGGCATATCTTATTTTTGTTAATCCGATTTATAGGAGGTGTTTTGGGCATCACATTGTATGGTTGCACCTTTTTTTTTGTGTAAACCACAAATCAGTGGCCTTGACTCTGAATCCCTGGAAGGCTTGGTAAAAGTTGTTCCTTATGTACTAGTAATGCATTCTTTTCTCAATGATGGGACACTTATCAAGAACTGAACTGGAAGCTCTCCCGCTTCCTCCTTCAGGCAGTGAATCCATTAAAGTGCAGTATTGATTTCCCATTCTGTTGCTTTGTACCATCGTGAACACTCTCATTAAAGACTTGTGCTGCTTTCTTGACTGCAACACAATAATTCAAATTAATTTCCAGTACAATCAGTAGACTGCGTTCACTGAATATTGTCAGCAGTATCATAAATCTCCCTTTGGATTCTGAACACCGTTACACAGACCGGAAAAATATTAATGTAGAACAATTGACCTTGTGCTCTTTGGATGGCTTACTGGGTATAAATACATTGCACTGTGTGGCACTGAGCCATTCAGACCAGGAGGTGCCAGGTCTGATTCCCAGGCTATGCAAAGTTAGCTGATGTCAGCCAGGTCAGTGGTATGATTGCCAGCAGTTAGCCTCAACATCTTTGCATTAGGAAGATGAAAAATCAGTTATCCAGGGATCCCTGCTGGACTTTGGGAGAGGATGATATCAGGGTTGGCAGTGATTCCCTCCACTGTAGGCGCTCCAGGCTCGCACATTGGCTGAGATACTGAGGGGATGCATATTCCAAGAAGAGTCTGCACCTTGAGAAGAAGAGATTGGGGGGTGGGGTGGGGTGGGAGGAAAGTTTTTTTTTTAGAAAAAAATTGAAATACTGACAAAAGCTGATGAGATAAGGCTGTTTGGGAGTCCTATCTCATGGAACATAGGAACAGGAGTAGGCCATTCAGCCCCTCGTGCCTGCTCCGCCATTTGATAAGATCATGGCTGATCTGTGATCTAACTCCATATACCCGCCTTTGGCCCATATCCCTTAATACCTTTGGTTGCCAAAAAGCTATCTATCTCAGATTTAAATTTAGCAATTGAGCTAGTATCAATTGCCGTTTGCGGAAGAGAGTTCCAAACTTCTACCACCCTTTGTGTGTAGAAATGTTTTCTAATCTCGCTCCTGAAAGGTCTGGCTCTAATTTTTAGACTGTGCCCCCTACTCCTAAAATCCCCAACCAGCGGAAATAGTTTCTCTCTATCCATCCTATCCGTTCCCCTTTAATATCTTATAAACTTCGATCAGATCACCCCTTAACTTTCGAAACTCCAGAGAATACAACCCCAATTTGTGTAATCTGTCCTCGTAACTTAACCCTTGAAGTCCGGGTATCATTCTAGTAAACCTACGCTGCACTCCCTCCAAGGCCAGTATGTCCCTCCGAAGGTGCGATGCTCAGAACTGCTCACAGTAGGTTTAACCAGGGTTTTGTATAGCTGCAGCATAACTTCTGCCCCCTTGTACACTAGTCCTCTAGATATAAAGGTCAGCATTCCATTAACCTTATTGATTATTTTCTGCACCTGTTCATGACACTTCAGTGATCTATGTACCCCTAGATTCAGAGGGGGGATCAGGCTTTCTGCCTCTAATTTTATGCATGGTAAGTTTTTGATTGCAGGCGAGCTGTTGAGGGGCTTAGTAAATGGAGGCAAGATACTTCCCTACAAGAAAGAAGGGAAAACAGAGGGGTGAGGTATCAAATGCTGGCCTGTTAAACGTTTTGAGAGTTCGTTGACAGTGCCGTCAGAGCAGATTACTCTCGGACATGGAATAATTTGTGGCATGTGGAGAAAGAAGAGATCTAAAAACCATCAGAAACTCTTGATTAGATTCTAGTGTGTCAGTCCCAAGTATCCATTATTCTCTATACCAATAGATGTTACAGTGCTGTTTTCTAGATATGGGTGCTATCATAGAGAGGGAGAAAATAGAGCAGAGCATTGTTATTACAAGAATTAATTATGATTGGAACACTGCCACACGTGCTCCTAATTATTTTTGTTTTGATAGCGATGACATTCTTCAATCACATAAACCTGCAGTACAGCGCGATCTCTGAGTTCTGCACAGCAGAGACCTGTCCAGTTATGAACGCTTGTAATACGTAAGTACTTTTCACTTGTTAGAGTTGTGTGTTACATATGGCTATGTGCATACTTAAGTTTACTTTAACTGGAACAACTCCCTACAGAGCTGTAATTCACTGATATTCATTACTCTTTAAATGTAACATATTAGCAGCTAAAATTGCAGTTGAAGCCATTGCATAGTTGCTCACAACATCAACGCACAGCTCCACAGAGTGCAAGAAAAAGAAATGTGGAGGTCAGGCCCATTCCTACGGTTGGAGCAGGAGAATTGAAGGGAGAATCAGTTGGTAATGTTGAGATTGCCCAACTCATTACTCTTACAGCTTGCAGAGAGGAGATCTTTGTTCCATTGTTCTGGATGGAAACCCAGGTCCCAGAAGTGAAAAGAAAAAGCTCTTGAGAACAACACCCAGTTCCTTGGATTTTATTGTTAAGGCTGATGGTGGCATTATAGAGCAGCATTGGCGAAGCCTGGCGGCCAATCCACCTGCCTTTTTGGCTCGAGTTGTTGCTGGGAGATCCAAGTAAGGGGAAGGGGGAGAAAATACCTTAAAAAGAATGATCATCATCTCAGGAACAACTCCAGTGATGTGGCAGGCAGTCTGTCCATGTCTCGGGCAGTGTTTACTAGAATGATACCCGGACTTCAAGGGTTAAGTTACGAGGAGAGATTACACAAATTGGGGTTGTACTCTCTAGAGTTTCGAAGGTTAAGGAGTGATCTGATCGAAGTTTATAAGATATTAAGGGAAACAGATAGGGTGGATAGAGAGAAACTATTTCTGCTGGTTGGGGATTCTAGGAGTAGGGGGCACAGTCTAAAAATTAGAGCCAGACATTTCAGGAGCGAGATTAGAAAACATTTCTACACACAAAGGGTGGTAGAAGTTTGGAACTCTCTTCCGCAAACGGCAATTGATACTAGCTCAATTACTAAATTTAAATCTGAGATAGATAGCTTTTTGGCAACCAAAGGTATCAAGGGATATGGGCCAAAGGTGGGTATATGGAGTTAGATCACAGATCAGCTATGATCTTATCAAATGGCGGAGCAGGCACGAGGGGCTGAATGGCCTACTCATGTTCCTATGTTCCAACCAGCAGCCCAAACGTACACTCTAAAAGCTGGTAAAAAATTAATTTCATTGATATATAAAAGTATACATGGAGCATTCTTCCAACCTGCACACTACAGTTTCATAGTTAATGTGTGATGATGATGCAACAACATTGCCATTAGATTCTAGTGTGTAAGTCACTCCCATGTGTCCATTATTATTCTCTATCAATAGATGATACAGTGCTGTCAAGGATCCTGCCAGTATAATAACTGTGTTATGTTAATCCTGGTTGGTAATATGGTCAATGTAGCAAATGTTGGCATTTTTTCATCTGTCCAATTATTAATGGTGGTCGTTTAAATTTTGAGTGCTATTCCTGGATCCCTGTGGTCCCAATTGCCCAACAGAATACCATGGGGAGCTTCCCCAGTGGCTTAGGGATTAAAAGCACCATGCAACACAAGCCATGATAAGTCCCCCCGTTTGATTCCCAGTCTGTGTTTAGTTTGATGATCTCAGCTGGGCAGTGGTTCAGGCACTACATTTGGCCTCAATGTTGCTGGGTTTGAAGGGGATAAGTTAGCCACAGTTCCCATTTCTGATAACTATCCAGTGACTTCTGCTCGAAAGTAATCTTAAAGTTAGAGCTAGGCAATTTAGGAGTGAAATCAGGAAGCACTTCTTCCACATACAGGGTAGTGGAAATCTGGAACTTGCTCCCACAAAAGGCTGTGGATGCTGGATCAATAGAAATTTTCAAGACTAAAATCAATTGATTTTTGTTAGCTAAAGATATCAAGGGATTTGGAACAAATGCAGGTAAATGGAGTTGAGGTACAGATCAGCTGTGATCTAATAGAACGATGGAACATGCTCGAGGGGCCGTATGGCCTTCTTCTGTTCCTATGTTCCTCAGTATGCATTTGTTGATGTCAAGACATGATTGGGCTCACTGTGATGCTCTTCAGAGTTGAATAGCCTACAGGCGCTCACTGATCTTGGCTCGCACATGAAGAACGGCCACTCAGATGAGTTATTGAGCTTCGTGTTGCTTATTCTGTCTCCTATCATTTGTTTCATTGATAGTCAGTACTTCTGGACAGATGAGCGAGGGAAGAAAATAAAGTGTACTGCACCACAGTATATCGACCTAGTGATGACACACATCCAAAAACTACTGACCGATGAGGAAATCTTCCCTACCAAGTATGGTGTGTATTTTTAATGAATTTAAAAAGTGCATCCCTATCTATGGTACAGTTGTTGTCTGTTGCCCTGTCCAAACAGGAAACTAGTCTGCTTATAGTTGCACATAGTCTATTTTAATGCATCTGCTGTAAACTGATTTTTACTCTCTGGTTTTGATTCCCAAAATGATTACTTGGAAAATGAATATTGCAGTGACTTGTATGAACCAAGATATATGTAGTGTATCGGTGCCAATACACTAATATCATTTGCTACACTTCTTGTGTGGTAATTCACTGTCTCAGATTGTGGATGGTGGATCAGTGACTGACTCGTAACCTCCAATACTTTACCGTGGTGTTAAACTGCTCAAAACGCTCTCTTCATTCACACCCAACACCCAACCTTAAGAGGACAAATTCTACAATTATACTATTTCTCATACATCAATTGGATATGGGACAAAAAATTCACACACCCACCATTAATCTGTTTTGCGATAGTGTGCGCACGCTTGTCTGTGCACATGACTGTCCAGTCAAATGTAGAAAAATTGCTGCCTTTGTGAAGTTGACTGGTCTCCCATTTTGCCGACAGGTAAAGAGTTTCCAAGTTCCTTTGAATCGCTCGTTCAGAAGATCAGCCGCTACCTCTTCCATGTTCTTGCTCACATCTACTATGCCCACTTCAAGGAAGTCGTGGCCCTTGAACTGTACCCACACCTCAACACCTTGTACACGCACTTTCTGATTTTTGTCAGGGAGTTCAATCTCGTCGACCCCAAGGAAACAGCCGTGATGAGGGACTTAACGGAAGTTCTCCTCAGTGGTGCACCGCAGCCCCAGAACCATGTCAACCACAGATGAGCCGGACGGCCAGTGCACATTGTGGATATTAGAAATATTTTCTTTAGTGGAAAGAATAACTTCAGAGATCATGTTGCCCATGGCAACGTTGAAGTAACATGTGACCAACAAATCAGTGATTCTAAGTGGCCCAAAATGGTGACTACGTTGAACCCCCAGTACTGCGGTTATCCTTTATGATGGCCTCACTGAATGCCATCTTTGTCTACTGATACTAAACTGTATATGGTGTCATTTAGCCCCCTCCCCCTTAAGCACCCCAGTGACGGCGTGCAATGAGTTCTTTCACTTCAGCAGAAGATTGCCATAACTTGCTTGCTGCTAGTTGTGGATCTGTCGCGTTCATGAAATAACTGATGTCATTCGCTGTCACCGGTGAAGTATCCAGTTTTTCACTAGGTCCTCCTTTGCCATTGTTTGTTTTGGCACGGAATGTGGCACGGATGCTGCAAATCTGCAGGTAGAAAATGAGATCGGCAAGATCCTTACAAAATAAATTATATGGGTTGTGGGTTAGAATGGATAAAGGCTTCTGTTGTATGTATGTAGTGTTTTTTTGTTGGTTTTATTTGTTAACAATTCCGGGGCTATATTTGAAACCAAGCTTGGACACAGCTTTTGCTTCAAGGGGAATGCTGCTATTCCTGCCCCCTTCTCCTTTCCCAGCTCCTTTTTTCTAGTTGTATAATTGGTTGGTGCCATCAAGTGAGCTCTATTGAGGATAGCCTACAATGGATGAGCAGGTTCTCTGTGACCTACAGCTCCTTTTATACCCCGCATGAAGCAATCTTCATTAGTTATCTGTGAGCTGATGTCACATAACATCAAAAAGTACCTGTTCCATAAAACTGGTTTATACTTGACTCTTCTGGGCATGAATTTTTGTGCTGGTCGGAGTGAAAGAGGAATGGAACACTTTCCGTTGTCCGTATGGTCAAATATAGAATGGATTAGTTGCAGAGTAAAGTCCCCTCTGCTCTTTCCCAACAACTTTGCAGTCTCAGAAAAGAGCCGCCTTGCTGACATTTTTCCATTTCCCACCCTCCTTTGAGCGAGATTACCAGTCGGTGCCAAATTAGGGCTGGTTTGTGCTGTAATCCATGTTTGTGGGGCAGGATTAAGACTGCTGAAAGTTCTATTTCTTTTATTTTAATTTTAATGTACTACACTACTGACTTGGGAGTGGTGGGATAGGTGAAAATAGTTCTGATGATCTCAGAATTGTGGGTGTGAATCACCTTCCCCTTGTGCCAATGGGTTTACATCTTCTTGTCATTTGTATGAATTTTACTGCGGCTTGCCCTTGCATGATTTGGAACCAAATTAACGTTGAACATGTTGGAATAAAAACAGCGGGTAAAGACACTAGCTCTCACTCCCCAGTTACAACTAGACTAGTTGGGAGGGGGGGTGTTTTAGTGTGAAATAGTGGTTTATAGTCTTGAAACCATTTGGATTGTGCCCCATGGCCTGTTTTTTTTTCTGGTCACCAATATTTTAATCTTGTGCGTTTTGATATGACCACAAGACTAATTGAAGTAAATGCCTGTGAGCACTTTCTTCTTGTGTTGCCATGGATCTACTGTGGTCACAGAAGAGTTGAGGAGCTATGTATGATATCCTCAAGATCCTGACACTTATCTATATTTTCCTGAGAGCTTTGATTCCGGAGCAGATTCTAAAGATCTTTATCATTGTGGAAAGGTTTGCCTGACCTATTAATGAGCTCTTTTTTTCCTCCTTTCTTCTCTTCCCCCCCCCCCCCCCCCCCACCCTCGCTATCGTGCGTGTTCAGCAGAAGCTTTGACAAAAGCAATTTTTAAGTTCTTTTCTCAGCTCAATTTAAAACGACCTTTGTAAGCACTGGAGGCCAATCCCACTGTTGCAGCTTCACAAAGAAACAGCTGTGACATCAGAACAGATATAACATCTAAAGAGTAGCTCTTTTTCTCTGTTGAATGTGAGATAGGTAAATCATGAAACACAAGAGAGTAAGCAAACCATAGATCTTGCGTACTGGCAATAACTGAGGTCCAGTAAATTCCACGGTCCTGGTCTGTGGTTTAATTAATTTCTCATCAGATGTGTGTTTTAAAAGTTTTGTTTTCAATGGCTGTAATTAAGAGTGTTTGTTCATTCTCCATCAGTAGAATCATACCCCAGTCAGGGCCAGCCCCTTCAGGAAAGGAAGGGGTGGTTACAAATGAGCAACTCATGGACTTCGGTCATTAGTAAATTAGCTTTAATTTTAATTTTCTCTGTTTTGGTTTTTAGAACATTGGTGGTAACAACCTGACTCTAAATGTAAACAATTTTACAACACCAAGTTATAGTCCAACGATTTTATTTTTAATCCCACAAGCTTTCGGGGGCTTTCCCCTTCCTCAGGCGGTGTGGAAGTCTTGGTGTTGTAAAATTGTTTACAATTGTTAACCCCAGTCCATCACCGGCATCTCCACATCATGACTCTAAATGAGTTACTTTACAGTGAAGGACGCTGTTTGGGAGGGGGAGGGGGAGGGGGGAGGGGGAGGGGCAGGGACAGGGGGGAGGGGAAGTGGAAGTGGAAGTGGAAGTGCCTGCTTGTTAATTGGGCCAGATTGGGTGGTCACCACTGCGCACACTGTCAGAGACATTTGAAGTGGAATGGGTTTGAGGTGCCAGGTTTATGTTTCCACGTTTTTGTTTAAAGACCGTAACAATGCGATGTATTTCAATACATTTATTAACCTGTTAATTTTATTAACCGTATCCTGATTTGCTATGTGGTAAGGTCGTTTTCACAAAAGTTATTATAAAATATTTAAGAATCTCAGTGGTGGCTGAAAGTTTTAACTTTTTTTTCCTGTCAAGTGCAAATACTATTTATTTTGGCATGGTGCTTTTATTTTTGTTGTTGACTGGAGCAGAACAGGATTACTTCGCTGGGAGTAACTGGCAGGTGCTTGGAGTACCAGGTAGCACCATTTTACTTTTGCATGGTATAAGTGCATATTACAATAATTTTTAATCCAGGATTTGAGTAGGTTTTAGCATATTTACTCTACAGGAGTGCAGGCGACATACGGATCTCTCTCTCTCTTGGCTGCACTCTATTGTGTGGCAATGTAGATTCAAGAAGATATGGGTCTACTGTTCAGGATAAGGGTGCTGGTTTTAGTTCTGCAATTGCAGAGAGACCGACCCCATGTGTTTGCTTTCTGGATCCTATGCACCGACAGAGATCGGCGCAAATGCAGGCGGGCAGCACACAAGGTCCCTCTCCTGAAACAAGAGGCAGTGGCACGCTCGAGCAAGAAGCAGCATAAAGGGAGGAGGTTGGAGAGGGGAACCGCCTGCTTCCGAGTAGAAAATGATTTGAAGACTGGGTGCCTACAATTCCAAACGTTAGTTAATGTTTTTTTTGTGTGGTGGAGGGAGAGGGGAATTAGAGAAAGACGTATCATATGCCATTTATAGAAATTGCCTGCACAACTGGGAGTGAGGGGGGTTTGGAAACCAACGAGGCATCTCGGCTGAATTCATGAGAGCTGAAAGTATGAATGAGTTATGTTGCCTGATGTCACAGAAAGGTTTTTTTTACAGCCAGAATGACCACTCCCTGCTGTGTCCACTGTGCATTGTGTTAGCAAGTGCAGGACTTTAATTTTACCGTTTTAAATTTTTTTTTGTGTGTGTGTGTGTGTGTGTGTGTGTGTGTGTGTGTGGAGCAAAGATCTTAAAATAAGAACATGTAGAAATGGCTGCGTGTTTGGTGACAGAACCACTGGTGTATTTGGCCATGTAGCAGGAACGGTCACATACATTGTGTGAATATATATATATCAGGGTTAAAGGCTCCCGCTATGTTGGACTGTGCTGATGTTCTTGAGTGGCGATGAAGCCAGTCTCTGCCATTCTGAAGCCATGGCATCCTTTTTGGTTGGCAGATGTAGTGTTTTTTTAAAAAAATATAGAATTATTGTGCAGCTCTGTGCAGCTGGGGCATGTGTTCTCTGGATGCTTCACTCCCAGGCTAGTGGACTGGAACTCAACTGCTTGACTTGGCATATGAGCATAATCATTTCTCAGTGGAATTACAATGTGGAACTTTTCTCGTTGACATTCCCATGTGGGTAACTCCCATTCCACAGAAAGTAAAGTAGGTTGGGTTTACTCCGAGGAAGAATCATTCTCGATCTTGGTTGTGTGAAGGAGTGTTGATAGATAATGATTTCTGTTGCATCATCTCATCTTTGAACTTTAATAATCTTATATTTTGATTTCTACTGCTACTTCTGAACTAGTGATGAGGGTGCCTGTAACATAGCCAGGTGTGGTGCATTGTAATGAGGTACTGAGACAAATTACACCCCAGTTATCTTTCATATAATTTGATTTGCTTTCTTGTGGACTTTTTGATTTTATTCCTCTCTTATTGATGTCTCATTAGGAGCCCTTAGGCTTGTGATGGGGGTGGCAGGATAATGCGGGGTCCCCAGCTGCTCACTGTCACTGTTAGTGCACTCCATGATTGCCTAACAGGAAAGGGTGCGCTTACAAGCTGACTGTACTAGATCAAAAGGGATGTTTTGGCTTCAACCCACAACTGCACTGATGGTGCTATCTTGTTGCTACAATGAGTTGTTAATTTACAGGAAGCCTATAGTAGTCTGTTAATACTGGATGTAATATAACTCTTAAGATCATACATTGCATCTCAACAAGAAAACTGTAAAATAAAAGAGTAATTCTAACATTCACTGAACGTGTGTGGTTTCTGGCATTCTTCAATGTTTTTCAGATTTTTAAAAACTTTTTTTCTGCTGTTATCATTATATAGTCTTGCATCTAGCATGTATTTGTCACATTTCAGTGTTAAAGATGTGAGACAATGTAAAAGAGCAAACCAGACTTCACCCTGTGTTTACTTAACGGCAATTAGACATTGTGAACTTAAAGCAGTACAGCTTCACCTTAGCAACAGAATATGTTGCATGGTATAACACTCCTGTCCTTATAAAACACTATCTGACTTATTGTTGCAGTGTCAAAGATGATCCACCAGTAGTTATAATAAGTGGGGATGGGAATGGCAAGATAATGCAGGTTCCCCAGCTGCTCACTGTCACTGTTAGTGCACTCCATGATTGCCCAACACGAAAGGGTGCACTTACAAGCTGACTGTACTAGATCAAAAGGGATAGGAACATAGAAGGAACATAGGAACAGGAGTAGGCCATTCAGCCCCTCGTACCTGCTCTGCCATTTGATAGATCACAGATCAGCCATGATCTTAACTCCATATACCTGCCTTTGGCCCATATCCCTTAATACCTTTGGTTGCCAAAAAGCTATCTATCTCAGATTTAATTTTAGCAATTGAGCTAGTATCAATTGCTGTTTGCGGAAGAGCGTTCCAAACTTCTACCACCCTTTGTGTGTAGAAATGTTTTCTAATCTCACTCCTGAAAGGTCTGGCTCTAATTTTTAGACTGTGCCCCCTACTCCTAAAATCCCCAACCAGTGGAAATAGTTTCTCTCTATCCACCCTATCTGTTCCCCTTTAATATCTTTTAAACTTCGATCAGATCACCCCTTAACCTTCAAAACTCTCGAGAATACAACCCCAATTTGTGTAATCTCTCCTCGTAACTTAACCCTTGAAGTCTGGGTATCATTCTAGTAAACCTACGCTGCACTCCCTCCAAGGCCAATATGTCCTTCCGAAGGTGCGGTGCCCAGAACTGCTCACAGTACTCTAGGTGCGGTCTAACCAGGGTTTTGTATAGCTGCAGCATAATGTTTTGGCTTCAACCCACAACTGCACTGATGGTGCTATCTTGATGCTACAATGAGTTAATTTACAGGAAGCCTATAGTAGTCTGTTAATACAGGATGTAATAAAAGAAAATCTTGCTCCAACTTTCTCTTCTCTCTTGAACATGCCCATGTTTTACAGGCACCAGTCCCCCTTCCTCCCTTGTCAGTGGACATTCTTAATGTGTAAGTCTAGACAGTGGGGGCAGGCTATTCAACCATGGATCACTGCTGAACCCAATTCTGTCCTGATCTGAGACACACGAACACCCTTTCTGACAGGGGCACTGGATTTCCCCTCGTAGCCTAGTGGTGCTGAAGGCAATCATCATGCTCCTATTGTTGCCCTGGCTGAAACTGCCTAACTTGCCACAGACTAAGGAACAAATCTTGGACTTTACTGGATGCATCCAAATACCTGATGCAAAGATAAGGGTGCCCATAGTCTCCATTCAAAATCCCTCCACAGGTTTGTATGGAAATTATGCCTGATACAATTTTACCTGATAACTTGTTCTGAAGCAAAGCATAACCTCAAAAGAATCAATGATGTTAAAATCCTTCAGTGTTACTTTTCCGAGCTACAATTCTAACCAATGTCTTGCTCGTGGGCCACTCTTAAAGAATGCTGTAGAACTGTTAAAGGGTTGGGGAAGTACTGGACCCCATTCAGTACTCCCCACCATTAGTGAGTAAAGTACTTCCTCTTCCCCATTGACAGAGTACAGTAGTTTCCTCCCTCCCCTGCACTTACATGACAACAATGAGCACAGATCTGTGCCTGCAATTATTCCACAATGGGCTCCTGATTTCAATAATGCCACTTACCAAGCGACAATGCACTTTCCCACAGGAAGGGAAAACAATAAGTGAATGGAAACAGGGATCCAATTTTCCTCCCAAAAGCAGTTCATTGGTACTTCTTTTCGGGGAGCAAGGAATCAGCTTAGAATCCCAGCAGGAGCAACCAGAGCCAGGCAGGCTGAGAGTGCAGACCCACAGCCAGACAAAGCAACAATTCTACCAAGGACCCCAAGTGCTGCAGTCAGAGCCTCTGGTGTCAGCACCATTCCAGTGCAACAGTGCTTTGCATCCCTTTATGGTATGACGTTTTGTGTTTAAATTTGCGCAGTTTGAACTTTGAATTTTTTTTTTAAAAAACACTAAGGCTGACTTATTTCTCGTATATGACTTTATTTGTTAATTTAAACTAGCCCACTAAATTCATATACAAATTTACAGGTGTGTTCAGTTGATGAGGAAGTACTATATCGATGGAGTCAAAGAAAACATGTGGCGGGCAGGGAGAAAAACCCCACCTTGCATGTAAGCATCCTGCTGCTTTTAAAATCGTCCGTAGCAAACTTTTAATTCTTTGAGTGCTGTACTGTGTAATAATCTCTGAACTGGGTATACAGCACATTCAGCTTTACTGCATATTATTAACTTTTAAAAAAAACACACTTGGACATTGTGTACATACAGGAGTTCAACATACAGAACTATGATCAGGAAAAGGGCTAGGAAAGAAATGGCGGTGGCAGAACCCCATGGGACAGGATGGATGCTTTGTGTTGGTCTGTCCAGCCTAGTGTCTAAACTTCCACCGTCAAGTACAAACCTTCCCCTACTCACCCCAACCAACGGGAACCGACACGTTCAGACTGGGAGAGGTTCAGGGTATATTTCTTTCCAAGCCAATTATGTTGATATTAAATTTTGTTTTTATGATGGTAGAGTGATTATTGGTACTGTGCGCTGTTTGTGTTTAACTTCCTTCCTTTCATTCCCCCAGCCAGCTTCCCAAGTCTCTGCCAATCGATGCAAAACACCGAGGGCAGAACAAAGGCTAGCACTGGGGGCTTTTTTCATTATTAAGAAACCTAGGTCAAGACATTAACTGCCCTAACCAAACCGTTCTCTCTGGGTCGCATAAAGGAGGCACAAACTCCAGAGCCATTCACAAGGCAGTTAGATGCTGTGGTGGGATTGCTGTTTCTATGGCAAGATGAGCTTGATGGGCCAAACTGCCTCCTTCATTTATACTTGGTGATAATAAAAGCTTATCTCAACATTATGGAGCATGAGCTGATTGAAGAGAAGTTTCTTTTGTGCAGAAGGATTAGCTTCCAACACAAACACTACATCCCTGAAATTCTGTAGATATTCTCCAGGTCTCCCACTGTAATCTGGCAGAAACCCCAGGCAAACAGCAGAGACCCACCACGATGGTGGGAGAGTGGGAGAATACTGTGGAATTACAGGGCCAATCTATGTACCAGACTCTCCGCACTCTACTCCACCATTCCTACTTATGGTGGGTTATTAGCCAATCTCAACTAGGGGAACATTCTGGATGCAGTAGTTTCATTAGTATTCCTGGGGCCAGGGAGGGGGGGAAAAATGCTCTTGAGAGCTAGCCAGTGACCCCTGAGGGACAACATGGGTGTGTGCATATCAGATTGAGGACAGGGCTGTGTTTGTGGCTGACTTCACCATCCAGACTCCTGAAGAAGGGCCACTTGAGTGAGGTACCAGAGGGCTGCTGGCTCCTGTAAAACTGCACCCCAGCAAAGGAGCGGAGACTAGCACAAAATCAGTACCACATTCGCTCTCGGCCACGGGGAGTCGAGCAATTTTCAAATTGTTTAATGCCCATTCAGTGAACCCTACTTGGCGGTGAATAGTGGGGTACTCCAGACTTTTATTTAATATGTGAGAGTTATTTTTTCCATATTCCATCTGGTGGAAGGCAGGCCAATTCTAATTCTGGTTTTAATGGAGATGACAAAGTCTCTCGGCTAGTGATGAGGGATTCTGCGTCCCCTGTTGGCTTCAAATAACCCCCAAGTATCGAAGTGGAGCATAGAGAAGGGTGGAGATCTCGCACCCAGCACACATACTAAGTATATTACTGCTCTTGCCGCTAACTCAATTGGAATAGTTTCTGTGTCTTGTTTTGGTCACTCCTGACTGTGTCTACCTATCTCTGACTATTTCTTTCTTTCTGCTTCTGTGTATCTGCCGATGTCCATCTTTCTTTAGCCCTGTACGGTCTCTACTTCTCTTGTTTCTCTTTTCGTCTAACGATGGGGTTGATTTTAATGGTTCCCGCCTTCAAGTCACTGGGAAGGAAAATCAGTCGGGTTGTAAAACAGGCCTGCTGCTGCCCGTTTCCTGCCTGGCGGGAACAGTTAAAATCGACCCCTATATGTCTGTTGCGGTCTACACCTCACCACGTCCCCCTCTCTCTGTCGAGCTCTACGCCGATGAGTTGAAGGGCGAAACGTGTTAAAAAGAACCTTTTAGAACTCCATGTTAGAAGAGAGGCACCAAAGCCAGACTCATTTCCAGCCCCAGTTCCTGTGATTCATCATGGTGTCTTACATTTTGTCCTAGAACACAGAGATCAGAGATGGGGCCCAATGTTTCAATATAAACAGTCCGCGTTCTAGCGACGTATCATTCAGAATGCTGAGCCGCAAAAAATACTCTTAGCCATCACAGCCGCTCCGGAACCACTCTTAATGAGAAGCTTGTCCACAACAATGTCGGAAGCAAGCAGAAAGTAAAGCAAAAAACATGGCCGCCCGCATAGTGAATTAGACACAACGTTCTGGGAATGGGTTTCTCCACAACCTTGTGGCCCCGGAGCACGGGATGGAGAAGGCGGTTAACAGTTGAAATGTCCCTCGCGTTTTCAAAGAGGAATTGAGTTTTGCCCTTTTAAAGCCATTCACTTAATAATATATCGATTGATGTTTGTGCTTCAGTGGCGCTCGGACCTATAAGTCGCTGTTGAAGCCTCTTGCGTGGGCTGGAGCGGGGCGGGCAACATTTGCATAAAACAGCACTGGTTCTACCAGTCTGCAGTGTCAGCAATAAACTGGGAAAGAACTGTATAAAAGTACTTGCTTTTCCTTTGACTTTATCTGAACCAACCCGACCCACATGGCTACAAAGTGCTGGATGCAAATAGAAAGAGGATTCCGCTAAACTTCCTGGACTGGATTTGCCTCAGATATCTGCGTGGGTCTAGGACATAAGCAGATCCCACCCCCCACCCCCGCCCCCACACCATTCCCTTCTGGCCTTTTCAGTGGGAACAGGGGCAGTGAAGGAGGCGGGGAACGGTTTGCAGGGCACAAACCTCAAGACCCTCAGTTCGACGTTACACTGGGTTGTCAGTTGAAGACGGTTACCGTGGAAACAAGTCCCGTAATTTCCTGAAGCAGACACGAGCGTCGTGGGTGCGTCAACTCCGAGGGCGCAGGCCCCATCTTTGAGTGGTGGCTTGTACAATCCTTAAATAATAAAGTGAAATGGGACTATAGAGGACATATTCAGTTCCGTTTTTCTTCATGTTTAAAGATATTTACATCCTCACAAAGACAACGTGAGAAGCCTCGCTTTGAAATAAGTTTTGTTTTTGCTTGATTTTTACGGTTGACTTTGTGTGCCATTGGAAGATAAAAGCTTGGGTTTCTCTTTCAAAGAGGATGAGTGTTTGGAGTCTCCCCGCCTGAAGTGCTCCACGGACTCTGAGTCATTCCACGCCCTGGGCATGCTTTGGGCCCCACGGATTGAAGTCCCTGAAGGATGGCTATATTGCCCGTTTTTTTCATCTGAGGAGGCAGAGAGAGAGAGAGAGAGAGAGAGTAAAATAAAATGGCAAAATAAGAAGAATCTGCTAGTACTGGAAAACTGACGGAAAATTCTAGAGAGACACGTCCTGGTGCGTCAGCATCTGGAAAAGACAGGTTAACATTTCAGGTAGACCCCCTTGATCTGAATGTCAGCACTAAGTCCTGATGAAGATCTCCATCTGAAATATTAAAGGATGCTAACAGACCTGCCTTACGCTCCCAGAATGTTCTGTTTTTATTTTAGATAAAATCAAATAATCCGTCACAAATTATTGTCTCGTAATCATCTTAACAGGACATCTTACTAGGACCACTGCATTTTTTGATAAATATTAATGACTTGGACTTGGGTGTATAGGGTACAATTTCAAATTTTTTAAAAATTCGTTCATGGGATGTGGGCGTCGCTGGCGAGGACGGCATTTATTACCCATCTCTAATTGCCCTTGAGAAGGTGGTGGTGAGCCGCCTTCTTGAACCGCTGCAGTCCGTGTGGTGAAGGTTCTCCCACAGTGCTATGACACAAAACTTGGAAGTGTAGTAAACAATGAGGAGGATAGTAATGGACTTCAAGAGGATATAGACAGGCTGGTGGAATGGGCGGACACGTGGCAGATGAAATTTAATGCAGAGAAGTGCGGAGTGATACATTTTGGCAGAAAGAATGAGGAGAGGCAATACAAACTAAATGGTACAGTTCTAAAGGGAGGTGCAGGAACACAGATACCTGGGGGTATATGTACACAAATCTTTGAAAGTGGCAGGACAGGTTGAGAAAGCGGCTTTAAAAAAAAGCATACGGGACTCTGGGCTTTATAAACAGAGGCATAGAGTACAAAAGCAAAGAAGTTATGTTGAACCTTTATAAAACACTGGTTCGGCCACAACTGGAGTATTGTGTCCAATTCTGGGCACCGCACTCTAGGGAGGATGTGAAGGCCTCAGAGAGAATGCAGAAAAGATTTACGAGCATGGTTCCAGGGATGAGGGACTTCAGTTACATGGATAGAGTGGAGAAGCTGGGGTTGTTCTCCTTACAGCAGAGAAGGTTAAGGGGAGATTTGATTGAAGTCTTCAAATAAAGAGATAATAATAAATAAAGAGAAACTGTTCCCATTGGTGGAACCGGGGTCACAGATTTAAGGTGATTGACAAAAGAACCAAAGGCGACATTCGGAAAATCTTTTTTAACACAGCGAGTAGATATGATCTGGAATGTGCTGCCTGAAAGGGTGGTGGTAGCAGATTCAATCGTATCTTTCAAAAAGGAATTAGATAAATACTTGAAAGGAAAAAATTTGCAGGGCTACAGGAAAAGAGTGGAGGAATGGGACTAACTGGATTGCTCTTACAAAGAGCCGGCACGGGCTCGATGGGCCGAATTTCCTCTTTCTGTGCTGTAACCATGCTATAATATTTCACCTCACTCAACCATTCCTTATTCTTCCTCTAATTTTCGTCTTTCCTCTCCTGACGGTGCTGACTCCTTGTTGGGGCATGGTTTCACAGCCGCTAACCCTTCAGTACCTCACCTACATTGTCGTTCTTCCTGCGACAACCTTGACGATGTGTTTTGGCAGGCTATTTGGCCGTGGAGATATTACAGCCCAGCCCTACTCGATTTTTGCCACACGTCACACGTGTGCTTTGCAGCCCGGGTCACTGGATAGTGATCAAGAGTGAAAACCCTGGCTGATTGACTTTTCTCCATCTTGATGTGGAGATGCCGGTGATGGACTGGGGTTGACAATTGTAAACAATTTTACAACACCAAGTTATAGTCCAGCAATTTTATTTTAAATTCACAAGCTTTCGGAGGAAGGAGGAAGTCTCCGAAAGCTTGTGAATTTAAAATAAAATTGCTGGACTATAACTTGGTGTTGTAAAATTGTTTACAATTTCTCCATCTTAGCACTGATGCCAATTGTAGCATTCCTACTGTTGCCCCTAACTCAGCACAGACTGGGGATGGAACCCGAGACCATCTGGCCTGTGCAGCTCAGTGCTGCACCAGGCAGTGTATTTACGCACTAAGTCTTTTGGGGGCCTTTCTTTTTTGAAGAGATCAGCACTCGGACAGCTTGGGGGTGATGTGCTAGGTTCCCCACATAGCAGATCCCCCACCTTACTGCACCACTGGGATAAGGAGGCGTGTGGTTTCTCCCAGTCGCTCCTGTGCACTTCATGGCAATTTTAAGGAGAGGCCACGGAAGCAGACTGCCCCCCAACCTAGGAACACTGCATGGCCAAAGGAAAAGAGACAGCCATTAAAGGACTCAGTACATTGGAATAATTCCTGAAGGAACCTGAAAATTGCATTGTGGAACCAAAGTGGCATCAATGCCACCCAGAATGTGATGACCCACTTGTTACAAGTTTTAAGGGGGCGTTGAAAAAGTTTTTGGCAGACAGGCCCATCAGTGGGAAAGTGGGGTAAGGACTGATCTTTGGGATCCATCCCAATGGATGGAGCTCATTTGTATAGTCCTATGTTCCTAACGAAATGAGATGGGGGGGGTGGTGGAATGTGTGTGTTATTTGAGGTTCATTTAGTGATGAATCACGGGTAACCATGCTTGATTGCTTTAGGGAATTGGGAGGATTTTCCCAGAGGTTTTCCTGAAATTGGCCACAGGTTTCTTTTGCCTCTCCAGGAGTTAGCAGTAGTAGCGGTTGGGGAGCTTGATGCACAAGGTTGCACCGTCTAACGGACAGGGTGAGCACTGATGGGCCTAATGGTCATTACTCACCTTTTGTTACGTATGTTTGAATGACCGAGAAACATGGGATGGGGTGCAACTCTTCCAGAACCTTCTGTAGATTGAGTCGGGATTTTGAGCTCTTTCGAGGGGCACTGTTCTGGGACGGTATCTACTGAAGCATTGAACGATGCCTACAATCTATTTCAAACCCAGTTAAGATCTTTAGCCCATTGGGCATAACCAGATTGGCTGTGGATTCTACTAGATGGGGTCATCAGGCTCCCCCAGTTGTCTACCCATTGTCAACTTTTCCATTTGGTTCTCATATTTTCCATTCCACTTAGTCTTTCCCAGCTGGGGCCTAGAGGGCCACCCTCCGAGGGTATTGAATCTTCAGCCTAACATATTACACTGCAACACACTCTGTTACTGTACTCGGCTACTCCTTCTCACTACCTCAGCATTGTTAACTCTGCCCGCTCAATTGATATTCAAGTTTCTTTGCATATCACATTCCTAAAGCAACTAGTTCACGCACAGTGGTTCATGTACAAACATGCACGCTTATTACACACACATAGCCACAATATACAGTGGAACAGTACTGTACAGGCCTAGCGGTATTGATCACATACCTGCGAGTGCCTGAACCAAGGGCTGATCGTGCGCACTTAATAACTGTGCTTGGATTGTTTCCACGACTCTCTTAAACCTGCGGCTGGGCCCTAATGGAGACAAAGATCCTGTTAACGTTCAATAAAGTATATGTAGTGGTTATGGTACTGGCCTAGCAACTGGTTGTGAGTTCAAATCCCACTGTGGCAATTTGTGAATTTAATAAATCTGGTAATTTGTGGGCTGGCATCAGAAAAAAATAGGACAATAATAGCTTCCGGATTGTTGCATTTAAAGAGGTTCATTAATGTTCTTTAGGATGGGGAACCTGCCCTCTCTACTTGATCTGGCCTACAGACGATTCCAGTCCCTCACTATGTGGTTGACTCTCAGGCTGGCAATCTTCTCGGAAATGCCCCTTGCGCCACTGCCATAATTTCACCGGGCGAGAGATGCAAACTCCCATTTATGCCTGTCATTCTTCCGAGGAAGGTACGGCGGAGGAGCGGAAGCAGGTCCGAGGAAATTCCCGGCCCAAATGCCCTTTGAAGCGGGGCTGTTCCGCACAGGGTGGAAGGCTCTGGGGGCAGCAGGCTGACATTTTACATACTGAGAGGGATGTGTGCCATCCTGCACTGTGCCTCCAACCCACGCCAGCCCTGTCCCAACTTCCATGGGTCCCGCAGGATTACATTATTAGTCCTACAATTCTCTCCTCTCCTGAAATTGCTGATTCTTTCTGGACTATAGTTCCCCACGCAAACTCCGCACTTCCCCAACAATCTTCGTGTATGAGATTAGATACTATGGTTATTTGGTCCTGATCTTGGCGAAAATGTCACTCCTACTAGTGTGATCAAACCATGCCCTCACCCAACATCCGTACAAGCACATTTTCTGGTGGGGGGGAGGGGGATCATAGAACAGCAGAAAATCAGCCTGAACTTTTTGCCTGCCCTAGCCAAGGGGCGCTGAGGCCAATTAAAGTGCCCCAACAGCCACACATGTTGAGCTGACCTAACCAGAGCCTTGTCTGCCCTCCTCCTCTGAAGAGGCTGAGTCCTGCTGGGCGCACAGGTGCCAGCCACTTTCTGATCCCTCACCCAGTCTTCAGGTGTGAGTCTGGACAGTGAGTGCTGGCAAGCTATCCGACCTCGGAGGGCGCCACCACTGAGAGACCAACTGCTCTCACAGATCTCCACACACGCGGACCTGGCAGCAGGAGCCTCTGGACAGTGATCTAGAGCAGGAATGCAGGTTGATACCTCTCCTTAGTCACCCAGAGTGCCAGTCCCAATGGCAGCAACCTAACTGCACAGATCAGGGATTGGTAGAAACATTAGGAACAGGAGTAGGCCATTCAGCCCCTCGAGCCTACACCGCCATGCAGTTAGATCACGGCTGATCTGTACCTCAACTCCATTTACCCACCTTATCTCCATACCCCTTGATACCCTCTCCTAACAAAAATCTATCGAATTTAGTCGTGAAAGCTCCAATTATCCCCCAGCATCCACAGCCTTTTGGGGGAGAGAGTTCCAGATGTGTACCACCCTTTGTGTGAAGTAGTGCTTCTTGCTTTCCCTCCTAAATGGCCTAGCTCTCAATATAAGGTTATGCCCCCTCGGTCTTAATTCCCCCACCAGAGGAAATAGTTTCTCTGTATCTACCCTATTGAATCTTTTTAACACTTTAAGCACCTCGATCAGATCACCCTCAATCTCCTATACTCAAGGGAACACAAGCCAAGTTTATGCAACATGTCCTCATAATTTAATCCTCTAAGCCCCGGTATCAATCTATTGAATCTGTGCTGCGCCCCCTCCAAGGCCAATCTATCTTTCCTGTTGGTTTTAACTTTTACAGGATTTTTTTTGTACACACAAAAACTAAAGAATCTTAACTGAGTTTTCCAGTAAATTACAGAAATTACTTTACCTGGGAGATGCCTCTAGTTCTCTCCGATTGTTCCTCACCTGACATTAGTGTGAATGTGACAGAATAAATCCCGTTCTCTTTCTGTGCCTCGCTCCCTTCTGCGTACGTGATGTCCACCTGGAACTTCACAGGTTTCTGGAAGACAGTCGGGCCTCCTACCGATTTGTACTCTGCACGGAAACTTGTCTGTGAGATAACGCTGTGACTCAAACTGGGAATCTGCAGGAAAACAAAGATTTATTGGGCCATAAATTCACGATTTTCTCTTCTTCTATTCCCTCCTCCCCCGATTGCTCTGAATCTTATTGGGTCAAGGTTCCACAAGCACCAACAGTCCTTCCCCTGATACTGAAAAGTGGCCGTTATCCATCTGCGAGCTGAAATAGGAAGGCCTAGAATTTTCCGTCCTTAATTGGGTTGCACGTCCGCCCCGAGAAGCCCTGCCTCGCCTCGGCCATAATTCTGGCACCGGGGTCATTGACGTAGAGGGGGCAGACTTCCTGGCCTCTGACAAAGAGTTGCACCCGTCTTAGGGTTACCATCGCTGGTTGGACGTATTCCTGGAGGTCCCAGCACACGACCCACTGCCTCCAACCGCCCCGTCCCCACACTCCCGCCATTGGTCACCCGACACATCCGTCCTCATGACGTCCCGCCTTCCCATGGCCAACTGGAAAGTGAACACTCTTCATTACCCGAATGACTGACAGTCAAGAATCATTCAAACAGCCTTTCCTCCCCATCGCCAACATTTTTATAACAAATAAAAAGTGTTCAAGGAAAATGAAGAAAAATACATAATTTTTTTGAATGCCCCTATGATTTCTCTCCCTGGGTGTTGCTCGCAGCAGCGTCCTGGAGATTAATCTTCAATTCCCTGAGACTTCAGAGCAATCCTGGAGGGTTGGCAACCCCTCGTCCATCCGCGGTGGGGGGGGGAGGAAACGGAGACTTACTGTGGAAGGCCTCGGCAGCCTAGCACAGCGGGAAAAAGAGATGGCCCCTGGACGGTGGGGCCTCTACATGGCAGCACCCTGACAACGCCTGCACAAGCTCCTCTATATGCCCCAAGGCCATCCCCCCACCCCATGCCGACCTTTGAGCACTTGGGCCTAACTGGCAGCCCCCGCGTCCAATGTTGGAGCAGAGGAAACGGCAGGAAACACGGCACGTCCGCCCACATATGAGCAGGCGAATTGTGTATGGACTGGACCCACATATTGGTAAACAGTAGGGACAGAGCGTTCCACCTGCCCCAGGTCTGCTGAACAATCGGCGCAGGGGAGGCGGAAAGCCTGGGCCTGAATGTCAGCAGAATATTGGGGGCACCTAAACTGACTTCATGCACATGCACGAAGCGGGGAGGTGACCAGAACAGGAGGCCCGGATTAAATATATCCCCCCCCACCGCCCCCCCCCCAATCCCTACAATAAGGGCACTGAGGCCAATTGTAGTGCCCATACTCCCGCCCTGGTTGAGATCAGCGAACCCAGCACAGATCAGCAACAACCTGGACTCTATGGTTCACTTCTATGCCTTCTGAGAGAGCACAAACCGCATTTAAACTGATTTCGGAAGAAGAAATGGGTGGGATCTCACTGAGAGGAAGGCGTGCACAATGTCTGCTTTGATGGAGCTCAGAGGTTTATCCCTGATGACAGCAAATATCTGTTCTTCTTTGTCCAGGTTGATAAAGTTTCCAAACCACGACTTCTTAGCAAGTCTGCAAGATAAAAAAAAAAGGCGTTAACCAGCATGTGAAGGGGAGAAATACAGCATGAAACCACCTGCCGGTGCGCAGGGAAATGGAACCCAGGTACAGCATCGAGTACTCTCTGCATCTATCCCATGCTGTACCTGACCAGAGTAAAGCTCCCTCTGTACTGCCCTAATCACTCCCAAATCAAGTATAACATGGGTCAGATGCAGTGTAAAGCTCGCTCTACACCGTCCCGTCAAGCACTCCCAGATCAGGTACAGCAAGAGTCAGATGCAGTGTAAAGCTCTCTCTACACCGTCCCGTCAAGCACTCCCAGATCAGGTACAGCAAGAGTCAGATGCAGCGTAAAGCTCTCTCTACACTGTCCCGTCAAGCACTCCCAAGTCAGGTATTGCACAGTAAAGCGCCCTCTAACTGTACAGGGGAATCAAGGGATATGGGGTTCGGGCAGGAAAGTGGAATTGAGGTCGACGATCAGCCATGATCTGATTGAATGGCGGAGCAGGCTCGAGGGGCCGTATGGCCTACTCCTGCTTCTATTTCTTATGTCTCATCCAGCACTCCCAGATCAGGTACAGCAGGGATTAGATACAGAGTAAAGCTCCCTTTGTTTTGCCTCACCAATGTGCTTCACTCTTAGTCTTGGAAGAGTTTCCCTACCACACTAAGCTGACATATTTCCATCTTTGTGGCCCCTCCAAATGAGATGACCAATTTAGTGCGGTTTCATTCTGTGGCTCCATATGCACTATGTGTTGGATTAAGATTGCCCAAACTCATTCCACTTAAGCCCTTAGAGTTGCCAGAGAGAGGAGATTTCCGCCATCACTTTGGGCTGGATTTAAACTGGAGTCTGAGAGGGGGACAGACAAGGGAACAGCCAACACCACATCCCATCCCTCACTTTAAATTCTTTTTATATTATTTTCTGAGATAGTTTCTGTCCAGCTGTTACCTAAACGTTATAGGAAACAATGAGATACAGTAACTATAACCCACTGACGAATACAGCCCCTCAACACAAAGTGTTCAGGACCCCTCCTACAAACAGATTAACGTGTGGCTTAGGTCTCACAACATGTCTTCTCACTTACCGTCAATGGAACTGGCAGTCTGGCAGATGCTGAAGGAGCCAGTTCATTAGCATGTCTGGGAGGCAGGGGGGAGGGAAGAGCAAGGGAGAAAGCATCCTCAAACATCAGCCCCCAGACCCCTATCCAGTGATTTATCTTCCATTCCTCAGGGAAACACTGCATTGCCGATGGCTCCCTCACACTCCAATACTCAAGCTCTGGGCCAATTCAGTAATGGACGTGAAGAGTGCTGAAGGCCCTTCATGTGGTTAAAGGGAGATTAGTTCTACCTGAGCTCATGTTGAGACCATTTGAGGAAATGCACAACAGAACTGATCCACTGAGGTTCACTGAGAAGGAGGTCCTGAGATGGGTTAATGAAGGAGTCAGTTGCCAGTTGATCTAGCACGAAGGGAAGGCAATGGTGGTGGGGGGGGGGGGTAGCAGGGTAGAACATTGAAGTGTATGGTTGTGGGGTTGATGACACTCTATCATGGTTATATGACTACCTGAGCTCATCCTAAACTCTGCTGTCCGTATCCTAACTCGCACCAAGTCCCGCTGTGCTCGCTGACCTACATTGGCTCCTGGTCCAGCAACACCACGATTTTAAAATTCTCATCCTTGTGTTCAAATCCCTCCATGGCTTCGCCCCTCCCTATTTTCTGTAACCTTCTCCAACCCTACAACCCTCCGAGATCTCTGCGCTCCTCCAATTCTCTCATGCGCATCCCCGATTTTCGTCGCTCCGCCATTGGCGGCCGGGCCTTCACTTGCCTAGGCTCTAAGCTCTGGAATTCCCTCCCAAAACCTCCCTGCCTCTCTCTCCTCCTTTAAGTCGCTCCTTCAAACCTACCTCTTTGACCAAGCTTTTGGTCACCTTGTCCTAATGTCCCTAATGTCTCCTTAAGTGGCTCTGTGTTAATTGTGTCTGATTACACTCTTGTGAAGCGCCTTGGGATGTTTTTACTACGTTAAAGACTCTATACAAATGCAAGTTGTTGTTGTGATGTCTACATAAGAAATTTTAGGAAAGCCAAAGGCCCAACATACTCCTCCCATTCTGACAGGTCAACACCATGTAATACGATAAAATACCTGAAAAAGGGAAGGAATGAATTGTAGGAGAGATAAAGAGAAGAGAGGGAAGAGAAAGGAAAGACAGATAAGAACAGGGAGAGAGGCAGGAGAGAGGGGAAGAAAGCAAGATAGAGAGCGAGAGAAAAAGGGGAGAGAAAACAAGATAAAGAGAGACCAGGAGAAGAGGGAGAGCAAGGGAGAAAGAGAAGGGGGAAAGAGTAAGATAAATAAGAAGAGGTGGGAGAGGCAAGATAAAGAGGAGGGGCCAGAATTAGATAAAGGGTGGAAGAAAGAAAGAGATAAAGAGAAGAAACGGGGGGAGAAAGGAAAATGGGAGAAAAAAATGGGAGCAAAAAATGAAGGAGGGCAGGGGGAAAGGAAGGTAGGAATAAGTCCAAAGTCACAGATAAGCACCAGACCGTGTGACCCAAGTCAGGAGGCCATTTTCTGCCCTCTGCCATTGATCTCTACATTACCCAAAGAGTTGAACTTACTCTGGTGATGATTCTGGCGTGAGGCTTGACATTTCCTCTGTTGGTACTGTGCAGGATGGGTAGAAGGAAAGAGAGAAGATCGGATCAATGCAATCTGCAACGAGAGCTTCCTCATTAACAGTCTTTATTTTATAACCACGATTCCTGGCTCTTCAGTCGTTACGTTACAGAGAGCCAGGATACATGAGAATGTCCGACCCTGATTCCCTTCCCCAGTGATGCAGCGGCATTACTTAATGAGTCCCAGTTTTCCCCCTTCCTCTCCCGGAAGTGCTGCCTTGTGCCAGCAGCACCAAAAGGCCATTCTTCATGTACGAGCTTGGACAGCGAGAGTGTCAGCAAGCTATTCACACGTGGAAGGCATCACATCCTACCCTCGCCTGAGCTGCAAACACACAATATTTCCAGCAGAGGTCACTAGATAGTGACTGGGAGCGGGAACCCAGGCTGACTTTGACCCTCTCTCGCCTGAGGGAGCTGAGGCCAAATATGGCAGCTTCCAAGTGTTGCTCTGGTACAGATCAGCAAAGCCCGTGTGGCCCTGGTACCTTCTGGACTGTATGGCTCAGTATCCACACCAGATGATGCGTTTACCCACTGACCCAGAGGCATTCTTCTCAAATTAACCTGGTCAAGCAATGGTGTGGATAATTTTTGAATTGTAAATTATTGTCCAATTTGTGTTGCTGTCAGTAGACTGATGATGTCATTAGGGGACTCCCACCGTATTCAGAGTTTACCAGTAGAATAATTCATTTGATAAAAAGAGAATAATAACTTGGGACAGTAAAGTGCAGAGTGAATTAGGCTGCCACCTGACCAGTGTTTGTCCCGACTGTGATTTCTCGTTGGTCCAGTGGGAATTTTCTAAACTATAAATCTGGCAATCCAGTTTTTAAAAGGAGGAAACTTTTTTTTCACTTCTGTGATCATATTACCATAGTAGGTACAGCACAGGAGGAGGCCATTTGGCCCATTGTGCCTGTGCTGGCTCTTTGGAAGAGCTAACCAATTAGTCCCATTCCCCTGCTCTTTCCCCATAGTCCTGTAAATTTTTTTCCTCCAATTCCCTTTTGAAAGTTACTATTGAATCTGCTTCCACCGCCCTTTCAGGCAGTGCCTTCCAGATCATAACAACTCGCTGCATAAAAAAATGTTTCCTCATGTCGCCTCTGGCTCTTTTGCCGGTCACCTTAAATCTGTGTCCTCTGGTTACCGACCCTTCTGCCATTGGAAACGGTTTCTCCTTATTTACTTTGTCAAAACCGTTCATAATTTTGAACACCTCTATCAAATCTCCCCTTAACCTTCTCTGTTCTAAGGGTAACAACCCCAGCTTCTCCAGTCTCTCCACATAACTGAAGTCCCTCATCCCTGGCACCATTCTAGTAAATCTCCTCTGCACCTATAAGGACTCTATAAGGTCTTGACATCCTTCCTAAAGTGTGGTGCCCAGAATTGAACACAATACTCCAGCTAAGGCCTAACCAGTTTTTATAAAGGTTTAGCGTAACTTCCTTGCTTTTGTACTCTATGCCTCTATTAATAAAGTCCAGGATCCCATATGCTTTTTTAACAACCTTCTCAACTTGTCCTGCCACCTTCAAAGATTTGTGTACGTGCACCCCCAGGTGTTTCTGTTCCTGCACCCCCTTAAAACTGTACCATTTAGTTTATATTGCCTCTCCTCATTCTTCCTATCGAAATGCATCACTTCACACTTCTCTGTGTTAAATTTCATCTGCCTTGTGTCTGCTCATTTCACCAGTCTGCCTATGTCCTCCTGAAGTCTGTTACTATCTTCCACGTTGTTTAACATTTCTGAGTTTCGTGTCCTCTGCAAACTTTGAAATTATACCCTCTATACCCAAATCCAGGTCATTAATATACATCAAAGGAGCAGTGGTCCTAATACCGACCCCTGGGGAACACTACTGTACACTTCCCTCCAGCCTGAAAAACAACTGTTCATCTCTACTCTCTGCCTTCTGTCCTCTAGCCAATTTTGTATCCACGCTGCTACTATCCCTTAAATCCATCGGCTTTAATTTTGCTAACGTCTATTATGTGGTACTTTAACAAATGCCTTTTGAAAGTCCATATACACAACATCAACCGCACTACCTTCATCAACCCTCTCTGTTACTTCGTCAAAGAACTCAATCAATTTAGTCAAGCACGATTTTCCTTTAACAAATCCGTGCTGACTTTCATTTACTAGTCCATACTTTTCCAAGAGCCGATTAATTGCACTTAGTTATTCAGGTTTACAAGCAACAAAGCAAAGATCAACAATCAAGCCATGATCCCACCCCCTGCCTGGCTCCTAATGTGCCCCCCACCCCCGTTAGGTTTTGGGCCTTACAAAATGTGGCAACATTTTGAACATCACTCATTCAAGAAGAAGGAAAGTCCAAGGGAAATACTTTATGTTCAGAATGCTGCAGAGTTATTTATATTTGTACAGGAAAGGTTTATGGGGGAGAGGGTCACAGGCATATGGTGGAAATTTAAAACTGAGCTGTACCCACGCTGTCCACAGCTCCACGGTATTAACTATAAGATTATTTACACAGGTCACGCAAGAAGTATGAAAATATTCTCACCATTTTAAAAAAGCGGCTCTACAAAACATCCCCAATGCCTATCGAAAAAACTCCATGGCTGAGGCTTTCTGCTTGTGTGCTGCACAGCATGTGATTTTAACCTATTCACTTTAACACGCAGAAAATCACTGGCACGCGAGGTCAAAAGGGGAAACCAATGAACTTCAGCCCATCCGTCTCTATCCATCTACCATCCCTATCAGCCCATCCGTCTCTATCCATCTACTGTCCCTATCAGCCCATCCGTCTCTATCCATCTACTGTCCCTATCAGCCCATCCCTCTCTATCCATCTACTGTCCCTATCAGCCCATCCCTCTCTATCCATCTACCATCCCTATCAGCCCATCCGTCTCTATCCATCTACTGTCCCTATCAGCCCATCCGTCTCTATCCATCTACTGTCCCTATCAGCCCATCCCTCTCTATCCATCTACCATCCCTATCAGCCCATCCCTCTCTATCCATCTACTGTCCCTATCAGCCCATCCGTCTCTATCCATCTACTGTCCCTATCAGCCCATCCGTCTCTATCCATCTACTATCTCTATCAGTCCATCCCTCTCTATCTATTTACCATATTTATCAGTCAATATATCTCTATTAATCTACCATCTCTTTCTATCTTTCTATTTCATTCAACTTACCACGAGCAACGCCATGGGAGAACTGCCGCTACTGTTATAAAATTTATGCTTGTTACTTTTTTCAACCATACCCTGCCCCAATAGAGACTCGCCATTTTTGGTTCTCTGACCCTCCAGAGACACCCTGGTGACAACACTGACTGGGAGGGGCTGGCCGAGTCCCTGAATGGTTCGGTTCACTTTACCATTGGCCGCTACTTCTGGTCTGTCCCGGAGCAGATATGAAGGCGTGGGGAAGGGGAGGGGGAGAGGGAGAGGGGAGGGGGAGGAGAAGAGAAGGGAGGAGGGGGAGAGAGGGGAGGAAGGGGAGAGAGGGCAGGAGGGGGAGAGAGGGCAGGAGGGGGAAGAGAGGGCAGGAGGGGGGAGAGAGGGCAGGAGGGGGAGAGAGGGCAGGAGGGGGAAGAGAGGGCAGGAGGGGGAGAGAGGGCAGGAGGGGGAAGAGAGGGCAGGAGGGGGAGAGAGGGCAGGAGGGGGAGAGAGGGCAGGAGGGGGAGGGGGAGGGGAAGGGGAAGAGAGGGCAGGAGGGGGAGAGAGGGCAGGAGGGGGAGAGAGGGCAGGAGAGGGAGAGGGGAGGGGGAGAGAGTGCAGGAAGGGGAGAGAGGGCAGGAGGGGGAGAGAGGGCAGCAGGGGGAGAGGGGAGGGGGAGGGGGAGAGAGGGCAGGAGGGGGAGAGAGGGCAGGAGGGGGAGAGAGGGCAGGAGGGGGAGAGAGGGCAGGGGGAGGGGGAGAGAGGGGAGGAGGGGGCATGGTAGCGTTTCCCAAGACTTGCATTGCCCCTTTAACTACCAGAGAATCGTCAGCACCGACAGACCCGACCCGAGCTGAGCTCACCTTGTAGCTTCCTTCGATGGAAGCGCGGAGACCCAAGGAAGTTGTTCTTGATGGAGTTGAGCCGGGTCCTCCAGGGCACTCCTCCGACCCCTGGGCTGGATGGCGGTGTCGCGTTGGGTGTGCTGGTGGGGCTCTCCTTTGGCGTGTGGACTGGGGTTCCCAGCGGGGTGGGGAGGGGGCTGCCTCTAGGGGAGGGGTGAGGGGTCACCTGTGTGGCAGGGATAGATTTGGCGCTCGTTTTAGTACTTGGGAAAAATCGAGCGGGGGCAGACGGCATGAAGGTGGGTGAAGGGATGGAGTGGTGGGGTGGTGATGTGACAGAAGGATGGTGGCACGGAGGGATCTGGGAAGGAGAGGTAGCTGCGAGGTTGATAGGGAGAGGGTTGGATTTGATGGGCTGCAATGGCTTCTCGCTTAGGCTGGCCTTGGCCGGCAGCGTTTGTGTCTTGGGGTCAGGCTGGCGATGGTGGTGTGCTAGTTTCGATTGCCACACGGTGCCGGGCTGGTGAGAGAAGTCCTTACAAGCGTCACGCTCGGGTGAGGCGGGCGAGAAGCTAAAGACGGGGCTCTGAGGAGGGACAGAGAACTTACGAATGGGCTGAATGTCATGAGAGGAAAAGTCACGTGAAGTGAACAAGAACAAGAACAACAAGAACAGCAGCTTTCAGCAGCGTCGGACAAAGCACGAAGGAAAAGGATTGCAAACAAAAAACAACTGAGAACTTTCATAAAACAGCAACACTGAGCAGGGATGTCCCGCCGTTTCCTGGTGGAAAGTCAATTGTTCCCGGCACCACAACTCTTCCTCCCCCCCTCTCCTGAAGGCCCTGGGCCTGGATATGGTTCCACGGACACCCTCCAGGTGGCCACTCATCATGGGCGAGAGCAGGCTATTCAAACGTGGGGAGCATCGTCTTGTCCTCAATTGATGTCCTCTTTCCTGTAGGAGGCAATCGGGAGTGCGAACCCCAGGGTGATTTCTTTTCCACCCCCCTCCCCACCCGTCGCTCGCTCGCCCAGTGGTACTGAGGACAAACTGTAGCACCCCCTACATCTGCCCTGGGTGAAAGCAGGGTTCAGCACAGGGCGGGAATCGATGTGGTGTCGTTCTGTCCTGTACAGTCCAGCTGCATAACACGCTGAGCCATTTGGGAGAGGTCATGAGATATGATTTAAGACACTTCCCAATTCAGCAACAATCCCGGCAGTTCAGAATTCCACAAATCCCGACATTATACAATAATATGGAATGGTATTATCCTGTCACCTTAACCATCCCTCCCACTGGACAACCATTACACGGAGGTTGATGGCGATCACCCAGGTTTGGTGGGAGGAGGAAGAGAACCCCCAGAACATGTGGCGGACGCCAAAACATCGAGACATCCCTGGATCAGAATGCACCCACAAAGCACAATCAACAAACATGCCCTGAGCCTAATGAAGTGTTATTGTTGTGTGTGAGCTGAAAGTGTAGTGACACCGAGTACCACAGAATCACACTCGGGGAAGTGTAGTGACACCTTGTGCCACAGAATCACACTCGGGGAAGTGTAGTGACACCTTGTACCACAGAATCACACTCGGAGAAGTGTAGTGACACCTTGTGCCACAGAATCACACTCGGGGAAGTGTAGTGACACCGAGTACCACAGAATCACACTCGGGGAAGTGTAGTGACACCGAGTACCACAGAATCACACTCGGGGAAGTGTAGTGACACCGAGTACCACAGAATCACACTCGGGGAAGTGTAGTGACACCGAGTACCACAGAATCACACTCGGGGAAGTGTAGTGACACCGAGTACCACAGAATCACACTCGGGGAAGTGTAGTGACACCTTGTGCCACAGAATCACACTCGGGGAAGTGTAGTGACACCTTGTACCACAGAATCACACTCGGAGAAGTGTAGTGACACCTTGTGCCACAGAATCACACTCGGGGAAGTGTAGTGACACCGAGTACCACAGAATCACACTCGGGGAAGTGTAGTGACACCGAGTACCACAGAATCACACTCGGGGAAGTGTAGTGACACCGAGTACCACAGAATCACACTCGGGGAAGTGTAGTGACACCGAGTACCACAGAATCACACTCGGGGAAGTGTAGTGACACCGAGTACCACAGAATCACACTCGGGGAAGTGTAGTGACACCGAGTACCACAGAATCACACTCGGGGAAGTGTAGTGACACCTTGTGCCACAGAATCACACTCGTGTCTGGTGAATGTCGAATTCTGAATCTGGCTCCTGCTCTCAGGAAGGGGCAGTGAGTGAAGGTAAAAAAAAAGCATCATCACAGGTATGGCTTTGGATTGGAAATTTCTAAAGTGAAAACCGGACGCCAAAGCTCTGATTTGGACCACACAAGAGTCAATTCTGTCCATATACTTTAGTGTCTGATGGTATGGAGGGATTATTCATTGCAGTTAAGAATCCAATCACCCATCAAATGCTCACAGAGCAGATAGGCCAAGGCCTGAGGAGAAATTTTCAACTTGGACAGCCTGAGCGCTAACCTAGCGGAGCGGATCGCCCGCCGGGTGTACAACCCGCCCGATATTCATCCCATTCCCTGCTCCGACTCTCTCGCAGTTCATCAAATATTAGGAAAGGTCATAAAAGCAGGCACTGGACCCAAACATTTGAGGGGTTGGCACATTTTTTTCCCCCTCCCTTTATTTCGGTAAACTTTGCGTTCATTAAGCTGAGGGATGTTCGTGCTGGGGAATGTGTGTGGGGAGGGGGGAAGCAGAGACAACAACAACAACTTGCATTTATATAGCGCCTTTAACGTAGTGAAATGTACCAAGGCGCTTCACAGGAGCGATTATCAGACAAAATTTGACACCGAGCCTCACGGAGAGATATTAGGACAGGTGACCAAAAGCTTGGTCGCAGAGGCAGGTTTTAAGGAGCGTCTTAAAGGAGGAGAGGGAGGCGGAGAGGTTTAGGGAGGGAATTCCACAGATCAGGGTCCAGGCAGCTGAAGGCACGGCCGCCAATGGTGGAGCGATGAAAATCGGGGATTCGCAAGAGGCCAGAATCGGAGGAGCGCAGAGATCCCGGAGAGCGACTGCGGAGCTAGACCCTGAACACGTTTCCTTCCGCAGAAAAAAAATCAGTATGGGTGAGAGTGGCAACCTTAATCCTGACTAACCTGCTGTGGCTTTCCAGCGGTTTTATGTCATTAGGAGCTGGTTTTAAGAGATTTTTGAAAAAAAAAAGATGGCTTTGTAAGAATTATTTTCCCAAATGATGTAACGCTGCCAGTAATTACCGAAAGAATTAAAAAGAAAATAATTGGCAAAAATGGTAAAAAAAAAGATGCAAGTCACCACTGGGCTGGAAGAGCCCGGGGTGAAACACTGGCCGATTTCAGTGCTGCAGTGACACTGATCACCTGCTGGTGGCGCGGGTTGGGGACTGTGGCTCTGGAAAACTCGGCAGCTCAGCCCAGTGGGTAACCAGAGTTACTGCAGCTATCGGCAAACAGGTCAATCTTTCAAACAGAGAAATCCTCTTGTCAGATATGGCCAAGCATTCTGAGGAAGGGACACTATCTGAAATATTAATCTAACTTTTCCTTTTTCAGATGCTGTGCATTTCCAGCAATTTCAGTTTTGTGCTTCAGAATTCCAGCATTCCCAATTTTGTTTTCCATCAGGAGAGATTCAGTCTGTGAAATGCAGTGGGCACCAAATTGTTATTAGTGTAGAGAGGCTTGCCATCAATGATTCAAGCCTTTAAGACAGGAACTCATGACTGAGTATATATAAGGTGCAAGTTGTTGCTGGAAGGACTGTTTGTTTTATAATTCAGTCAATCCCTGGGATTGTGGGCGGACTTAGTTGTACAAGAGTGCGAGAGTTAAACCTTCTCTAAGGGCGTTTAACTCTTAGAGGGTAGTCTTCCGGCAGCAAGGATTGGCACCATTTCCTGGAGGTAACGATTGGCGCCATGTTGTGGAGGCAAAGATGCATCATTTCCATCACAATGACATCAGGCACGAGCGATACGGCGACTTGTTCTTTGCAATGCAGTCGAGTTTCTGCTACACAAATTACGTTACCATGCTGAGAAATATGCCCATGCACTCTACAACTGCAATAAGCACTCCCTTTTCACAGGTGAGATGCACCTTTAATTTGATACAGTTAAAGGGATCATCCTCAGACCTCAGCCACGGCTGAGATTCAAACTCAGGCCACCCGCTCTGAGGCACGACCCTTCCTCCCACCAAAAGGTTAAACGTTAATGGACTACAGCTCAGCAGTCAGCTGCCAGAGGTCAGTTTATGGTCTGGTGAACTTTCAAGGTGATTCCCTAACTCGTTGCTGGACTATGGCCTCCTGTCCATTCTTAATGTCCGAGCCTGGATTTTAAGAGGCGACTGACTATTCCACTTTGAGGGCATCACAGCCGACCCTGGTCTGGTTCTCACCTGATGGCCACGCACACCTGCATTTTGCAGAAGGGGCATCTGACAGCGATCGAGAGTGAGGATCCTGGATACTTATTAACCCCACTTCCCGCTCCCCAGACCTGGGAGGGTCCCAACTGTTAACTGACCGTAGACAGAGATGCCTTTACCCACTGACCCATTGGGAACAGGGACAGAAAGGCGAGGAGTGTCATTAACATTTGGTGTATAAGCCACACCTTCACATGTAGGGGTGTGAATTCTATGTTCTCACTGAGGACATGACTGTAAAATAGGGAGCCTCTTACAGGTGGGATTTTATCCAGGGTGAGAGGTTTCCTCACAGTGTGTCTGAAAGCTCGTTCGCACTGAGCTCTGCTCACCTTGAACGCTTATCGAACACACAAGACAAACAGCACCTGCCGTATGGTGTTCCCTCGCGAGGCTCTCAAATGCCAGCCGATCCTGGGTGGAGCAGCTGCCTCGAAACTGCCAGTCATTTGAAGCTTTCTGTGAGGCCTTGCGCAGGGTCAGGGTTCACACATCCGCCCGCTACGTAGATCTACGGCACGGGACACTGATCAGGAATGGGATCCGAGGCTGAGCTCATCCCTCCACGGGGCAGGAATGTGTACTTATGAGTGTATATGGCATCGTATGTATCTGTGTGAGTGTGCATTTTTATGTGTGTACCTATCGATGCATGTGCCACCATGTGTCTGTTTTGCCTATACATGTGTGCGTAACCGCGTGTGGTCTGTGTGTACCCGTATGTCTGTGTGTGTACCTGTGTGTGTCTGACGCATGTCTGTAAGCTGATGCATACATTAACACAGCCCTCATCTAGCGGAGCGACACACAGCTACACAAGCACAAAACATGCCTGACACACGCTTACCCTGGGGCTGCTGAGTGGACTGGAGGAGAGGCCACACGAGGCTCCGCTGACCGACCGAGACCTGGGCCAAGAGAAAACAAAACACGTCACTCGGACACACGCTAGACGCAGGTCAGGAGAAAGAAAATAAATAAAAGAAAGAAGGAAGGAAGTACTGCATTTATATAGCGCCTTTCACAACCTCAGGACGTCCCAAAGCGCTTTACAGCCAGTGAAATACTTTTGGAGTGTAGACACTGTTGTAACGTAGGAATTGAGACAGCCAATTTGTGCACAGCAAGCTCCCACAAACAGAAATGAGATAAATGACCAGATAATCTGTTTCTTCGTGATGTTGTTGAGGGATTAAATATTGGCCCAGGACACCGGGGAGAACTCCACTACCCTTTTTCGAAAAGTGCCGTGGGATCTTTTACATCCACCCAAGAGGGCAGACGGGGCCTCGGTTTAATGCCTCATCTGAAAGACGGCACCTCCGACAGTGCAGCACTCCCTCTGTACTTCACTGGAACGTCATCATGGATTTTGTGCTCAAGTCCCTGGAGCAGAAACTATGAAGTAACACTGCAGTGGGTCAGACAGAGGACACTGACCGGGGACTGGTGAGAAACTGGTTAAGCCATAAGGTGCCAGCTGTGACTCAATGGCAGCACTCTCACCTCTGAGTCATGGATTCAAGCCTCACTCCAGATACTTGAGCACATAATCTAGGATGGCACTTCAATCCAGTACTGAGGGAGTGCTGCACTGTCGGAGGTGCCGTCTTTTGGATGAGACGTTAAACCGAGGTCTCATCTGCTCTCTCAGTGGACATAAAAGATCCCGTTGCACTATTTGAAGAAGAGCAGGGGAGTTCTCCTGGTTTCCTACCAATATTTATCCCTCGATCAACATCACTAAAACATGGAATGGAGTCACGGTGACATCATAGCAACGGTACCACCAGAATTTCTAGGCCCGCAGCACCAATGGGCTACTTTCATTTGCTGTATAGAAGCTGGGACAACACTGCTTCTTAAAAACCTGCTGCTTGCCTTCTTTTGCTGCTCGAGAACAAGTAAAAGGAGAGGGAAACGCGTTGAATCCCAACTGGGCCAACTTCCAGGCTCGGCAGAGTGCGAATGGAGGCCCAGAGGTGCATCAAGTCTGCTGAAGGCCACAGGTGACAGTGGTTAGGCCGCAATAGTCCCTGAACCATACTGTGAGCATCATTGGGTGTGCGTCACCCCATGCCCCTCCCACCGGCCCCGACTCACCGTCTTAACATCAGGAACTAATCATCCAGGAAATATCACCCCCAGGTATGTGTCCTAACACTGTGTTAGGACATGGCCTTGATCTAATTGAATGGCGGAACAGGCTCGAGGGGCTGAATGGCCTCCTCCTGTTTTATGCTCCTATGTAACACAGCAGGTGAGGACACAGACACACAACCTCCTCACTTACAATTCTCCCGCCCTCCCCCTCGTTTCTGTGGGGAGAATAAAGGTGACTTTTGGTTGAGGAGCTGCGGAGATTCCCCGCTGAGAGCTCCGGCTGCTTTTACTCGCAAAGCGACTGAAGCCGAGTCGTAAACGTGACCGTGCGCCGGGCGGGGCCTATCTCGAAAGGGCCCGAGGCCGCCTCGGGACTCGCGGGTCTCCGCCCGACAGGCCCCAGGTGAAGCAGGCGATCGAGGTGCCAGCGGGCAGGGCCGATTGCTTTGCGGACCTACCGCTGACTGTGCTGAGCCACGTCGATGGCACGACGAGCAGGTACAGGAGAGCCGCCGTCCGTCACGCTCAGCACCTCCATCGACTTCCTCTCGGGCCGGCGCTTGCCATGACGATTCAGCATGGGCGAGTCGACCCGCTTTCGAGGAGGGTCTGAGGAAGAAAGAAAAGAAACAAAACAAGACAATGATCAACAACGACAACTTGCGTTCATATAGCGCCTTTAACGTAGTAAAACGTCCCGAGCCGCTTCACAGGAGCGTTATCGGACAAAATTTGACACCGAGCCACGTAAGGAGTTATTAGCGCAGGTGACCAAAAGCTTGGTCAAAGAGGTAGGTTTTAAGGAGCGACTTAAAGGAGGAGAGAGAGGCGGAGAGGTTTAGGGAGGGAATTCCAGAGCTTGGGGCCCAGGCAGCTGAAGGCACGGCCGTCAATGGTGCAGCGAAGGAAATCGGGGATGCGCAAGAGGCCAGAATTGGAGGAGCGCAGAGATCTCAGGAGGGTTGTAGGGCCGGAGGAGGTTACAGAGATAGAGAGGGGGCGAGGCCACATTGAAGGAGAGGGAATTCCGCCAGGGTCACCATCCCCGGTCTCTACCAGGAGATTCCTGTTGGAAAGTGCGTACGTGTGAATGCTGGGGTGAGGACTGGATCAGGTTTGGCTGTGATGCCCTCCATGGTGGAATAGTGTCACTACTGAGGCTCACACGTGAAGAATAGTCACTAGGGGAAGATAACCCTCCTCCCTAAGGGGGTGACCAGCACCCATGGAACCATACCCCAGCAATTAGTCAGCACTCAGGGGAGAAGATTGAAGAATAAGAACCCAGAGGGAATTCTCTTGGACTTACCAATGTCATTGCGTGGAGGTAAATCCTCGTCTTCACAGCTCGGATACCGCTCTTTCCGGTCCAGCAACAGGAAGTAGATCATTTTCTCCTGGTTTTCTCTGGGGGCAGAACAATGAGAAATGTCGCAACGCATTGGTTAACAATTGGTATTTGGGCAGCACAGTGAGGCTTCTGTGCTGCCATTCACCGCTGTATCTATACTGCCGACAAACCTAGGAGAAGGGCCGAAGCCCATAGGGCAGGACACCAAGGTTAAAAACAGTAGGACACATCAAAGAACATAAGAAATAGGAGCAGGAGTAGGCCATTCGGCCCCTCGAGCCTGCTCCGCCATTGAATCAGATCATGGCTGATCTTCCACCTCAACTCCACTTTGCCACCCGATCCCCATATCCCTTGATTCCCTTAGTGTCCAAAAATCTAAATCTATCAATTTCAGTCTTGAACATACTCAACGACTGAGCATCCACAGCCTTCTGGGGTGGAGAATTTCAAAGATTCACAACCCTCTGAGTGAAGAAATTTTTACTCATCTTAGTCCTAAATGGCCAACCTCTTATCTCGAGACTATGACCACTAGTTCTAGATTCTCCAGCCAGGGGAAACATCTGAAGTATATGAAAAATTAGTGGCTAGTTGACACCAAGCTTGGATTTTGAAAGTGTGTGGATTGTAGGAAGAAGGGAAGGCTAAGGGGTGTGACAACATTTTTGTCTATAATATACCGTGGTATTGGTTTCTCTCTTTTAGTCACGGAACATTAGGGGTTAAAAAATATGTTCACTTATAAAGATGGCCCAGCTTGCTTCAATACAACAGACCCAGAATATAGATATTGTATCTGGCCAGATGTCCAGGGGAGGAGTCAAGCCATTCAGTTCAAATACAAGTGGCTTGTAGGGATTGTTAGTCCAAAAAAAGACCAAGGTCAATGTCGTTCCCCTTCTACCATCCTGGTAGTCACTTGATACAATGATAATGGAGTTGTTGACTAATCATAGCAATCAATCTCTATCAATGAGTCTACAACAGACCCAGACATGAGGTGAGAAAAATCCCCAGTGGTGGAGAGCTTTGGGAACCATAGGTCCAAAGTCACCTGTTCCTCCCGAGCATGCTATACCTACCACGTTATGTCCCAGAATATCATTTTCTGAAAGAAATCTATTTAATTTGTATTTGAATAAATTAATTTTCTATCTGTATGTATTTTTGCTGGCTACTCTTTTTGAATTAAGAGACAAATATTTAATTTTTGTTTGTCCCGTTCATTTATTTTAAAAGTATTTCTCAGCCTGTCTCGATCACATTGAGTAGCCCTTCCAAACCCAACAGAGAAAGAGAGAGAGATTGGACAGAAAGAGAGAGACTCAGTGCATGGTCAGCAACCAATAGCCATGTAAAAGTTAATAGGCAGGAAAATTGTGTCCGGTCTAGTTTACATTGTAAACTCGCCCCTCCCTATCTCTGTAACTTCCTACAACCCTCCGAGATCTCTGCGCTCCTCCAATTCTTGCCCCTTGCGCATCCCCGATTTTAATCGCTCCACCATTGGCGGCTGTGCCTTCAGCTGCCTAGGCCTTAAGCTCTGGAATTCCCTCCCTAAACCTCTCCGCCTCCTTTAAGACGCTCCTTAATGATAAAATTGGACTTCCAACCTTATTCACAGAGACTCCCCTTACACACACACCACACCCTCGTTAAGCTGTCCTATAGAAAGGATACAAGACAGTCCCCAATTGATACCCACCACCTGAATACAATTAACACTTAAAACCTACCTCTTTGACCAAGCTTTTGGTCACCTGTCCTAATATCTCTTCCGCAAACGGCAATTGATACTAGCTCAATTGCTAAATTTAAATCTGAGATAGATAGCTTTTTGGCAACCAAAGGTATCAAGGGATATGGGCCAAAGGCAGGTATATGGAGTTAGATCACAGATCAGCCATGATCTTATCAAATGGCGGAGCAGGCACGAGGGGCTGAATGGCCTACTCCTGTTCCTATGTTCCTATGTTGTGTGGCTCGGTGCCAAATTTTGTTTGATAATCGCTCCTGTGAAGCGCCTTGGGACGTTTTACTACGTTAAAGGTGCTATATAAATGCAAGTTGTTGTTGTAGTTTAGTTTCTATCAAATCTGAGGAAGTTTAATTAAGTCCGTAATTACTGTAAATCTACAATGCGTCTTTGCTTGCATTCAACTATCCATTTATGATTAATAAATCTGTTTGGCTGTTTATAAAGTAAGCCATGTTCCAATGAATTATTTATTCTATCACTTTCTAAAGTCGAGGAGTTTATTGAGAGGGCACCTGATATAACCAGGAGCCAAAATACAGTAATGAGGGTTTTCTGTTAGATCCCTGGACACGCTACACATTACATAGATACTGGGCGGGTAAAGGCGTAGGGAGCAAGGGCTTGCTTACATTCTGAGATGCTGAAAAACATTTTGAGCAAAACTCCAAAAATGTTTTGAGGTCCTGAGAAAGAAAGAGTTGGACTAGACAATGCAAAGAGTCTAGATTTCAACAGAGTGAGGACGTAGGGATGAGCAAGAACATGCAGGATGGTGTCCTTACAACTTAGAAGGAATAAGGAAGAAAATCTCAGAGAAGCATGGACCATAGTAGTGGCAATAAAATAGAGAGAAAGGTTACGATGGGATGTGAAAGAGGTGGTAGAAGAATGTGCCCCAATATCGGGCACTGATCAAGTTTTGGACAGATTTATAACTTGTGGAGATATCGATTTTCCTAAATTCTGGCCAGGAGGTATGCTTGATTGTCAGCTTGGCTCAGTTGGTTTGCCTCTTGCCTCTAAGTCAGAAGGTCGTGGGTTCAAGCCCCCTTACTGACCTGAGCATGTAGTCTAGGCTGGCACTTCAGTGCCAGTACTGAAGGAGTGCTGTACTGTCAGAGGTGCCATCTTTCAGATGAGACGTTAAACCGAGGCCCCGTCTGCCTGCTCAGGTAGACACAAAAGATCTCATTGTGCTATCTGAAGAAGAGCAGGAGGTTCTCTCAGAGTCATGGCCAATATTTATCCCTCCAAAAAAAGACCAGTTTGGGTGGTCACCCATTTATTTGCTGTGCACAAAATGGCTGCTGCATCTGCCCATCCACAGTTGAATAGAATGACTTGCGTTTATATAACGGATATTTTCATGACCTCAGGACGTTCCAAAGCCAATGAAGTACTTTTGAAGTGTAGTCACTGTTGTAATGTAGGAAACGCGGCAGCCAATTTGCGCACAGCAAGGTCCCACAAATAGCAATGAGATAAATGACCTGATCATCTGTTTTAATGATATTGGTTGAGGGATAAATATTGTCCAGGACACCGGGGAGAACTGCCCCGCTTTTCTTCGAAACAGTGTCATGGGATCTTTTACGTCCACCCGCGAGGGCAGACGGGGCCTCGGTTTAACGTCTCATCCAAAAGACGGCACCTCCGACAGTGCAGCACTCCCTCAGTACTGCACCGGGAGTGTCAGCCTGGACTATGCGCTCAAGTCTCTGGTGTGGGCCTTCGAACCACAGCCTTCTGGCTCAGAGGCGAGAATGCCACCCACCCCTCGCATTTGGTGCAAAAATTCGCTACGCATAAAAAGAAAAGAAGAAGTTACTTACTCCTCAAAGAGAAGATCCTGCTTCAGCTTGTTCTTGTCCCTGAAACAGCCGAGTGATTGCATACTGTCTAGGACATCGGGATCGATGTCACTCACTGACTGTAGTCTGCGAATCATCACTTTCCGTGCTATCGGCTGCTCCGGTTCTGGCTCGTTCTTCCCGCCCCTGAAACGACACACTGACACCCTCAGGAACGCTCGGACAGGCTGAGTCCAAACAAGCCCAGTTAGAATGTTTGAGTGCCAATCAATCTCGAAACCACGGCGACAGTCGTTAAGGTGCTGGGCTAGCAACCCAAAAGGTCACCAGTTCAAATCCCACCATGGCAAGTTGACGTAAAAAAACCCCCACAAACTGACGTCAACTCGCCACTCGTACCCCCGTGTGGCCTACACATGATGTGAATCCCACACACTGCGTGCTACCATCTTCTTAGGGGGACTAGGAATGGGAAATAAATGTGGCCAACGTCCTAAGAACAAATTAACTAAAACCCTGCCCCTCTGGTGGCTCGTTGTGCTATGGAGTCCAGCAAAGTCCACTCTGCAATCCTGCTGTGTTCTAGGTTGGCTGATCTTACTACCCCTGCCCTCCGTCAGCACCGAGCGAATCCAGCTGGAAAGTAAGTATCTGCGGGGGTTGGAGGTAGGACTCGATGGGGCGTAGCTGTTGAGTAACATGCCAGGGATGCAGGTGGTACCAGAGGGCCAGAGACCTCCTCACGGCAAGAGAGGGCGGATCCAATGGGCAAATGAACCCACCCCCCTCTCTCCAGCACCTCCTTATGGTCATTTGAAGGAAGTGCCCACTCATCCCGAGTACACTCCCAGATGCAGAGGGAAATCTAGCGACAGGAGAAAATCACTGCAAAGAAAGGAAGAAGATGGATTAGTCACTGACAATTTGCTCCCTGGGGCCTGGGGTCCAGGTGGGGCCAGGAACAATGGGATTAAAACCCCCTCTGCCTGCCGCCTGTGAGGTCCCTACGTGAAATGAGTTTGCTCGTCTCAGCCCAGCTGCTATTGGACATGAATCCACAGTACACAAAACCGCCCGTAGTTCAGCTTTAATCGGCAATCTCAGTCAGAGAGGAGAGAGGATGAGAGCGGGGAAAGCCTCATTGGTGAAGACTGAGATTTGAGCTGAGACACGTTGCAGGGTGTACGACCCATAGTGCAGTGAGTACTTACTGATACCAGGAGTGCTTCTGGATCTGTTCCAGCTATGGGCAGCGGATAGGTTATGGAGGAGAGAGAGAAAGGAAAGGTGTTTAATAAGAGAATTCAGAATAGACATTTCCAGTTATAGAGAAAACTGAGATTGTGACTGCGCCAAACACCAGCCATGAACAAGAGCGGGAAAACCCGGAAATAGTGATCCCCCTCCTCATGGGATAAGACTGATACCCCTCCCCTAATGGGGTAACGATAATACCCCTCCCCTAATGGGGTAACTCTGATACCCCTCCCCTAATGGGGTAACGCTAATACCCCTCCCCTAATGGGGTAACTCTGATACCCCTCCCCTAATGGGGTAACGCTAACATCCCTCCCCTAATGGGGTAACGCTAACATTCCTCCCCTAATAGGGTAACGCTAATATCCCTCCCCAATGGGGTAACGCTAACATCCCTCCCCTAATGGGGTAACTCTGATACCCCTCCCCTAATGGGGTAACGCTAACATCCCTCCCCTAATAGGGTAACGCTAATACCCCTCCCCTAATAGGGTAACGCTAACATCCCTCCCCTAATGGGGTAACTCTGATACCCCTCCCCTAATAGGGTAACGCTAACATCCCTCCCCTAATGGGGTAACTCTGATACCCCTCCCCTAATGGGGTAACGCTAACATCCCTCCCCTAATAGGGTAACGCTAATACCCCTCCCCTAATGGGGTAACTCTGATACCCCTCCCCTAATGGGGTAACGCTAACATCCCTCCCCTAATAGGGTAACGCTAACATCCCTCCCCTAATGGGGTAACTCTGATACCCCTCCCCTAATGGGGTAACGATAATACCCCTCCCCTAATAGGGTAACGCTAATACCCCTCCCCTAATGGGGTAACGCTAATATTCCTCCCCTAATAGGGTAACTCTGATACCCCTCCCCTAATAGGGTAACGCTAACATCCCTCCCCTAATGGGGTAACGCTAATATCCCTCCCCAATGGGGTAACTCTGATACCCCTCCCCTAATGGGGTAACGCTAACATCCCTCCCCTAATGGGATAACTCTGATACCCCTCCCCTAATGGGGTAACGCTAACATCCCTCCCCTAATGGGGTAACTCTGATACCCCTCCCCTAATGAGGTAACGCTAATACCCCTCCCCTAATGGGGTAACGCTAATATTCCTCCCCTAATGGGGTAACGCTAATATCCCTCCCCTAATGGGGTAACGCTAACATCCCTCCCCTATGGGGCAACACCGATACCCCTCCCCTGATGGTGTAACACTGATACCCCTCCCCGATGGGGTAACACTGATAACCCTCTTCTCATAGAGTAACAGTGATAGCCCTCCCCATTGGGGTAACACTGATAACCCTCCCCATTGGGGTAACACTGATACTCCCCCCGCCCACGGGTATCGATGGAGAGAACATTGGCGTGGAATCAAATAGTGAGGATATGGTAGAACTGGGTGGAGGGGGCCGGGATACTGACCGAGAGTCGTTTCTCTGCATCCACTTCGATCATGCCCCGTAGTAAATTCTGGCAGTCGGGAGGAATAAAGTGCGGCATATGGAAGACACCTCGTTTCACCTTCTCTAACAGCTGCCGTAAGTTGTCATCGTCGAACGGCAACGCTCCCTGCAAAAAAAGAGGGAATCGTCACTGTACCCCATCCCGAACCCCCGACCATGTCTGTACCCCACTGAGCACCAACCGACCATGTCTGTACCCCACTCCGCACCCACCGACCATGTCTGTACCCCACTCCGCACCCACCGACTATGTCTGTACCCCACTCCGCACCCACTGACCATGTCTGTACCCCACTCCGCACCCACTGGCCATGTCTGTACCCCACTCCGCACCCAATGACCATGTCTGTACCCCACTCCGCACCCACCGACTATGTCTGTTCCCCACTCCGCACCCACCGACTATGTCTGTACCCCACTCCGCACCCACTGACCATTCTGTTCCCCACTCCGCACCCACTGACCATGTCTGTACCCCACTCCGTACCCACCGACCATGTCTGTACCTCACTCCGCACCCACTGACCATGTCTGTACCCCACTCCGCACCCACTGGCCATGTCTGTACCCCACTCCGCACCCAATGACCATGTCTGTACCCCACTCTGCACCCACTGACCATGTCTGTACCCCACTCCACACCCAATGACCATTCTGTTCCCCACTCCGCACCCACTGACCATGTCTGTACCCCACTCCGCACCCACTGGCCATGTCTGTACCCCACTCCGCACCCAATGACCATTCTGTTCCCCACTCTGTCCCACTGACCATGTCTGTACTCCCCCCCCCACCCAACTCATTTGAATTCAAGTTCAATTATTAATGTAAGGCCTCTCACTAACATCCAACACCTCGCCATGCAAACTGAGGGCTATTTGGGCTGTTGATTTACCCGTAGCTGATGTCTGGGCCTATGGGAGGTGCTGTTCTTGCTTAGCACGGGTTTCCCCTTTTCCCTCTCACAGCACAGCAGGCTTCCATTCCATGTGTTGCCCTCTCTGGGGGGGGGGGGCGGGGGGCGGGCGCAGATTGCAGCCAAAGTCTGAAACCCACCGAGAACGAGTGGGAGCGATGGGTGTAGCTCTGAGAGACTGACTGCGCTACCCCACAGGTTAACACTTCCGAGCCGTGAAACCCGTGACTGAATTTTCTCCGTGAACCCCTTAAGGCAGCAGAGGGTCAGTTCAGGACCTCGATCCCACCCAACCCGACTCACTGAACCGTTCAGATTCAACTTTTCGGAGGCGATACTTTTGCCATCACCGCGACGATAGCGAACGGAACAATGAGCCGGAATATTCTTCCAGATTTCCCACCCTCGTTCATTAAGCAGAAGAAAAGAAATACTTGTGTTTACATGGGGCCCCATCTCACTGAAACATCTCAAAGTGCTTCACACACTGAACTACATTTTGAAAGGGCACTGACTGTCGTTATGTGGGTGAAAGGAGCAGCCATTTTGCACAGGCAACCTCCTGTAAAAAGCAACTGCGGTGAAAGACCCCATTCAGTTGAGGGAGGAACGTTGGTCAAGACATTGGTAGAACTCTTCCTTGACTAGTCCCATGGGATCGTCAACACTCATCTGGAGCAGCACTCAATTTAACAGTGCAGCACTCCCTCAGCACTGCACTGGAGGGCCAGCCTTGATTAACTGTTCAAACACTGCCTGAATCCACAACCTCCTGACCCAGAGTACAACAACAACAATTTGCATTCATATAGCACCTTTAACATGGTGAAATGTCCCAAGGCGCTTCACAGGAGCGTTATCAGATGAAATTTGACACCGAGCCACATAAGGAGATATTAAGACAGGTGAGCAAAGGCTTGGTCAATGAGGTAGGTTTTAAGGAGCGTCTTAAAGGAGGAGAGAGAGGCGAAAAGGTTTAGGGAGGGAATTCCAGAGCTTAGGGCCTAGGCAGCTGAAGGCACGGCCGCCAATGGTGGAGCGACGAAAATCGGGGATGCTCGAGAGGCCAGAATTGAAGGAGTGTAGAGATCTCGGAGGGTTTTAGGGTTGGAGGAGGTTACAGAGGTAGGGAGGGGCGAGATCGTGGAGGAATTTGAAAACAAGGATGAGAATTTTAAAATCGAGGCATTGCCTGACCGGGAGCCAATGTAGCACAGGGGGTGATGGGTGAACGGGACTTGGTGCGAGTTAGGATACGGGCAGCAGAGTTTTGGATGAGCTCAAAATTACAGAGGGTGCAAGATGGGAGGCCGGCCAGGAGAGCATTGGAACAGTCGAGTCTAGAGGTTTATTAAAGGCATGGATGAGGCTTTCAGCAGCAGATGAGCTGAGGCAGGAGTGGAGACGGGCGACGTTACAAAGGTAGAAGTAGGCGGTCTTGGTGATGGAGAGGATATGGGGTCAGAAGCTCAGCTCGGGGTCAAATAAGCTTCTTGCTAAGTCTAAATCCAGACAGTGAGAAGACAGGGTTGGAGTTCCGATTCTTTCTCCGTTGAAAATTTATCGAAAGCTCGGGAACAAACCCCTCCACAAGGAACAAAAATAAATGTCCATTTCGTCCAGCTTAAAGCTCCCAGATTCAAAAAACAAAACCAAGGCTGGTAGTGACCCTGGAGGCCAAAGTGTAAGAATTGGATTCTAACATTACACCTGCCCTGAGTGTAATACCTTGTTTATTGACCTTCCTTTCGTCTGCTCAGGGTCGATCATTTATTGATGTCTAGAGATTGGTTTCAATGACATTCCTTTATCAAGTCTGTTCTGCTGCTTGGACCCTTCAAGGTACTGCATTTCTCTGTCAGAGAATGAAACTTGTACATATTTCTACATCGGTCATCTGAATACTGTATATCTGTGGGGGTTTTTTTTTTAAACCTCTCTTGCTGTTACAGCTCCAGTGTAATAGAATGGGTACATTGGATTCAATGCTGGCCGTTCATCTGTGTCCTAGGTTCACAACCCTCCAGGATTGTCCTGGAGTCTCCAGGAATTAAAGATCAATCCCCAGGATACTGCCGCGAGCAACACCCGGGAGAAAAATCATAGCCGGGGGGAGCATTAACTACAATCGTGAGTTTTTTTTCATTTTCTTTGAACACTTTCACATATTAGTTATAAAAATATTCGAGATGGGGGAAAAAAAGGCTGTTTGACCGAGCGGTTGGAGGCAGGAGGTCACGTGATGAAACCTCCAGGAATACGCCCAACCAGAGTTGGCAACCAGACTGGTGGGATCAAAGTCTACTCTCATGGTTGGCTGTAAGGGTCCAATGTCAATCGAGTTTGGGGCCATCTCGGTCCCACAGCACGAACCTGCCCCTAAATTGGGACTAAACGGTCATCTCCGTCAGAGGGGCTACAGGGCAGATGTGTGGGGACTGCACTAGGCAGATCTCTTCCGAGAGTGGGGCTGAGACACGTTGTTGGGGCAGAGTGGGGGGGGTGGAGGTGGGGGGAGTGGGACTTTACTCTGCATCTATCCACGCTGTTCCTGACCTGGGAGTGTTTGATGCTGAACTGGAAAGTGTTCCATTCCCCCGGCATCACCTCGATTAATGAAGAGGCTGGTCAATGGGGAGGGGAGTGGTAGTGGGGAGGTGGGTGGGGGTACCTGGAACCAATGGCACCAGCTCCTGGCTGGCTCGTTTGGGAAAAGGGATAAGGGGAGGAGGCCCGAGCTGGCATTCAAGGCTTTGATTCTTACCACTAAAAGTGCAAAGAGTATCACACCACAGCTCCATACGTCTGCCCGACGACCATCGTATTTCTCGCCCTGTGAACAGGAAACACACAGAGATCAGCGTTGTTTTCAAGTACCGAGGCCATTCACCAAAACGTTGCTTTATTGTGTCAGTCGCTCGCTTGTTAAAATTAGGTACCAATATCTCGCCCCCCACCCACACGATTTTCTCCCTTCATGCCTGACAACTCTTGAGTTACACAGTGGAGGGGGGGGGAGTCCCAATTATGTTCCCATCCCAGCTTCCACACATGTGCAGCTAACCTGGTTGATTTTCCCTTCTCTAGCCCAGGAACCCTGAGTGACCCTCCCCCCGACCCCCACCTCACCCCCCAACTTCACACCCCGTCTGAGGTTTCTTCAAATGCCGATACAAATTAATAACCGGCTGACCTCCCATGACATTCCTCATCGGTAACCTAGGGGAACGGTTGTGATGTTCAACTGGAGGAAGCAGTGTTTAACCTGGCCTGTCCCTTTAAGGCCACTGCTCAACTAGTTCCTGTGGGGACGCTTTTGGGAATATTGGTTAAAAATAAAGAAATCAATGTAAAATAGAGTAAATTGTAGAGGAATTCCTTAGCCAAGGTGCATCTCTCTCGAGCTTCTCTCCCATCTGTCCTCATGCCCGCTCTAAGCTCACCTTGACTACGAAACCCACATCTTACTCCCTTCAGCCCATTCCCACTAAACTGCTCACCCGACTTCCCTTCCCGGCACCCCCATGCTAGCTGACATTAAAGATCAGCCATGATCTAATAGAATGGCAGAACAGGCTTGAGGGGCTAAATGGCCTCCTCCTGTTCCTATATTCCTTTTTCTAGTCAACCGAATGGTCATGAGTTCAAATCCCACCATGGGAAGGTGACTCATCTACTTCTTCCAGAGGAGAGATGAAAGGAGAAGAAAACCGACAGGATAAAACAATATAAATAGCGGCCTAGTAGTGATCGATCGGGCCTCACCACCCTGTGGGCCGACAATCACTCTTATTGAGATTAGAAAACAGCACTGGGTAATTTCTGTGTACTACTTATTGCAGTAAAACCCAAATAAAGTGTCCTGACTAGGATTTCAGTAAAGTGGATATGTAAAATTTCCATATTTTGTCCACGAACTGAGAGAAAAACGCCCAGCAGAACAATTATAAATATTCTTTAAACTTGTGTCTGGGGAATGGGACGTTGGGTTGAATAACACGAGGGTGAAGCACTGATTAATTTCGGAGTAGACACAGAAACATAGAAAATAGGAGCAGGAGTAGGCCATTCGGCCCTTCGAGCCTGCTCCGCCATTCAATATGATCATGGCTGATCCTCTATCTCAATACCATGTTCCCGCTCTCTCCCCATACCCCTTGATGCCTTTTGTGTCTAGAAATCTATCCAGCTCCTTCTTAAACATATTCAGTGACTCGGCCTCCACAGCCTTCTGTAGTAGAGAATTCCACAGGTTCTTTAACTAGCAACGAAATGGTCATGAGTTCAAATCCCACCGTGGGAATGTGTCCCCTCAATTTGAGGGGGCAAATTAAGAGCAACATATAGGAAGCATTTCACGGTACATTTGAGGGGATTGGCTTGTGTAAATTTTGTTATAGCATCAGTACACTAAACAAGCCCAGTAACAGAACCACAATAAAAGTTGTCTGAGCTCTAATTTAAGAAATAAACTTACCCTGATGACTTCTGGGCAGGCATAATGCGGAGAACTGCAAGAAAAAGAAAGATGTAGAGAACTGTTAGATGCATAGCAACGGGAGGCCGCCTTCTTTTCTCCCTCCCAGCCAGGACCGTTGAAGTTTATATCCCTTTGCAGCCTGGAAGTGCAGTGCATTAATGTCCTAGGACAGGAAGTAGGAGATTTCAGTGTCTTGTTTGGCCTCGAGCTGAGCTTCGAACGCCCATAACCTTTCCATCACCATGACCACCTGCCTCTACAACAACTACTTGCATTTATATAGCTCCTTTTAACGTAGGAAAACGTCCCAAGGCGCTTCACAGCCTCGGCTCATTGGATAGCACTCTTATCTCTGAGTTAGAAGGTTGTGGGTTCAAGTCCCTGAGTTAAACCGGGGCCCCGTCTGCCGTAAAAGATCCCACAGCTCTATTTCGAAGAACAGCAGGGGAGTTCTCCCCAGTGTCCAAGCCAACATTTAATCCCTCAAACAGCACCATTAAACAGATTATCTGGTCATTTATTTGTCATTGCTGTTTGTGGGATCTTGCTGTGTTCACATTGGGTGCCGCATTTCCTACATTACAACAGTGACTACACTTCAAAAGTACTTCATTGGCTGTAAAGCACTTTGGGACGTCCTGAGGTCGTGAAAGATGCCAAATAAATGCAAGTCATTCTTTCTTTTTCTTTTTGGTGGCTTGGGCACCCACTGTGTAAATTTGCTGACCTCCTCCAGACCCTGGATACTCCTGGAAATCAAGAGCCGATAGCATCATCCTAAGTCCTCTGGTGATGTTTTGGTTCAGTGGTTCCAGCCTCTTGCTTTTTAAGCTTACACATGATGAGCGGTCACTTGGGTGAAGTAATGAAGGGCATCCAGCGCCCAGGGAATTGTACCCCTGGAAGCGTCCACACCGGAGTGGGTGTGAGAATCAGAAAGAAAGACTTGCATTTATATAGCGCCTTTCATGACCTCAGGACGTCCCAAAGCGCTTTACAGCCAATGAAGTACTTTTGAAGTGTAGTCACTGTTGTAATGTAGGAAACGCAGCAATCAATTTGCACACAGCAAGATCCCACAAACAGCAATGTGATAATGACCAGATAATCTGTTTTAGTGATGTTGACTGAGGGATAAATATTGGCCCAGGACAAAGCTATGAAACAAAGTTAAATGTATTTTCAGAGTGCCTCTTACCCACAGCTGGTCTCTAGTAGACTATCGCCGACCTGAAGTGAAGCCATTCCAAAATCTGCAATCCGGATGTTATTTTTCTCATCCAGGAGTAGGTTCTCCGGTTTCAGATCCCTGTGGCTGCAAAGCAATGGAAGGTGAGTTAGAACTAAACGTTGAGCCGTGTGGGATATCTGAGCCATGTTGGGTATCTGAACCAGGCGAGGTACTCGAGCCATGTGGGGTACTCGAGCTTTGTTATCTGAACCACGTGGGGTATCTGAACCAGGCGGGGTACTCAAGCCATGTGGGGTATCTGAACCAGGCGAGTACTCGAGCTATGTGGGGTATCTTAACCAGGCGGGGTACCCGAGCCATGTGGGGTACTCGAGCTTTGTTATCTGAACCACGTGGGGTATCTGAACCAGGCGGGGTACTCAAGCCATGTGGGGTATTCGAACCATGTTATCTGAACCATGTGGGGTATCTTAACCAGGCGAGTACTCGAGCTATGTGGGGTATCTTAACCAGGCGGGGTACCCGAGCCATGTGGGGTACTCGAGCCATGTGGGGTACTCGAGCCATGTGGGATATCTGAACCAGGCGGGGTACTCGAGTCAGGAGACTCAGAGATTTAAAAGGATTGACAGGATATCAATCTTACATATTCAAGGCGTTCCAGTGCATCAGGTGGGGGGGCGGTGGGGGGGTTCCAAAGAATGTTTGAGCACTGGAGGTTTGGAGAACTGGACAGTGTTATTGTCAAGCAGGAAATGAGAGTGTTTGCGGTATCCCAGGTCCCTGGCAATGCCTTTCCAGCACTAGCCACCAGGAGGTGCACAAGAGACTCTCTCCAGCTGAGTTTCCCCTTCATCCTGTGGGTAGGTGCCTGGTCCCCATTCAGCAGCTCGCAGCAAAGGCAGGGAGCAGGTCAGGACCTCATTCACTGGGGGAATCAAGGATACGATGTTGTTTCCAGGTGCTCCATGGTGCTGCAGTTTGGAGCTCTAATATCTCAGCATTCGCTGCTTCCCCATTAATTAGACAACACAACTGCATCCAACTAACATTACAACAGGCAAGTGATCATAGAATAGAATCACACAACACAGAAAGAAGCCATCGTGTCTGTGCCATCTCTTTGAAAGGGTTATCTAATGTCCCACTCCCCCTGCTCTTTCCCCAGAGCCCTGCAAATTTCTCATTTTCAAGTATTTATCTAATTCCCTTTTGAAAGTTACTACTGAATCTGCTTCCACCGCCCTTTCAGGCAGCGCATTCCCGATCATAACAACTCGCTGCATAAGAAAAAATTCTCCTCATCTCCCCCCTGATTCTTTTGCCAATAATCTTCAATCTGTGTCCTCTGGTTACCGACCCTCCTGCCAGTGGAAACAATTTCTCCCTATCTACCATCAAAACCCCTCATAATAATGAACACCTCTATTAAATCTCCCCTTAACCTACGCTGCTCTAAGGAGAACAATCCCAGTTTCTCTAGTGCTCTCCACATAACTGAAGTCCCTCATCCCTGGTACCATTCTGGTAAATCTCCTCCGCACCCTCTCCAAATAATGAGTTTCAAATCAAATTCCAGCCAGCACTTCCAGGGTTAACTCCGACTGTTGATGCTGCTCTGTTGGTGCTGATGTGAGATGAGATTTCATTAGGGCTGCTAGTGGGACTCCAAGCCTCGGACCAGTACAGATGTGAAACAGATCCCTGATTAAAATACAGCCCACATTCATCACCCAGTCCTGCGTTGACACTTCTACACCATCAGAAATTTTATTACACTGCCCCTGCAACGTAATTACTACCAGGCTGTGCAGCTGTGATTTGAATAAAGGATTAATCAAAAGCAGCCTGCAGGGGCTGTTATAACAGCAGCACATCAAAGAGTGTTGTTTTGCGATCCTTGCTACCGGGGACTCCAGGATATTGGGAAGCTGGGATTCGTAGGAACTCATAGATGCATTTAAGGGGAAGCTAGATAAGCACATGAGGGAGAAAGGAACGGAAGGATCTGCTGATAGGTTTAGATGAAGGGGGGGTGGGAGGAGGCTCGTGTGGAGCATAAACACCAGCATGGACCAGTTGGGCCGAATGGCCTGTTTCTGTGCTATAGACTGGACGTAATTCGATGAACTGTGTTTCGGACACTGTCCTTTCTTCTCTGGGTCCCAGGTTCTCCCTGAGACGGATGGGACGAGAGGTGTTTTCCCTCTGATGCGGAGCAGGATCGATGCAACGGGGTCAACTCTGTCTTATATCTGGAGCTGGGCTCCACTCCTGTATCAACATGTGAGGGGATGGGGGCGGGAGTGTGGGTGGGGGGGGGGGGTGGAGAAGGACTCCTCTCTCTGCTGCGGAGTGGGCGGTGCAGTGGGATAGACCCTGTCTTGCCACGTGTAGGTCCCAGTGGAGGGAATGAGGAACCCCACTTTCTGATGAGGGAGCAGCTGGTAGACTCTGTGAGGAGATTGTCCGTTTTGTAACGTGGTTTAAGGCTTCAACAACAACTTGCATTTATATAGCGCCTTTAACGTAGTAAAATGTCCCAAGGCCCTTCACAGGAGCGATATCCTACAAGATTTGACATAAGGAGTTATTAGGACAGGTGACCAAAGGCTTGGTCAAAAAGCTACGTTTCAAGGAGAGTTTTAAAGGAGGAGAGAGAGAGGCGGAGAGGTTTAGGGAGGGAATTCCAGAGCTTAGGGCCCAGGCGGCTGAAGTCACGGCCGCCAATGGTGGAGCGATGGGAATCGGGGATGGGCAAGAGGCCAGAATTGGAGGAGCGCAGAGATCCCGGAGGATTGCGGGGCTGGAGGAGGTTGCAGAGATCGGGAGGGGGCGTGAGGCCACGGAGGGATTTGAAAACAAGGATGAGAATTTTAAGATCGAGGCGTTCCCGGACCGGGAGCCGATGTAGGTCAGCGAGCACAGGGGGTGATGGGCGAACCGAGTGGTAAATTTACACCCACAATTCCCCACATGGCAAATTCACAATCCCAGCCTCGTTATTGTGAGCAGAGGCACAGCAGAGGCTGAGGAAAGTAGGGAAAAATCGAAGGGTCGCCCCAGAACTACCGTTAAATGGCCTACCCGAGGCCTGGGTGCAGCTTGTCTAATATCTTGACTGAAGCAGGGTATATCGCACATTGGGGTGGCAGTGGGGAAGTGAGAAAGAGCCACGGACAAGAAAAAATAAATTTAAATAGATTTAAGAATGTCATTTGACCCCTACTCAAACATACTTCTTGGTAAATGGCGGCAATTTCCTCTGACCTGTCGACGTAGGCCTTGAGGCCCGCTGGTGTAGGGAATGCCAGCCTGGTGCAGCAGATGGTGCTGTTTTGAGGTTGGTGTGATGCTATCGGGTATCAAATGGAGGTGCACTGTCAGGGTAATATAGAGGGAGCCCCGCTTTGGCATCTGTGCTGTTGAATCTTGGCCTGCTGCCCATTATAGACACCCCCCTGCTCCCCATTCTAAGTCAAACCACCTACTTACCTATATGTCTCTTGGCATTTTAAAGAGCTGGATCCTGCCCCCTTTCAATCTTCTTGTTAACTCACTGAGGCCTTTAAATTATGCTGAGATCTAACCAGTGCCGGGGTTGTTTAAAGTTGACACTTGACACACACAAAAAAAAAAACCCCGCTCCATTTTAAGCAGTGCGATCATACAAAGAGTCGAAGTAATTGATCTAATAATCACTTTGGTTACCCGTATACAGGCTGGCTAGGTAATTGGGCAGCAAAAAAACACAGGAGCTGAATATAGCAATATGACAAAGCAAATGGGTTAACACCTCCACTAAAATAGCAGAGAGGGGAATTTCAGACAAAGACGCAAAGCATTTATTCACCAGTATCCCACGAGGTAATTTCCGGGCCTCAGTGAGGTCACAAGGTTGAAAGGGGACGTGATCCAAGTTTTTAAAATGCTAAAAGGCAAAGGTGAGCAAGCAGTTTGACCTGGACTGTGAGCCCTGATCCAGGGGACTTGGGACTCCAACTAGGAGGCCTCAAGTAAGACCAGATCTTTCGCCCTGATCGTTCCCCCTGGTATGGCCCTCATCTCCGCTCCCTTAAGTCCAAGGGATGCAGACTTGAACGTTTATGGCGGACAGCTGGTTTAGCCATTCACCGCCAGATCTGGCTGGACCACATAAAGCACTATCGGGTCCTGCTCTCCTCTGCTAAAACTGCTCACTATTCCAGGATCATCCTGGAATGCAAAGATAACCCCCGGCTTCTCTTCTCCACTACAAACCGTCTTCTTAAACCCCTCTCCCCGCCTCCTCCACCCTCACCTCCAACGAAAAGTGCGAGGAGCTCATGGACTCCTTTGTCACCAAGATTGAGACCATCCGTTCAGCTGCCTCTGCCGTTTCCCTCCCTTCCCCTCGCCACCAAGCCAAACTTCCCCTATGGCTCCCCCCCCACCCAGCCCATAATTCGCACCTTTCTCTAGTTTCTCTCCTATCGGCTCTCATGCCCTCTCCGAGCTCATCTTGACCATGAGACCCACCTCCTGCTCCCTTGACCTTATTCCCGCTAAACCGCTGACCACCCAACTTCCCTTCCTGGCCCCTATGTTTGCTGATATTGTTAACGGTTCCCTCTCCTCAGGTACTGTTCCCCTCCCCTTCAAATCTGTCGTCATCACCCCCTTCCTCAAAAAATCCACCCTTGACCCCTCTGTCCTTGCAAACTGCCGCCCCCATCTCCAACTTCCCTTTCCTCTCCAAAGTCCTTGAACGTGTTCTCGCCTCCCAAATCCGTGCCCATCCTTCCGCAACTCCATGTTTGAATCCCTCCAATCAGGTTTCCGCCCCTGCCACAGTAATGAAACAGCCCTTTACAAAGTCACAAATGACGTCCTCTGTGACTGTGACCATGGTGAACTGTCCCTCCTCATCCTGCTCGATCTGTCTGACACAGTTGACCACACCGTCCTCCTCCGGCACCTCTCCTCTGATGTCCAGTAGGGTGGAACTGTGCTCGCCTGGTTCCATTCTTGTTTATTCAGTTCCATTCTTATCTATCCAGTCGTGGCCAGAGAATCACCTGCAATGGCTTCTCTTCCCACTCCCGCACTCCCCTATTTCTCATCTACCTGCCGCCCCTTGGCGACATCATCTGAAAAGACAACGTCAGGTTCCACATTGACGCTGACGACACCCAGCTCTTCCTCAAAACCACCTCCCTCGACCCCTCCACTGTCTCTCGTTTGTCACATTGCTTGTCTGACATCCAGTACTGGATGAGCAAAAATTTCCTCCAACTAAATATTGGGAAGACCGAAGCCACTGTCTTTGGTCCCCCCACAAACTCCATCCCTCTCCCTGGCCACTGTCTGAGGCTGAACCAGACCGTTCACAACCTTGGCGATCTATTTGACCCTGAGATGAGCTTCCAACCACATATCCGCTCCATCACCAAGACCACCTACTTCCACCTCCGTAACATCGCCCATCTCCGCCTCTGCCTCAGCTCATCTGCTGTTGAAACCCTCATCCGTGCCTTTGTTACCTCCAGACTGGACTATTCCAATGCTCTCCTGGCCGGCCTCCCACCTTCCACCCTCCATAAACTTGAGCTCATCCAAAATTCTGCTGCCCGTATCCTAACTCGCACCAAGTCCCATCCCCCCATCACCCCTGTGCTCGCTGACCTACATTGGCTCCCACTCCGAGAACACCTCAATTTTAAAATTCTCATCATTGTTTTCAAATCCCTCCATGGCCTCGCCCCTCCCTATCTCTGTAACCTCCTCCAGCCCTACAACCCTCTGAGATCTCCGCGCTCCTCCAATTCTTACCTCTTGCGCATCCCCAATTTTAATCGTTCCACCATTGGCGGCCGTGCCTTCAGCCGCCTAGGCTCTAAGTTCTAAAATTTCCTCCCTAAACCTCTCCGCCTCTCTCTCCTCCTTGAAGACGCTCCTTAAAACCTACCTCTTTGACCAAGCTTTTGGTCACCTGTCCTAATACCTCCTTATGTGGCTCGGTGTCAAATTTTGTTTGATAATCGCTCCTGTGAAGCGCCTGTGGACATTTTACTACGTTAAAGGTGCTATATAAATGCAAGTTGTTGTTGTTGTTGTTGTTGTTGTGAGTCCTGATCCAGGGGAGTTGGGATTCCAACTAAGAGGACTCAATCGAGACCAGAGACTCGAAGAAGCTTCCTCCTCTCTCCACCCATCCCCCCAGAGTACTAGATGTATGGAAAAGACCTGGAGTAATAACTTTCGATGCTGCGTTAATCAACACTGGCGAAATATTTTGCTGACCCCGGGATGGGTGGATATACGGAGAGGCGTAGCGTCAGATAGAGCACTTCACGGAACATCAAAATAATTCCTGTGTTACTGGGGAAGAGGGGCAGCTGGCCAAGGTTCAATAGTGGAGATGTGGTGAACATTGAGGAGTGTTGGGGATTAGGGAGTGTCTATGAAGGAGCTATCCCCAGGAGATTAAGTGGGTGGAGCATTATGGGTTGGTTTATATCTGGTCCGTGGAGAAAATGTATATGATGGGACAAGTGATCTTTTCTCATTCTATCTTATCTTACGCTCTTCTGAAATTAACTCGTTCCCTTGTGTTGGGTCCTTCTTTGTAATACTCGCGAGTCCCATTATACACAACTTGCAATTATATAACATCTTCAACATGGCAAAATGTCTTAAGTCGCTTCACAGAGGTGTAGTCACAAAAAACCAGATGCTGAGCCAAAGTAGGAGATATTAGGAGTTACGAGCTTGCTCAAAGAGGTGGGTTTTAAAGGATGGTCTTAACAGGGGCGAGGGAGGGGATTCAATTGTGAGGGGCTAGGCAGCTGAAGACACGGCCGCCAATGGTGGGACAAAGGAAGGGGAATGTACAAGAGGCCAGGGTCAGAGGAACGGAGAGTTCTAGGTCATTCAAAGTTTTAATTAATGCTAGCAGATCTCCCTTGGTGTCGGATATGCTGTTGTAAAGGAACAGGAGAGGAAGGGAAAAAATTGCAGGGAGAAAACATTACATCCATAAAAATGCTCTTTACCATATGGAGTGACTGTGACAGAAATCCAGTGCGGATATAATTTGTCGGAAGAATTTGCGAGCTTCTTTCGGTGTCAATCTTCCCTTTTTGACAAGGTAATCAAACAGTTCCCCTCCGGACACATGTTCTAACACTAAGTACCTGAAAGAAGAAAAGAAAATTCAATCAAAGTGAAAACACTACAGAACATGTAACTTCACAAAATTAGTCACCTCAACATATTCTGGCGGGTTCCACTGTGTAGGGATGAGGTTTACCAATTGAGAGGCGACTGGCCCCAGATCCCCACACATCCTGCACCAGTGGCCCTTACCAACACACTGAGAAGCTGCTCCCTAAAGGCCCCTGCACCAGTGACCCTTAGCAACACACTGAGAGGTCCTGTCTCCAGGCTCCTGCACCAGTGGCCCTGAGCAACACACTGAGAGGCCTCCTGCACCAGTGGCCCTTAGCAACACACTGAGAGGCCTCCTGCACCAGTGGCCCTTAGCAACACACTGAGAGGCTCTGTCTCCAGGCTCCTGCACCAGTGGCCCTTAGCAACACACTGAGAGGCCTCCTGCACCAGTGACCCTTAGCAACACACTGAGAGGCTTCCTGCACCAGTGACCCTTAGCAACACACTGAGAGGCTCTGTCTCCAGGCTCCTGCACCAGTGGCCCTTAGCAACACACTGAGAGGCCTCCTGCACCAGTGACCCTTAGCAACACACTGAAAGGCTCTGTCTCCAGGCTCCTGCACCAGTGGCCCTTAGCAACACACTGAGAGGCCTCCTGCACCAGTGACCCTTAGCAACACACTGAGAGGCTTCCTGCACCAGTGACCCTTAGCAACACACTGAAAGGCTCTGTCTCCAGGCTCCTGTACCAGTGGCCCTTAGCAACACACTGAGAGGCTTCCTGCACCAGTGACCCTTAGCAACACACTGAGAGGCCGCTGCCTTTCTCCTCCCACTTAATTTTCTTTCCCTTTCTCCCCATCTGTGTCAAAGGTGCTGACTCTTGCTGAAATATGGTTGCCGTGGTGCTAACCACCCTCCAGTAACTCACCCAAGTGGCCATCCTTCTTGTGGGAGCCCTGAGTGTGAGTGATGGCGCGGTACTTGACGATGGAGGGTATCACAGCTGAGTCTGATCTTGTTCGCGCACACACACACACACACACACACACACACGTATATTATCCAACAGGAATCACTGGATAGCAATCAGGAGCAGGAATCCCGATTGACTTTTCCCTTTCTAACCCTGAGATGTCAAAGTCGATTGTGGCCTAGTTCAATTAGAGTTGACGCAGCTCAGACCAAGGATGGACTGTATGACTCAGGTCTGCAGCAGGCAGTACCTTTACCCATGACGCCAACAAGGCAGCTCATTCCTGGTATACTAAGCAGACAATGTCTAGTAAGCCTTAAGAGAAGAACAGTGAGACCATTGTCTCTAGGTGTCTCAACCATTCAGATTGGACCAGAAAGTCCATTACAGAGCCCAGGCTTTTGAACTCATGACTTTCCTGGTTTGGATGGCTCATATTTCCACTGGGATCATTAACCCACTGGGCTTTACTGTGCAGAACTTGCATTTCTCAGAAAAAAATCACCAGAAATTAGAAATTTTACACAATTGAACCATTTGATATCAAGTTCACGTCTCTGCATCCCAGCCCTTCAAGGAAGAGAGAGAGGGAGGAAGAGGAAGGGAGAGAGAGCAAAGGAGGAAGCCAGGGAGGAAGAAAGGAAAGGGGGAGGAGGAAGGAAGGAAAAAAAGTAGAAAGGGAGGGACGAAGGGAGGAAGGATGGAAGGAAGATAATTTCCTCTTGAATTATGGAGACATTGCTTTCAAAAATGAATCAACTCCAGCCAGATAAGCGTGAGAGAAACAAACAGAAGGAGAAGCAGCAAAATGTGCGGAGCTTCAAGAACATTCAGGATGGATATTATTGTTATTGTGAACTCAATATTTTACGACTTAAACTGGAAGAGGAGTGGGTGGAATGGTGGCTCAGACACAAGCCTTTCACTTGAGGCCAAGTGTTTAAATTCAGCCTGGACTGGTGAGATGAAAGGCTCCTCTGTCCGCTGGCTGCAAGGAGTCTGTGTGAATCGGGTTTGGGGGCAATCTCGATCCAATTCCCAGTGGGATTGGGCTCACAGCACAGAACCTCTCTGAGCGAAGTTACCAATTTAACCCCCTAACCGGCGCCTAAATTTGGCAAACCCGCTCCGAGAGGCCACAGGATTGGTAGTGGGAGATCCTGGGTTTGGAACCTGGTCTAGGAATCTCCTCAGAGCTGCCCCCGCTCCCTCACCGTAACATCACCATGTTCACCGACAGCGGAGCGGGAGCAGGGCTGAGGAAATTCCCAGCCCTGGTGTTGGGACTGAGGCACACTGTAGGGAGAGCTTTAAAGAAAGAAAATTTATTTATTTATATAGCGCCTTTCATGACCTCAGGACACCCCAAAGTGCTTTACAGCCAATGAATTACTTATGAAGTGTTGTCATGTAGGAAACACGGCAGCCAATTTGCGCACAGCAAGCTCCCACAAACGGCAATGACCAGATAATCTGAAGCTCCCACAAACGGCAATGACCAGATAATCTGTTTCTCGTGATGTTGGTTGAGGGATAAATATTGGCCAGGGACTCCCCTGCTCTTCTTCAAATAGTGGCCGTGGGATCTTTTACGTCCACCTGAGAGGGCAGACGGGGCCTCGGTTTAACATCACCTCTGACAGTGCAGCACTCCCTCAGTACGACACTGGGAATGTCGGCCTGGATTAAATCTCCGAGGTGGGGTTTGAAACCCACCAACATTCTGGCTTCAAGAGGCGAGTGTGCTACCCACTGAGCCACAGGTGCCTGAAGTGGGCAAGTGTTCTACTCCCTGGCACTAACATCCCTCACAAAGATTAGCAGAAGATTCACCGTAAAGCAAGTGAAATATATAATACCTACAAATATTTCTTATTTTCATAAACGTCGTGGAGCTTCAGTACGTGAGGGTGTTCGATCAGCTTCAAAATGGCAATCTCCCGTTCGACCTGCGGACAAAAACCGTAAAGGAAGACCGTCATGCCCACTGATTCGATCCTGGTATAGAGGACGGGGATAGCGCTCAGTGTTGGAGCGTGAATACATAGGAACAGGAGGAGGCCATTCAGCCCCTCGAGCCTGCTCCGCCATTCCACTAGATCATGGCTGATCTGCACCTCAACTCCATTTTCCCCCCTTTGCTCCGTATCCCTCGATACCCTCGCCCAACAAAAATCCGTCTCGCTCAGCCTTGAAAGCTCCGATTGACCCCCAGAGCCCACAACCTTTTGGGGGAGAGGAATTCCAGATTTCTACTACCCTTTGTGTGAAAAAGTGCCTCCTGATTTTGCTCCTGAGTGGCCTCGCTCTAATTTTTAAGGTTATGCCCCCTTTGTTCTTGAGGAAATCGTTTCTCCGTATCGACCCTATTGATCAGATCACCCCTCAATCTCCTAAACTCAAGGGAATACAAGCCAAGTTTATGCAACCTGTCCTCATAATTTAATCTTCGAAACCCCGGTATTGTTCTGTTGAATCTGCGCTGCACTCCCTCCAAGGCCAAAGCATCCTTCCTGAGGTGCGATGCCCAGAACTGAGCTCAATATTCCAGAGGGGGAGGGGGTGATACAGGTTTCATCGCCCCCCCATCCCCCCGACCCTGTCCATTTATAGCGCTGTTTATGGGGATCCTAAGCTGCAGACAGGGAAAGCCGGAAGCAAGTCAAGGCTCTCATTTTATTTTCCTTCAGACTCTTGAGTGTCTGGGCCTTGAAGGTTTCCACCAGCTCATTGCCCTGCTGCTGCGCGTGCTCATGAAATTTCCCTGCCGCTGGAATCTGCTGCTCCATTTAACCCCTGACCCTTCCAGCCCCGCCCTTTAAGGTGCTGCTGTGAAGGGCGTGTGCCGAGCCGGATTTGCCGCCCTCCCCAAACGGGCCAGCTCGCTATCTAGCGCTGGCAGCTCGCCCGTTCTATCGCGACGAGGCGCCAAAAATCGATCGGGCCTCCCGCTGACGTCGTCGGTCGGGCGGAACTCACCCTCGGGTTGGGGGGGGGGGGGGGGCGGAGAGAGACGGGTGAGCAACCTGCCCCCCCTCCCCCCTTAGCAACTGCCCGGCCCCCCGGGTATTATTTTCCCCCTCCCACCTTTAATTCTCCTCAAGCCACCGACGTAACCGGTTCTGCCGCCGCTCCCCGTTATCTCACCCGTTTGTCATGCACGATCCCAGGCAGCGAACATCGGCACGCTATTTGACCATGGAGGGCATCGCAGCCAACAGCAACAACTTGCATTTATTTAGCGCCTTTAACGGAGTGAAACGTCCCAAGACATTTCACAGGAGCGTTAGTCAGGCACATGAGGAGACATTAGGACAGGTGACCAAACACTCGGTCAAAGAGGTAGGTTTTAAGAAGCATCGTAATGGAGGAGAGAGAGGTGGCAAGTTTTCGGGAGGGAATTCCAGAGCTTAGTCCTTACCCAATTTTTCCAGCAGGATAGTGATAAGGGGGCTGAAACCCTGGCTGGTTTTCCCCCTCCGCCTTCGCCCAGGGACACTGGGGTTAACCCCACACACACACACTGTGGATTAAACCCGTGACTGTCTAGGTCTGTGAAGTTCAGTTACTCTCTGGGCAATATATTTAGCAACTGAGCCATTGGGGGGGAGGGTGAAACATCCTTAATAGTCCTTTTATTATCTGATCTTGGGATTTGCGTTTATTGTCCATCTGCCTGTTGCCCCTGAGAAGGTGGTGGTGGGCCTTCTGCTTGAACTGCTGCGGTCCGTGTGGGGATGCTGTCAGGTAGGGAATTTCAAGATTTTGACCCAGTAACAATGAATGATATATGTCCAAAACTCTGCTGCCCGTATCCTAACTCGCAGCAAGTCCCGTTCACCCTTCGCCCCTTGTGCTCGCTGACCTACACTGGCTCCCGTGCCGGCCACGCCTCGAATTTAAAATGCTCATTCTTACGTACAAATCCCTCCCTGGCCTCCACCCCTCCCTATCTCTGTAAACTCTTCCAGCCCTACTACTCGGCCCTAGGTCGCGAGGTGACCAGGAGAAATGACGGCCTTGTACCTGCCTAGCGGGTAAAGCTACTGTCCTGTGTGCTACTGAGCTGTATAATTCAAAAGGTCCCAGGGCTTTGCTGGACTGACCCAAGGAGGCAGTGGTGTCACTAATATTGGCCTCAGTGCTCCTGGGCTTCTAAGAGGAAAAGAAATCAGCCAGGGTCCCCCCTTCCTGATTACCATCCCCTGATTCCTGCTGGTAACATGTGCCGTTTGGCCCAGGATCTGGTTTGACTGTGATGCTTCCTTGGTTGATTAACCTGCCAACCATCACTGACTGGGCTCATATATGAAGAAAGTCATTCGGATGGAAGGCATACTAACACCTGTAGGACCTTACCCAGCAAGGGGATCGACACTTTCCACAGAAGCATGGAAGTCTTCAACCGGAAGGAGGCCATTCGGCCCATTGCATGTGTGCTGGTTCTTTGCTACAGCAATTCAAAACTAATTCCCCTGCCTACCTTTCTCTTCCTATAGCCTTGTATCTGCTTCAAATATTTATTTTATATTCCTTTAAAAGATGAAATGGTCTGTGCCTCAACCATTGGCAAAACATCCCACATGCCAATAACCCTCTGAATAAATAAATTTCCCCTAACCCCACTCCTCACTCTCTTAGTGATAACTTTAAATCCATGACACCTCGCCACTGACTCCCCAACCTGAGGAAATTGATTTTTTCCCTATTCACTCGATCGAAACCTTTCATAATTTAAAAAAACCTCTATTAAAACCTCCTCTTAGTCTCATCTGCTCCGGTAGAAATAGGAGAGAAGGGAATAAAACTGAACCAGAAAGAAATGAAAATGGGCGAGCAACTTTGAAATGAACAAACTGTCCAGCGGGTGGGATTTTACTAATGACGATTCTCACCTTCATGAGGACAGACTCGGTCAATTTCTCCCGGTTCACGATCTTTATTGCGACCTTCTGTCCTGTAATACAGTGAATCCCAAGCTTTACCAGCCCTGTAACGGAAAACAAGAGAAAAACACATTACAAATACACTTTGTTTATTTACTCACTCGAGGATTCTGGTCTAGAGGATCAGTAACTCTGCTCCTCCCAGTTACTCAAGAGGTTCTGGGCGTTGTTGATGGACCGCTCCATTTTGAAGAGAACTTCTCTTTAAATCTGCTTCAAAGTTACTACAAGAAGAACAGAATTTGTCAACGGACGAAACTGTGTGAATTTTCTTTCCCTTTTATTCTGCAAACCCCAATTTTCTCCCCTCTTCTCCTCAAGGGTTTGGCGGGAGTTCCGCAGAAGCGAGATTTCCTCCCGCACTTCACCCAAGTGAGCCTGCGCAGGGCGTCTCGGCAGCTCGATAGGCTGTGGGAGGGCATCACCGCCAAGCCCAATTCTGTGCCCGCCCAATGCCCGATGAGCATCTTCCAGAAGGGGTCACTGGTCAGTGGCTGATTTTCCCCTTCCATTGTCCAGCAACACTGAAGCCAGTTGTACCTCCCTGACCAAAAGCAGCGGACTGAGTGCAGACTGGGGAATAAACCTGGGAACCTTCCTAATCAGCATGTGGTACTATACCATGTCAAGCCTTTACTACTAGGCCATCAGGGGGGAGCTTTCTCCTTTCTTTCTGAGTCATTTTCCTCCGTCGTTCTTCCTTCACCCACTGGCTGCACAGGTGAGTAACCTGCTCCCTCCGACCGGCCGAGAGAGGGGGGCCATGAGGCCCCAGGCTGTGAGGAGAGACCAGGCCTCTGCACACTGCTAGTCCAACCATGGCGCGGTGCGCGTCAGCGAGTGAGGGGGATCGCTGCCCAGATTCCAGGTTCTCAGCCGCGCCCTATCCAACGAGTGTGTTTTACTCCCAGGGAATTTGAAGTGCGGGGGAGTTCTCCCTGGTGTCCTAGCCAACATTTATCCCTCAACCAACACCTAAAAGAACCCCAGATTATCTGGTCATTTATTTCATTGCTGTTTGTGGGAGCTTGCTGTGCACAAATTGGCTGCCGTGTTTCCTACGGCAGTGACTGGACTTCAAAAGTACTTAATTGGCTATTAAGCACTTTGGGACATCCTGAGGTCATGAAACGCACTACATAAATACAAATCTTTCTTTCCTCTTATATTGGTGCACTCTCTCCTATACTCTCTCTCTCCTCCCCCCTCCTATAATGGGTCAAGTCTCTCTCTGTCTTACGCTGTCTCTCTCCCTCCCTCTCTCTGTCTGAAAATGGCTTTCTCTCTCTCTCTCTCTCTCTCCCCCCCTAACTGTCTGTCTGTCTCTCTCTCCCATATACTGGGTCTCCCTGTCAGTCTGTCTCTCGTCCCCCCGTATATTGGGTCACCCTCTGTCTCTCCTTGTCCCTGTCATATATTGGGCTCTTGCCTCTTGCTCTCTCTCACTCATACACTTTCCCTCCATACCGGCCACTTTCCCCTCGTCCCTCCTATCCCGACTTGTAACGTCAAACAGCTGGGAACAAGATACCCGCGAGAAGAAAGGACGAAAGGGTTAATCTCTTGCGCTGGGAAGCAAAGTGGAAAGGGTTAATCCCTTTTCCTGGGGGAAGGCTCTCCAAGTAACTAAGATTAACTGGGCGAAAGGGTTAACAATCCACCAGAGTCGATGCTCAGCTGTCAACAGCTATTCAAAATTAAATTAAATATAAACGGATTGTCTCCTCCACGTCATTAGGGGAAACGAGGGCAGATGAAGATTGGAATGGCCTGTGCCCAGGCTGCTGAAATATCTACTCTGCATCCTATCCAAATGAGATTAATCTGCTCCCCAGATAGCTCAAAGCAGAGAGATTGCAAGACAGCGTTCCCTCTCTGTACTCTTCAAATCAGATTGGGCAAAAAAAAAGATACCAGAGCGGGAAAAATTAACCCCTACAAATTGTTGGCCTGTTTCAGCGAGATGTTTCTGGGCGTTGTTTTTATAACGGAGGCAGAGCTTGGTCCCGAAGTAACAGAGCAGCTCGACAGCGCTCTCCGTTCTCCGTGGCGAATCGAAGGAGTACGTTCCCGCGTTCGAACAACGCGCACTAAAACCCTACTGGTTCGCCGGCGATTTGACCTGCTGCGAATCGAAGGGTGTCGCACGCTGCAATTAGAGAAATCACTGAAAAAAAATCGCAAACTTGCTCATCCGCCCAGCTGGAAAGTAACTAATTGCACCGCCAAAGAGGTACTCTTAAAAATACCAGGTCGAAACTAAGTTTTAAAAGCGCAGTTAGTCTTAATAAAACAACTAAAAGTTAAATTTTAAAAATGTGGAGTTGCATAATACTCCTTATTTTCATAGTTTTTGGTCTTTTAAAAAAAAATTAAAAATTATTTTTTACATTTCCCTTCTGTCTCTTTAATTTAATTCAATTATTTCTTTGGCTTTTTATTTAAAAAAAATTAAATTTTTATTTACAATGACATCCAGAATACTAACTTTAATGAATGAAGTCTGCTTGCCTGCTGGTGGGGGGGACTTCTCTTCCTGACAGATTTTGTGTCTTCCATTCTCACAGACTGTTCCCTGTGCATCAACTCACGCTGCTCAGAGGCTGAGTTGATAGCGTACAATTTTTTAAAGGTTCAAAATCAAGCAAGTTAACGCCACAGAGCCCGCAGTAAGTACATTCGTTAATTTAATTTGCAGGAGCTCGCCGCTCTGCACAAGTCCTGTCCATCGTCTTTCACTCCAGAGACTTGAGCGCACAACCCAGACCGACACTCCCGGTGCAGTACTGAGGGAGGTGCTGCACTGTCGGAGTGCCGTCTTTCGGATGAGACGTTAAACCGAGGCCCCCGTCTGCCCTCACGGGTGGATGTAAAAGATCCCACGGCCACTATTTCGAAGAAGAGCAGGGGGAATTCTCCCCGGTGTTCTGGCCAATATTTATCCCTCAACCAACATCACTAAACAGCCCATCTGGTCATTCATTTCACTGCTGTTTGTGGATCTTGCTGTGCGCAAACTGCCGCGTTTCCTACATTACAACAGTGACTACACTTCAAAAGTACTTCATTGGCTGTAAAGCGCTTTGGTGAGGACTTCCCTGAGGTTGTGAAAGGTGCTATATAAATGCAAGAAGGTCTTTCTTACTTTCTGCAAAAGGGACCTGGGTACGTCTGAAGTCTGACTCTAAGTTGAAAGCAGGGGAGAGAACATAATGGACATTCAACCAGTTCTCAAGTGTAGCATTAGAGGTGAAACTTCTTTATGCTAATTAATATTAAGTGCTAATTCTACTATTTTTTTCCATGAACTATTGATGTATGGTTTAGATTCTGGAAGCTTCTAGATACCTCACTCAGGCACCAAGACATGGCGACAACCTACTCTGCGCTCGGTCTTGTTACAGTGTGAAGATCAGAGGCCTGAGAGCAGATTAATTACCAATGGGTACGAATCTCTTCCTGAATCAGGCCCCACCTGGGCTGGGGTGAGGATTTTATTATCTTGGGGAGTTGGTGAGTACTTTTCCTTTTTTAAAAAACTTTAGATCCTTCTATTGGTCTGAGGGGATCGTTCCTTCTTGATTTCTCTTCCCTGAGCTATTCTTCCACAGGCACCTGCTTCAATTGGGCACTCTTCGTCTGTGAGCCCAGATAGCAAGGTTAGGTAGGCCATTCAACCACGGAGAGCATCGCGGCAAAGCCTGAGAGCGGGAATATGGTATTGAGACAGAGGATCAGCCATGAGCATATTGAATGGCGGAGCAGGCACGAGGGGGCCGAATGGCCTACTCCTGCTCCTATTTTCTATGTTTTTCTATGGATCAGGTGCATTTTCCAGCAAGTATCACTGCACAGGAGGGGAATACCTGACTTATTTTCCCTTCCCTAGTCTAGGAGAGGTGGGGGGGACCCTAAGGCTTAATGTGTCCTGACCATCACAAATGAATGAAATAAGCTAACTCAGCACCGGCGAGGGACTGAACCTGGGGCCTTCCAGTTCTCAGTACCAAGAAAGACAGCACCGTTCTCCTCTTCCTGCTTCTTCCTCTCTTCCCCATCTCCTCCTCTCACCCCCTCCCCCCATCTCCTTCTCTCTCCCTCCCCTCATCACCCACACACCCCCCCCCCCACACCAACCACACCACCACTCAACACCAACACACACCCCCCACATCACCTTCAACCCCCACCCCCAACACCTCACCCACCCCACCCTCAACACACACACCCACCCCCAACACCTCCCTCCCCCCACCCCAACACCAACACACCCACCCCCACAACACACACCACCCCACACACCAACACACCCCCCCCACACACCATCACAACCCACCCCCCACACCAACACACCCCACCCCTCACACCAACACACCCCACCCCCCACACCACTCACCCCACCCCCCACACCAACACCACCCCACCCCCCAACACCTCACACCCCCCCCTCAACACCATCACACCCCTCCCCCAACACCAACACACCCACCCCACACACCTTCACACTCACCCCCCACACCAACTTCACCACCTCCCCCACACCAACACACCCCACCCCCCACCCACCTCACCCCACCCCACACCCTACTCACCCCTCCCCCCACACCAACACACCCCACCCCTCACACCAACTCACCCACCCCTCATCTCCCAACACACCCCACCCCCCCAACCCAACACACCCCTCCCCACCACACCAACACACCCCCACCCCCAACACCAACACACCCCACCCCACACACCAACACACCCCACCCCCAACCTACTCACCCCACCCCTCACCCTCTCACCCTCCCCTCATCACCTCTCCCCTCCCCCCATCTCCTTCTCTCTCCTCCCCTCATCTCCATCTCTCCCCACCCCCCAACTCCTACTCTCCCCTCCCCACACTCCTCTCACCCCTCCCCATCTCCTTCCTCCCCCTCCCCTCATCTCCTACTCACTCCACCCCTCATCACCATCTCACCCACCCCCCCATACCCTCTCTCTCCCCTCCCCTCATCTCCTTCTCTCCCACCCCCCATCTCCTTCTCCCCTCCCCTCCTCATCTCCTTCTCTCCCCTCCCCCATCTCCTTCTCTCCCCCTCCCCTCATCTCCTTCTCTCCCCTCCCCTCATCTCCTTCTCCCCTCCCCTCATCTCCTTCTCTCTCCTCCCCCCATCACCTTCTCTCTCCTCCCCCCATCTCCTTCTCTCTCCTCCCCCCATCTCCTTCTCTCCCCTCCCCCCCATCTCCTTCTCTCCCCTCCCCTCATCTCCTCTCTCCCCTCCCCCATCTCCTTCTCTCCCCTCCCCTCATCTCCTTCTCTTCCCCTCCCCTCAATCTCCTTCTCTCCCCTCCCTCATCTCCTTCTCTCCCCACCCCCCATCTCCTTCTCTCCCCTCCCCCCATCTCCTTCTCTCCCCTCCCCTCATCTCCTTCTCTCCCCTCCCCCATCTCCTTCTCTCCCCTCCCCCATCTCCTTCTCTCCCCTCCCCCCATCTCCTTCTCTCCCCTCCCCTCATCTCCTTCTCTCCCCTCCCCCCATCTCCTTCTCTCCCTCCCCTCATCTCCTTCTCTCCCCTCCCCCATCTCCTTCTCTCCCCTCCCTCCATCTCCTTCTCTCCCCTCCCCCCATCTCCTTCTCTCCCTCCCCATCTCCTTCTCTCCCCTCCCCTCATCTCCTTCTCTCCTATCTCCTTCTCTCCCCTCCCCTCATCTCCTTCTCTCCCTCCCCTCATCTCCTTCTCTCCCCTCCCCACATCTCCTCTCACACCAACTCCCCACACTATCAATCAATCCCTCTCTCCCTCCCCACCATCTCCTCTCTCCTCCTCCCCTCACCCCACTCCACCCACCCAACACCTCAACACACTCTCAACTCCCCACACACACTCAACCCCACCCCACCCAACCTCCATCAACCCCTCACCCTCACTCCTCACTCACACCACCCCAACTCACACAACTCACACCTCCCCCACACACCAACACACACCACCCCCAACACAAACCCCTCCCCAACTCAACACACCACCCCCATCACCACTCTCCCCTCCCCATCTCCTTCTCTCCCCTCCCCCATCTCCTCTCTCCCTCCCCCATCTCCTCTCCCCTCCCCATCTCCTTCTCTCCCCTCCCCCATCTCCTCTCTCCCTCCCCTCATCTCTTCTCTCCCCTCCCCCATCTCCTTCTCTCCCCTCCCTCATCTCCTCTCTCCCCTCCCATCTCCTTCTCTCCCCTCCCCCTCATCTCCTTCTCTCCCCTCCCCCATCTCCTTCTCTCCCCTCCCCTCTCCTCCCCATCTCCTTCTCTCCCCTCCCCCCATCTCCTCTCCCCCCTCCCCCCATCTCCTTCTCTCCCCTCCCCCATCTCCTTCTCTCCCCTCCCCTCATCTCCTTCTCTCCCTCCCCTCATCTCCTTCTCTCCCCTCCCCTCATCTCCTTCTCTCTCCTCCCCCCATCTCCTTCTCTCCCCTCCCCTCATCTCCTTCTCTCTCCTCCCCTCATCTCCTTCTCTCCCCTCCCCCCATCTCCTTCTCTCCCCTCCCCTCATCTCCTTCTCTCCCCTCCCCCATCTCCTTCTCTCCCCTCCCCTCATCTCCTTCTCTCTCCCCTCATCTCCTTCTCTCCTCCTATCAGCTGAGCCACTGGGGGAGGAAGGGGGGGGGGGCGAGGCCTACACTGCGAGTGCTCCACCCTCGGCCCCCCCCCACCCCCATGTAACCGGCGTGGGGTTAGTGGTGGGGGAGAGGAGCAGGACCACACCTCAAAGTCTGTCTCTGCGACCCCTCTGTCAGAAAAGATTACCACGTCCCTGTGTGACTGCTCCTGCACGGATTATCTTTTATGTTTACACATTCCTCTGCTGGCTGAAAACATGGATTTCAGAAATTGTTGCCGTGTTAAGAAAAAAGAAAATTCCAAGCAGCTAATCGTGTGATCTGAGATCTCACCGTGGAACGTTTGGGTTATTGTGACCCTCGGGTTAAGGCCCTGGCCCACTTTCACCCGGGTTTGTCAATAAAAGTAACAGGCGTGCTTCTACACAGTCCTCGAGTGGAGTGCGGCCTAGCTCGCTCTCTGGGTGGATCAGATTTCAGAAAAAAACATTCCTGAAGGAAGGTGCTGTCAGGTTTCTCTCCATCTCCCCTTCCTTTTCCCTTCCTGGTTATCTCTCCCCTCCCCCCCACCCCATATCCTTCTCTCTCCTCTCCCCATCTCCTTCTCTCTCCCCTCCCCCATCTCCTTCTCTCTCCTCTCCCCATCTCCTTCTCTCTCCTCTCCCCATCTCCTTCTCTCTCCCTCCCCCATCTCCTTCTCTCTCCCCTCCCCCCCATCTCCTTCTCTCTCCTCTTCCAGCTTCTCTCTCCCCTCCCCCATCTCCTTCCCACTCCCCTCCCCATCTCCTTCTCTCTCCCCCCCCATCTCCTTCTCTCTCCCCCCGCCATCTCCTTCTCTCTCCCCCCCCCCATATCCTTCTCTCTCCTCTTCCAGCTTCTCTCTCCCCTCCCCCATCTCCTTCTCACTCCCCTCCCCCATCTCCTTCTCTCTCCCCTCCCCCATCTCCTTCTCTCTCCCCTCCTCCATCTCCTTCTCTCTCCCTCCCCCATCTCCTTCTCTCTCCCCTCCCCCCCCATCTCCTTCTCTCTCCTCTTCCAGCTTCTCTCTCCCCTCCCCCATCTCCTTCCCACTCCCCTCCCCATCTCCTTCTCTCTCCCCCCCATCTCCTTCTCTCTCCCCCCGCCATCTCCTTCTCTCTCTCCCCCCATATCCTTCTCTCTCCTCTTCCAGCTTCTCTCTCCCCTCCCCCATCTCCTTCTCACTCCCCTCCCCCATCTCCTTCTCTCTCCCCTCCATCTCCTTCTCTCTCCCCTCCTCCATCTCCTTCTCTCTCCCCCCCCCATCTCCTTCTCTCTCCCCCCGCCATCTCCTTCTCTCTCCCCTCCCCATATCCTTCTCTCTCCTCTTCCAGCTTCTCTCTCCCCTCCCCATCTCCTTCTCACTCCCCTCCCCCCATCTCCTTTTCACTCCCCTCCCCCCATCTCCTTCTCTCTCTTCTTCCTGCTTCTCCCCCCCCATCTCCTCCTCTCTCCGCTTCCCCATCCCCTTCCCCCATTTCCTTCTCTTCCCTTTCCTCGTCTCCATCTCCGTCCTTTTTCCTTCCTGCTTCTTTCTCCCTTTCTCCTTATCTCCTCCCTTTCCCCGTCTCTTTCTCTGCCCCTATCTCCTTCGCCCGTTTCCATTCCCATGGGCTTTCTCAAGCCCCTTCCCCATGCTTTGTCCCCGTGCCGTTTCCCCATTGCCCTTTCCCCGTCCCCCTTTTCCCGTCCCCTCCTCCCTCTCCCCACGCCCTGTTTCTGAGTGATGAATCTGCATCAGCAGCTGTACGATCCCAGAGCCCAGCTCGAGCTCAGCCAATACCCACAGCAACTGGTTTTTCTTCAATGTCTGGGAGCAGGTGGAGTAAGACAGCAGCTTTGCTCCAAGTGTGTGGGTAATTTTTTTTGTTTTCTCTTTTAATCAAACAGCCTCTGCCCTTCGCCTGCAGACGCTGACTCAGACTGGGGGACGATTCTGCAGGCACCAGGCGACCTCCAGAACAGGAGGCCGAGCAGCACGAGTCAGCAGCCTGTTTGACTGTGGGGGAGGGGGGGGGTGATTACAACTGAGCCTGACCCCCGCTTTCCTCATCCACCTCCATATACGTTCCAGCAGGGGTCACTAGATAGCGATCAGGGGCTGATTCCCCCCCCACTGCCCCGATCCCAGGGTAGCTGAGGCCAATTGTAGCAGGCTCTTGGCTCGGTGGGTAGCACTTGTGTCTCTAAGTCAGCTGGTCATGGGTTCGAGCCCCCACTGCATGGACTTGAGCATAAAAAGCAGGCTAACGCTCCCAGCGCAGTACTGAGGGAGTGCTGCACTGTCGGAGGAGCCCTCTTTTGGATGAGACGCTAAGCTGAGGTCCTATCTGCCCTCTCGAGTGAAAGATCCCATGGCCACTATTTCGAAGACGAGCAGCAGAGTTCTTCCCCGGCGTCCTGGCCAATATTTATCCCTCAACCAACATCAATAAAACAGATTATCTGGTCACAGCTGTTTGTGTGACCTTACTGTGTGCAAATTGGCTGTGTTTCTTACATGACCACACTTCAAATGACCGTAAAGCGCTTTGGGATGCCCTCAGGTTGTGAAAGGGGCTATATAAATGCAAGTTCTTTCTTTTTACCAGGGATGGAACCCTGGACTTCACAGGTCTGGACGGTACAATATCACATCAAGCAGTGCATTCACCAATCAGGCCCACAGGAAAGCTGTGATCATACTTTCCAACACAATTTACACCATTGCGATGTGTCGTCATGAACGACTGGCTGAGTCCCCGCAATAGTCTTAGTGGGTAAAAGCACTGCCCAGTGAGTCATGCAAACCAGGACAATCCCGTGTTGAGTCTCAGCTCTGATAGTTGGGGCACTATCATTAGCCTCTCAACACCCATACTGAGGGAAGAAGAAAAAATGGCAGCCAAGGTTCCTGCTCCCAATCACAACCTGGGGGACCCTCCTTCTGGAAAGTGTCCGTGTTTGGGCACCGGGTGAGCGCAGGATTGAGCTCAGCTGTGATGAGCCCCCACGGTCGAATTGCCCACGATGCTCATGCATCAAGAATGGCCGTTTGGACAAAGCATCAGTGGGTGGCTTGTGCCTGAGGAGAGGAGGGAGAAATCTGAGGGGGGAAAGAAAGGTTTTAGTCATTTTAATAATGGCGTAGCCCCTTTAAAATCGCTTTAGTTGGGCTGACGTTACATCTCCTTCAAACACGGCAGTGACATGACATCCAACTCTGTAGAGATAAATGTGCCAATTGCTTCTGTTAGAAGCTGCTTGTCACCTGACAGGTAATTTCTCTCTTAGCCTCCAACCTCTCTGTCTCCATCTTTCTTTTTTCCGCGTTACCGACACAACTACAACTTGCAATTAATAAACGGTGAAAACCCATCCCAAGGCCCTTCACAGATAGGTGTGGAGGAAATCCGGCTCGGAGCCAGGAGGGAAGAGACCAGATGAAATGACTGACAGCTAGGTCGAAGAGATGGCTTTTAAAAAGGTGGAGAGAGAGTGAGAAGGAGGTTAAAAAGGTTTGTGAGGGAGTCCCAAAGAGTAGGACTGAGGTGACGAAGAGAAATGGGGAGTGAGGGGGGGGGGGGGTGGGGGATGTACAGAAAGAGGGAGTGTGGGCATCAGAAGAATGGAGCATTCCGGAAGGGAGATAGGGTTGGAGGGGAACGATAGAAAGACTTGCATTTATATAGCGCCTTTCACAACCCCAGGACCGTCCCAAAGTGCTTTGCGGCCAATGAAGTACTTCTTGAAGTGTAGTCACTGTTGTAATGTAGGAAACGCGGCAGCCAATTTGCGCACAGCAAGATCCCACAAACAGCAATGTGACAATGATCAGATAATCTGTTTTAGTGATGTCGGTTGAGGTATAACCATTGGCCAGGCCATCGGGGAGAACGCCCCTGCTCTTCTTCGAACAGTGCCGCGGGATTTTTTACGTCCACCTGAGAGGGCAGACGGGGCCTCGGTTTAACGTCTCATCCAGAAGACGGCAGCTCGGACAGCGCACTTGGGTTGCCACGAATGGCCAGGGAATGGAACAATCGTCAAGGATTGCTGCCTTCAGGACGGAAAGGGCAAAACTAAAAGGGGAAAAAAGTCATCAAATCAGATTACATCAGCAACTTGGAGGCTTCCAGTGATATCGGCTTAGCAACAGCGATATCACTGGAAGCCTCAGCTCCAATTGGAAGAAGATGTGAAGAGTTCAAGGGATTATGGTTCAGTCTATTTCAGGCTAATAGTCAGAGGCAGAACATGCCGGCATTGAGGGGATTGGACGATTAGAGACTGGGCCTTCACCTCAGGGACCTGGGTTTAAATCCAGCCCAGACTGAGGAACGAGAGCTTCCTCCACATTGGCCCTACAAGAGATGGGTTTGGGCAGTCTCATCCCAGCCCCGGGACTCTTGATGCTTTTGGCCTCTATATCAAAGAAATATCAAGAGCTTTCTGTTCTTTTTCAGGAGGTTCTATGAATAGCCAACCCCAATATATTAAATTTGCCATGTAAGTCACACACTATTTCTTTGGGCTCCATGATTCTGTGACGCACTGTCACCCCTGCAGCTGCCCATTTACACCATTAAATGGAGCTTCATTACACCATGCCCCCACACCTATACCTACAGCATCACTACTGCACTCTGAGGGGAATTCACTGTCCTGACTTTCTGTGGGCAACTCCAGGGGAAATCCATTAGTGAGCTCACAATTCTCCCTCACAGTCTTCCAGAATGTTCTGCAGATCTCGTTTCAAGGCCATCAGTGAATGGAGAAAAAAACACAGCTCGGGAGATCTGGATTAGGCCGTGAGCTTGATATTAGGCCTTCATTTTCCTAATGTCTGTCCTACTCCAAGGAATTCTGGGCAGTAGGAGGCATCCTACTCATGGGCTGAGAGGGGAAATTTTATTCCGAGCAGTCCCACTGCCAACGTTTCCTTTCGGCCGATGATCGGTGACCCCCCACCGCCCCGACTTAGGGGAAAGGGAGACAGTGATATCAGTGAGTTGAGCTATCACTGAGGTCTCAATGGGTTAATCAGGTCTGTCACCACTGGTGTGAGAGATCTTCGGTTGCTAGCCCTATACCTGAGGCATCGTCTGTCACATGGGCCCCCCCCGGGAGAGCCAAGCGGCATTAATTTATTCTCCTTTCCCGTCTGCTGTGCTTTCTTTGCTCTCTTTCTGGTTTCCACCTCCCTTTCGGTGTACTCCTCCCTCTCTCTCTCTCCGTGTCCCGCCTGTCAGTGGTATTTACCTTCACCCTCCTGTGATGCAGTGCGATCCCAGCCCTCAGGAAGGAGGGAGTCTCCCGGCCAATGCAGGGGGTGCCGGTGAGCAAGGGATAAAGCCAGCTAACCGGCTCCACACTGTAAGGGCGCAAGCAGAGCCAAGTAACACGCCAGGCTGCAGCAAATAAGGCAGTCCTTTCCGAAAACGTGACCTCAGAATGACCTTCCCGGAGGATTCCTTTCTTTCACTGCATTTCCTCATTTGCCGTGTATACCTCGCTCTGTCCATTAACCATAAGGGAAACACCTCTAAAAGAGACAAGGGAAAGGTGCTCGACTCACTAGGAACAAAGCGTCCACAGAGCTTCGGCAAATGGACTTAAGAGCTGCCTGGTTTTCTGTCAGAATGCTACCAGCCAAACCAAAACCACACTTAGGAGTGAGGGTGAGCTTTTGCGGGGGAGGTGGGGTGGGGGTGATGGAGTTTATGAGGGAAAGAGCGAGGGAGAAAGGGGAACGAGGAGTGGGGTTGGAGGGACAGAAAGAAAGGAGGGGGAAGGAAAGAGGGAAGCAGACCGAGAAAAAACAGGAGAGCGAGAAAGGAAAAGAAAGGGGAGAGAGAGAGAGAGAGAGCAAACGGAAGAGGGGAAAGAAAGAGAGTACAAAGAAAGGAATAGAGAAAAGAAGAGGAAAACATTTCGGAGTTGGGATGCGCTTTGGGGAAAAGAAAGGTGGAATGTGTGAGGGAAAGAGCGAGGGAGAAAGGGAAGAGAGGAATGGGATTGGAGAGAGAGAAAGGACAAGAGAATGAGGGGGAAGGAAAGCGGGAATCAGACTGAGACAAAAGGGAGAGATAGAAAGAAAATGAGAGCGAGAAAAGGGAAGAAGGGAAAGAGGGAGACTAAAAAGAAAGATAATGAGGAATAGAGAAAAGGAGAGAAAGAAAACTGAGAGCAAGAAGTGAAAGAAACAGAAATTAGGAGAGACACATTGTGGGAAATTAAAAGGGGAGCTCGCTCAACTTAACTCAACCCAATCACATTTTAATTAATTTTTTTACTCTCAATTGAGCCTGTGGGTCGCGACCCCGCTGTGCGACACACGCCAGGGATCAGAGCCAATACGTCATGCGTTCCCGGCTTCTGCTGTGGCCCCGGGGAGGGGCGGAGTAAGGAGTCTGTGACAGCAGTGTTTCTGAGAAAGCCGCACACTCAGATTTGCAAAACATGCACTTCTGAGTAATATTTAGAGGGGGCTGAGGCGTCCTGCACCCTCTCACGCACGCACCCATAAAAACGAGCAGACACACCCACTATATAAATGCACGCTGTTGTTATTATTTTACAGCAATCCCCATCAACTCAATTGTGGGGAGACCCAGATTTAAATCCGAATGTTACTCATCGGTGTCAGTGAGACATCTCTGCAACCGTCCCTTGCTGCAGCCTCAGTAACACTGATCAGAGAGCTGGGTGAAAGCTCCCGCTGGTAGACGTCGGTTGTTAAATGCTCGGTGCAGCGCTGAACTGACCAGGAATAGGCCCTCGTTTGATCCCCAGGTCTGTTCTGAGTCGGCACGATTTCAGCAATCGGCCTCAGTGCGCCACGCCGAGCGAGCGAGGGGACGTGTCAGCCAGCGCGGCTGCTCCTGATCATCATCCACCTGAAAGGCGGACGAACCCCAGCGTCAGGTGAGGGCAGGGTCATACATTGCCGTGATGCCATCCACAGTCGAATAGTCGGCCAGCATTGCCTGGGCTCGCACAGGAAGAATGGCAATGTGGGCACCACCACCACAACAACAACTTGCATTTATATAGCGCCTTCAACGTAGGAAAACAGCCCAAGGCGCTTCATAGGAGCGTAATCGCACAAAACAATGACACCGAGCCACATAATGAGATATTCGGACAGGTGACCAAAAGCTTGGTCAAAAAGGTAGGTTTTAAGGAGCAACTTAAAGGAGAGAGAGGCGCAAAGGTTTAGGGAGGGAATTCCGGAGCTTCGGGCCTAGATCGCTGAAGGCACGGCCGCCAATGGTGGAGCGAAGGGAATGCGGGATGCGCACGAAGCCAGAGTTGGAGGAGCGCAGAGATCTCGGCGGGTTGCAGGTCGCTGGAGGGAGGAACTGTGCCCCGGCAAGGAATCAGGAGAAACGGGGAGGGAAACTGGAAGGGAAACGATGTGAAATATAATTATGTTTATTTATGTAGCCCTTTGAAATAAAAAAAAAAACCAGGCAACAAAACGGTGAGCGCTCCCCATCTGCTTCGTATCGACGGTCTTGCTGTGGAGATGTCGCCTGCGCTGGTCGGTGTCGCTGCTGTCAGCCTCTCGCATGGTTTCTGCACAGATGTGCTGGATTGGCAGTGTCAGGCCCAGCTGGTCCGATGGCAATCCATTGTTGTCAAGAACGACAGGCCTGTGTGATCTCATGGGACTTGGCGCGGGGGGGGGGGAGGGGGAGATGATTGTGTCTCGAATATTAATTGCTCCAAACAGTCTGCTCCCATGTAAGACACGGTAACTTGGTAAAGGAGAATCCTTCAAAGCTGGCAGTGCGTTACAAAGGCTGGTAATCTCTTAAAACACGATTAACACTCAACAGACTCTTGAGCCTGCAAGCTGCTGTGGGTGTTGCTGTCTTACCATGCTCTGAGCAAACTCCTCTGCTATTTTAACAGAAGCGTTGAAGGTTTAAATTAAATGGAGAAAAATTTAATACAGAGTGTTTTTCATGCAATAATATGTATGAATAACACGACAGTGACTACATTTCAGAAGTACTTAATTGGCTGTAAAGTACTTTGGGATGTCCTGGAGGTGTTGAAAGGCGCTATATAAATGCAAGTCTTTCTTTGAGAAGAGCGAGGCGGAAAAGTTTAGGGAGGGAATTCTTTCTTCCCTCATCAAATATATTTAATAATACAGCCATTTCCAGGCTTTAATTATTTTTAATACCAGTCAATCGGCTATATTGTTGCACATGGGGAGTAAAGACCAATGAAGTGGGGTTAGAGGGCAAAGGATCACTGGATCCAGGATAGCACTCGTAATTCAGTCCTCATTTTAAAATTGTACTTTCGGCCCTTATGTTTGTACATCCAATGTAAATACCCACAGTCACACTTACAATGGAAACTGCCTATGTAAACTTGTCATGCTGTAATTACGCCCTCCCACCAGTGTTGGCGCTGCAGCTGAGAGGAAGTTATAATTGGAGTGACGGGTTTACCTGAGCAGTTTCCATTATAAATGTTTACATAGGAATTTATAATGGAACAGCTGACAGGAAATGCAGGATTTTTAACATATACAAATATTTTTAAGCGGACGCAATGTTTCACAAATAAGTTTATTTTAGTTTAAAGGGCGAGAACTGTCATGTGATATTTTCACTGTGACGGTGTCACACACGAGTAACAAGATGCCAGGATTGATATTCTTCGTCTGTGTGGGTGTGCACAAACAAGTAAGATCTGTCAAATGACTTTTCATGCAAATGATGCCTCCTCTCCTCTCTACAGGTGCCTGCAGCCCTCCAGTACCTCACCCAACTGGCCATGTATGAGCCTGGACAGTGAATGACAGACTATTCGACCATGGGGAGAGGGAGTTCACAGCTGAGCCTGTTCCTGTCCTCATCCAATGTACCCGCACCCCCCCACCCCTCCCCTCACCCCCACCAACACACGCTCTTCAGCAGGGGCCACTGAATAGCGATCAATTGCAGGAATACTGGCTGATTTAAAATTCTCACCCTCGTGTTCAAATCTCTCCATAGCCGCGCCCCCTCCCTATCTCTGTAACCTCCTCCAGCCCTCAACCCTCCGGGCTCTCTGCGCTCCTCCAATTCTGGCCTCTTGCGCATCCTCCGATTTCCTTCGCCCCTCCATTGGCGGCTGTGCCTCTTTTAAGACGCTCCTTAAAACCTACTTCTTTGACCAAGCTTTTGGTCACCTGTCCTAATATCTCCTTATGTGGCTCGGTGTCAATTTTTGTTTGATAATCGCTCCTGTGAAGCTCCGGGGATGTTTTACTACGTTAAAGGCGCTATATAAATGCAAGTTGTTGTTGACGATATTTCCCCTCTGAGGTCTAGGATACTGAGGCCAAGTGTAGCACCTTGACCAGGCCCCTCCCTCCTCAGCCCAGACCGGACCTTTCTATTCTGTGTGGCTCAATGAGTCAGAAGATTGTGGGTTCAGGTCCCACTCCAGAGACTTGAGCACATAATCTAGGCTGACCACTCCCAGTGCAGTACTGAGGGAGTGCTGCACTGTTGGAGACACCGTCTTTTGGATGAGATGTTAAACCGTGGCCTCGTCTGCTCTCACAGGTGGACATAAAAGATCCCTTGGCACTATTCAAAGAAGAGCAGCAGAGTTCTTCCTGGTTTTCTGGCCAATATTTATCCCTCAACCAACATGACCAAAACGGATTATCTGGTCATCATCACATTGCTGTTAGTGGGATCTTGCTGTGCGCAAATTGGCTGTCACCACATTTCCCTACATTACAACAGTGACTACACTTTTAAAAAAGTACCTCATTGGCTATAAAGCGCTTTGGGACGTCCTGTGGTCAGGAAAGGCGCTATATAAATGCAAGTCTTTCTTTATTTAGTAACAAAACCAGTGGGAGAGCTATACATTCTATTCCCCATTTATAACATGGAGCAGGTCCCACAGCCCTCGGCAATCACATTTTCTCCATGGCCGCTGTCAATAATTTTCTGTAACCTGAGGGACGAGGAGGGAGGCACATTCAGCAAGACCATTCCACAGTCTGTCCAACCCTCCCGGCCAGCCCCTTTCCCCCCGCAACGCCCCATGCTCCCCCACAGCACGCGATCCATGCAGCGGCTTGTAAAAAAAAAACAATCGCGGCAGACAGCGAATATTGGTCGGCTATTCGGCCACGGGAGGGGGCGCGAGCCTGCTCCTATCCTCGCAACAAAACACTAAATGTTTGGACAGAAGTATGAAGTTGGGAGGACCGGGGGGGGGGGGGGCAATCCTGCACCTGCATGAGTCCGATTGGCCCCTCAGGGGTGCGATCCCAGACAACGATGGCTGGATGAAAATTACTGCTGATGGGCAAAATAAAATGATCACGACAGCGATTAACAAAGTGAATTACGATTGAAGACTAAACACACATGTGCAGCAATTAAGCTCGATGTGGGATTCACTTTTGTGTATAATTATTTAAAGCCTCTCCGTTTTCGGAACAGAAAATAATTTAACTCGTGGAGGGCTGCGCTGAGATCCAAGAGAAAGTCCAGTTTAGCTCTCTTCTCCCGAAGGGCTGGCTCGAGCTGGGGCACGGCTCCGCAGGCACTGGCTGCACCTGGACCATCCTTCACGCGGGAGGCTGGCCAGCGAGCGTTGGCCGGCTATTTTACCGTGGGAGGCATTGCGGCCAAACCTGATCCACACGTGCACATTGCAATAGGAATTAGGTGGCAATCAGGAGTGAAAGGTCGAACTTTCCCCCACCACCCCGCCCAGTTACACAGTGAGTAACCCTTGCCCTGCTGAATAAACAGGAACTCTGTCCAGTTACACAGTGAGTAATCCTTACCCTGCTGAATAAACAGGAACTCTGTCCAGTTACACAGTGAGTAATCCTTACCCTGCTGAATAAACAGGAACTCTGTCCAGTTACACAGTGAGTAATCCTTACCCTGCTGAATAAACAGGAACTCTGTCCAGTTACACAGTGAGTAACCCTTACCCTGCTGAATAAACAGGAACTCTATAGAGTTACACAGTGAGTAACCCTTACCCTGCTGAATAAACAGGAACTCTATAGAGTTACACAGTGAGTAACCCTGACCCTGCTGAATAAACAGGAACTCTGTCCAGTTACACAGTGAGTAATCCTTACCCTGCTGAATAAACAGGAACTCTTCCATCACTGATTGGGAATTTCAGCTCATTGCTCAAACACAACATGGCGAAGGCGGACGTCTTCTTGCTACAATGCAGGCTGCACTCGGCCTGTGATTCTTAGTTTTGTGAAACTCACTGGATAATGGCCCAGATTTTGCTGTCACAGTGACGGTGAGACTAATGGTGTTGGCCGTTATTTATACACAAATGATACAGCAACTTATGGAGAGAAGCAGGTGCGCGGTTAAATTCAAAAATCCAAAAGTTGCTGTCCGAGACACGCCCCTCCGCCATTAGCTTCACGAAAACGGCATCTCGTCGTCTGCCTCACGGTTGAAATGCACAGAGCGGTGTGACGTTGCTGGATTTGCGCGGTAGACACGAACTAAACTCACCGCAGAAAGTTAAGTCTTGTCCTTTTCAGTCTAACAACCCTTTTAACGGCGTGATAGAATCATAGACTCGTAGAAGGTTACAGCACGGAGGGAGGCCATTCGGCCCATCGAGTCCGTGTGTTAATTACTGCCAGTTAACCTCTCTCACACTGAAAATTAACTATTACAAGTGCGGAGTCTCATTCCTTCAGGTTTTAATTGTTGTTGGAGATATTAAAAATGTAAAATTTTACATGTGATTTTTTTTTAAACCGTTCCTTTTTCTTTCTTAATCCAATCTTTCTTTCCCTCTCTTTTTGTGCCTGATTTGATATTCATTCCAACTTACACTTCCTTCTCAGTCCTCGCACTGTTTATTTCCCAATCCTTTAACCACATTAGTTAAGGAGATACCCAGTTGCTTGCCCTGTTCACTCAGGTCCAAGATGCCCGGTTTCCCTCGCTGCGACGTTACCAGCTCGCACTTTCAGCAACTTGCCACGCAAATAATTTTATAAACCTAAACAGGCAAGAGCAAGTCTGACTAACGGCAGGTGCCATTAGATGCCCTGCTACAGCACGTTACGGCCCATTCTCTATTTTAACCAAGAGTCTGTGAATAGTTACCTTGCAAATGTACAAACTGGACACGTCGTACCCAGAATGGACTCAGATTGGACACTGCACAATGACCGAGCACACACTGATCTCACTCAGAACGCACTTTCAAAATGGAGGCAACAGCAAACCCTTTGAGTTTGACGCGCGTTAAAAGGCGACAGCTGAGATTCATCATTGTAAAAAATGTTTAATGAAACAATATATCTCTGGCTCCTTTGAACACGGTGTAGCGATGTCTCAGTTTTACTTACCAACTGTCTCCCCTCCTCAGTCATTGACTCACAGGCACTGGTTGCCCATTTTTCCATTTTTGAGTTTGGGCAATGATGGCTATTTGGCCACATGGGGCATCGCAGCGGAGCCCGACCCTATCCTCACCCAATATCCGGTTCGCATTCACTTTCCAGCAGGGGTCGCTGACACAGTGATCTGGACTGGGAATCTTGCTTCATTTATCCCTTCTATAACCTAGTACATGCTGAGACTAGTTGTCCCAACTTGGAGATCACTGACCACAGCACAGAGCGGGGATCTAACCAGAGGACTTCTAATCTTCAAGGCTCAGTATTGGAGCAGTTTACCCACTGAGCGAGTTAACAGCTGTGTGCAGGCTTCACCCTGCCGTCCTTGACCTGCTCCCATCGTCAGTGGATGGCACTCTCACCTCTGAGAGTCAGAAGGTCGTGGGTTCGAGTCCCACTCCAGAGACTTGAGCACAAAATCCAGGCTGACACTCCCAGTGCAGTACAGAGGGAGTGCTGCACTGTCAGAGGTGCCGTCTTTCACATAAGATGTTAAACTGAGGCCCTCTCTGGTGGATTTTAAAAGATCCCATTTCAAAGAAGAGCAGGGGAGTTCCCCCTGGTATCCTGGCCAATATTTATCCCTCAGCCAACATCATTAAAACAGATCATTATCACATTGCTGTTTGTGGGAGCTTGCTGTGTGTAAATTGGCTGCCGCATTTCCTACATTACAGCAGTGACTGCACTTCAAAGGTAATCCACTGGCTGCAAAGCGCTTTGGGACATTCTGAAGTTGTGAAAGGCGCTATATAAATGAAAGTTCTTTCTTTTCCTAACTACAAATCACCAGCTCAGAAAGCTGCTGTTCTTTCCTCCCGTCCTCTCTTGAAGGCATCGTCTCTCCCTGGGATACGGTCCAGTGGGTGCTGCCCCCCACCCCCACCCCCCCCCCCGTGCCCCCACCCACTCCCAGCCTGAATGGTCAGCCTTGGTAAGTGACCGTTGGCAGGCTGGCCTGGCATGGGTGGAAATCACAGCTGTGACCGATGCGTGCAGGAGTCTCTGGGAAGCAATCATGGGCAGGAATATCCCAGTTCTCTAGCTCGGAGTGAGGGGGTCAGGGCGGGGGTGGAGGGGGGTTGTACTGAGGTCAACAGCAGTGCCTCTTGCTAATGCCTCAGCCAGGATCATTCCTGTATAGCACAGGCTGGCAATCAAATCTGGACCCTCCTGATCTGCACTATGGGGGATGGGAGGGAATGGAGAACGCTGATTCTTTTAAAATAACACTTTAAAATAATTGATGCAAAAAAAAATTGAAAGGCTGTCCTTACTTCTCCTAATGGGAAGTTAAATGGCAGCATTGGGAGGGCCCTTAAAACAAATAATCATCAAATTGCTACCTGCTCGCCCTCCGTTAATAACAGCTGCTGCCAGGCAGAACCGCTCAATTTATCTTCTGTCACCAAGAGCTGCACTGCTGAATGCAGAGAATTACCACAGCCCTCCCCTCCCCCCCCTCCCTCCCCCTCGTCAAGGAGAAGAAAGAAATCACGACCGGCACAGATTTACCCATTACCTGCTCAGGTTAGGGCCCGGGGCCTGCAGAACCCAACTCTCCATATTCAAGGCTCTGTTTCCAATCTCTTGCCTCACACCTGTGACAAACCAGGTAGTGCACACCATACAGGACACAAAGATGCTCATCAAAGGGGGGCCGCTGGTGTAGACTGTGCATTCGACCCAACCCCCCCCCCCACACAGAGACTGCCTGTCCCCAGCTCAGTTAGAGCTTAATCCAGGGTGAAACGCGCCTTCTGTTATGTCTCGTCAAGCAGTACCAGGTCAGATATAGTGTGGTTCAGGTCAGATACAGGGGGGAGTGTGGGTTAGATACAGGGGGGAGTGTGGGTCAGATACAGGGGAGAGTGTGGGTTAGATTCAGGGGGAGTGTGGGTTAGATACAGGAGAGAGTGTGGGTTAGATACAGGGGGGAGTGTGGGTTAGATTCAGGGGGGAGTGTGGGTTAGATTCAGGGGGGAGTGTGGGTCAGATACAGGAGAGAGTGTGGGTTAGATACAGGGGGGAGTGTGGGTTAGATTCAGGGGGGAGTGTGGGTTAGATACAGGAGAGAGTGTGGGTCAGATACAGGGGGGAGTGTGGGTTAGATACAGGGGGGAGAGTGGGTTAGATACAGGGGGGAGAGTGGGTTAGATACGGGAGAGAGTGTGGGTTAGATACAGGGGGGAGAGTGGGTTAGATACAGGGGGGAGAGTGGGTTAGATACGGGAGAGAGTGTGGGTTAGATACAGGGGGGAGAGTGGGTTAGATACAGGGGGAAGAGTGGGTTAGATACAGGGGGAAGAGTGGGTTAGATACAGGGGGGAGTGTGGGTTAGATACAGGAGAGAGTGTGGGTTAGATACAGGGGGGAGTGTGGGTTAGATACGGGAGAGAGTGTGGGTTAGATACAGGGGGGAGTGTGGGTTAGATACGGGAGAGAGTGTGGGTTAGATACAGGGGGGAGTGTGGGTTAGATACGGGAGAGAGTGTGGGTTAGATACAGGGGGGAGAGTGGGTTAGATACAGGGGGAAGAGTGGGTTAGATACAGGAGAGAGTGTGGGTTAGATACGGGAGAGAGTGTGGGTTAGATACAGGGGGGAGAGTGGGTTAGATACAGGGGGAAGAGTGGGTTAGATACAGGAGAGAATGTGGGTTAGATACGGGAGAGAGTGTGGGTTAGATACAGGGGGGAGAGTGGGTTAGATACAGGGGGAAGAGTGGGTTAGATACAGGAGAGAGTGTGGGTTAGATACGGGAGAGAGTGTGGGTTAGATACGGGAGAGAGTGTGGGTTAGATACAGGGGGGAGTGTGGGTTAGATACAGGGGGGAGTGTGGGTTAGATACAGGGGGAAGAGTGGGTTAGATACAGGAGAGAGTGTGGGTTAGATACAGGAGAGAGTGTGGGTTAGATACAGGGGGGAGAGTGTGGGTTAGATACAGGGGGGAGTGTGGGTTAGATACAAGGGGGGAGTGTGGGTTAGATACAGGAGAGAGTGTGGGTTAGATACAAGGGGGGAGTGTGGGTTAGATACAGGGGGGAGTGTGGGTTAGATACAGGGGGGAGTGTGGGTTAGATACAGGGGGGAGTGTGGGTTAGATACAGGGGGGAGTGTGGGTTAGATACAAGGGGGGAGTGTGGGTTAGATACAGGGGGGAGTGTGGGTTAGATACAGGGGGGAGTGTGGGTTAGATACAGGGGGGAGTGTGGGTTAGATACAGGGGGGAGTGTGGGTTAGATACAGGGGGGAGTGTGGGTTAGATACAGGGGGGAGTGTGGGTTAGATACAAGGGGGGAGTGTGGGTTAGATACAGGGGGGAGTGTGGGTTAGATTCGGGGGGGGGGGGAGTGTGGGTTAGATACGGGGGGAAGAGTGGGTTAGATACAGGAGAGAGTGTGGGTTAGATACAGGAGAGAGTGTGGGTTAGATACAGGGTGGGGGGGGAGTGTGGGTTAGATACAGGGGGGAGTGTGGGTTAGATACAGGGGGGAGTGTGGGTTAGATACAGGGGGGAGTGTGGGTTAGATACAGGGGGAAGAGTGGGTTAGATACAGGAGAGAGTGTGGGTTAGATACAGGAGAGAGTGTGGGTTAGATACAGGGGGGAGTGTGGGTTAGATACAAGGGGGGAGTGTGGGTTAGATTCAGGGGGGAGTGTGGGTTAGATACAGGAGAGAGTGTGGGTTAGATACAGGGGGGAGTGTGGGTTAGATACAGGGGGGAGAGTGGGTTAGATACAGGAGAGAGTGTGGGTTAGATACAGGGGGGAGTGTGGGTTAGATACAGGAGAGAGTGTGGGTTAGATACAGGGGGGAGTGTGGGTTAGATACAGGGGGGGAGTGTGGGTTAGATTCAGGGGGGAGTGTGGGTTAGATACGGGGGGGAGTGTGGGTTAGATACGGGGGGGAGTGTGGGTTAGATACGGGGGGGAGTGTGGGTTAGATACAGGGGGGGAGTGTGGGTTAGATTCAGGGGGGAGTGTGGGTTAGATACGGGGGGGAGTGTGGGTTAGATACAGGAGAGAGTGTGGGTTAGATACAGGAGAGAGTGTGGGTTAGATACAGGGGGGAGTGTGGGTTAGATACAAGGGGGGAGTGTGGGTTAGATACAGGGGGGAGTGTGGGTTAGATACAAGGGGGGAGTGTGGGTTAGATTCAGGGGGGAGTGTGGGTTAGATACAGGGGGGAGTGTGGGTTAGATACAAGGGGGGAGTGTGGGTTAGATTCAGGGGGGAGTGTGGGTTAGATACGGGGGGGAGTGTGGGTTAGATACAGGGTGGGGGGGAGTGTGGGTTAGATTCAGGGGGGAGTGTGGGTTAGATACAGGGTGGGGTGGGGGGGGAGTGTGGGTTCACTGCTTCTGTGACATTTCCATTTCCCAAGCCAGCTAACCTGAATCGGATTGGCAATTAATGTTCACTAGTTATGACAAGCTCACGTGACAATAAACAATTGCCAGATTGTTATAAAAACCCAACTTGCCCACTAATGTCCGTCAGGGATGGGAACCTGCCTCCCCCACCTGGTCTGGTCTGCATGTGACTCCAGTCCCATGTGATGTGGTTGACATTAATGAAGGAAAAAAAAAGAAAGATTTGAATTTAAATACCGCCTTTCATGGCCTAAGGATGTGCAACCAATGAAATACTTTCCAAGTGTAGTCACTGTTGTAATGTAGGAAACGCGGCAGCCAATTTGCGCACAGCAAGATTCCACAAACAGCAATGTGATAAATGACTAGATAATCTGTGTTTTAGTGATGTTGGTTGAGGGATAAATATCGGCCCAGGACACCGGGGAGAATTCCCCTGCTCTTCTTCGAAAGAGTGTCACGGGATCTTCTACGACCGCCTGAGAGGGCAGACGGGACTTCGGTTCAACGTCTCATCCAAAAGACGGCACCTCCGACAGTGCAGCACTCCCTCGGTACTGCACTGGGAAGTGTCAGCCCAGATTAATGTCCTCAGGTCTCGGGAGTGGGACTTGAACCCGCGACCTTCTGACTCAGAGGCGAGAATGCCACCCACTGAGCCACGGCTGACACCCGACTATATGTAAGAAACGATCTTTATTTTTATGTAGCCGCAGGAGCGATACGGGCGAGTCAGCACCACTGAAAGTAAACCTTTGAGCGGACAGCTGATGAAAGGTCACACCCAAACATGCACCTGCCTTTTCCTCAACAATTCTAACTTCCGACAGCACCTTTGACCTAATGGAGGTTTATGCCTCCATTATAACAGTGGGCAGAGGAGTGTCACATCGGGTTACCAACTCTGGTTGGTCATATTCCTGAAGGTGTCATCACATGACCTCCAGCCTCCAACCACCTCGGCTTTCCCCATTGCCAATATATTTATAAATAATAAATGAAAGTATTCAAAGAAAATGAACAAAACGCACCATATTTTTTGATGCCCCAATGATTTTTCTCTCCTGGGTTTTGCTCGCAGCAGTGTCCTGGGGATTAATCTTTAATTCCTGGAGACTCCAGGACAATCCTGGAGGGTTGGCAACCCTTGTTTCCTATGAGCACAATAAACACTGGTGTTGCTATTATCACCAACAAGCACTTCTTGGCATCTTCGACCCCGCTTAAGTTTATTCTTTTTTGTACTGAAGTAAAAATCTTTGCACGTTACAATCATTCAGCAAAAAGAAATCGATGGGCTTAAAAACATGAGGACGCAGAATTTCGCTCTCTCAGGTGGACCTTACCAGCTCCCTCTCTCCTGGGGCTTGTAGTCTCTTATATACTCCTACTGATTCCCATCTCCCCACGGGCATTGGCTGCTCTGCCACAGATGGCACCGTGTCTCCCCTCGGTGACTCCGTCACGAGAGTGTAAACAAACCCAACACAGCTTTCAAAGCAGCAGAACGTAACTGGACTCTGGGATAAGGCCGCAAACAAGGCACTGGTTCCCTTCACGCGTCTGTGTCATTTTAAAAATAGCTAACTCAAATTCATCACCATTCCAACCTATTATATTTTCCCAGGAGCAATGACAAAGGTCAACTGAAAATTTCAAAGTTGAGATCGATAGATTTTTGTTAGGTGAGGGTATTGAGGGTTACGGAACCAAGGCGGGTAAGATGGAGTTAAGATGCAGATCAGCCATGATCGAACTGAATGGCTCGAGGGGCTGAATGGCCTACGCCTGTTCCTATGACAGGAATGCTGAAATAAAACCATGATGTGGAGATGCCGGTGATGGACTGGGGTTGACAATTGTAAACAATTTTACAACACCAAGTTATAGTCCAGCAATTTTATTTTAAATTCACAAGCTTTCGGAGGCTTCCTCCTTCGTCAGGTAAACGTTTACCTGACGAAGGAGGAAGCCTCCGAAAGCTTGTGAATTTAAAATAAAATTGCTGGACTATAACTTGGTGTTGTAAAATTGTTTACAGAAATAAAACCAGTTAATGATTTTCATACCAGGAGACATCTTCCTCTTCTTTAACCAGCTTCTGCAACCAGTCTGGTAGAAAATGCACCTTCACATAAGACAACAGCCAAACTTAACCCATAAAGTTCCTTTGAGCGATATGATTCGTTTTAGCAATGTATTTTTTAAACAGCTCATTTGTGACTTCTTTCGGGAGGGAAACGCTAAATAAACACTCTTGTAACTACACCTCTCAGAAGCCATCAGCTCATCTTAATACTTTCCTGCTTCAAATTCACGTGAGAGCGAGTTCTCATTGAATCTGAGAACGTTCAGTTGTGCCTTCAACTGAACTGATTGGTCCTGACAGTTCCAGACCCGCCTGCCACTCCCACAGGCCGCTTGGTGCCAGTCCAGTGGTGCTATTGGCAGAGATTTGGGAGCTGATTTCCCGGTTGCCCTCTTGGCCCATGGTTTGGTGTGTGGCACAGGGGAACTTAGAGAGGAAAGAAAATTTAACCAAAAAAAGGCTCCTAGAGAATTGAGAGCTTGCTGCTACCCGACTGCACTCAGCCCAGCCACAGTCCTGCCCAGCCCTGTCCAGCCACAGCCCAGCCATGTCCAGCCCAGCCCTGTCCAGCCACAGCCCAGCCATGTCCAGCCCAGCCCTGTCCAGCCACAGCCCAGCCATGTCCAGCCCAGCCACAGCCCAGCCATGTCCAGCCCAGCCACAGCCACAGCCCAGCCCAGCCCTGTCCAGCCCTGTCCAGCCACAGCCCAGCCCAGCCCAGCCACAGCCCAGTCCAGCCACAGCCCAGCCCAGCCCTGTCCAGCCACAGCCCAGCCCAGCCACAGCCCAGCCCAGCCACAGTCCAGTCCAGCCTCAGCCCAGCTGGGCAGGGTGGGAAAGGAGAACTGTGTGACACTGCTTTTCAAGAAGAGAGTCAACAACAGAAGCCAGCACACAATCTAACAAACATATAGAGCTCAGTGTCCCCGACTGAAATAAAGAGACATCCTGGTAATCAGGTGAGACGTGTACTGTTAGCCATGGTACTGAGCCAGACAGAAGGTCAGAGATTTGATCCCCAGTCTGAGGTCAGTTAGTTTATCTCACCAAAATATAGGAAGACAGAAAAAGGCTTGGAGAGTGGGCGAATAAATGGCATAAAAACTTCAATCTAGCGAAGTGTGCGGGGTCCATTTTGGTAGGAGGAATAAGGAGCTCACTTATCCTTGGAAGGTAAGGCCCTCCCTCTATCTTCTGTAACGTCCTCCAGCTCTACAACCATCCGAGATCTCTGCGCTCCTCCTATCCTGGCCTCTTGCCCCGATTTTCATCGCTCCGCCATTGCTTTTGGTCACCTGTCCTAACACCTCCTTATGTGACTCGGTGTCAAATTTTGTTTGACAATCCTCCCGTGAAGCGCCTTGGGATGTTTTATTACATTAAAGGCGCTATATAAATGCAAGTTATTGTTGTTGACTTGCAATCTAGAGGTTGTGAGTTAAAATTGCACAATGGCAAGTCATGAAAATAAATTCAATAGATCGGTAATTATTGGGCTGGCAACTGAAAAATAAAATGACCATGAAAGCTGGCCTACACATTGACGTTTAAACAATTACTACTTTATAAAATCACTGGTTAGGCCCCAGCTGGAGTATTGCGGCCAATTCAGGATACCACACTTTAGGAAGGACGTCAAGGCCTTGGAGAGGGTGCAGAGGGAGATTTACTAGAATGATACCAGGGATGAGGGACTTCAGTTATGCGGAGAGACTGGAGAAGCTGGAGAAGGTTAAGAGGAGATTTAATCGAGGTGTTCAAAATCATCAGGGGGTTTTAATAGAGTAAATAAGGAGAAACTGTTTCCAGTGGCAGGAGGGTCGGTAACCAGAGGACACAGATTTAAGATAATTGGCAAAAGAACCAGAGGGGGAGATGAGGAGAATTTTTTTTACGCAGCGAGTTGTTCTGATCTGGAATGCGCTGCCTGAAAGGGCGGTGGAAGCAGATTCAATAGTAACTTTCAAAAGGGAATTGGATAAATACTTGAAGAGGAAAAATTTGCAGGGTTGTGGGGAAAGAGCAGGGGGGAGTGGGACTAACTGGATCGCTCTTTCAAAGAGCCGGCACAGACGCAGTGGGCCGAATGGCCTCCTTCTGTGCTGTATGATTCTATGGTCAGATAACATGAGGTCAGGGCGACTAGAGATGGGCAATAAGTTTGGCCTTGCCGGCGTCACCCACATCCCAAGAACAAATAACAAAATACCTGGGAGAGGCTGGCCATGCCCCGGAGACTGTACCTCGGCCAGAGCCAGAGCCTTTGGAAGAGAAGAGAGGAGAGAGGAGAGGAGAGGAGAGGAGAGGAGAGGAGAGGAGAGGAGAGGAGAGGAGAGGAGAGGAGAGGAGAGGAGGGATGAAGAGGAAGGGAGAGAAGAGGAGGGGAGGGGAGGGGCAGGGAGAGGAGAAATGGAGAGGAGAAATGGAGAGGAGGGATAGAGAGGAGGGGAGACCAGGAGAGGAGGGATAGAGAGGAGGGGAGACCAGGAGGGGAGAGATGGAGAGGGGAGAGGAGAGGAGGGGCGGGGAGAGGAGGAATGGAGAGGAGGGATAGAGAGGAGGGGAGGCGAGAGATGGAGAGGGGAGAGGAGAGGCGGGGAGAGGAGGAATGGAGAGGAGGGATAGAGAGGAGGGGAGGCGAGAGGAGGGGAGAGATGGAGAGGGGAGAGGAGGGGAGAGGAGAGGAGGGGAGGGGTGGGGAGAGGAGGAATGGAGAGGAGCGATAGAGAGGAGGGGAGGCGAGGAGGGGAGAGATGGAGAGGGGAGAGGAGAGGCGGGAAGAGGAGGAATGGAGAGGAGGGATAGAGAGGAGGGGAGGCGAGAGGAGGGGAGAGATGGAGAGGGGAGTGGAGAGGAGGGGAGGGGCGGGGAGAGGAGGAATGGAGAGGAGCGATAGAGAGGAGGGGAGGCGAGGAGGGGAGAGATGGAGAGGGGAGAGGAGAGGAGGGGAGAGAAGAGGAGGGGAGGGGAGGGGCGGGAAGAGGAGGGGAGGGGAGAGGAGGGATAGAGAGGAGGGGAGTGGAGTGGAGAGGAGGAATGGAGAGGAGGGGAGGCGAGAGGAGGGAGAGATGGGGAGGGGAGTGGAGAGGAGGGAAGAGATGGGGAGGGGAGGGGAGGGGAGAGGAGAGGAGGGATAGAGAGGAGGGGAGGGGAGAGGAGAGGAGGGATAGAGAGGAGGGGAGTGGAGTGGAGAGGAGGAATGGAGAGGAGGGGAGAGGAGAGGAGGGAAAGATGGGGAGGGGAGGGGAGAGGATTGGAGAGAAGGCAATAAAAAAAAATCAGCAGAGTCACAGTTCAATATGGTGATCAGAGAGGGAGAAAATTACTCAGGCCTTTATCAATATTTTAATTAAATTCACAGGGGAGGCCAGGCTAATGAATCACACAAATTGCTTGGAATGAAGCACTGGCGAGCACTCGTTTGTTAATTTAAAAGGTTTCTAATCTCATCAGGCGCTGTTAATAAGGGCAGGATGCAAGTCAGAAAACAATCACATGCAGATACGAGCAGTGTGAAGTCAAGTGATTCTTTTCGGGTGGGGAGTCAATCGATTATATTATCATTTACTCGGGTAATTAACTGATTATTCCGATCATTAAAACCCAGCTTGCTGCTGAAATGTGTATCTGGTATCTTGTACTGTGATATCATTTTTTTTTGTGAAATCACAAATGGACATCAGGCCCCAAAAAGCTTCACCCTTTTTTGATAGATCAAACCCACCTTCTGAGCATATCTGTGAATCCCGCTCCTCTTCAGAAACACAACTAATTGCCTCTTGAATCTTTTTGTGCTGTCTGCTTCAATAATCTTCCCCGGTTACATAGTTCTCAACTCTGCTGTCATTTGGGTGAAAATAGTTCCCCTGGGATTTGAACTCATCACCACAGTGAGCAATTTGCCTGGATCAATGTTGTCAATGTCCCTTCGTAATCTTGGAAAACTTCAATTAGATCACTTCAAAATCTCCTCTTTTCCAAAGGAAACAAACCCAACTTCCTGATAATTTAAAATCCTGAGATCTAGAATCGTGTTTGTTCCTTCCCTCTGTCCCCTCTCAACTTGTATTCTGCCAGATGCTTCCAGCTTATCACGAGGGATATCTGTCACAGTGGTCAATCAGCAGTGCACAGAAGCATCAAGCAGTTTACTGATGCTTTGCTCACGAGGGGAAAATAGCCTTCCTGTGAGTAGCAGTATAGAGTAATCCAGATGGAGTCTGACCAATGTAGATATTCATTTATTATTACTTTAAAAGTCTTTGCATAACAAATACTTCCGGTAAGTGTCACACTTACTTCTTGTTGCACTTTTCCCTGTCACACTTAGCTGATAACACTCCTATTGTTGTAAAAAAGTGTATCTTCTGATTCCCCAAGAGCAATGCCACAGGAGATCTGTTTGCATAATATTAAAAAAAATGTACATATTCCTGGCTGTCATAGTTTAAAAGTTACACACTGTCTAAAGCAAATATTTGTGTCACACTTAAAAAAAAGAAACTTTCAGCATACACAAACTCTCCAGCAATAGTGCACACCAGAGCCACAGTGTCTGCCGCCTCTTCATCGACCTGACCTCACCGTCCTACATCAGGTCCAGTCTCACACTACGATCCCCACAGCTACTGTGCATTTATATAGCCCTGATGTCGAGATGCCGGTGATGGACTGGGGTTGACAATTGTAAACAATTTTACAACACCAAGTTATAGTCCAACAAATTTATTTTAAATTCCACAAGCTTTCGGAGGCTTCCTCCTTCCACACCGTTCACCTGAGGAAGGAGGAAGCCTCCGAAAGCTTGTGGAATTTAAAATAAATTTGTTGGACTATAACTTGGTGTTGTAAAATTGTTTACAATTTATATAGCCCAGTTAACGTCGAAAGACGTCCCAAAGTGCTTCACAACAGGGGGGGGGGGGGGAAGGATTTTAAAAAATGGACGCGAGCCAAAGGTGACGATGTTGGGAGTGGTGACCAAAAGTTTTGTGAGAGAGGGGAGGGGCGGTTTAAGGAGAGTCCTAAAGGAGGAGAGTAAGGTGGAGAGGCAGAGGGGTTTAGGGAAGGAATTCCAGTGTGAGGGACCTAGATGGCTAAGTGCACGGCCACCCATGATGGGATGAAGGGAAGGGGGACGTATAAACGACCAGAGTCAAAGGAACGGAGAGTTCAGGAGCAGGGGTGGGAGGTGGGGGAGGGAGGGGTTGTAGGTCTGGGGCACTGGATCCGATAACACTGTAGGTTTACAATGACCTATTTTTATATGTTTCAAAATAAAATTTATTCATAAAATTTGTAAAGATGCACACAGTACAGTTCAACAGTCCCGGTACAATCAATACAGTTACATGTCATACATTGTACATACAGTTCATGGTACCTTAGGGTGCCTCACTGCATTAGTCATTACAGGTTACAGTTACAGTACATTGTGTTACATTCATTTTACATTCTGCCCGAGGGTGTTTTTCCCTGATTCCAGCCCCTCGGTGTACCATGGAGGGAGGGCACTAAACGGTGGCCTTTCCCCATAGAGCCTTTGCGTAGGTCGCACCTCGCCTCAGTGCGTCCCACAGCACGTACCCCTGGACCTCGGAGTGTGCCAGTCGGCAGCACTCGATCGTGGACAGCTCCTTCAGCTGGAAGACCAGCAGGTTTCGGGCGGACCAAAGGGCCTCCCTCACCGAGTTGATGGTCTTCCAGCCGCAGGTGATATCTGTCTCGGTGTGCGTCCCAGGGAACAGACCGTAGAGCTCGGCGCCCTGTGTAACCGAGCTGTTTGGGATGAACCAGGACAGATACCAACGCATCTCTCTCCACACCCTCTGCGTGAAGGGGCAGTCCATCAGGAGGTGGGAGATGGTCTCCTCCCCGCCACAGCCTCGAGGGCAGCTTGCGGTGGCGCTGACATTCCGTGCGTGTTGGAAGGACCGCACTGGGAGGGTCCTTCTCACCACCATCCAGGCTACATCCTGGTGCCTTGTTGGTCAGTTCCGGCAACGAGACGTTCTGGCAAATGGCATCGACCGTCTGGTCGGGGAAGAAACCGATCGAGTCCACCGTAAACGTTCCTTGCAGGACTCTGAGAACGTTTCGTGTCGACCGCTGTCTGACGGCCTTGTGGTCGAAGGGGATCCATCTCAGGAACTTCTCCACCTGGGACAGGTGGGGAGGGAGGGGGGGGTGGACGGTCCAGCTGGACCAGACGTCCTGTGCCTGCTCGGCTATCGTGGCCAGACCCAGCCTTCTCAGTGTGTTGGGCAGGTAGAAACCCAGCGGGTCGTGACACTTGGTATTTGCATACTGGGGTTCTACACACATCCTGAGGCAGCCACACACAAAGGTGGCCACCAGGATCAGAACGGGGTTCAGGACGCTCTTCCCCCACCTTTGTCTGGGGGCTTGTACAGGGTGGCCCTGCGGACGCGTTCTACCTTGGACCGCCAGACAAAGTGGAAGATAGCTCGGGTGACTGTGATGGAGGAGTTGTGGGGAATGGGCCAGACCCTGGCCACGTAGAGCAACACCGCGAGTACCTCACACCTTATCACCAGGTTCCTGCTGGTTATGGAGAGGGATCGTCCCACCCACATACCAAGCTTTTGTTTGGCCTTGGCGATCCGCTCCTCCCAGTTCTTTGTGCAGGCCCCGGGCCCCCCGACCCAGATCCCCAGCACCTTCAGGTAGTCGGACCCGACGGTGAAAGGGACAAGGGACCGGGCCTTCCACCGGCCAAAGAACATGGCCTCGCTCTTATTTCGGTTCACTCTGGCTCCCAAGACCAGCTTGAAACGGTTGCAGGTGACCATCAGTGTGTGGACTGACTGCTGGTCGGAGCAGAAAACGGTGAACATCGTCCATGTACAGGGAGGCCTTAACCCGAGAGCCTCCTGCCTGGGATCGTCAACCCCCCCCCCCACCGATACCTGCGTCCTTCCTGATGGATGCAGCAAACGGCTCAATACAACATACAAACAAGACCGCAGAGAGAGGACAGCCCTGCCTGACTCCAGATCTGATTAGAAAGCTCTCCGACTCCCACCCGTTTATTAGAACTGCGCTATGGATGTCCGCGTAGAGCAGTCGGATCCAATCGCGGATTCCCTCCCCAAAATCCATTTTGGAGGGCACGTCCATCATGTACGTGTGGGATATTCTATCAAAGGCCTTCTCCTGGTCTAGGCTGATGAGGCAGGTGTTCACCCCCCCTGTCCTGTACATAGGCGATCGTAAACCTGAGCAGCGCAAGGCTATCAGAGATCTTCCTGCCGGGTACAGTACAGGTCTGATCCAGGTGGATCACCCACTCCAGAGCAGACTTGAGCCTGTTGGTGATGGCCTTAAGACAGAATCTTGTAGTCAACATTTAGCAAGGAAATGGGTCGCCAATTTTTGATTTCTTCCCTCTCTCCCTTCCGCTTGTAGATGAGGGTGGTCATCCCTTGCCTCATGGACCCTGACATGCTGCCTGTCAGAAGCAGACCCCTGTACACTTCCAGTAGGTCTGGGCCTATCCAGTCCCACAGAGCCGAGTACAACTCGATCGCTTCCGGGAGTTCTACTCTTCTCGAAGGACTGGACGGCCTTTGTCAGCTCGTCCAAGGTCAGTGGCCTATCCATGCTCTCCTGCTCGCTGTCCTCCAAAACTTCCATGATAGAGGACAGGAAGGTCTGGGAGGCCATGCTGACTGTGAGCTTTGTGTCGTACAGCCCGGCATAAAAGGATTTGCTGATCCTCAGTGGCCGAAGACGCCAGCGAGCTGTCTTCCTCTTTCAGGCTGCTGATCACAGAGGTCTCTCTGTACAGCTGCTGGAATAAGAAGTGCGAGCACTGCTCGCCCTGCTCCACGGAGCGGACTCTGGACCAGAAGATGATCTTTGAGGCCTTAGAGGCTGGCCCATCACCTCTCGGAGTTCCTCCCTGACATCGACCCCCATCGACTGCAGCTGGAGCAGATCCTGCACGCTTTTCTGGAGTTGTGACACTTCCCTCTGTCTCTCTCTCGCCTTCTGAACACCTTTGAGGATGAAGAACCTCTTGATGTTGGCCTTGATCGCTTCCCACCAGTGCATCGTGGAGTCAAAGAGGGGTTTCACTGTCCTCCAACCTATGTAATCCCTCTTTAGTTCCTCGATGTTCTCTGGGGTCAACGGTCTCGCGTTCAGCTTCCAGATCCCTCTGCCCGCCCTCTGGTCCTCCTGCGATTGACAGTCAGCCAGCAGAAGGCAGTGGTCAGAGAAGAACACCGGCTGGCTGTCGATGGATCTTGGGGACACAAAAAGGAAGTCTATCCTGGAACGATTGGACCCGTCTGGCCTGGACCAGGTGCATCTCTGCGGCGTTCCATCTGCAGGGTTGCTGAAGACGGAGCAAAGCTTTGCGTCTTTTACCACCTATATCAGGAGTGTGGACGTGGTGTCCAGTATACTGCCGCCCCTGCTGGATCGTCCAGCCACAATTACCGAGCTCATAATTCTAATATAAGTTGCACCCCAAAGAATATAAACCATCAGTCAGGTGTGAGTGGCCTTTCATCATCCGCACATTTTAGTAAATATAAGTGGCAAATGAGGTCAAGGTTGATAGGTGATAGAGGTCAGGTCACAGATAGTTTGTTTCTGTAAATGATGCTTGCACAGTCACCTGAGGATTGCTGGCAGTCTGGAGCTCTGTGTTCTTTCAACATAGAGACTGATGACAAGGCCAATGTAACCGTCTCAGTGCTGTGCAGATTGCCAGTCTGGCACAGTGTCTTAGCAAAGCAGTGTGACAGGTGTGTGACTGCTAATGAAAAGTGTGGGCCTCGGGTGAGGACAGTGTTAGTGACATCCCTCACAAGATGGCTGTGGCCCAGGGAGGCTTTTCAGTCTAAGTTTGTCCATTGAGAAAGGACCTTCATCTCGTTCCTAAAGTCCTTCCAACACAGCGTCCGACTCCTTCTTAAAACAATTCCAAGATCATCGGCCCCCGAGGTCCATTCTACTCATTCACCCTCTCCGTGTGACAAACTTCTCGATATCAGTCCTCAATTTGACTTTTTGTTAGTTTGTGTCCCCTTGTCAGATTTAACCTGAAGTCATGTCCTGGATTAAGCTTTTCTGTTTTGTTTAGTTCCTTACGAGGTCCCCTCTCAGTTACCTCCTCTTGAAGCTGACCAGCTCTTCTTTCTCCAGACTTTCCTCATAACTCAGTCCTCGAACCCCGGAGAAAGTCAGATACCCTCACTGACACTCAATGGCTGGGCCAGTGTTGTCCAATATGTTAACCACCAGCCACATGTGGCTATTTGGGAATCCAGATGTGGCTAATTGCATTACTGATTAATAAATAAAAAATGAGTAACAGACACTGCTGTTGGGGATGTGATCTCAATACTCGTATCTGCCTGGTGTGTGGATATCAATTTTAATCTTTTTTGTGCGTTTGTTGATAAAATGATGAGATGTGAAGCAGAGTGTACGAGTGTTTCGATCGTTGTGTGCTCTTTACTTCCTTGGTCACTGTTTATTGGTTATAACAATAACCACGGTGCTCCATCAGCACCATGGAGACACCAGCAACGTTGTATGGAATGGGGTGCCGCCATCGTGGCCAGCTCAACCAATCACAACAACCGCTCCATGCCAACCCAACCAATAATCAGCAGAACCAACAGGGCAAAGGGCAAGCAGCATCCAACCACGTTCTGGATGAAGAGTGGGGGAGGGGCATATCTGGATGGAGAGGAGGGGGAAGGGGGCAGGTCTGGATAGAGAGGAGGGGGAAGGGGTTGGATGGAGAGCAGGGGTGGGGGGAGCAGACGGAGAACGGGTCTGGATGGAGGGGGCGGGCGGGACTGGATGGAGAGCGGGGGGAGGGGTCTGGATGGAGGTGGGGGGAAAGAGTCTGGACGGGGAGAGCAGGGGCCAGATCTGATGAGTCTCATTGCTGAGAATGTTGACTCGCAGAGTCAGTCTGATGAAGTCAAAGTCTTGCTCACAACTGCTGGACAATAACCTACCAGCTGCACTAAGCTGTCTCGTATCTGATAAATTTATTCCAGAATCCCAAACTTTAGTAAATAGAAAGACTGCAAAGTTTCACATTGAATGGTGGTTGATATTTGTTAATTAAATATACACGTGAAAAAGCAGGAAGAACTTGCATTTATATAGCGCCTTTCACGACCTCAGGACGTCCCAAAATGCTTTATAGCCGATGAAGTACTTATGAAGTGTAGTCACTGTTGTAATGTAGGAAATGCAGCAGCCAATTTACGCACAGCAAGATCCCACAAACAGCGATGAGATGAGATAATCTGCTTTAGTGATGTTGGTTGAGGGATAAATATTGGCCAGGATACCAGGGCGAACTCCCCTGCTCTTCTTCGAAATAGTGCCATGGGATTTTTTACATCCACCTGAGAGGGCAGACGGGGCCTCGGTTTAACATCTCATCCGAAAGACGGCACCTCCAACAGTGCAGCACTCCCTCAGTACTAGACGTTTCTGCTCAAGTCTCCAGAGTGGGATTTGAACCCATGACCTTCTGACTGAGAGGTGGGTGTGCTACCAACTGAGCCACAGCGGACACAAATACATTTATCTGTATTGTGAGGAAGGCGTTTTCGATTAAAACTAGTGCGTGTGGCTAAATCACCTGTGGCTAGTCAACGATTCTCACTGGACAACACTGATCTAGACTCACATCTGGTCCTGGTTCCCTTGGACCTGCCCTGCAACCAATGTCAGTGCCTTCAGGCGAGGAAGGGAGGAAATCGGCAATAAGAGAGAGAGAGAGAGAGCGCAAGGAGAGAGAGAGAGAGAGAGAGAGAGAGAGAGAGAGAGAGAGATATCTTCGTGGGGGGTGGCGGTATTTCCCCCAATTGTTCTCTCAGTGAGCACCACCCCTGACTTTGAGCAGGGGGAAAGCGCCCGGATTTCTGACCCCTGCTTCCGATCGACAGGCAGGAGGGTACTGTCCGAAAATGACCCCCCTCACCCACCCACCGGCACAAGGCACGGCTCCCCTCCGAAGGCAGCTTTCAAATCAGGGTCCTGCAGGGAGGTCAACCTGCATGAAAACAGGGCAGGGACGGAGAGAGGCATGATCTTTGGCCATGCCCGCTGAGGGAACAAGGCAAGAGATCCATCAGGAATCTGAGAAGTGGATTTTATTGATGTCCTCTGCGCAGACTGCGATATCGAGCCAACGACTGGTTGACTCATTCTGAAAGGAACCAGGATTTTAATCCCATGGTTAATTTATTTTTTATGGACTGGCACTGTCTTCACCGGTATAGCTGCCCCTAACGGCTTGCTGCATGAATTGCACTGTCTGATGTGGTGCTACACCATACAGACCAGGAGGCTCCCGCCTTTTGACCGCTGGTCAGTGCTGAGTTCCCTGATCTCAGCTGGGGTAAAGGTATTGGCACTACAATTGGCCCCGTGCTCCAGGGTTAGAGGACAGGGCGATAAAAACACAACCAGCATTCCCGTTCCAACTAGTCATCATGGCACGCCTCCGAGTCGGAAGGTCGAGGGTTCAAACCCAACTCCAGAGACTTGAGCACAAAATGCAGGCTGACACGTTCAGTACTGAGGGAGTGCTGCACTGTCGGAGGCGTCGTCTTTCGGATGAGACGTTAAACCGAGGCCCCGTCTGGCCCCTCGGGTTGGACGTAAAAGATCCCAAGGCCACTATTTCGAAGAAGAGCAGGGGAGTTCTCCCCGGTGTCCTGGCCAATATTTGTCCCTCAGCCGACGCCACTAAAACGGATGATCTGGTCATTTATCTCACTGCTGTTTGCGGGATCTTGCTGTGCACAAATTGGCAGCCGAGTTTCCGACATTACAACACTTCAAAAAGCACTTCATTGGCTGTAAAGCACTTTGGGACGTCCTGAGGTTGTGAAAGGAGCTGTAGAAATGAAAGTTCTTTATTTATTTTCTTCCTCTCTCCCTGCAGCATGAGAAATCTGCTGATAACCTACAACGTGGATTTATATTGCTGCTCAGTCTTGCTCCCTGCAGGTTTGATGCAGGTTATTGTCTGTGGTTCCCGGGCTGCTTCCCTCGGGCACAGGGGATGCCACTGTCCGTTTGAGCTCTGCGCATCCACAGAATTTCCAGCTGCACAGGTTTGGTTCAAAAAACAGCCAAGCGTCCACCTCAGATCATAAGACGGCTGGTGGAATTGTTTTCACCTTCTCCCCTCAATTGTCTCCCCACCTCTCCTGAAGGTGACCGACTCGCACTGAAGGGGCATCTCCACAGGCGGTTCCTTGGCCGAGCAGCCAAGCTTCACGGGTGAGCCCAGACAGTGAATGTCAGCTGGCTATTCGACCAAGTGGGGGGGGGGGAGGGGGGGCGGAAATCAAAGCCAAGCCAATCTTGTCCTCAACTGACGTCCACACACACGCACTTTCCAGCAATGGTCACCAAATGGGGGCTCAGTATCCTGAGGTTCACTGTAGCATCTCTTGCAAACCCAACTGAGAACAGCCACCTCAGTGAAGGCCAAGGGATTGAGCCATGGACCTCTCTGCATTGTAACATCATCCAAAACAAGGGGTCATAAATATAAGACAGTCATCAATAAATCCAATAGGCAATTCAGGAGAAACTTCTTTACCCAGAGAGTGGTTAGAATGTAGAAATTGCTACCACAAGGAGTAGTTGAGGCAAATATCATAGATGCATTTAAGGGGAAGCTAGATAAACACGTGAGGGAGAAAGAAATAGAAAGATATGCTGATAGGGTTTGATGAAGTAGGGTGGGAGTAGGCTCGTGTGAAGCATAAACACCGGCATGGACCAGTTGGGCCGAATGGCCTGTTTCTGTGCTGTAAATTCTATGTAATTCGATGTAACCCACTGCGCCATCAAGGGCTCCTAAGAGGAACTGATTGCATTTTCTCTGATGTTTTCCCACTTATTTTCTCCTGCAAGTTCCCCCCCCCGCTCCCTTCCCACTTGTCCCCCTCCCGCACAAGGAAAGCCGGCTAAGTCAGACCCGGGCCTGAACCAGCTCAGCAGGGGCAAGCAAGTTGTCACCCTGACTCGAGGTGGAGTGTGGCGGCAGCTGCTCTCCAGTTCCTTGCCCGAGCAGCCATTCTTCATGGGTGAGCCTAGTGCGTGTGTTGGCAGGCTATTCCACTGTGGAGGGCATCATTTCGGAGTCTGACCTTGTCCTCGTCTGAGACCCAGTGCACATCGCGGTCATGTCAGGCCAGAACAGGTTAAAGGGGCCACTGTCTCTTCAAAAAAGCATTTTCCAAATGTGGAACTCGCTACCATAAGGAGTAGTTGAGGCGAATAGCATAGATGCAGCTATGGGGAAGCTAGATAAACGCATGGGGGAGAAAGGAATAGAAGGATAGGCTGATAGGGTTTGTTGAAGAGGGGTGGGAGGAGGCTCGTGTGGAGCATAAACACCAGCATAGACCAGTTGGGCCGAATGGCCTGGTTCTGTGCTGTAAATTCTATGTATTGTAACTATTTGTTTTATTTATAGACACTTAATCCAATCAGGAAAAGCTCACTGAAAAGCATCATAGTGTCACTGGTGTGTGATGTAAATACGAGGCTGAATAGTGCAGGTTTGCTAAACATTTTTCCCCACTTCACTCCCCGCTCTGCTGAAGGCACTGCCTCATGCTAGTGCACTGCATTTTTAATACAGGGCTTTCACTATCGATGTGAATTCTGGGACAGCTCCACCTCCATAACAAATTCTCGCTTTCTCTTAAATGAAATGAATTTCCAACATTGCCCGTGTATAATGGGGATTGTGATTTTCAGGTGGGAAGGCAGGAGATTGCGATCACTGCGTGAGACTGCTACTGAGGCGGGTTGGTAGGCCTGTACGCCACACAGATAGCCCATTGGACTACACCAACAGGCCTGTATTTTAGGTAGACAAGCCTATACATTGTACAGAGAGAGCTGTGCATTACACAAACAGGCCTGCATATCGCACAAAAGGGCCTATACACTACACAAAGACATCGATACACTGCAGAGAGAGGCCTATACACTGCACAGAGAGGCCTATACACAATACACAGACAGTCCTATACATTGTATGGAGAGGCCCGGGGCCTGTACACCACACAGACAGGCTTGTGCGCCATACAGAATACTATAGGGAGAGGCCTTACATTATTAAAATGTTTATCATCTGGGTTCCAAGCACATTCAGGTTCAGGGCTGCCTACCCAGCAATTTTGACATCAGAAAACTTGACAGCAGATGATAGGTAGTGGTTATGTTCCTAAACTATCAATCCAGGAGTTGTGAGTTCAAATCCCACCAGGGGAAGTTGTGAAATTGAATTCAATAAATCTGGTAATTTGTGGGTTGGTACCAGAAAACAAATGACCATGAAAGCTGCTGGATTGTTGTAAAAACACAACTGGGAAGGGAATCTGCTCTCCCTGTCTGGTCTGGTCAATACATGACTCTAATTTACATTACGTAGTTGACTCTTAATGCCCTAGGAAGCCACTGAGGCTTGGTGTAGGCTTGGTGCCAGTCATGGCTCAGGGGGTAGCTCACTCGCCTCTGAGTCAGAAGGTCGTGGGTTCAAGTCCCACTCCAGAGACTTGAGCACAAAATCTAGGCTGGCACTCTCAGTGCAGTACTGAGGGAGTGCTGCACTGTCGGAGTTGCCGTCTTTCGGATGAGACATTAATCAGAGGCTCTGTCTGCCCTTGTAGGTAGACGTAAAGGATCCCATGACATTATTTCGGAGAACGCAGGGGAGTTCTCCCCGGTGTCCTGGGCCAACATTTATCCCTCAACCAACATCACTAAAACAGATTATCTGGTCATTAACACATTGCTGTTTGTGGGAGCTTGCTGTGTGCAAATTGGCTGCCACATTTCCAACATTATAACTGCAACTACATTTCAATTGTACTTCATTGGCTGTGAAGCACTTTGGGGTCATTCTGAGGTCATGAAAGGCGCTATATAAATGCAAGTCTTTCTTTCAATGTAGCCTTGCCTGTGTCAGTGGTTGAGTCCAATTTAGGCCCATCAGTAAAACCAGCTCCCCTGTTTCCACACATCCTTTTTTTGTGGGCCAGACAATCTGCTCTTTGAATACTTTTTATTTTAATGATTTCCTTGTCTTTTCTTTCCTGATTGTCAGTGGATTTTCTTTAATCCAACATTACAGAGTTTACACTAAAATGTGGCATGGGGACTATTTAAACCGTACAGGGAGAGGAGGCTGCAAAAGCACATGGGCCTGGAAATGAATTTCAGCATCTCCAGCAAGGAGAGGGACAGCGCTGACATAAATAAATAAAAGGCCAAAACCAGGAGTGAAGGAATCACTGGGGTAGGGTCAGGCAGAGAGTTGGAATTCTGCCAGTAAACAGTCCATTGGTGGTTGGGGGGGGCAGGGGTGTAATTTTGATTGCAAGAACGAATTGTGGTGGTGGGGGGGGTCATTTTGTTGTGGACTGCAGGCTGGGTGCCAGCGTTCTGCTCCATCTGGTCTGCCCGATGAGGTCAGTGGGAGTCCCGATCGATTTCGCTGGTCAGGTTCCAGATCACGACCCACTGACCAATCACAGAATGCGCCCCTGTGCGGGGGGGTTGGGTCAGAACAGATTGGGTTCTGCTGCGATTCCCTCCACAGTCGAATACCCGTCCTCTCGGCTTACAACTTGAGACGGGACACATCAGCGAGCTGTAAGAGGAGGCGGACAGTGCCTGTGGATTCTCACCCCACGAGAGTCAGCACATTATAGGAAATGGGGAAAAGATTGGAGGGGGAAACACAATTAAGCCAAGAGGATTACACCAAACACGACTTCAACTTTGGAAATATCATTATTTAGCTGCAGGTACATCGTAACCCGCACAGAGTTAGTGCTGAATCTACACCCAGTACATTGTAACCCACACCATTAGTTCCAATCCCAGTACATTGTAACCCACACAGTGTTAGTTCCAATCCCAGTACATTGTAACCCACACAGTGTTAGTTCCAATCCCAGTACATTGTCACCCACACACTGTTAGTGCCAGATCTATTTACGCCACACTTACTTTAATCTTGCTAGAACATTAATCCGACTCTTTTCCATTGCAGTTTTTAATGTTCAGGCCGACAGGATATCAGTTTAGCCTCTTAACCAAAGGACGAGTTTATGACCGTTTATTTGCCTTGACTTGTACAACAACTAGAAAACACTGAATAGTACCACACTGCTAGGCCACTATACACTGTTTGCTGTAGTTATTGTTGTGGTACACTGCTGATCTGGGCAGCATTCGGACACTATAACTAGCCTCAGAGTAAGGGAGAGTAAAAATTTCAGCCAGGTTTCCTACTCCTGATTGCTATTTTTAACCCGTGCGGATATTGGGTTCGGCCGTGACGCCCTCCACAGTCAAGAAGCTCCAGGGCCCAAGCAATCTGGCCCTCGAAGCCAAGGCAACCGGGTGCTATTTGCTCTTATATTTCCCACTTGCTAATTGCCCTGTTTAAATTTAGTGGGCCTGGAGCTTTGGAAAGGCTGTTCCCTCGTTGGTGGATAAATCCAAAACCGCAGATATGGGGTCAAGAACGAGGGGTCACGGATACAGGATGAAATGTAAGAGATTTAGGAACAGAGGGCAGGAGAAACTTCTTCACACTCAGAGAGTTGGGAGGCCGTGGGATTCACTTCTAGGATTAGAGGGTGAGGCAGAAACTGGGTCGACAGTCAAGCTTAGATTAGATAGGTGGATGAAGGAGACAGGTTGAAGGGATTTGGAAACAGGGTAATTGTGATTCGAACTATTTGCTCACATGGAGGGTAAACACCGACTGGTTGGGCTGAATGGCCTGTTTCTGTGTTGTAACCTCTAAGTATTTCTTTATAGGTTAGTGAACATAAGTTTAAACTTTACATGTGGCCCCCAAGGCTCTGCAATGTACATCTACACCCTTCACCAACACAAAAGCTTGGACTGGACAACTGTTCCAGTTTTATATCAAGTAAAATCATATATCGAATTCAAAAGGCATTACAGATATTCAGCAGCTTAATGTGAGAATTGGAAAAAAAAATTATATATGGTGCCTTTCACAAACTCTACAGCTTTTGAAGTGTAGTCACTGTTATAATGTAGGAAGTGCAGCAGCCAATTTATGCACAGCAAGATCCCACAAACAGCAATGCGATAATGATCAGGTAATCTGCTTTTTTAAAAAATGATGTTGCTTTTGGGATAAATATTGGCCAGGACACCAGGGAGAACTCTCCTGCTCCTCTTCGAAATAGTGGCCATGGGATCTTTTACAGCCACCTGAGAGGGTATACGGGGCCTCGGTTTAATGTCTCATCTGAAAAACAGCACCTCCGACAGTGCAGCGCTCCCTCGGTACTGCAGTGAAGTAGCAACCTAGACGAGTAACAGAAACCTGGCATTCTCTCCCCCAAAAGGCTGTGGATGCTGGAACAATTAGAGCTTTCAAGGCTAAGATCAATAGATTTTTGTTAGGTAAAAGTATCAAGAGATATGGAACTAAGACGGGTAAGTGGAGTTGAGATGCAGATCAGCCATGATCTAACTGAATGGCGGATCAGGCTCGAGGGGCTGAATGGCCTCCTCCTGTTCATATGTTCCTATTATGGGTTTCAAGTCTCTGGAGCGGGGCTTGAACCCACAACCTTCTGACTCAGAGGTGAGAGTGCTACCGCCTGAGCCACGACTGACACCTTAGTTCACACAGGGCTGATAGGCCTTTCTCAAAAGGCGCACTCGTTTGTAGTCTCTTAGAAAGTAACTTAGTATAAGCTTAGAACAAATCAGCTGGTCAGTCCATAGTTAATCGGACGAGATGTTGCATGTGGGGAACATCAGCGGTCAGCACCTCCAGAGTCTGGCGGTCTTTGGCAGAACTAAAAACTAGTGATACTTATCCCATGGAACCTCTTTGGTGCTAAGTCATTTCTTCTGAAGTAGTCAAGGAACCAAAATATTAACAGCCTTCTTTAACCTGTCACAATTTCCAGTTCCTGTACTTGAATTTTTCTATTACTTAAAAAATAGCTGACACTACAAAATGGAGGCTGTCCTCTTTCGCTGAGATTCAAAATGGAGGACAGGTGCTCTGGTCAGCCCAGCCTGCAAGAAATGGGCAAAATGCCTTCACGTTCGGAAATCAATTAAGAGACGAAGATACTTTGATGACTATCAAGTGCTGGATTTTGTCAGATGAGAAAATGTAATTTCCAAGTTGCTGTCAGATGTCAAAATAAGCAGGCCATTGTACGTCAGGAAGATGACAGTGACAAGTCATTATCAGTCTGTCTGCCAAGGTGTGAAGACCCATACTTTCGTTGGTCCCGTGAACTGACATTGGATCTGCACTTAAACTTAAAGCTGGATTCCTTCCTATCCCATTTCATTCCAACCCATTCTATTCCAAACCATTCCATTTAGTTGGGAGGAACCGCTGGGTTTTTTTGGCTTCCAATGGGATTTGAGCAGTGGCAGGAGGTGAAATAAATAAAGGAGGGCCATACATGGAGCTGGCAAGTGTCCATTAGAGAGCCGCTTGCCCGGACCTTTACAGCCATGAGCTGGTGTTTGAGCCATGATGCCTTTGACCAGAAAGGCCCGATCTGCAAGTAGCCAACTTGAATCTCGGCTTGTATAGCCTGACGACACTTTAAGGGAGCTTTAAGCCGAAGAGATTCCACAATTTGCTCTATGTAGGGTTGCCAACTCCAGTTGGACGTATTCCTGGAGGCTTTATCACATGACCTCTCACCTCCAACCGCCCTGCCCAATCAAACCTTTTTTTTTTGCCATTTCCTGTATTTTTATAACAATTAGACAAAAGTGTTCAAGGAAAGTGAATAAAACACACTTTTTTAATGCCTCTATGATCTTTCTCCCGGGTTTTTGCTCGCAACAGTGTCCAGGAAATTAATCTTTAATTCCTGGAGACACCGGGACAAGCCTGGAAGGTTGGCGACCCCTGGCTCCTTGGCCGTAGCTGAATCACTGTGAACACAGGTCGCTGGAGATAGGTGGACCTTGTTTACATTTGGGATCAGTGTTGGCACTTGGGCCTGTATCATAAGACCATAAGAGACCATTAGAGATAGGAGCAGGAGTAGGCCATTCGGCCCCTCGAGCCTGCTCCGCCATTTAATGAGATCAAGGCTGATCTGATTTTTACCTCAACTCCACTTTCCCGCCTTTTCCCCTTTTCCTTTGACTCCCTTGTTGATCAAAAATGTGTCTAACGCAGCCTTGAATGTATTCAATGACTCAGCCTCCACAGCTTTTTTGGGGTAAAGAATTCCAAAGATTCACGACCCTCTGGGGTAAAGAATTCTAAAGATTCACGACCCTCTGGGAGAAGAAATTCCTCCTCATTTCCGTCTTAAACGGTTGACCCCTTATTCTGAGACTGCCCCCTAGTTTTAGATTCCCCCATGAGGGGTAACATCCTCTCAGCATCTACCCTATCGAGTCCCCTCAGAATCTTGTATGTTTCGATAAGGTCTCCTCTCATTCTTCTAAACTCCAATCAGTATAGACCCAACCTGTTCAATCTTTCCTCATAAGGCAACCCTTCCATACCCAGAATCAACCTTGTGAACCTTCTCTGAACTGCCTCCAATGCAAGTATGTCCTTCCTTAAATAAGGGCACCAGAACTGTATGCAGTACTCCCAGGTGTGGTCTCACCAGCACCCTGTACAGTTGTAACATGACTTCCCTGCTTTTATACTCCATCCCCCTAGAAATGAAGGCCAATATTCCATTTGCCTTCCGGATTACCCGCTGCACCTGTATGTTGACTTTTTGTGTTTTATGTACAAGGACACCCAGATCCCTCTGTACCGCAGCATTTTGTAGTATTTCTCCATTCAAATAATATTTTGCTTTTTTATTTTTCCTCCCAAAGTGGATGACTTCACATTTTTCCTCATTATATTCCATCTGCCAAATTTCTGCCCATTCACTTAACCTGTCAATATCCCTTTGCAGACACTTTGTGTCCTCATCACAACTTGCTTTTCTACCTATCTTTGTATCATCAGCAAATTTGGCCACAAGACATTCTGTTCCTTCATCCAAGTCATTGATATATATTGTAAATAGTTGAGGCCCCAGCACTGAGCCCTGCGGCATCCCACTAGTTACAGATTGCCATTTTGAAAATGACCCTTTTATCCCAACTCTTTGTTTTCTGTTAGTTAGCCAATCCTCTATCCATGCCAGTACATTACCCCCAACACCATGAGCTCTTATCTTGTGCAGTAATCTTTTATGTGGTACCTTATCGAATGCCTTTTGGAAATCCAAATATACTGCATCCATCGGTTCCCCTTTATCCACCCTGCTCGTTGCTTCCTCAAAGAATTCTAATAAATCATGCACCGGTACCAACAGACTAGTGGAAAAGTCACACTTGTGCCAACAAGCTTCTTGTGTGATGCACTTAGTGAGGTGGCATTAGTTGCCCCCTTCCTTCATACCTGCCAGGCAGATACACACTTGTATTCACACTTGACTTGAAGGAGATACTGCTTCAGGGCTCGACAGGGTAGATGCAAGGAGGATGTTTCCCCTGCCTGGGGAGTCTAGATCCAGGGGTCACAGTCTCAGAATAAGGGGGTCGGCCATTTAGGGCTGAGATGAGGAGAAATTTCTTCATTCCGAGGGCGGTGAATCTTTGGAATTCTCTACCCCAGAGGGCTGTGGAGGCTCAGTCACTGAGTACATTCATATATATCGATTGATAGATTTCTAGATATTAAAAGCATCAAGGGATATGGGGATGGTGAAGGAAAATGGCGTTGAGGTAGAAGATCAGCCATGATCGTGCTGAATGGCGGAGCAGGCTCGAGGGGCCGGACGGCCTACTCCTGCTCCTATTTCTTATGTTCTACGTTCTTATGTTCAGTGCCTGGGAGCAGGGCACGGGAGATGCGAAGAGGCAAACTGGGAGAAAAAAAAAACTACAGCTTTATTCCCATGGTGAATGTGGCAGGACTTTTTCAAAAAGACAATCTGGCTTTAATATTCTTTAGGGAAATAAATTTGCCATCCTTAGCCGGTCTGGGCCTATACGTGACTCCAGTCCTACACAAGCGCAGTTGACTCTTAACTGTCTTCTAGTGGCCTGGCAAGCCGCTCAGTTGTTTCAAGCCACTATGGCAGTTCAAGAGGAATGACCGTCTCAGAGCAACTAGGGACAGGCAATAAACACCGGCCTGGTCAGTGACGCCCACATCCTCAGAAGGAATAAAAAGTGGAGGGGTGAGTATGGTCAGACCAGGCAGGCAGGTGAGACTGTGCATCAGAAAATTGGCCCTTTGGAGTCCAGTTTAGGCGTAAATTTTCCCCGAGAGCCTGGGTTAAAAGCAGGCCGGCTGACAACCCGAATTAGAACCAGTAATCTTGGTCTGTGAGCGCTGTGGGGCAGAGGGAGAGGGGAAAGGAGGAACAAACACAACGAGGGAAAATTAGCTAATAAATACGTGGGGAGGAACAGAGGTAAGGAGAGTAAATAAAAAGCGTCAATTCCCCTTTAAGAAGGCCTCAGGCTCAGGCTTGTGTTTGTCACTTGAGTAAATGGATTAATTTGAAGTCACATGGGACCTCCAGATGGTGGGTGTTGGGTACCAGGAGGAGGAAAGTGGAGGGGGGAGGGAGGTCACAGTGGGACACGGCAGCTGTCAGAGGGGACGGAGGGCGGATTCATGCAGCAGGTGACAGATGGAGGGCAGGGTTGTTGGGAGGGAGGCATGAAAATAAAGAGAGAGAGAAATGATGCAGCATTTTAAACAGGGGGGGGGGCAAGAGATGGTGGGGTTGTGGAGGCAGACGTGCAGAAGGTGGGATAAACAGAGGCAAATGAAACTAGAGAGCAGCAAACAAAAGGAGAGCTGCAGATGCAAAGTATGAAGAAAAATATACAAAGAGACCGAGCTCATGAAAAGAAAAAGACTGAGATGGATGGTAAAGAGTAACACACAGTGGACGGGTCACCTTCACAATTCAATATTTGTTACGATTTTTATTTACACTCTTTAGCAGTTTTATTCTCCTCTTACTGTCCCCTTTCTTTCTCACCCCATCCTCCAGCCAAAGGGTGGGCAAGTGTCTCACTCCTGGTTTATGCCCATGCCACTCTGGAAAAAAAACTGACCGATTAGGAGGGGACACCAGGGCGCCCCCCCGTGCCAGTCGCTGCCCCCAGTTCGGCTCGCTCCTGTTGGGAGACTCTCCTCTGCCAGCTGGCTGTGTGGGGTGCATAGGTTTAGAGAGAGATTACAACACGGAAAACAGCTCGTTCGTCCCGACCTGTCCGTGCTGGTGTTTATCCCCCCCCCAAACGCGAGCAGTAGTCCTATTCCCACGTTCCCACCCTGTTCTCATATCCCTATATCCCCCCTTCCTTCAACCACCCATCTAACTTATTCCTACATGTTGACATGGTCTTTGCTGCATTCACTAACTCCAGTAGTTCATTCCACGGCTTCACAACCCTCTGGGTTAAAAGAAATTCTGCCCTCTGTCCTAAATCTCTCATATCCACGTCCCCTTGTTCCAGACCCCTCAATTAATGGAAACAGTCCACCTCTTGGACCAAGCTTTTGGTCACCTGTCCTGACATCTCTATGTGGCTCGGCCTCAAATTTTGTCTGATAATTGCACGTGAAGCGACTTAGTATGTTCTTATTACATTAAAGGCGCTATATAAATGCAAGTAGTTGTTGTTTCAATCTGCTCTGTCTGATCACTTCACATTTTTAAAAACCTCTGACAAATCACCTCTCAATCTACCGTTGCTCTAATGAAAACGGACCCAATTTTAATGTTAGGATTAATCTACATTCCACTGCCTCAAGGCTCCGTAGCCTTGAAATTCGGGTCCGCCCATCTTTGGACGGGGGGGGGGGGGGGGGGGGGGGGAGGGGGGTTGGAGGGAAGGAGGGATCAATCCCTGTGCCTGAATGGTGAGGTCCGAGACACCCTCCTGTATTGGCCCTGCAGCTTCACTTCCATCGAGCTGGCGAGCTGCAGAGAGTAACGGGCAGTGAAGTGGGATTGAAGATCGGGGTTGACTGATGCGATGCCAGCAGCGGCCCTTTGGTAAGGGGGGGGCGGGGAGCGACCAGATCGGGAGGTCTCTTTTAAGGACCACCTGTTAGGCCGCATGGACACCCGGACCTCCCAAGTGCAGCCGGCGCTGTCTGCCTCGGGCCCGATTAATGTTGCAGAGGGGATTTCAAGCAGGCATTAGGCCTCTTATATGAATGTGCGTGGGCCACTGCACCGCATTTTTGGCCTTTACCAATATGGCGGGTGGCACACTTCTGGCTCGCAATGAGCGTGTGCTTCCTGCCCGCCATATTAGAGGGTAAGGAGGCTGTTTAGCGCCCATGAGTAAGATCTCCTGTGGCATTGCTCCTGCAGTATATATTCGGGGTCTCTCACAGACCCCGGTGAGTGGGGAATATCCTGCAGTATATATTCAGGGTCTCTCATAGACCCTGGTGAGTGGGGAATATCCTGCACTATTTATTAAGGGTCTCTCATAGACCCCAGTGAGTGGGGAATATCCTGCACTATTTATTCAGGATCTCTCATAGACCCCAGTGAGTGGGGAATATCCTGCACTATTTATTAAGGGTCTCTCATAGACCCCAGTGAGTGGGGAATATCCTGCACTATTTATTAAGGGTCTCTCATAGACCCCGGGGAGTGGGGAATATCCTGCACTATTTATTAAGGGTCTCTCATAGACCCCGGGGAGTGGGGAATATCCTGCACTATGACAGACCCTGAATAAAAACTACAGGATATTCCCATTTATGAGGCTGCATTATTTATTCAGGATCTCTCAGAGTCTGATAAATGGGAATATCCTGCATTATTTATTCAGGGTTTAGCCTGATAAATGGGAAGATCCTGCAGTATTCAATCAGGGTCTCTCGCAGAAACTGGTAAATTGGGATATTGTGCTCGAATTACTTTTGCCAGCAGAGAGGAACAGCACTGTTCCTTTTAGTGAGAGGATATCGGCTGGATTGGCCATGCAGGTTCCTGCCAAACGAAAAACTGTTAAGAGCAGAAGAGCTGACTGAGCAGTAGCTCAATTTGCTCGATTCACTGCAGGATGAGAGATTGCTCTCTCGCTCTCTCTCTCTCTGCACCAATGCAGCATTCTCTCTCTCTCTCTCTCTCTCTCTCTCCTTCCATGGTGGTTTTACTGCCTTACAGCAATGGGGTGTTCCAGGATACAACTCAACCATGGCCTGCTGACACGGCAACTGGAAATGACAGTGCTGCGTACAGGATAGGACTGCAAAAGGTGATACAGGGGTAACAGCTACTGCTTGGAGAATGAAAAGGGAGAGAATCCAATGCCAGGGTTCAGCAGACACTATAAACTAAGCCTTCCTGTGGTTTATGATGTCATCTGAACCCAGAATATAAAGGTCACCAACCACGTTGGTTGTGTACTGGAATTTTAAGCGGGCTTTCTGGAAATGTAAAACGAACACCAAACGTCTGGATCTTAAAGTAAAACTCTTGATTTTTCTTTCCGTATTTATTTACGTAGCCCACTAATTAGTTATTGGTCTTCTCAAGGAAAAGTCAACATTGGAATTCAAGCAGTCGTCTCATGCTTATCCCACCCAGTTTAGGGCGGGATAGGCGTGGGACCCAGTAAAAGGTGCAACCAGTACCAATGGAATGGGCCATCTCCCCATCACTCACCAAGCAGGGTCGGTTACTGTTTACAATTAATGCAGTGCGGCAAATACTCTTCAGAGTTAATTTTTCCAGGTCCACCTCCGGGCTCTACAATACAGCCTTTCCCAGCTGCCCTGCAGAGACACACATCGCCCTTGTCTTCAGTCCCAGCAGAATGAGACCCAAAGTCCTAAGCAATACATGATCACTTCAGCTTTTATGGAACAAACTCCTGCCCATTCCCTTTGGAACTCCAATGGACGTTGAAGGAAAACATTTAATGGGTTATGTTATTATTATACCAGATTGTTCGCAACATTGGTCTCCTAGTTGACCCTGAGATCAGCTTCCGACCCCATATCTGCTCCATCACCAAGACCGCCTACTTCCAGCTCCATAACATCGCCCGTCTTCGCCCCTGCCTCAGCTCATCCGCTGCTGAAACCCTCATCCATGTCTTTGTTACATCTGGACTCGGCCATGTCAATGCTCATCTGGCTGGCCTCCCATCTTCCACCCTCCATAAACGTGAGCTGATCCAAAACTCTGCTGCCCCGTATCCGAACTTACACTAACTTGCGATGGGGCAACATGGGTGATGTTCACCCATCACCCCCCGTGCTCGCCGACCGACATTGGCTCCCGGTCCGGCAAAGCCTCGATTTTAAAATTCTCATCCTTGTTTTCAAATCCCTCCGTGGCCTCTCTCCTCCCTATCTCTGTAACCTCCTCCAGCCCTACAACCCTGAGATCTCTGCGATCCTCCAATTCTGGCCTTTTGCACGTGCCTGATTTTCGGTGAGGTGCTGTTGTATTAATTCCCCTTGCGCCCCCCCCCCACCCACTTCAGATTTTCTCTTTTACTCTCAAGGCAGTGACTGTTCTAGAGGGTACAGTTTCACGGCAGGCAGGTGTCCGGTCCCTCACCCGAGTGGTCTTTCATCACGTGTGAGCCAGGACAGTGAGTGTCAAACAATTAGTCGACTATGAGGGATGACACAGGTTGTAAACAGTTGCGTGACAAAGGGCTACTTGGAGAGACCTGGTAGCTGAGCCCAATCCTCTGCTGGCCGAGCAATCAAACCTTCCAGCAGGGGGTGACTGGGGACCGGGGAAACCCGGGCAGATGTCCCAAAAGCTAACTGCAAACCCTCCTCCACCTCCCCCCCGCCTCCCCACACAGGTGCTTACCCGACTGAGAACAGCGAACCCAGCCCCTGAACGAAGCTGGGATCTTCCTGATCTGTTTGGGTTAGTGCCACACAGGGTAGTTCGGAGAATTGCTAATTCTTCTAACAGTAATTAACCACATAAAAGAAAGACAGACTTGCATTTATATAGCCCCTTTCACAACCTCAGGACATCCTAATGCGCTTTATGGCCAATGAAGTACTTTTGGAATGCAGTCACTGTTGTAATGTAGTGAGCCAATTTGCACACAGCAAGGTCACTCAAACAGCAATGAGATAATGACCAGATAATCGATTTTGGTGATGTTGGTTGAGGGATAAAATTTGGCCAGGACACCGAGGAGAACTCCCCTGCTCTTCTTTGAAGTTGTGCCATGGGATCTTGTACGTCTGCCTGAGGACAGATGGGGCCTCGGTTTAACGTCTCATCCAAAAGGCGGCGCCTCAGACAGTGCAGCACTCCCTCAGTACTGCACTGGGAGTGTCAGCCTGCATTTTGTGCTCAAATCTCTGGAGTGGGGCTTGAACCCACGACCTTCTGACTCACAGGCAAGAGTGCTATCCACTGAGCCACGACTAACACATGACATTTTAAAATCCTACAAAGATTAACCCAGCGATACAGGGTTAAAAAGGGTAACCAGTTAACAGAGGCAAGTCTTTCTCTCAAGGACCCAGGATATCAGCAAATCCTCACTGGGGAGAATAAAGACCTGCGGTCGTCTCACACTTTCTCTCTCAGCATTCAGAAACTTCTCAAAGTACTTCACCCACAATGAATCCCCCTGAAGTGCGGCGACTTGTCGTTACGCAGGCAAATACTGGCGGAAGAGGGCGGTGGTGAACAGGAATATGGTGGGTGGTCCTCGGGAGGGTTACCGCGGCTGCAGAAACGCATCCAGGCGCACGAGTGCTGACGACGGATCGAAACTATCCGATAGATTCACGAGATACTTATGGATGAGGGAGGCCATTTGGCTCCTTTTAATTCATCCACCCAGAACCACCTTACGCTCTGCCCACTGCTGCATCCAGTTGTTTCTGAAACGGTTCCAGTTTTCTCGCCTCCACCACTCTGCCCATAGTCCGTTCCGTGTGCCGATCACTCTCTGCGTGACGTAGAACCTTCCAATATCAGCCGTGGCTCAGTTGGCAGCGCTCTCGCCTCCGACTCATGGGTTCAAGTCCCACTCCGGAGACTTGAGCACGTAATCCAGGCTGACACTCCCAGTGCAGTACTGAGGGAGCGCTGCACCGTCGGAGGTTCCGTCTTTCAGATGAGACATTAAATCGAGGCCCCGTCTGCCCGTAAAAGATCCAATGACACTATTTCGAAGACGAGTTCTCCCCGGTGTCCTGGGCCAATCTTTATCCCTCAACCAACATCATTAAAACAGATTAGCTGGTCATTTATCACATTGCTGTGCGCAAATTGGCTGCTGCGTTTCCTACATTACAACAGTGACTACACTTCAAAAGTACTTCATTGGTTGTAAAGCGCGTTGGGATGTCCTGATAGTGAAAGGCGCTATATAAATGCAAGTTTTTCTTTTTATCCGTCCTAAAGTTACCGACACAAACTCATGTACCTTTGTCCTTGTCCCACTGTTTAAAGTAATATTCCAGATTTACCTTTAATATCTTATATTCCTCTATAAAATCTCCTCTTGGACAATAGGAGCCATCAAATTGGCACAAAAGTAAAGTGGGTTTGGTGGCTAAAGAGTTAGAGACTTCACAGAGGGGAGAGCTACACTCTGTAAAGTTTCCTGAATGGCACAGGATTAACACAAGTAAATAAAGGGTATTAAAGATTTTTTTTTAAACCAAAGGGGCAGCACAGGTAGTAATAAACCTTAAAGGGACAGCGACAGAAAGAAAATTGATGTTAACAGGGGAGAGGAGCTGAGCCTTAAGAGAGCGCCTGTATATAAAGCTAATAAAGATGTCCACTGAGGCTAGCTAAAAGAAAGACTTGCATTTATATCGCGCCTTCCACGACCTCAGGACGTCTCAAACCACTTTACAGCCAACGAAAATGTTGTAATGTAGGAAACGCAGCAGCCAATTTGCGCACAGCAAGATCCCACAAACACCAATGAGATAGTGACCAGATAATCTGTTTCTTTTTTAAAAAAGTGATATTGGTCAAGGGATAAATATTGGCCCAGGACACTGGAGAACCCCCCCTACTCTTCTTCAAAATAGTGCTACGGAATCTTTTGCATCCACCCGAGGGGTCAGACGGGGCCTCGGTTTAACGTCTCATCCGAAAGACGTTAAAAAGGAAACAAAAATCAAAAGGCAGTATCAGAGATAATAAAGTAAAACCGCAAGAGGGGAAACAAGAGAAATAAAACTGTAAGGGCAGAACTAAAATTAAGGTGGGTGTTACGAGGGGTCTTTGCAATGGAATGTTCACAAAGGAGAAAGCCAAATACAGGAAGTGTGCACTGAGATACACGAACATACGAACAATGACGGACAAGGAAAGACCCCCCCCGGTCCCACATAACTACAATGCCTTGTGCATCACAATATATAAACTGCCCACCCGACTTGAGACCATGTTAACTCCTGGGAGAGGCGAGAAAGCAGATAAAAACCCAAGCCAGTGAGAAAAAAAAATCTGGAAAATTCCTCTCTGACCCCCTCAGGCGATCGAAGCTAGTCCAGGAGATCACCGTGGCCCTGATTTATGATATGCAATAATTAACTTCTAATAACTGTCCGTTAACCAGTAAGCCTAAAGAAAGAGTTATGGTCTTATAGAGCAAGGCACAGAAACTGATGAGGGAAAACACAAGAGAGGGTCTTTGAGAGTCAGTGGATAATTTTAGATTCAATAAGTGAGCAATCACAGGTCGGTGAGATGGTCAAGCAAACATTAGACCTTGAGAGTGAACCATCAGGGTTAGTTTCTGGACATTAGTACAACCGGGGACTGGCTCATTATATAATGCGGACATGAGTGCAGAGGGAATCAAAGGAAATGGGATATTAGATGGATTAAGGTTGGGAAAAGAAGCAAGAATGGTAAGAAAGCCTGAGATCCCAATGACAAGTAGATTCCTGGCACGTTCCAACACCACAGAAGGTAATGAGGTCCTGGAAGAAAAGGCAACCAGGGTATCATTCGTTATTGGGGTCTCATGGGTACCTTGGCAGGCTTTGTCTCTTTTCTCTACGTTACATTACAACAATGACCACACTTCAAAAGTACTTCATTGGCTGGAAAGCACTTTAGGACGTCCTGAGGTCAAAAAAGGCGTTATATAAATGCATGTCTTTCTTTTCCCTTTACCATAGGAAACAGCTTGGACAAAAAAAATCCAAGGTAACACTAGGGATGTGCTATAAGATCACCGATCAACATCATGAGGGGAACAGTTTACTCTATGACGACATAAGAAGAGTATGAGGGGAAAGTTTATTTTAACGGGAGACTTCAATCAACTCAATACAAACTGGAAAACCCCAAGTGGTTTAAAGTCAGAGTTCGCAAATGTAATGCATGAATATTTCATGATACAGTGTGTAAGGGAAGCCACAAGAGGCAGTGCTCACCTTGAACTGGTATTTGTAAATGATCCATGTACGGGAAATGGAAATGATAGTACCTCCTGGGGGGAAGAATGTGACCATAGAATGATCAAGTTTAACGTGATGTTGGACCCAATTATACCAGAGACCAGGAGCCCGGTTTTTAAGGGCTAAATTCGAAGAGATGGGGGAAGGAGTACGTTTGTCAACACTTCAGTGGAGGACAAGTGGTACACCTTTAAAAGAATAATGCTGGCTATGCAGCACAAACACGTACCTAAGATCAGCACACCGAGACTAACAAGCATGACCCGAAATAGATTAACAAACAAATTTAGAAGAAAAATGAGCTCTACACATCTTCCAGGGAGAAAGGGGAAGAGGCTGACTAGAATAAACACAAGAAAATGCCAAAACAAGTTAAAAGGGTGATCGGGGAATAGAGGGACCAAGTAAAGGCATAGTTGCAGAGTCTCAGTATTACAATAGTAAGAGAGAAAAAGTTGTTGTATCGTCACGCTCTTCCCTTGGAGAATAGTGTGAAGTAGTGGAAGGGTTTTGCAGGTTGATTAACAGTCTGACAGAACCCTCCTTCCATGGCCGTAACCATCCTTATCCCAACCAATCGGCTGGTTAATCCTATACGACGAGAGGGATCATTGGACTCCCACAACCCATGCGACGAGGTGGGGTTGGGGGGGGGGGGGTCACCCACACCCACCGGCCATGAGAATCCTGCTGGAAGTTAACCCGGAATTCAAGCCCGCAGCTCCGGTCTCCGCTCGGGGCTGCCCGCAGCTCCGGTCTCCGCTCGGGGCTGCCCGCAGCTCCGGTCTCCGCTCGGGGCTGCCCGCAGCTCCGGTCTCCGCTCGGGGCTGCCCGCAGCTCCGGTCTCCGCTCGGGGCTGCCCGCAGCTCCGGTCTCCGCTCGGGGCTGCCCGCAGCTCCGGTCTCCGCTCGGGGCTGCCCGCAGCTCCGGTCTCCGCTCGGGGCTGCCCGCAGCTCCGGTCTCCGCTCGGGGCTGCCCGCAGCTCCGGTCTCGAACCCTGCACCCTCTGACTTAGAGGCGGGAATGTTACCACTGAGCCAAAGGCTCAATCCAGAGAAGGGGCGAGAACATTAAAAGACGAAAAAAGGAGCTTGAAACCAGGATGAGCACCAGAGAGTAAATACTCTGAGTGATTACCGCCTGAAAGAATCCAAAGTATTCATAAGGGAAGACACAAACAACAAGCCCGCCTCCAAAAAAGAGAGAACCAAGGCATAATTCAAGCCGGGTGTCAGCCACACTCAGTGGGTAGCAACTCCCTCCTCCGAATCAGAAGGTTGTGGATTGAACTCCGGCTCCAGGGACTTGAGCACAAAATCTAGGCCGACCCTCCAGTGCAGTACTGAGGGAATGCTACACTGTCAGAGGCGCCATCTTTTGGAAGAGATATTAAACCGAGACCCTGTCTGCCGTCTTAGGTGGACGTAAAAGATCCCATGGCACTATTTCGAAGAAGAGCAGGGGAGTTCTCCCGGGTGTCCTGGGCCAATATTTACCCCTCAACCAACATCATTAACACAGATGACCTGGTCATCACCACATTGCTGTTGGTGGAAGTCTGCTCTGCTCAAATGGCTGCTGCGTTTCCCTACATTATAGCAGTGACGCCACTTCAAAAGTACTTAATTGGCTGTAAAGCGCTTTGGGACATCCTGAGGTCATGAAAGGCGCTATATAAATGTAAGTTGAAATAAAAGAGCATGGATATGAAATTGGCCAAGTGACAGGAAACAGAGAGTAGTGATGAACGGTTGTTTTTCGGACTGGAGGAAGGAAAGTGGTGTTCCCCAGGGGTCGGTGCTGGGACCACTGCTTTTTTTGATATATATTAATGACTTGGACTTGGGTGTACAGGGCACAATTTCACAATCTGCAGATGACACAAAACTTGGAAGTGTAGTGAACAGAGATAGACATCAAGAGGACATGGACAGGCTGATGGAATGGGCGGACACGTGGCAGATGAAATTTAACGCAGAGAAGTGCGAAGTGATACATTTTGGAAGGAATGGAACGGGGTGCAGGAACAGAGGGATCTGGGGGTATATGTATACAAATCGTTGAAGGTGGCAGGGGAGGTTGAGAAAGCGGTTTAAAAAAGCACACAGGATCCTGGGCTTTATAAATAGAGGCATAGAGTACAAAAGCAAGGAGGTTATGATGAACCTTTATAAAACACTGGTTCGGCCACAGCTAGATTATTGTGTCCAGTTCTGGGCATCAAACTTTAGGAAGGATGTGAAGGCCTTCGAGAGGGTGCAGAAAAGATTTACTAGAATGGTTCCAGGGATGAGGGACTTCAGTTATGTGGATAGACTGGAGAAGCATGTGTTGTTCTCCTTAGAGCAGAGAAGGTTGAGAGGAGATTTGATCGAGATATTCGAAATCATGAGGAGTCCAGAGAATAGATAGAGAGAAACTGTTCCTATTGGCGGAAAGATGAAGAACCAGAGGACATAGATTTAAGGTGATTGGCAAAAGAACCAAAGATGACATGAGGAAAAGCTTTTTTACGCAGCGAGTGGTTAGGATTTGGAATGCACTGCCGGAGGCGGAGGTGGAGGCAGATTCAATCGTGGCCTTCAAAAGGGAAGTGGATAAGTATTTGAAGAGAAAAAATTTGCAGGGTTTCGGGGAAAGGATGGGGGTGTGGGACTAGCTGGATTGCTTTTGCAGAGAGCCAGCACGGGCTCGACAGGCCGAATGGCCTCCTTCTGTGCTGTAGCCATTCTATAATTCTATTCTAAGTCTTTTTTTAATATAAAAGAGCTACAAGACCTAGACAAGCTGAAAGGGCTTAAAACAAATAAATCCCCAGGGTTAGATGATGCTTATTCAAGACTGCTGAGAGAAACTAGCAAGGAGATTTGTGAGGCATTGATGAGTACAAATCAGAGGAAGTCATGATCAAACAGCACAGTGCACTGGTCTGGCTGCATCTGGAGTGATGTGTCGAGTTCTGGTCGCCATTGCAAGAATTCTGGGAATTCCACCTTTGCCCTGAGCATGTAAAACTTTGGCCATTGACCAAAATCCTAAGATGGAAGGATAGGTGAGAGGTCACCAGACGAATCAACAACACACAGTGGAATGTGGGAGAATTACTGCTTCAGACATGTCTCTGTCTTAATGCAAAACCTACAGCAGGTGGTCAACACTCAGCACTAATTCGAGGGGCAGTCGGGCCATTGAGAGAGGCAACTGCTCCGGACATGGTGGGGCCATGTCTTTGTTTTAAAGCAAAACCGATCAACACCTAGGACGTTGGATACAAAAGAAGCCTTGTGTGGCAAGTGCTCGGACCAGATATCTGCACCGATCAACAGGGTGAGAACAACCCCAAAACACCCTACACCTGGGACACAAGTACTGAAGTGTAACGAGACTCATCCCCAGAATCAGGGCTCTGAGTTATGAGGAAAGACTGAGGAAACCGGGGCTTTTCAGTCTGGAAAGGATCTGTCTAAGAGGTGATCTTACGGAGGTATAGAAGATAGTAAATTGTATGAAAAAGGTTCATCTGTCTTAATACTTTAGATTAAACTGTGAGAGTAGGGCAAGTGGGGGGGGGACACAGGTTCGAAATTGTAAAAGGTAAATTTTAGCACTGATATCACAAGCTGCTTCTTCAGACAGAGAGTGATTAATGCTTGGAATGGACTTTGGGCAGAGTGCTGGAGGGAAGAGGAACAATTAGATACAGCGATAGGGGGAGTTGCTCTGGAGGATGAATTAAGATGGACTGAATGGTCTTCCAAATCTAAGTGTCTTGTGATGAAAGCATCTTAATATTTGTAGAAACACAAGAGATATGTAACATTAGTCTAAACACAGTCAACAACAACTGTTTGCATTTATATAGCGCCTTTAACATAGTAAAACGTCCCAATTTGAGTGGTAATTGGGAATAATGCATATTGCATAATAGCAGATTAATGGTCAACACGAGTATTGAAGTCAAGCCTTTTATATTGATCATGTGTTACCAGCAGCAGGAGGGCAGTACCTGCCCTTCCATACCCCGTGCTCTATAATAGGAGCAACGTGAACCCCCTGCCTCTGATAGTACCCGAGACTTGATTTTTCATGGGCTCCAACAGCAGGGATCGGAGACCCAGGAACACAAACCTCCTTCTACTGACCCGTCGAAGGTAGCCCAAGTGCAGTGAGAAGGGGAGAGCTGTGATCGGAGATCATGAGTCTTCACTTGAGGCTCATCCTCATGGAGCCCAGGTACCAATTTAGAGACACCTTTAGTTGATCAAGAAGGGCCTTCTCACAAAAGAGATAGAGATGAGGGAGCTCATACAATTCATTTTACTTCATCCGTCCCATAAAAAAAGTCATCTACTTGCATCCAAACTCTGCTACCTGCATCCTAACTTGCGCCAAGTCACGTTCACCCGTTACCCCTGTGCTCGCTGACTCCCGGGCCGGTAACACCTTGACTTTAAAATTCTTATCCTCGTGCTCAAATCTCTCCGTGGCCTCGGCCCTCCCTATCTCTGTAACCTCCTCCAGCCCTACAACCCTCCGAGATCTCTGCACTCCTCCAATTCTGGCCTCTTGCGCATCCCCTGATTTTAAATCGCTCCACCATTGGCGGCCGTGCCTTCAGCTGCCTGGGCCCCGAGCTCCGGAATTCCCTCCCTGAACCGCTCTGCCTCTCTCTCCTCCTTTAAGACGCCCCTTAAAACCTACCTCTTTGACCAAGCTTTTGGTCACCTGTCCTAATATCTCCTTATGTGGCTCGGTGTCAAATTTTGTTTGATAATCTCTCCTGTGAAGCGCCTTGGGACGTTTTACTACATTAAAGGCGCTATATAAATGCAAGTTGTTGTTGTTGGTAAGTCTTGAATGATTCCAAGGTTTTCACCTCCATTATTCTACCTGGAAGACTATTCGAAGTATTGACCACTCACTGTGAGAATATGTTCTGCCTGACATCTGGCCAGAATTCTCCAGTTTTAGGCTGTGCTTCTTTGTCTTCTTGTTTTGGTGCACTCCATGGCTCAGTGGGTAGCCCTCTCGCCTCAGAGTCCGAAGGTTGTGTATTCAGGTCCCACTCCAGACACTTGAGCACATAATCCAGGCTGTCACTCCAGCACTGAGGGAGTGCTGCACTGTTGGAGGTGCCGTCTTTCAGAGGAGATGTTAAACTGAGGTCCCCTCTGCCCTCTCAGTTGGACGTAAAAGATCCCATGGCACTATTTTGAAGAACAGTTGGGGAGTTCTACCCGCTCTCATGACCATTACTTATCCCTCAATCCGTCAGCACTAAAACAGATTATCTTGTCATTATCACAATGCTGTTTGTGGGATCTTGCTGTGCGCAAATTGGCTGCTGTGTTTCCTACATTACAACAGCGACTACACTTCAAACACTGGTTGTGATGTGATGAGATGAGATTGTGAAAGGTGCTATATAAATGCAAGTCTCTTTCTCCTCTGTTTAGGATTTACCTTATCTGTACTGTTTAATGTCTTGTATAAAGTCCCTTCTCAGTCACCTCCTTTTAAAACTAAACAGCTCTAGTTTCTTAGTTCATTCCTCTTGATGCCAGGGTTAAGCCTTGCGACCTCTTTATTGCTTTCAAGGCTCGAATCTTTGCTTTATTCAACGTGCAGGCTGATCAGGGCACCAGACAATTTTTAGCACGAAACCCTCCGACTGATGCTCCCCGTTTGTTCCTGCTCCACGATGACCTGACTTGTCAAATGCCAAGTTCATCACACCCAGAATCCTTTCAACCTCACCCACAGCTATTTTGTAGACCGTCCGTGGTGCACGTACGATGACCATTTGCTGGCAACTGGGACAAACAAGCCTGATGACCATTTGACCAACCCCAGAACGGGAGATGATGTGTCATCCTCCCTACGGCACTTAAGTGGATTTTATGACAGATAGCGAGTATCATTTGTTAATTACGAGTGGCCAGATGGTGTAACAGATTAAACATGTATAAAAATGACAGCCTCCAAGAAACTGTGCTGGATTTTGCACTGCACTGCCAACAACTTGCATTTATATAGCACCTTTAACATAGTAAAACATCCCAAGGCACTTCACAGAAGCGTTACATAAAAATTTGACACCGAGCGACATAGGGAGATATTAGGACAGGTGGCCAAAAGCTTGGTCAACGAGGTAAGTTTTAAGGAGAGTCTTAAAAGGAGAGAGAGGCGGAGAGGTTTAGGGAGGGAATTCCACATCTTAGAGCCTAGGCAGCTGAAGATTTAGAACCGGAGGAACGCAGCCATCTCGGAGAGTTGTAGGAGGTTACAGAGATAGAGTGGGGCGAGGCCTGGCCAACCGGGTCAATTTTCACTGCCTTCTCCTGGGGTTAGCGGCCTCAAGATGGGGTCGGAGGTCTCAGCACCCCCGTTAAAACTGACGGTCCGGCCGGCGCCATTTTGAATTGGAAATCGGGGTCCTACGATGTAAATAGGACCCTGATGGTCATTTTTGGTTGGAGCCTGCGCCGTGCTCACTCCCACCAGGGCGATGGAACGGACGAGGCCCGGTCAAAGGCAAGTCCGGGTCTCTCAAAAATAAGCTGGGCTGCTGCCACCCTGGGACCCCCACCCTCCGCAATCGCCACCACCTTCCTTGCTGGCGGCCACCCCGGCCCCATCAAGGCCTCAATCCGCCTGTTTGGTGCCCCGCAGCTCGCCTATCAGATTTAAATGAGGCCAGGGTCTCAAAATGGCAGGGGGGGGGGGGGGGGGGGCTCTTTGCTGGCGGAATGGGTGGTCGGCCATTGTGTTCCGCTGATCGGTCTCACAAAAAGTCAAATCGACTTCAATGTGTGCATCAGGGGCAGTTCCCAGAAGCAATTCTTCACATGGATGGTTGGGGGTGAGGGGAGGCTATTTTTCAACCTGCACAAGGTTCCACCATCACCCCCACCCACCGCCAAGACCAAATCTCCATTTTAAAAAATAAATTTCTGCTCACAGACAGTGACAGCTCTCCAGTACTTGGGCCGAATGGACGTTCTTCGCATGGCGGCCTAGATTGTGAGTGCTGCTGCCCACAGGAGGCATCGAAGCCGAGTCCAATTCGTCCTCACTCCACACACACACACGTGAACGTTCCAGTAACTGGACAGCAGCAAGGGACAGGAACCAAGGCTGATGTCACGTCCCCAGCTTGTGGTTCTGCCGCCTATTGTAGGCCCCAACTCCTGCCTCGGGTGGCAACAGCTAATTCAGCATCGACTGGTAATCAAACCAGTGACCTTCTGGTCTGTGTGACTAGTAAAGCACCAGGTGGTGTCTTTAACCACTGGTCCACAAGTAGAGCTAGTTTAACTCCAAGGGTTAAATTACGAGGAGAGATTACACAAACTAGGGTTGTATTCTCTGGAATTTAGAAGATTAAGGAGTGATTTGATCGAAGTTTCCAAGATATTAAGGAGAACGGATAGGGTGGATAGAGGGAAACTATTTCCGTTGGTTGGGGAAGTCGAGGACTCGGGGACATAGTCCTGGGCTCTAATTTTTTAGGGTTTCAGGAGTGAAGTTAGGAAACACTTCTACACGCAAAGGGCGGTAGAAGTTTAGAACTCTCTTCCGCAAACGGCAGTTGATGCCAGCTCAGATTTAAAATTGTTAATTTTTGTTAACCAAAGGATATGGAGCTACGGCCGGTATATGGAGTTAGGTCACGGATCAGCCATGATCTCATTGAATGGCAGAACAGGCTCGAGGGGACTAAATGGCCGACTCCTGTTCCTACGTTCCTAACTACAAAGGATCAACTCTTAATAAATTCTGAAGTTGTAATATATTCCAACACAACATTCATATCATAGTAATTTTGCTGGAAGAACTCGCATTTATATAGCGCCTTTCACAACCTCAGGATGTCCCAAAGTGCTTTACAGCAATGAAGCACTTTTTGAAGTGTGGTCACTGTTGCAATGTAGGAAACGTAGCAGCCAATTTGCGCACAGCAAGATCCCACAAACAGCAATGTGATAATGACCAGATAATCTGTTTTAGTGTTGTTGGTTGAGGGATAAATATTGGCCAGGACACCAAGGAGAACTCCTCTGCTCTTCTTCAAAATAGTGCCGTGGGATCTTTTATGGCCACCTGAGAGGGTAAATGGGGTCTCGGTTTAACGTCTTGTCCAAAAGATGGCACCTTCAACAGTGCAGCACTCCCTCAGTACTGCGCTGGGAGTGTCAGCCTGGATTATGTGCTCAAGTCTTGACCCCAGGACCTTCTGACTCAGAGGTGAGAGTGCTCCCCACTGAGCCACAGATGACATGTAATCAGTTTAATGCTGAGTTGTACACAGTTTGCTATCCTGTCATTCTCTAACATAAAACAAGAGGTTATAGATGAGCATAGTTCAGGTACATTTGGTAACCAAGGGCCTTATAGCCTTTTCTGTCTGTTCCTTCTCCCCTTACACCTCCTCCCTTCAAGGTGACAACTGATGCTAAGGTAAGTTCCACAAGTTACTAGCAGCCCTGCAGTACCTCATCTAAGCGGCCATTCCTCACTTGAGAGTGTTGGCAGGCAATTCAACCATTTGGAACAGATGAGCGCCACAGATTAGCCTGATGTCCACACCCTTGCATTTCCCAGCAGGGATATCCCGGACAGCGAGCAGGAATGGGAAGCCTGCCTGATATTTCCCCTCCCTGCACCATGCAGAGAGCAACACCACCTTGGCTGACATTAGCTAACTCAACAAAAACCAAGGATTAAACAGGGAATATGTGGCTCACCATCACATTGAACATGATCTTTGGTCTTATTTCAGTTGTGTTTATGTAGGAGTGAGAGCCCAAAATTAAGATTTCCATCATAAAATTATCGAAGTTAGACACAAATCTCAACTCAATCTTTGCTATGAACTAAAACTGTTCCCATTCACTCCCACTGTGCAGAATCCAAAATGAACCATTCACTCCTATTATACAGAATCCCAATCACAGAATGATACAGCACAGAAGGAGGCCATTCAGCCCATCGTGCCCCTGCCGGCTCTCTGAAAGAGCTATCCAACTAGTCCCACTCCCCCGATCTTTCACACCATAACCCTGTAAATTTTTCCCCTTCAAGTATTTATCCAATTCCCTTTTGAAAGTTACTATTGAATCTGCTTCCACCGCCCTTTCAGGCGGCGCATTCCAGATCAGAACAACTCGCTGCGTAAAAAAATTTCTTCTCATCTCGCCTTTGGTTCTTTTGCCAATTACCTTAAATCTGTGTCCTCTGGTTACCAACCCTTCTGCCACTGGAAACAGTTTCTCCTTATTTACTCTATCAAAACCTTTCATGATTTTGAACACCTCGATTAAATCTTCCCTTAACCTTCTCTGTTCTGAGGAGAACAATCCCAGCTTCTCCAGTCTCTCCACATAACTGAAGTCCCTCATCCCTGTTACCATTCTAGTAAATCCCTTCTGCACCCTCTCTAAGGCCTTGACATCCTTCCTAAAGTGTGGCACCCAGAATTGGACACAATACTCCAGCTGAGGCCTAACCAGTGATTTATAAAAATTTGGCATAACTTCCTTGCTTTTGTACTCTATGCCTTGGATCCAAGGCATTCAAGCCCAGGATCCCGTGTGCTATTTTAACAGCCTTCTCAACTTGTCCTGCCACCTTCAAAGATTTGTGTATGTACACCCCCAGGTCTCTCTGTTCCTGCACCCTCTTTAAATTGTACCATTTCGTTTACGTTGCCTCTCCTCATTCTTCCTACCAAAATGCATCACTTCACACTTCTCTGCGTTAAATTTCATCTGCCATGTGTCTGCCCATTTCACCAGTCTGTCTATGTCCTCCTGAAGTCTGTTACTATCCTCCTCACTGTTTATTCCATTTCCAAGTTTCGTGGCATCTGCAAACTTTGAAATTATGCCCTGTGTACCCAAGTCTAGGTCATTAATATAAAGGTACAAATATCCTCCCATTCACTCCCTCTGTATAGATACCCAACAAACCAGACTTATTACATTCATTCCCACTGTGTAGAATCCCAATTGTCCAAAAGTTTTCTCATTCACTGCCATGATATAGACTTTCAATGGAGGCTCTGTGATGGCTCAATGAGCAAATGTACTAGCCTGTGTTGAACTAAACCAAACAGTCTCGAAGGCCCAGGTTCATTTCCTAACTGAGTTAACTGATCTGACCAGGGGCAGCTGTTTAGCTGCTACAATTACCCTCAGGAACCTCTGAGGTAGGAAGGGGGGAAAATAATCAGCCGGGTTTTGCTCTTTGATCATAATCCAGTAATTCCAGTTGCAAAGGGGGAGTCAGGTGAGAACAAGGCTCAGATTCACCGGTGATGCCTGTCGCGGTCGAACAGACACCTACTCTTTAGGCTTATACACGCTTGGGTGAGGCACAGGAGGGCTGTCGATGCCCGTGGACCCCACGTGGGTTGGTGCGTCCCGGGGAGGAGGGGGTTAAATTGGAAAAAGAATGAATCCCAATGGAGCAAAGCTCCTCCCATCTTAGGGATCACTGAGCTATGTCTGATATGTTTCCCCATCACCTGGTATTTAATGCTCATCTCACTAAACACAATGAATCACTGTCAAACATCACCGGACAATGCCAGCACAGTTTAGAAATCAAATCACTTTAGTATAAAATCTGCTCATACCCATTGTTTTCTGAGTGAATTGTTCAGCATCTGATTAAACAATGCCACGGTACAAAGGTTTGCAAATTGGTATTTTTAATCCAGAGTTGCTGGAAACCCTGATCTAGACATAATCCTGCTGCGAGCACAATTCCCTCGGGGAATCTGGTTCCATGTTTAACAGGATTAACAGCGCTGAGGCAATGAGAAAGGTGGGACTTCATCGTATTCTGCACTTCACTGAGCAGTGGGCTGGGACATTCGGGCCCTGTGTCACTGCTCTGGTAAGATACAGGTTCAGTCGCCACCCCTTCTCGCTCTCTCTCTCTCGCTCTCTCTCTCCACCCTCCCACCCACCCACCCACCCTCAGCTTTAAGGTTCCAATTGAAAGTTGGGGCCTCCCTTAAAAAGGGGAAGCGCCTGGAACGCACTCAAAGCTATGGTGGAAGCAGACTCAAAAGGGAATTGGATGAATACTTGAAAAGGAAAAATTTTGCAGGGCTATGGGGAAAGAGTGGGAGTGGGACTAATTGGACAGCTCTTTTAAAGAGCTGGCACAGGCACGATGGGCCGAATGGCCTCCTTTTGAGCTGCAAGATTCTATGACGTACTAGTGTGCGTGTGTGTCAGTCAGTCACCTGCAGCCCACTTTCAGGAGCATCCCCTGGATTCAGCAGGGTGTTGACAGAAACCTCTCCCGTCCGCCCGCTCAACCCCAGGAGAATACAAAGATGGCACAGGCCTCGGCAGCCCTCCAAAGTGACCACTCTTCATCTACGAAAGTGGACAGCGAGTGCCCACAATCTATTGAACTCCCAGTCAGTAAATGAAAGAACTTGCATTTATGAAGCGCCTTTCATGATCTCAGGACATCCCAAAGCACTTTACAGCCAATCAAGTATGTTTGAAGTGTAGTCTCTGTTGTAATGTAGGTAATGTGGCAGCCAATTTGCGCACAGCAAGCTCCCACAAACAGCAATGTGATAATGACCAGATAATCTGTTTTAGTGATGTTGGTTGAGGGATAAATATTGGCCCAGGACACTGGGGAGAACTCCCCTGCTCTTCTTTAAAATAGTGCCGTGGGACCTTTTACGTCCATCTGAGAGGGCAGACAGGGCCTCAATTTAATGTCTTCTCCAAAGGATGGCACCTCCAACAGTGCAGCACTCCCTCAGTACTGCGCTGGAGCTTCAGCCTAGATCATGCTCTCAAGTACTGTCCTCACTCAATAGCCACACATGCACATTTTTCAGATAAATTACTGGATAACCATCAGGAGTCAGCACTGGGAACACTTGCAGATTGTTTCCCCCCCTCTTGAGCTCAGGGTCACTGAATCTAAATATAGAGCCTCCAACCGATTCAGATTGAGACCAGCTGCTATAGAATTGACCAGGGATCAATGCTGGGACTTTACTGGTCTGTTTATTTCAGTTCCACATACTGTGTAATGCATTTACCCACTGACTCATGAGGGAGCTGCAATGCCCATTAAAAGAAAACAATTTAGAACACTGCCCCAGCAATTCAGCGCCAGGAATATTCCCAACTTCCAACTGTAGCGCCAGCACCAGCACAACCACCAGCGCAAGCGCAAGCGCAAGCGCAAGCGCAAGCACCAGCACCAGCGCAAGCACAAGCACAAGCACAAGCACCAGCACCAGCACCAGCACCAGCACCAGCACAACCAGCAGCACAAGCAGCAGCAGCACCAGCAGCACCAGCACCAGCACCAGCACCAGCACCAGCACCAGCACAAGCACAAGCACCAGCACCAGCACCAGCACAACCACCAGCACCAGCACCAGCACCAACACCAGCACCAGCACAACCACCAGCACCAGCACCAACAGAAGCAGCACAAGCAGCAGCACAAGCAGCAGCACAAGCAGCAGCAGCACCAGCAGCACCAGCAGCACCAGCACCAGCACCAGCACCAGCACCAGCACAAGCACAAGCACAAGCACAAGCACCAGCACCAGCACAAGCAGCAGCACAAGCACCAGCAGCAGCACAAGCACCAGCAGCAGCACAAGCACCAGCAGCAGCACAAGCACCAGCAGCAGCACAAGCACCAGCAGCAGCACAAGCACCAGCAGCAGCACAAGCACCAGCAGCAGCACAAGCACCAGCAGCAGCACAAGCACCAGCAGCAGCACAAGCACCAGCAGCAGCACAAGCACCAGCAGCAGCACAAGCACCAGCAGCAGCACAAGCACCAGCAGCAGCACAAGCACCAGCAGCAGCACAAGCACCAGCAGCAGCACAAGCACCAGCAGCAGCACAAGCACCAGCAGCAGCACAAGCACCAGCAGCAGCACCAGCACCAGCACCAGCACCAGCACCAGCACCAGCACCAGCACAAGCACAAGCACAAGCACAAGCACCAGCACAAGCACAAGCACAAGCACCAGCACCAGCACCAGAAGCACCAGCAGAAGCACCAGCAGAAGCACAAACACAAGCACCAGCAGAAGCACAAACACAAGCACCAGCAGAAGCACAAACACAAGCACCAGCAGAAGCACAAACACAAGCACCAGCAGAAGCACAAACACAAGCACCAGCAGAAGCACAAACACAAGCACCAGCAGAAGCACAAACACAAGCACCAGCAGAAGCACAAACACAAGCACCAGCAGAAGCACAAACACAAGCACCAGCAGAAGCACAAACACAAGCACCAGCAGAAGCACAAACACAAGCACCAGCAGAAGCACAAACACAAGCACCAGCAGAAGCACAAACACAAGCACCAGCAGAAGCACAAACACAAGCACCAGCAGAAGCACAAACACAAGCACCAGCAGAAGCACAAACACAAGCACCAGCAGAAGCACAAACACAAGCACCAGCAGAAGCACAAACACAAGCACCAGCAGAAGCACAAACACAAGCACCAGCAGAAGCACAAACACAAGCACCAGCAGAAGCACAAACACAAGCACCAGCAGAAGCACAAACACAAGCACCAGCAGAAGCACAAACACAAGCACCAGCAGAAGCACAAACACAAGCACCAGCAGAAGCACAAACACAAACACAAGCACCAGCAGAAGCACAAACACAAACACAAACACCAGCAGAAGCACAAACACAAACACCAGCAGAAGCACAAACACAAACACCAGCAGAAGCACAAACACAAACACCAGCAGAAGCACAAACACAAACACCAGCAGAAGCACAAACACAAACACCAGCAGAAGCACAAACACAAACACCAGCAGAAGCACAAACACAAACACCGGCACTCAAAGAAGCTAAGGAAGAAATAGCAGAGGCACTGGTATAATATATATATATAAAAATTTAATAGAAAAGGGAATATTGCCAGAGGACTGGCGGACAGCTAATGTCATTCCTATATTCAAAAAGGGAGAGTGCGCAAATCCAGGGAACTATAGACCAGTTAGATTAACGTCGGTGTTCGGAAAGATGTAACAGAAAAACATCCAAAAACAGAAAGTATAATAAAGAATAGTTAGCGTGGATTTCAAAGGGAAGGTCATGCTTCACTAACCTTATTGAATTCTTTGAAGAAATAACAGAAAGAGTAGATAAGGGTAATGCAATGGATGTGATATACGTGGACATTCAAAAGGCTTTCGATAAGGTACCGCATAGTAGACTCATGACTCAGGTCAGAGCCTGTGGAGTCAGGGGACAAGTAGCAGAATGGATAGCAAACCGGCTACAAAACTGAAAACAGAGAGTAGGGGTTAAAGGCAGTTACTCAGATTGGCAGAAGCTGGGACGGTGTTCCGCAGTGACCAGTGCTGGGACCACTGTTCTTCACCATTTACATCAATGGTTTGGACTCAGGAATCGGAAGTACAATATCAAAATTTGCGAACACCACCAAATTTGGGGGGTACAGTTAATACTGAGGGGGACTGCGACAAAATACAGGAAGACATTAACAAACTTGCAGAATGGGCGTGTGATTAGCAAATGAATTTCAATATAGATAAGTGTGAGGTGGTGTATTTTGGTAGGAAAAATAAGGAGGCCACATACATCCTGGAAAATAAGTCTAGAAGGGGGAGAGGCACAAAGGGTTCAAGGGACACAGATTCACAAATCATTAAAAGTAGCAACGCAGGTTAACAAAGCCAGAAAAAGTGCAAACAAAGCACTGGGGTTCATTTCTAGATGAACAGAATTCAAAAGCAGAGAAGTTATGTTAAACTTTTTTCGAACCTTGGTTAGACCAGGGCGCAGGGGGGTGGGAGCAGATACCATGGCCCAGCCTGATCCAGCACTCACCCACTTTCCAGCAAGGAGCAATGACCTCCGAGTCAGAAGGTTGAGAGTTCAAGCCCAACTCCAGAGACTTGAGCACCTAATCTAGGCCGACACTCCAGTGCAGTACTGAGGGGGTGCTGCACTGTCAGAGGTGCCATCTTTCAGATGAGATGTTAAATGGATCAGGAGTGAGTGATATTTTTCCCTTTCTCTAGCATAGTAACATTGACACTGATTGCACTGCTGCTACCATAACATCAACTACTTGCATTTATATGATGTGGAGATGCCGGTGATGGACTGGGGTTGACAATTGTAAACAATTTTACAACACCAAGTTATAGTCCAGCAATTTTATTTGAAATTCACAAGCTTTCGGAGGCTTCCTCCTTCCTCAGGTGAATGTGAAATGAATTCCACATTCACCTGAGGAAGGAGGAAGCCTCCGAAAGCTTGTGAATTTCAAATAAAATTGCTGGACTATAACTTGGTGTTGTAAAATTGTTTACAATTGCATGTATATAGCATTTTTAACATAGTAAAATGTCCCAAGGTGCTTCACAGGAGCCATTATCAGACAAAATTTGACACCGAGCCACACGAGGAGGTATTAGGACAGGTGACCAGAAGTTTGGTCAAAGAGGTGGGTCTCAAGGAGCGATTTAAAAAGGAGAGAGGGGTAGAGAGGCGGAGAGGTTTAGGGAGGGAATTCCAGAGCTCAGGGCCTTGGCGGCTGAAGGCACGGCCGCCAATGATGGAGCGATGGAAATCAGGGCTGTGCAAGAGGCCAGAATTGGATGAGCACAGAGATCTGAGAGGATGGTAGGGCCGGAGGAGGTTACAGAGATAACCTGGAACTTTCCAAACTATACTTAGCTCAATATCACACAGCACAAACTATATGCCAAATGGGTCTCGGTGGGCAGTCCCTAATCAGTTTTACACCAAAGCTTCCACACGATTAGAACATTTTCTTGCCCACTCATCTCGCTCAAAAAACGTTGACTTTTCCAGGCGCAAATAGCAGAACTGGAAAAAAAATTGTTTTCAGGGAGAAAGCAGAGAAGGATCAGAGTACTGTTCCCTCAATCACAGGCCTACTGAAAACGCTAGAGGGGTGAAAGGGTTAATCCTATCTGGACGGGCTATCCAATCACTGTACGCAGGGATAATGGCAACGTAAGTTAGATCTTAAGCATTGTGCTCAAAGACTATGATCTCTCACTTGTCTTGTTCAGTTGAGGTTTGCATACTCTCTCCAACAGGCTCGTCAGCCGTGGCTCAGTGGGTAGCACTCTCGCCTCTGAGTCAGAAGGTTGCAGGTTCAAGTCCCACTCCAGAGTCTTGAGCATGTAATCTAGGTTGACACTTCAATGCAGTACTAAGGGAGTGCTGCACTGTCAGAGGTGCCGACTTTCAGATGTGATGTTAAACCAAGGTCCTGTCTGCACTCTCGGGTGGACGTAAAAGATCCCATGGCACGATTTTGAAGAAGAGCAGGGGAGTTCTCCCCAGTATCCTGGCCAATGTTTATCCCTCAACCAACATCACTAAAAAACAGATTATCTGGTCATTATCTCATTGCTGTTTATAGGACGGAGCTGTGCACGAATTGGCTGTCACATTCCCTTACATTACAATAGTGACTACACTTTCAAAAGTACTTCAATGGCCTGCAAAGTGCTTTGGAACATCTTGAGGCTGTGAAAGGCGCTCTATAAATGCAAAACCTTTCCTTCCCTTTGGGTTGGACACTCTCCACTGCCCCATCAAGGTACACTATGAGTTTAGTATGGCTTAGACATCTTCAGCATTGCCAAGTTCACCATTTATTAGGAAAAAAACGATTCAGGTCGTAAGGACCTAAAGGAAACAACTCAGCTCTTGTTCGGTTATGCACAGTTGCTACTCAGACCACTTTCATCTCTCTCCTGTGCTGGCACCATGCCAGGATTTCTCTACTTCAATCCATTTCTTTTCATGACAGCTTCATAAGGGAGAAAGGAGGGGCGGGGGGAAATCATCTCTGATTCTTGCGACTGAAAGCTACCCAGTGGCCCCCCCCAAGAAGGAAAGTGTGCATGTATGGGAGTCAGGCTGGATCGGGTTCGGCTGTGAGGCCTTTCACGGTCAGGGGAGGTAGAGAGCACATCAGGGACAAGACCCACAGTGCAGGACACAACCAAGATTAATAAATGAAAGCCAGCACGGATTTGTTAAAGGCAAACCATGTTTGACTAACTTGAATGAGTTCTTTGATGAAGTAACGGAGAGGGTTGATGAGGGTAGTGTGGTTGATGTGTATATGGACTTTCAAAAGGCATTTGATAAAGTACCACATAATAGACTTGATAGCAAAATTAAAGCCCATGGGATTAAAGGGTCAGTTACTACATTGATACAAAATTAGTTAAGGGACAAAAAGCAGAGAGTAGTGGTGAAACGTTGTTTTTGTGCAGGGGTGTCCCCCATGGGTTGGTGTTGGGACCAATGTTCTTTGGATATATATTAATGACTTGGACTCGGGTATAGAGGGTATAATTTCAAAGTTTGCAGATGACACGAAACTCGGAAATGTAGTAAATAATGTGGAGGACAGTAACAGACTTCAGGAGGACACAGACAGACTGGTGAAATGGGCAGATGAAATTTAACGCAGAGAAGTATGAAGTGATGCATTTTGGTAGGAAGAATGAGGAGAGGCAACGTAAATAAAATGGTGCAATTTTAAAGGGGGTGCAGAAACAGAGCGACCTGGGTGTGCACATACACAAATTTTTGAAGGTGGCAGGACAAGTTGAGAAGGCTGTTAAAAAGGCAAACGGGATCCTGGGCTTTATAAGCAGAGGCATAGAGTGCAAAAGCAAGGAAGTTATGCTAAACCTTTATAAAACATTGGTTAGGCCTCAGTTGTAGTACTGTGTCCAATTCTGGACACCACACTTTAGGAAGGATGTCAAGACCTTAGAGAAGGTGCAGAGGAGATTTACTAGAATGGTACCAGGAATGAAAGATTTCAGTTATGTGGAGAGACTAGAGAACGTGGGGTTATTCTCCTTACAGCAGAAAAGGTTAAGCCGAGATTAGTTTAATAGAAGTGTGCAAAATCACGAAGGGTTTTGATAGAGTAAATAAGGAGAAACTGTTTTCAGTGGCAGAAAGGTCGGTAACCAGAGGACACAGATTTAAGGTAATTGGTAAAAGAACCAGAGGGGAGATGAGAAGAATTTTTTTTAATGCAGCGAGTTATGATCTGGAATGCGCTGCCTGAAAGGGCGGTGGAAGCAGATTCAACAGTAACTTTCAAAAGGGAATTGGATAAATACTTGAAGGGGAAAAATTTGCAGCGTTATGGGGAAAGGTGCAGGGGAGCGGGACTAATTGGGTAGCTTTTTCAAAGAGCCGGCACAGGCACAATGGGCCGAATGGCCTCCTTTCATGCGGTATCATTCTATTGTTGAATATTATTGTCAAGTCTCACTTTAAAGCCCTGGGTTGGTTTGCAGCCACCAGAATAGTTGGAATTGGTCTGGTTTTGAAAGCTTACTACAAACCCCTCCCCCAAAACCAGTTGGGTAAAAACCTGCCAAAAAAACAGACCAAAACTCAGCAACAGATTCTTGGTGCCCAATTTAGATTAAAAATAAACAGACAGCCTGCTCAAAAAATGAACCATCATGCCCAAGTGCGTTTAAGCTCTTCTCCATTCACCTTTTATCTCAAGTCTCGGATCCGTAGCTGAATGATTCGACTACACCTCACAGCACCAGTCAAGAGTTATTTACTTTGGGCTTCGGAGGAAAATAAAACTGCATCCAGGAGTCTTCGGTTGCTTTGAAACGGGGAATTTAAATCAGGTTGGTGCAGAGCGGAGGCAGAACTCCTGCCAATTTTTCCATTAAATCAAAACTAGGTGTGCGTTTTGTGTAGGTAATGTTATAGCACTCGGTATACAGGCTGAATCCAGATAGTCTCTGAGAAATTACATTTTGTTTGGGTCATCCTGAGGTGAAGAAAGATTGATCTGTGCAGAGCCTGCAGAACCATTAGTATCATCAATAGCCCACAGTACCAGTCGGGCTTATAGAATCTACTTACTATCAATAGGGCTTACAGTGCCATTAATATTGTTTGGGACTACTAATCGGGCCCACAGAATCTACAGTGCCATTAATATTGTCTGGGCCTACTAATCGGGCCTACAGAGATTATAGCACCAATGGGCCTTAATATCTGGAGCCTGCAGTACTAACGGGTCCACAATATCACAGTACCTGTGGTATGTACAGTACTAACTGGTACTACAGACACCATGAGACTGCAGTGTAGAACTGACTATCAAGGGGATCTACAGTAGCAATGGAGTCTAAACTACTAACAGGGCCTACATAATAAAAGGAGTCAAAAGTATCAACAAGAGGTGGTGTACGGTCATGTAGTGGTTATGCTACTGGACTAATAATCCAGAGAATGAGTGTCCAAATCCCACATGGCAATTTGATAAATTTGAATTCTATTTTTTGTTTAAATCTGGAAATAAAAAGGTGGTATCAGTAAAAGTGACAATGAAGCTATTGGATTGTGGTAAAAACCCAACTGATTCACTAATGTCCTTTAGGGCAGGGGACCCGTCATCCTTACCTGGTCTGGCCTATGTGTGACTCCAGTGGTTGGCCCTTAACTGCCTTCTGAATTTAGGTTTTTCTTCCTCCCAAAAGCTTTTAAAGCCCAAGCTTGGGATAACCTAACTGTCTGAGTCAGAAAGTCGTGGGTTCAAGTCCCATTCCGGAGACACGAGCACATCTGGGCTGACTCTTCAGTGCAGTATTGAGGGAGTGCTGCACTGTCAGAGGTGCCAACTTTCAGATGAGTCGTTAGACCAAGGCCCCATCTACCCTCTCAGGTGGGTGTAAAAGATCCCCTGGCACTATTTCGAAGAAGTGCAGGGGAGTTCTCCCCGTGACCTGGCCAATATTTATCAAACGGCTACAATGCAGTGGTTCAAGGAGGCAGCCCACTATCACCTCCTCAAGCGCAACTAGGGATGGGCAATAAATGCCGGCCTTGCCAGCAATGCCCACATCCAGAAAATGAATAAAAATAAAATGATGAAGGGGTACACTATTAACGATATACTAGAAATCACACCACATTTGGTCTTCCCTAGTATGTTCTCCTTTCACAAGGTGCTTGCCACCAAGTAACTCCCACCATCTGGGCAAGACTGGGCGGCCTGCCCCACTAAGCGAGGTTTCCATCAGATGGCATAATGCAATATCCGTTTCCTTCCTTCCCTCCTATTCCAAAGGCAGATTGCCAACCTGTTTGAGATCAGCTAACCCAGCACAGACCAGAGTCTGAACTCAGAACATTCTAATCCATAGGGCTCAGTTACACTTAACTCAGCTATCGGAGACTGTACTCCACAGTCTGTGCTAAATAATGGATAGGCCAATGTCCTGCATTCATGGACAGGATACAAGAAAAAGCCTGTCATCTGATAGGTGCTCTTTCCCTTATCTCAAATCTCCCACTTCTCTCTCTACTGCAGTCTTTCTTGCCTGAGACTATTTTATCGATGCCAACATAGACTGTACTCTGAACATTTCCGACCTTGTTCCCCCTAAGCTGCAAATGCCTTGTCCCAATGCTCTTCCTCCCCCTCCCTATTATCTTCACTGCATCAACATCCTCCCACTGTCTCCTTCTCATTCTTCACTAGGTCCTCAAAACCAGAACTCTGTCTCCTTTTAGATTTTCCTTCCTCCCAAAAGCTTTTACAGCCCAAGCTTGGACCTAAATGTCTGAGTCAGAAAGTCGTGGGTTCAAGTTTCATTCCAGAGACTTGAGCACATAATCTGGGCTGACACTACAGTGCAGTATTGAGGGAGTGCTGCACTGTCAGAGGTGCCAACTTTCGGATGAGTCGTTAAACCGAGGCCCCATCTACCCTCTCGGGTGGGTGTAAAAGATCCCATGGCACTATTTCAAAGAAGAGCAGGGGGGTTCTCCCCGGTGTCCTGGCCAATATTTATCCCTCAACCATCACCAAAAAACAGATTGTCTGGTCATTAATCACATTGCTGTTTGTGGGATCTTGCTGTGCGCAAATTGGCTGCCGCGTTTCCTACATTGCAACAGTGACTACACTTCAAAAAGTACTTAACTTGATGCATATAAGGGGAAGCTAGATGAGTACACTAGGGGGAAAGGAATAGAAGGATATGCTGATAGGGTTAGTGGGAGGAGGCTCGTGTGGAGCATAAACACCGGCATAGACCAGTTGGGCCGAATGGCCTGTTTCTGTGCTGTAAATTCTAAGTAATTCATTGACTGTAAAGCGCTTTGGGACATCCTAAGGTCGTGACAGGTGCTATATAAATGCAAGTCTTTCCTCTTTTTTTCTTTCTTTAACCATCAATTATAGATTTACCTCCTCTTTTCTCCTAAGTTTATTGTGGGTGGTGTTAGGCCTTCGCTCTCCACTTTGGCTTGTCAAAAATAAAGATCGAGCTGAAGGACAAAGCCAAAGCTATTCATTGCTGATAAAATACAAGCAGCTGGGTTTCTTCTCATCACCAGTCCGATTGGCCTGGTGGCCCGAGTGGTCTTCTCTCGCCCTTCGTTTCATATTCCGTATGATTTTTGTAGACCATGATAAGTTAATACAGTCAGTCCTGTGGGAAGTTAGCTCGGACCAGAAGGAAACCTTTCCTTTGGAGTTAACACTGGTTACACTCCCCCAGTGGCTCACTTGGCGAAGGCAGTGAGTAACTGGGCCAGAAGGCCCCAAGTTTGATAAGCTGATCTCAGGCAAGGGAGGTCAGGCAGTAAACGACAAATTAGCCTCAGCACTCCTGGGCAAGGGAGGGATCCGCTCTTGATCCCTATCCGACGACGCCCGCTGGAAAGCGCGCACGTATCGATGTTGGGAGAGACAGGATTGAGCTCGACTGCGATGCCGCACGTCGATGAACAGCCTGGCAACACGCATGAGAAACAGCCAATTGGATGAGTTGCTACAGATAGGGATACAAAATCCCGCAAGATTCAGCAGAGAAGGGGAGAAAACTGGAAGGAGCAAGAAATCACCAGAGATCCAGTGACAGTATTGGTTAGAGTGATGACATGACCAGAAAACGAGCGTATCTCCACTATAATACATGGACGGTATATACACACAGGCATTTGGCTGTATTTTTTACATTAAAGCTGCCACCCTATTGTTTTATTCAATGTGTAAGTCACAATGGATGCTTTTCCCTCCATTATAACAGTGACTACACTTCAAGAGTTCTTCACTGGCTAGGAACAACAACAACTTGCATTTATCTAGCGCCTTTAACGTAGTAAAACGTCCCAAGGCGCTTCACAGGAGGGTTATCAAACAAAATTTGACTCTGAGCCACATAGAGATATTAGGACAGGTGAAAGTCAACGAGGTAGATTTTAAGGAGTGTTTTTAAAGGAGGAGAGAGAGGTAAAGAGGCAAAAGGGGTTCAGGGAGGAAATTCCAGGGCTTGGGGCCTAGATAGCTGAAGGCACGGCCGCCAATGGTGGAGCGATTAAAATCGGGGATGCGGAGGAGGCCAGAATTGGAGGAGTGCAGAGATCTCGGAGGGTTGTGGGGCTGGAGGTTACCAAGATAAGGAGGGGTGAGGCCATGGAGGGATTTGAAAACAAGGATGTGAATTTTAAAAGAGAGACGTTGCCGGGCCGGGAGCCAATGTAGGTCAGCGAGCACAGGGGGTGATGGGTGAACAGGGCTTGGTGCGAGTTAGGATACGGACAGCAGAGTTTTGGATGAGCTCAAGTTTATGGAGGGTGGAAGGCAGGAAGCATTTTGGGACATTGTGAGGTTGTGAACGCAGCTATATAAATGCACATTCTTCCTTTCATCTGTTCCACAAGTTGATAGGTAAAGATTGATCCAAAGGACTAGCTTGCTGGTTGACTCCTTCAACTGGCCGTCTGCCCTCCATTCTCTGGTTCAATACAGTCAGAGCCCACTGTTACTCTTCATTCACAATTTCGACTCCCACCTTGTGTTTATTTATTTTTCTGGCTCCTTTCCAGTTTTAATTTATTTTTTTTATTCTTGTCTGGAAATGGAATTCTTTCCATTTCAAGCATTCAAGTGTCAAAAACACACTCTCAGGTCAGGGATAGTACAGTTATATGCAGAATAAAGCTTCCTCTACTCTGTCCCGGTGAGTCTAAGCCCCAACCCCAGAAGAGCACCCCCTACTTCACCAGTGTGACATTTTCCATTTCCCGCACCAGCCATAGCGTGTCGGTGGCCCCGTGCCCCCTTAGGCCTGGGTTAAAATTCCATTGCTCTCCTGGCTGGCCTCCCACCTCCCACCCTCCGTAAACTTGAGCTCATCCAAAATTCTGCTGTCCGTATCCTAACTCGCACCAAATCCCATTCACCCATCAACCCCTGTGCTCGCTGACCTACAATGGCTCCCAGTCAGGCAACGCATTGATCTTAAAATTCTCATCCTTGTCTTCAAATCCCTTCGTGGCTCCACCCCTCCCTATCTCTCTGACCTCCTCCAGCCCTACAACCCCCCGCAAGATCTCTGCGCTCCTCCAATTCTGGCCTCTTGCGCATCCTCAATTTTCTTCACTCCACCATTGGCGGCCGTACCTTCTGCTGCCTAGGCCCTAAGCTCTGGAATTCCCTCCCCAAACCTCTCCACCTCTCTCCTCCTTAAAACCTACTTCTTCGACCAAGCTTTTGGTCACCTGTCCTAATATCTCCTTATTTGATTTGGTGTCAAATTTTGTTTGATAATCGCTCCTGTGAAGCGCCTTGGGACGTTTTATGCTATATAAATGCAAGTAGTTGTTGTTGAATTTGGGGAATTGTGTTCATGGCCCCATGCCCCTCGGGTCTGGGTTAAGACTGCAACAAACTCATTTCACATAGGACTCATAACCAGCTAACAAAGGAAACTTTCATCTCATCACTGTGGGCTGGATTTGAACCTAGCTCCCGAGGCATAAGGTTAATGTCTGACCCACTGCACCATCCAGTCCTCTGCTCCAGAGTTAAAGCAACACCATTCAGAGCTCAGACAGGAATATAAGACTCTCTTGATCTGATATACAGAAAGGGGGGTGATTCGTGCACACAGCGTAGCATTTCATGAAAGTATTCTCAATTTCCCTCAAGCACATGTTCACACTGATACATATCTAGTCCAAGTACATTACATATGACGATTTTGATGAGAAATGTTTTAATATGTAATCAAAATTCTGTATTTTTAAACACTTCTCACCAAAATATGAATGTAATATTAAACTATAAATGTATCTGTGTGACACGTGCATGTATTTATGTATAATGCCACTCATATACATATATGTATGTGTGATAAATGTACATAGACGTGATACATGTATTTTCATATTTATCTGAGACGTGCATACATTCTGTGGATACCTACATCACAAAGAAGAACGTAAAGTTGGCATGTGCAAAATTTTAGATAGGGGCTCACATAACGCACTGACTGAGTCTCCACTTTCGGTTATCAATGCTCCTATTTCCCATTGACAGCACCCGAACTCTGCGTATTATATTTTTATGCTCCTATTTGGCAGATACTGCATTGTGCGTGTAGGAACTTAGGAGCAGGACCTCATCAGTTGGCCCGTGGTAATTTTGTCAGCCATGGCAGCTCTCTCTTGAATCCCAATTTCCTGTCCTCTCTCTTCCCAAGTATGTGCCTTTTTTTTTTAAACACAGTTGCATCTATGGCCTTCTTCAGCAAAGAATTCCACATTCTCTGTGTGAAGATTCCCTTTTAACTGACATAATTCTAATATTGAGATGATGTCACCTTGTTCTGGATTCCTCTATGAGATGAAGAGTCATTATCCTCTCTAACCTATTAATTAGCTTCATTATTTTAATGTCCTCAGTCAGGTGGCCCATTAACCTCCTCACCTCTGGGGAATACAACACAAGTTCACCTCGTCTCTTCATCTTAGCTACGATCCTGGTGAGTAGTTAATGGACTCCATCTAGGGCCAGTGTAACCTTCCTCAAGTGCCCCAAAACTGAACCAATACTCCAACTGAGGTGTGGCCAGCACGCTGCATAATTGTATGAACACCTCCTTGCTTTTATATTCTATACCTCTTGTAATGAAGCCCAAGATCCATTAGCCTTTTGGGTCACTATTTACACATGTGAGATAGCAGTCAGTGACTTATGCACCTAGATTTCTAAATCCTTTTGTTCATCGTCACACTCTAGTACTTCCTCACTTAGGCGGTATTCTGACATCCTAAAGTGTACCACCTCACACTTGTTATGTTAAATTGCATCTGCCATTGTTCTACCCACTCATTCTTCTGAGCACTCTTTTCAATTTCTTTGCAATACCTCCTAGCTTAGTATTAGCTGCAAACTCGAATGTACTCCCCTCTACTTCAAAATCCAGAGTCATTTGCATATAGAGAGCTGTGGCTTCAACATCAACAACTTGCATTTATATAGCACCGTTAACGTAGTATAATGTCCCAAGGCGCTTCACAGGAGCATTAACAAAATTTGACACCGAGCCACGTAAGGACCAGGTGACCAAAAGCTTGGTCAAAGAGGTACGTTTTAAGGAGCGTCTTAAAGGAGAGAGAGCCGGAGAGGTTTAGGGAGGGAATTCCAGAGCTTAGGGCCTAGGCACGGCCGCCAATGGTGGAGCAATTAAAATCTGAGATGTGCAAGAGGCCAGAATTGGAGGAGTGCAGAGAACTCAGAGGGTTGTAGGAGGTTACAGAAATAGGGAGGGCTGAGGCCATGGAGGGATTTGAAAGCAGGGATGAGAATTTCAAAAATCGAGGCGTTGCCGGACTGGGAGCCAATGTAGGTCAGCGAGCACAGAAGTGATGGGTGAACGGGACGTGGTGTGAGTTAGGACACGGGCAGCAGAGTTTTAGATGAGCTCGAGTTTACAGAGGGTATAAGGTGGGAGGCTGGCCAGGACAGCAATCCCTAGGGGAACACCACATCACTGCCTGCCAATGACTTTTTAAAAAAAAATCCAAATCCTCTGCCTCCTAGTTCCCGACCAATTCTCTATCAATGCTAGGGAGTTGTCTCCAGTCCCATACAACTTCATTTTAGCCAATAAACCTGATCAAACAGCTTCTGAAAATCCATGAATCAGACAGCCATCGATCCTTCTCTATCCATTAATTCAGTGTCTATCAAAGAACAAAATTTATATTTTGACAAGTGCTCATTTTCCCCCCCCCCCCCCAAGTGCTCAATTAACTTGCCCCTGGTAATTGTTTCTAACAATTTCCCTATTACTGGTGTTAAACACATTAACCTGTAGTTACTTACCTTACCTCTTCCAACCTATTTGAGTAATGGTATACAAAATGCCACTTCTCAAACGAGACTTGTCAATGGAAGATTAGACCCAATGCATTCCCAATTCCTTTGCCTATTTCTTTTGAGATCTTAAGGTCGACACAGCCAGCGCCCTGGTCTCCATCTCATAAATTTGTCCATTAGAAGTTTTCTAATCCGCAATATTTTCTCCCCTTCACTAATCTCTATTTTTCCCTGCATCTCTGGTGTCGCATCCTCCTTTACCATTGTGTAAACTGAAGCAAAGCATTCATTTAGTAGTTCTGCCATGGCATTATCTTCTAAAACCGTCATACAATTGTGACGTTCAGCTTCAAAGCCACTGCCAAAATACTCCTTGTGCACAATGGTCTAAATAGGCACATTCTGAGGTTAATTACAGACTAATGGCTGTCACTGTTGGTAAAGTTCTCTATAATAGTAGCTGCTTGACTCCTTTACTTGGGGAGAGGCCAAGTTATGCGATGGTCAGAAAACAACAGGCAATGACTGGCTTTCTTTCTCTCACACTTTATCACTAAATCATAACTAACATTCTTTTTTAAAAGAATGTTCGTTATGATTTATAAAGTGTGAGGTTTAATGGTGTGAGGTCTGAAGAGTGACAGCTGCTCTAGATGCAAAACTATCAATATATATGTGTGTGAGAGAGAGGAAACAGAGAGAGAGAGAGATGCACCTTCATCACTTGGAGTACATATATATGCTCTAATATCACACTGAGAGCCTGGACTGTGTACATAATATGCTAACACATCTCCCATGAGGTTGTGCAAGGTGTCAGCTGTGGCTCAGTGGCTGAATCAGAAGGTTGCGGGTTTAAGTCCCACTCCAGAGACTTGAGCACAAAAATCAAGGCTCACTCTTCAAGTGAAGTACTGAGGGAGTGCTGCACTGTCGGAGGCGCCGTCTTCGGATGAGACTTTAAACTGAAACCCCGTCTGCCCTCTCAGGTGGACACAGAAGCAGGACTGGGCCATACGGCCCCTCGAGCCTGCTCCGCCATTCAATAAGATCATGGCTGATCTTCAACCTCAACTCCACTTTCCCGCCCGATCCCCACATCCCTTGATCCCCGTAGAGTCCAAAAATCTATCTATCGCAGCCTTGCATATACTCAATGACTCAGCATCCACAGCCCTCTGGGGTAGAGAATTCTAAAGATTCACTCTGAGTGAAAATTTTTTTCCTCATCGCAGTCCTAAATGGCCGACCCCTTATCCTGCGACTATGCCCCCTAGTTCTAGACTCTCCAGCCAGGGGAAACAACCTCTCGGCATCTACCCTGTCAAGCCCTCTTGAAATCTTATACATTTCACTGAGATCACCTCTCATTCTTCTAAGCTCGAGAGTATAGGCCCATTCTACTCAATCTCTCCTCACAGGACAACCCTCTCATCCCAGGATCCCACAGCACTATTTCGAAGAAGAGCAGGGGAGTTCTTCCTGGTGTCCCGGCCAATATTTATCCTTCAATCAACATCAAGAACAGATTATCTGGTCACTACCTGATTAACAAGGGAGTCAAAGGTTATAGTAGGTAGACAGGAAAGTAGGGTTGAGGTCACAATCAGATCAGCCATGACCTTATCAAATGGCAGAGCAGGCTCGAGGGGCCGAATGGCCTACTCCTGCTCTTAATTCGTATGTATGTATGTTCATACCTCATTGCTGTTTGTGGGACCTTGCTGTGCGGAAATTGACTGCCACGTTTCCTACATTACAACAGTGACTGCATTTCAGAAGTACTTCATTAGCTGTAAAGTGCTTTGGGAAGTCTTGAGGTCATGAAAAGTGCTATATAAATGCAAGTCCTTCTTTCTTTCAAGGTGAATCAGCAAACTAAGCCGTTTTATAACAACAGAGGTGTTATGAATGAAGTGTGACAGAGAATGTGTTACAGAAAATAAGTGTGATAGTTACAGGAAATGCATGCTGTTCAGAATACTTTTAATATATTATAGATATGCTAATATATCACACAGCCAAACACTGCACAGGTTTTTTTATAGGATCGTCTACGTCCATCTGAGAAGGCAGTCACGGCCTCGGTTTAATGTCTTATCTGAAAGACAGCACCTCCGACAGTGCAGCACTCCCTCAGTACTGCACTAGAAGTGTCAGTCTAGATTTTGTGCTCAAGTCTCTGGAATGGGCCTCGAACCCACAACCTTCTGACTCAGAGGCGAGAGTGCTACCCAGAGCCACGGCTGTCATCTGTAAATAAGCCCAAGCCCGAGGTCAGAGTTTAATTTGCTTGTAAATTTCAGGCTGCTGGCCAATCGGCTAATTTCCCTCATCAACAGCAAACAACCTGCAGTCGACATCAGCGTGAAATGATTGCCGTTTGCTCTCTTTTTATATGTTTTTAACGTTCAGAAGCGCGAAGCCTGAATTGAGATGGACGCTCTCAAAATGTTTATACATACTAGTGAATCACCAGTGCCACTGCTCATGCTAGAGGATGCATTGTTTAGTAAGTTGTAAACAATTTTACAACACCAAGTTATAGTCCAGCAATTTTATTTTAAATTCACAAGCTTTCGGAGACTTCCTCCTTCCTCAGGTAAATGTTTACCTGAGGAAGGAGGAAGTCTCCGAAAGCTTGTGAATTTAAAATAAAATTGCTGGACTATAACTTGGTGTTGTAAAATTGTTTACAATTGTCAACCCCAGTCCATCACCGGCATCTCCACATCTTGTTTAGTAAGGGCAGAAGCATACATAGCACAATGTATTATAATGCTGCTAAAGCAGAGGTGTGTGTCCCTTTAAAGCCACAAAAATCTAACTGAGGTTAGGTAAACACTGGGTGAGTTCAAGCATAGGTCAATCAAGAGACATTGTGACTCCAGTATTTTCCGTTGCTGAAGTGCTTGTCTGTACATTCCAAATGACCACCTTTACTTTCTTACATTTTCCTGCCCCCAAGTGTAACAGAAAAATTTGCATTGGACAGTGTATGACATCTGAAGAGTGACAGGTAAGTACACATCTTCTAAATTATAGATATAATTGATAGATTCTCCACATCCCATTACAGAGCATGCATTCCACATAATGTCCAATATTACAATGACCGAAGTTCCATTATATATTTTTATATGCACTTCTATATCACAATGACAGAACCTGCAGTGTATATATTAAATGTATGCTCATATATCACACTGACAGATCCTGCATTCTGAGTATATTATTAGGCCCCTACTGACAGAGCCTGCAGTACTATATATATCTCTCGCATGGTGTTGCTCATGGGTAAAGTGTGGAGTGCAGTTGTGATGTTTAGCTGCCAAGATGGAGCTGTGTGTAAACCGGCCTGTGCCTTTAAGTCCTCTGCTTCAGTATCTTTGTGGGGAACAAGTCCAAGTAGGCAAATCCAGATGACGGCCGTGTCTTGAAAACTCCTGACGCCAATTAGAGGGTGATTATAGCCGTTCGTAAATTTTGGGCCCACATCAGAAAAATGCAGCATGAAAAGACTTTCTCTTCTTTAAATCATTTGGTGTCTGCAACAAGGTGCAACACTTTGCAGTCTGATGAAAATGTACTAGATGGAAGACTTTTATATATAATAAATATGGTCCAATATCACACTGACAGATACTGCACAGTGTACATGTATACTGCACTCTCTATATTATACATACATACTTCTATGTCCCACTGACAGATACTGCAGTATATCTTATATATATATTCCTATATCCTAAACTGAGTATATTATATGTAAATATATATTATATATACAGCACATTATATATATTATACACATAATCACAGACAGATACTGCATTGTGTATAATATATATGTATATACACACACACACACACACACAACTCTCTATTACATATACTTCTATATCCCACTGACAAAGACATGTTCTGTATACATTGTATATACACTTACATCCACTGCACATTGTGCACTCTCTTGTATATTGTATCTATATGGTTTACATTTCACCTAGGATTATTATATACCAATACTGGATTCTATTACCTACTGACAAGTCCCACTCTCCCTCTTACTATACGTTACATATTTTTCCTATATTACACCGACGGAGGCTGCACCGTGTGCATTTTCTTGCGGTAATGCAGCGTTTCGAAACATCCCCCCTCGGTCTCTCACCACTGCAATCAAGTTCCAAATCAATGCTCACAATCCACAACAGCAGCCTAGGCACCAGGCAATCCCACTCCAGGCGAGTGAGGCGAGGGGAGTATCAGTGCCAACACATTTCGGTGACTGAACCGTTTCACAAACGCAGGGTTGAATATTTAAATTTAAAATAAAATACCTTTGGTTCCCTGCACTAACTTCCTGGGATGTTTTAAAGGGGTATTTCCCAAGAAACTACATATATATTATATATTTATACATACATATATACACACACACACTAATATATATATTATACACATATATAAAAAATGAAAAGGAAATCTATGACCCATCGTTGCAATATAATTTCTGTATTTATGTTTGAATTTCTTTTGACTATAAACAACCAAAACAGATTAATTCAATTTAACAACAGCAGAATATAGGAAGGTTTGGAAAGCTACATATATATGAATCCAATTTCTTTGCAATTTAAGATTAAAAATTATAAATCCTTTCAGCTGGGCACTTAACAGGACAGTAATTTCTAAAACACAGAAAATGATGCACACTGTACTTTAAGTAAATGATTTTGCAAAAAAAAAATGTAAAGCAAAAATCAAACTGAACCTCTTTAAAGTTCTATTTAAAAACACGCACGCTTTAAAACCCCTTGTTATACAGTATCCCTGCAAAGCTCGTTTGTGTGAGGGAGAGGGGCAGACTGTCACAGTTTCCTGCATCTCAGGGGAAAAAAAAAAGGTAGATTCAAAAAGATGGGATGAAAACTGCAAGCACAATATTTTTTTTTGTTCCATTTTGCAATCAATTCTTGGGAATAATGCAGTGTTTTATATAAATAAATAATCCCGGTCCTAGAAGTCGATAGGCACCAGCCAACAGCCCACCCTGCCTTTCACAGACATTTAAAAAAAACACATTTTACGTCGCAACAAAGCAATAAAAGCTCAATGCAAAAGATTATATTCATTGATTTCACTCCCCCCACATCCCAAACAAAAAAGTGTCTTGCATTTAAATATGACACATTATCATATGTATAACATCAAATAAACTGTATAAAATGGTTCCAAACCTGTCTGCCCTTTTCCCAGTGTCTTCTCCAGCCGATATGGTCCCACATATTGAATGCAACTTGCTTCTTTTGTAGATGTTGACATTGTCTCCGTTTCAGCTCCTTTTTCCTCAGGTTATAAATTATGATTTGAAATTTTTTTTTTAAAAAAAAAGATACCCCCCTCCCCCCTTTTTTTTTCTTTTCCTTGCCTCCTCCACCCTCCACCCCCCCTCCCACCCACCCACCCCACCCCTCCCACCCCAAGACCCTTGGGCTGGTAAGACAAGAGATGGAGGTAGTCCTAGGATCCTGGTACCAGCATTATTCTCCTCTCTCCTCTTGCCACTGCTCCCCCTCCCTGTGAATCCTGCTTCAGCTCCTTTGCTAATCCTGCAACCTGCTCTTTTTTCCCCTTCTTATTAAGCCTCCATCCGGGAACCCTCAGTGACACCCAGTCCCTTTTTCTTTTAACCCTTTGGCTCCCTGGGAACAATTACAATAGATTTTCAAATTTTTTTAAAAAAAAATCAATGAGAATAATTATTAGGAGAGAGAACACAGTTGTACTAACAGATAAAGAAATATTCATTATTAGAATGCGTTTCACGTTATTTTATAAAAAGATATGCGCAGTTGGGGTTTGGATAAGTTTTGAAAGTATGATTCAAAATCCAGGTGCAGCCCATTAAATTATATCAATATACGCTCCCCGCTATTTTATTCTAAAATTCCCAATATTTTAAGTCATATTTGTATGTATGTATTTGTGTCGTGGGTATGCAATGATTTTGTGCGGTGTTGGTAACTATATATGTACATATTACATACAAAACAGGAATAAGTATGCATTAAGGTGTCAGTCTTGGCTCAGTGGGTGGCACTCTCACCTCGAGTCAGAAGGTCGTGGGTTCAAGCCCTACTCCAGAGACTTGAGCACAAAATCTAGGCTGACTCCCAGTGCGGTACTAAGGGAGTGCTGCACGGTCGTAGGTGCCGTCTTTTGGATGAGACGATGAACCGAAGCCCGGTCTGCCCTCTCAGGTGGACGTAAAAGATCCCTTAGCACTATTCAAAGAGTTGTTCTCCCCGGTGTCCTGGAAGAATATTTAGCCCTCAATCAATATCACTAAAACAGATTACCTGATCGTTTATCTCATTGCTGTTTGTGGGACCTTGCTGTGCGCAAATTGGCTGCTGCGTTTCCTACATTACAACAGTGATTATACTTCAGAAGTACTTCATTGACTCTAAAGTGCTTTGGGATGTTCGGAGGTCATGAAAGACGCTATAAAAATGCAACTTCTTTCTTTCTTAACTGCTTCTGATTTACCACAAGAACAGAGCGTTGAGAATGTGGAACCCAATACCACAATGAGTAGTTGAGGTGACTAGCAGAGATGCATTTAAGGGGAAGCTAAATAAACACATGAGGGAGAAAGGAATAGAAGGATATGTTGATGGGGTTAGATGAAGGAGGGTGGGAGGAGGCTCTTGTGGAGCATAAACACCGGCATAGACATTCTATGCAATGAAAGATACAAAAGAAAATGTTTACTTCAGTCTGGGGTGCTGTATGTAAGTACAGCCTCACACTATGTGGGCTAATATCTCCTTCTCCCTCTTGACTGATTTTACAGGTACACAGTACATGGAATCTGATACAAAATGTTGAGGTACAGTTACAGCAACTCTTGCGTTTCTGGAATAAACTTGGAGGTTTGGCTAAAGTGCCGATAACTCTTATGGATCTGGTACAACCACAAACTTGTGAGGAACTGACTGCCAAGTCCAATGTCACAGGGCAGGGCAGGGATGTCCAAGTTTCTGTCTTCACAGGCCGTATAGGTGGGTACCATGGAGTAGTGGGAGCCACACAAAGTTAAACAGGTGGGCAGCAGGAGAAACTTTTTTTTTAACACTGACGATCTGCAAGGCTGTGGAATGCACTCTCAGAATTAGTGATCAAAGCAGAGGCCATGTCAACATTTATGAAAAGGATAGATAAGTGATTGAAGAAAAGGGGAATGAAGGGAAATGGGAACAAGGCATCCGCATGAGATTAGAACTACTGCTCGTGTGGTGGATAAACAATGTTTGGGCTGAACGGCCATTTCCATGGTATGATTTCTATGTCATTTTATGCAAATGACATGTTCCTATGAATTTGCATATATCTCAAGTTGCTAATGCCAATAGATCTTAATGTTCTGGTTTAGAATTTATCCAACGTGAAGGCAACAGTGCTATAAACCATACCTCCGGGCCCACAAAATACAAAAAGGACAACCCAGTGCATAATAAATATAAACAGGAACAGTTCTCAGTTGCTTGGGATGCAAGGATCTGATTGCTAGGGCTTAGGAGCTACATGTGAGACCAGAGCCATAGGCTGGACATTGGTCTTTGGTATGAAGTAAGCCATCTGTTCCTTGGAGCTGTCCAAACAGGGCTACAAAATTATCGCACTGGGTAAATATGGAGTTTGTGGTACAAAGAAGTTGGTGCCTGTGACAAGGCTGAGCTTTCTGAAGGATTTCCACCAGATTTTCCAGCAATCTTCACCCCCTTGCTTGCCTCATTTTTTGAACATGAACGGGAAGGCAAAGAGCCACATACAGCTGCAGAGAGCTTGCTGCCTTTAGAGCAATGTTGCTCGCCAATTCTCTGTTGGGGACAATGATCCCAAACACTCTCAGCGAAGGCCCACTCCCTAAGATGGTGCAACCAGGAATGATGGGATGGAGCTCAGGCATTTCTCCAGGAAAAGAAAAACACCTGGAGAACTTAAAACCCATTCACTTCCTGTCCAGAAAAGGTAGGGTAATGCCATCCCCAAATTATCTCCTTGTCTTCTTTTGCTGGAAAGCAAGAAAAAAAGAGGATGAGCTCGGAGTTCAAACTTGACCAATATCTCAATATTTGGGCATAACACAAATGGCACATGAAGCAGCAGTAGGCAAATGGCTCCCTGGGCTGTGTTACAGGTACCAGTGCGGTATTGAGTGGAGGCGGGTGGATAATTACATCCAATCTTTCTCAACAGCATTGTTGACTTGATCAATGAAAACAATATAACGTGCACTATTTTTCCAATCCCATCTCTGCCCACCGCAGTTCAGTCGCTATTCATCTCTCAAATGGAGAGTTAATCACTGTAGTAGTCAAGAAATCATCCCTTTTGACATTCAACATATTGCCGAAGAACCAGATTGGGACCAAGCATAATTCTTCAAACATTGCAATAAGATCAACATCCATTTACCATTCTTTCCCTACTTGGAAGTCACATCCATTTCAATAAGATTCTAGATAGGCCACAGGAAGCCAGCGTCTCATGAAGACAGAATATCATACTAATAGGTGCTATCAATGTTGAAAACTATTGGTCTTAGTGCTGGGTATCGAGAGAATCATTCAATTTGCAAACTACAGCGGCACAAATTGACCAATTTGCACAGGAGCCAATCCGTTAAAGAAATCACAGACTGTTGGATATTACAGCAATTTCCCACTGACTGGTTTCTACGAGCTTTGACACAATTGGCAGTAGGAATACTGGACCGACATGATTGATGTCCTCTTTGCCAGATTTTCCATGCTTCCCTCCCCCTCTGCTATAGCCATTTATACCTCCCCTGGACCCACCTTTTGTTCCTATACATGTCCCATTACCACCCCCTTTTGCCTTGCACCATCATCCCTTTGCCATTCAATCACTCCCACCCTCCACCCTATCACAAACCTTTCCCTTTGTTCTTTCCTTCCCCTCCCCTTCCCCCCTGGCTCTGCACCTGCTTAAAAATAGTTAATCTCTAACATCTTCCAGTTCTGATGAAAGGTCATCGACCTGAAATGTTAACTCTGTTTCTCTCTCCGCAGATGCTGTCTGACCTGCTGAGTGTTTCCAGCATTTTCTGTTTTCATTTATTATTGAGCTCTGACTTTGATCCCTTCTCGTCACCATGTTTGCTGCTTCCCATTTGTTGAAACAGATGGGCGAGGACAGCAGCTATCTCCTGCAATAAGGCTTTGGGAACCCAGGCCATCTGAACTGATAGCTTTCCCCCGGTCACATGGGATTGGGACTACTGTTTGTGTGAAGGATAAACGCCAACACAGACTCTTTGGGCTGAACGGCCTGTTTCAGTGTTGTCATTTTTTAATGTAATTCTACGTAAATTCCATGTTCTTATTAATTTGCATATATCTTAAGTTGCTAATGCCGATAGATCTTGATGTTACATAGACTTGCATAGAATTTACAATACAGAAACAAGCCATTTGGCCCAACTGGTCTGTGCTGGTGTTTATGCTCCATGTGTGCTTCCTTTCACTCTACATATCAACATATCTTTCTATTCCTTTCTCCTTCATGTACTTAACCAGCTTCCCCATAAATGCTATTATCTATGCTATTCACCTCAACTACTCCACGTGGAAGCAATTTCTACATTCTAACCATTCTCTGGGTAAAGAAGTTTCTCCTGAATTCCTTATTGGATTTATTAGTGACTATCTTATATTAATAGCCCCTAGTTTTGGACTCCCCCACAAGTGGAGATATCTTCCCTACATCTACCTGGTCAAACCCCTTCATAATTTTAAAGACATCTACTAGGTCAACCTTCTCATTTCTAGAGAAAAGAGCCCCAACCTGTTCAGTTTTTCTTGATAGTTGAAACCTCCCAGTTCTTTTTATTGGTTCGAGATTTGGGCCATTGGTTTGTTGTACTTTGTGCAGCTGTTGGTACCTGACCTTGGATTACAGATCGATTTTCTGTAACTCCTTTGTTCAACTACTAACTTTATTCAGAGGTTTTGGACGTGATTCTACCTCAACAAAAAGGAGGTGCAGTAGCCCAACCAGTCTATGTCCCTCCTCGTGAGCTAATAGTCCAAACCACATTTAGCCATCCTGTTCCCATATCCCTTCCACCCCTTTTCCTTTATCCACCTATCCAATCTAATCTTGAATGTTGACATAGTTTCTGCCTCAACCACTAACCCTGGAAGTGAATCCCACATCCTCACAACTCCCTGTGTAAAAAAGTTTTGCCCGCCTTCTTGTGCTAAATCTCTTAAATTTAACCTTGTACCTGCGGCCCCTCGTTCTTGACCCCTCAACTACCGGGTTAAAATAACTGAAAATGATTGAAGTACATGATGAATGAGATCAGAGCAATCAGACTTTCCCAGTTCATGTTTGCACAGGTATGAGATTCTTACCAGATTTGGCTTTGTCCCACGGCTGATCTGTCCCTCCTGCTTCAAGCTCTATCCAAGAAGTGACTATTCATTTAAGACCCTAATTATGTTAATATAAGAAGCAAGGCAGCTGTGGATGGAGGCCCAAATGCACCATAAGGAGCTAATCTGCTGAGAGGCACAGGTGGATGGGAGGTGGGGCATTCGTGGCCCCTGCACCAACGTCCTATCAAATGGCGTCTTTGTACCATTAGCACTACCCACATGCCTGGTCACAAGTGAGTATCCGGTGCAGGGGACTCAACACAAAAAAGTGTTGTTACATACCAAACATTTCCAGTCATGGTCTGGTCAACGTAAAGGGCTTCTGTCTGCAAATACTTCAGACTTTGTGCTACCAATAGTTAGAAGAGGTTAAAAGTTCCATTCCTTACCACAACCATTTGTGGCTTTGTAAGCATAAAAACACGAGATGGAATTAACGAAAGCTTCCTTTGTTATGTGGCACAATAACACTCTGCCCTGACGTGGCTTTTTCGGAAGCCCAGATTCTTCCAGTGAGTTTTAGTCAAAACAGTTCCTATTCAACACATCATACTATAATATAGAAAAAGAGAAAGTGAGAGGGAGGGAGGCAGGCAAGGCAGGAGGGAAAGGAGGCAGGGGAGAAGGAGAGGGCAGCGGTGGAAAGAGAAAGGGGAGAAAACAGTGAGGAGAGTTAGAAAGATTAAAAGGGATGGGGTAAAAAGAACAAAAGGGAGGGAGATGGGTAAAACCAGAGAAATAGAAAAGGGTTAAGGAGAAAAGATCACCATCTGACTCTCATTTCAAGGGTGACACCCACATTTCATCAATAATCAATTTTTAAAAATATGCACATTTTGTTACCTAGTTTACTGGTATAACTTGTTTCAAACAGAATGATTGAATTTGCAACACAAAGCTTCTGGGCAACTCGAGGCGATCTTGAACAGTCAGCCAATTTGGCCATATTTTACATCTTTACCCTCAAGTGGTCAGTTTGGCTCAGTTGGTAGGACTCTTACCTTTGAGTCAGGTGGTCAGGAGTTCAAGCCTCACTCCAGTGACTTAAGCACACAATTAGATTGACACTTCAGTGCATTGAGGGAGTGCTATGTTGTCGCATGTACCATCTTTAAGATGCAAAGGCACTGTCTGTGTTTCAGGTGGATGTAAAAGATCCTATGACACTATTTGGAGAACACTTCTGGCTAGTATTTATCCCTCAACCAAAACTGGTAATTTATCTAATTTGAGGTTCGTGGGATCTTGCTGTGTGCAAATTGGCTGCCATCTTCCAAAAGTAATTAATTAACCACGAAGCACTTTGGGACATCCTGAGCATATGAAAAGCGCCAAATAAATCCAAATCTTTTTCACGATGGAAGGTCTGTGAAGGACTAATGAAAGGTGGAAGTGAAAGCAGGCAGAAAGGAAAGAGGGACATTTGTAAGTGTCTGCGTGCAAAAAGAAAGTAGAGGAGACAAGGGAGGTAGAGATAGAACTAGAGGTATGAAAAGAATTGAGAGAGGAGGTAGGTGCTCTAAGTGGAAGTAATTTAATTCAGTGAGACATTTTTCAGTATAATAGATCTAATATTTAGGTAAAAGCTAACGGGTAACATTTGTACTACCCATGTCCTAAACTCCCCACCACCCTCGGCTGCAAGTTTTTCTCCTCATCCATTAATAAATTGTGGTGGGATCATTAAGTAGCAAAGCAGAGTTATTTTTTAGTTCTAATTAGAACCATCAAATCTAGCTCATCAGACAATCAAATGCGCTTCTAGGTTAATCCTGCTGCTCAACCATTGGTCCTGGAAACAGAAGGCATCCTTCTGAGTAACCGCACTTCCCGTTCTAGATTAAAACGCAAATAGATCCTTGTACATCTTCCAAGAGCCTGTCCGCATCGGCATCCCAGTCATCAGGGCTCATGGAACAGGAGTTTCAATTGAAAGATCACTTATTATTCTTCAGCCAACGCTGGCTCGCTGAAGCAGTTTCATTACGTTATCATCTTCACTTGTCGATAGTTCAATGTGCAAGTTAAGGGTAACGGGGAAAGGGGGGGGGGGGAGCAGGGAGAAATAGGGTGAGGTGGCTCAGTGGGTATTGAGTCATACACACCAGGGAAGTCCCAGGTTCAAAACCTGGCCTGTGCTGAGGCAGCCGATTTTAGCCAGGGATTCAGAAATTGGTTCCATGCGGCAGAGCGAGAGGCGGCCAGGTTTTTTTTTACTCCTGACCATCTTCATTGCTCACTGCCAATAGTAGTGCCCCAAGTGCTGCAGTGGTTTAGATCGGCTTACTCACACATAACTTAGGGGTGCAAAAGTAGCATACAGGAGAGAAAAGGCAGAGTGCCTATTGACACTACCATGTCAGCCAATGAGTTTGAGTCGGCGTGGGACTTACAGCAGGACTCACAACAAAATCTATTTACTCAGCAAACAGTCTGTTTAAACAACACGCTACAACAAACAGTCTACAGAGTCTATTTGAACAGTCTCTACAAACAGAACTCATGACAGGGGAACTGCAGCAACATCTCCAGATAAAAGCAGGGTGATTTCTCCAGCAAAATGCAGTGAATGGAGGATAGTTGCATAATGCAAATTGTGTGTGTAAAATCAATGCCTTACAGCAGCGCGGTCTCCAGGCGTGGTTGACGGGGGAATTATCCAACCTGGCCGAGAATGGTGGTGTCACTATATGCAGCCAGGAAAAGGAGGTTTAGATGGTAGGCGTATCAAGGGGGTGAATAAACATTGCAACACCTTTCACAGATCACTTAGGAACCTCCACATCAGTGGACACTTACCCAATGGATTTGCCCTCCACTGGAGGATGATTGACCATGATGTCCGCCATAAAAGAGCTACCTCATAGGTCTCTAGAAAGTAAGGGCTGGAGGTATGGAAAGATGGGTGGGATGTTGTGATCCAAAGAATTGAAGAAACAAACCTGACACCAAAATTCCATTTGGCATTATGCATCTAAGCACTGAATACCTTTTAGATATGTTAATACTAGATGAAGGAATATTTTTAAATTACATTGCCCCCTCAACAGCTAGGCCATCAACTAGATGCTCTGCACTCTGTAGGCAAGGTAAAACTCAGTCAACATTCTGCTCCAATAGGTAGGAAAAGACCACAATATTTTCAGCCAGCATGGGGTTAGCAGGACAGTTATGTACTCTATCCGGATCTTGTTTGAGGAAAAGGAGGGAGTCCACAGGGAAATAAATGTTCTCTGCCAGTATAACTGCAAACTATTAGGAGCTATTGCTCAACTAGCCTAGAATCCTGGATCAGTAGTTTACCAACATCTTGGATGAAGATTAAGATGAAGGAGTGCTGCATTGTTGGAGGTGCCAACTTTCGAAGGAGACAATAAACCGAGGTTCAGCCTGTCTGTTGAGGTGGACGTAAAAGATCCCATGACACCATAAGAATAGCAAGGGCATTTTCCCAATGTCCTGGCCAACATTTATCCCTCAACTAACACCAACAGAACAAATTAGTCATTTATCTCATTGCTGTTTGTGGAACCTTGCTGTGTGCAAATTGGCTGCCGCATTTGCCTAAAAAGCAGCGACTACCCTTCAAAAGTAATTCATGTGAAGCATTTTGGGATGTTCCGAGGTTGTGAAAAGTGGAATATAAATGTAAGTTTGTTCTTTAAAAGTCCGCTCCCCACCTCCCCCCAATCTCTCCTCTGTTAGTTGCTTATGACGTACCAGACATTAATAATCAAAGTCTTTAGTATTTTTTTAAAATCAGAAAGCATCAAAACCCAAGCCACCCCCTTCCCACCTCTACCCTACCCATATTCCAATCTTGGATTTGGCAAAATTGCAGCCACAGGAGGAATTTTTCGGTAGAACCCACTGACACACGCACAAGTTGTACAGTACCAGAGAGCGGTGAATCTTCAAGGTAACACTTGACTCTCTGACTCCTACAAATACTCACTCCCCCATCCTGTGCAGCAGAATATTCTCAACCCACCGTAACTGTCTCCAGTGACAACCTGGACCTTTTTCAACTTTCAGTATTCAAATCGTGAGATTAAATATTCAATAATCTTTTGAAATTGATAGAATATTTTATTACAACAATCAGGTTTGTACAGCCGTACTAACGAGTTCAAGTCTGTACAATTCTGGTATATAAACAATAACATTTCTCCTAGAATATACGGTTACTTTTACAACAAAAAAATGCTTTAATAAGTTTTCTCTCTCTCTTTCTCTCTCCTCAGAATCTCCTTTTTAATTTCAGTGTTCGTTACCAAAGGAAACAGTAATCAGCCAGACAGACACCTGCTGCAGTTTAAATTTTATTACAATTCGCTGCACACTTCAAACATCAATAATCTTAAAAGAGACGGGATTTCCCCTACTTCAACCCACTTTGGCTGGATTTCAAAAATTGTTCATTCGAGCCGATTACAGATACCGACTTGTGTTATGATACAATGCAGACTGTCTGTGCCAGTGTGTTATTTTCAGCTGAAAACTGCCAATTCTTTATCAATAATCCCGCAATGATTACATTGCAATCATTAATTCCCTATCGAGAAAGTCAGAAGCAGAGTGCCCCAGACTGACAAATGTTCTCCCACGTGCCCTGCCTCTGACAAAGGAAAAAGAAAAGGGAGGACAATTTGAACAAGACTGACCCACCAACTTGTTCCTCCCAATGTTCTCCTTCCCTTTCCTGAAGCCCGATATTTGTTGGGGTGAAGGTCTCACAGGCACTGGGACGCTGTCTAAGTAACCATTCTTCATGCGCGAGACTACGCAATGAGCAATCAGCAGTCCACTCAACCGTTAAGAGCCAACAAAGCTGAACCTGAACAGGTTCTCACCGAACATGCGCACGCGGGCACTTTCCAGCTAGGGCAGCGGTCAGAAGGGGGAGCCCTGGCCGGACCTTTCCTTTTTGGTGCAGCCAAGGGTAACTACACTGTTCCTCCTGCTGCCCTGGCTGAGATCAGCTAACGGCACAGGCCAAGGACCAAACCTGGGATCTTCTGGCCTATAGTATCTGAACAGATAAGATTACTTGGAGAGAGTAACGGTTACATGGGAGCTGATTTCTAGGCAGCAATCTCATTTTGAGGGGTTTGGACACCAACCTGTTGCAGCTTCATTCTCACAACTTAAGACATCATTTGAAACCTTTGCGGAGTCACTACCCGGTACCCGTTATCTGTTATGCTATTAATATTTGTCTCCGCAGCCTTTGTTGTGTGAGGTATAGCAGGATAAGAAAAATGTATTTCAAAACAAAAAAAAACTGTGCTAAAGATTTTTTTTTGCTTTTGGGCGGCGGGAGAGTCAAGGTAGGTTGGTGATGGTGGCAGTAGTGATGTCTGGACTGGCATAAAAACACAAACATCCAATAAAGTGGTGGGAAATAGCTGATGCAGCACCTGACTGCTGCCACTATATTATGTACATAGCTCGCTAGCTGCCTCTTGTGGGAGTAATGGAGTCCTGCAGCAATACAGCACGTGGCTGCATTATAGAATTTCAATGATCCATGCTCATTCTCAGAGCTGGATGCCTACTGGCCAATTAAGCTGGCACTTACGAGCACTCTGCTTCGTACATCAAGCACTCAGGTTCCAGGGCAGTGTGCCTACAGTGAAGGATTGAGGAATTCTCCCATGTTGGGCATTACATGTCCGGTGCAGAGGTTATCGCTGCTTAAATTTAGACCAAGTTCCTTGAACCTCTGCAGCACACTACCCTGTTCGCACGGGAGTTTCAAGCATTCGGCTACAAGTTAATGTGAAAATTCAAGAACGATTCACATTTTGAGAGCAGCTTCTAGCTAAAGGAAACCGAAATGTCCTCACATTATTGGCTTCAGCTATAGCAACGCCCCCCCCCACCCCACCCCAAGCATAGGCCTCTGAAGTAACAAAGAGGATATTTGAACGCAATGTGCCATCAGAGAAGAGACCTACTCTTTCACAGTCATTTACAATAAATGGCACAAAATCCACCGTTGCTCAAGGGCAAAGGCATAGTTGCTGGGCTACAGCATTTTTTGGAAGGGCCACCAAAATGACCAACCAGACCACGATAAACGAACTTCCACTTCCTGATAACTCAATTTACTGCTCGCTTTAAGAAACATTTCCTCCCCACCCACTCCATCAACTCCTCCCCTGCACCGAAATACAAGCTGCCAGCACGTTTTGCAGCTAGTTGGACAGGACAACCGTTTACACTCCACCTGCACTGCAGATGGCTGCAAATTTGCAGGACGTTGACCCGCTGGGTCTTCGTGGTTCAGTACAGGTGTTTTCAGCCACCTTTGACGCGAGAAAGTCACCCCGCTCTCAAAAAAAAAGTTCTCAAAGGTTTGCATCCCCCCCCCCCCCCCCCTCCTCACTTTGGTGGGAATGCTTCTCCGCCAGCATCCTCTCCCCGTCAGGGCTGCGTGGGCTGGTCTGTCCACGCTCACTGCCGGCACAAGGCCTGCATATGGCAGGAGATGCCATTCAAACGGCACGAGCGCAGCGTCGCGATAGCCACCCACGCGCTAACGCCGTCCCGCCCTCTCCCAAGTTACGGAAAACCGCGGAGCCACACCAAGGACTTCCCAAGCTCACCAACTGCAACGATCGATTCTGAGCAACACGGCGCCCCCCCACCCCCTTCCTACTCCCCCCACCCCGCCCCGAGACTCGAGCTGGAATCGGGCACCCACTCACTTTTAAGCTTCTGGGCCGACCCGGAACACTCCGCCTTCTAGCTTCAGATCTTTTGGAATCCAGCCAATCTCTGACCATGGAAGGGAGGCCCATCTCTTTCTAAAACATCATTTTGCACAAAAAGTTTTCTCCATATGAAAATATAGATAACTCACCATTTAATATTTAACACTGATCAGCTCATGGCATCAAAGACCCCGATGGTATTGAAACAAGAAAAAGAAACCATTTGAATAACGTGTAGCAGTTTAAAAATAGTGAACCATCGATCTTGATTACAGCTATGTTGGGACCGGGTTTATGATGTGCGCACTGCCGTTACTCACTGAAGTACCCCCAGGCCAGTCTCCAAACACAAGATCTTGCTGCGTTCCGTGCCTGTGTCAAGGCAGAGGCAGTTACAGTCCTCCCTCACATCCTCCACCACCACAACCCCTTTCACCCCCCACCCCACCGCGGGAGAGTACAGCTCCCCCGCTGGAAATACGCCAAACAAAACGGCCACCTGCCCCTCTCCCATAGAAAGCGTGGTCAAGCAGCAAAGGACATCAGCAGCTTATTGCTCTTCGGCTTGCTGTTCAAGTACAACTGGAGTTGGTAGAGTTTCGCGTGGACAGAAAAAAGAAACATTCATCAAGGGTGGAACCATTCTGCCTCAAATCCAACTTAGGACGGGTCCTTACTGAAGTCGTCCCAACGCTATAGTACCAAGGGGGTAGAGGAGCAGCTCTGATTAACGTCACACCATTATCCACAGCTGACGGTTCGAAATTACTACAAGCAGCTGCTTCTGGTTTGCGAGGCAAGAATTCCTGATGACACTGCGTGTATACTCAGATTTTAAATACAAACATTTTGCTGATTCAATTCAAAAGCTTATTTTGTAACGTAGGGAAAGTGACTTTATTTTGAAGGGGTGGGTGGGGGAAAAGAGGATGTCCCCATTTTGGTTTTTACTAACTTTACACAAAATGTATATTATGGTACGATTAAGAAGCCCATATTGCTCACCTTTTGCCAGTGCAATTCTGTCCCCATTACTTCTCGCGAAGTTCGAGATTGCTAGAATCTGTCCGGCTGTAATGTCACTCGTCCTGAACAGATGGCTTTTACTGTAAATAAAAGAGCCGGGACTTTACAGTTTACGGAGTTCTACCTTCTGGGCACATCTCAATGAACCAAAGAATGAAATAAAGAAATCCATTAACCACTGGATTGGGACCTAACCAAATTCATGTTCCTTAGGGGCCCTGACAGATTACAGTAAAGGAGGTCGCTAGCCCCATTAGTCTGGTTCAGATTTGGATCTGAAAGGGCAGTGTAACAGTTGCCATTTGATCTTCACCATAGTTTTCATTTAATTAACTCTACGTGTGTGTTTGTGGGGGAGGGGTGGGGCGTGAATATATTGAGACCTACAAGGCCTCTAGACCATAAACTCACCTTTACTGTGCAAGATAAATTAAAAGAAAAATATTCAAATACACCACCCGCCCTCCCCCATATTAGAGAGAGAACATCTGCATCCCCTCTTTTCAAACTCGTCTATTCCGTGACAGGAGCAGTATTTCAGCACAATGCTCCATCCACACACACTCCGTTATAAACAAACATTTACTCGGATTCCATGAGCTGATTTATACATATTGTATTGCTGGTTTATAATAACCCTCTTCCTTCCTTCCTTCCCTCCCTCCCTCCCCCCTACCCCTCCCCCCACCCCCCCCCCTTTCGTTTGTCGAATCAGTGCAGCCGAGAGGTTGCCTCGGGAAGGTGAAGTCTTGATGGCTTTCACGGCGACTCCTGCCGAGCGGCAGAGAGTGAAGAGACCAGCTCCCAAACCGGAGCGGGGGACGGTCCGGGAGTTTCATTCAGGGATGCATCGAGAAGCACCTTCCTCGTCGCACTCCGCAGTGCTACCTAGGAAAGAAAAAAACGAAACGATTTAAACAGAAAGATAAGTGCCAGATACAGTTTAGTTCCCAATGGTCCCTCCCCTCCTCTCCTGGATGGACTGACTCTTGCTGGGATAGGGGTCCATGAGAACAGGCCACTTTCTGGTAATTTGCTCAAGTGGCTATTCTTAATGTGAGTCCAGGCTGGGAATGTTGGCAGGTCATTCCACTGTGGCAGCATCACCAATCATCCTCACTTGACATCCAGACACACACACTTAGTGTGATGGCACCTCTGTTGTTTAACACTAATTGCAACTGGTATGTTCTGATCTGTGTGGCTCATTAGCATGTGGTCTTTACTAATTGAACCATCAGAGGGAGCTGCAATTCCAATTTTCCACAGGTAATTAATCTTTCTTAAAAAACCACCTGCCAAACACTATTCTGGACTTTCCTCCAGCCACTACCAGCTCTGAACGTCCAGCAGGAAGTGACATTGAACCACAAGTTGGTTCTGCAGTCGCTCTCTCCTCATCCAAACTGTTGTGAACCACATCGATTAATCAGCCTGATGAGTCCCATTAAGCTGAATCAAGGAGCAGTCAAGAGGCAAGCAGGCCTCAAGACTTTCTGAATGGGAACAGACCCATAGACAGTCAATGCCGCTCCTTTGACAATGCAACAGAAGGTTTACAATCTCAACCGATGCCTTGCTCAAGGGCCACTCTCAGCGATGCTAAAACATACTGCACAAGTACACGCTTGGTTGGTCGGCTAACTGGTGCATGAGGAGATGTAGATCTGTTACCGTGATTCCCCACACAATGAGCTCTTGACTTCAATCATGACAACGTGTGCAGTGCAGGCCAGGCACTTCCCCCACAAAATTATAGACATGCCCAATTGTTCTACTTCAAGAGAATCCACCTGGCACATGGAGCTGGAAGCTTGTTAAGGGCAAGAAGCAAAGTAGAGGTAGGCCATAAATGGCCCTGACTGAGCACTGTTATTTTAGGGGCGATCTAAGTACAGGTATAGGCGGAGAGTAGATCCAAACTAGAGTTACGAGTCCACTGCTTTAAATACAACGCCACTCCAAACAATTTGAAACTGGGTTTTAGCACACTGGCCAATTAGAACTGTGTTTACTGAGGATCATTAAGCTGCAACATTGCAGAGTGAACAGCTGTAGCTTTGAACCCCACTCTTTCCAATCACAGTTGCGCCATGCAGGGACTCATCAAGGATAAAAGAACGAACTTGCTTTATATAGCACCTTTCACGACCCCACGATGTCCCAAAGCGCTTTACACCCAATGAGTGAATTCCTTCTGGAGTGAAGTCACTGTTATAACACAGGAAACGCAGCAGCCAATTTGCGCACAGCAAGGTCCCACAAACAGCAATGCGGTAATGACCAGATAATCTGTTTTTTTTTAGTGATGTCGGTTGAGGGATAAATATTGGCCAGGATATCAGGGAGAACTCGCCTGCTCTTCTTCAAAATAGTGCCATGGGATCTTTTACGTCCACCTAAGAGGGCAGACAGGGCCTCGGTTTAACATTTCATCCGTTAACGTAGCACTCCCTCAGTAATGCACTGGAGTAACGCCCAGATGTTCAAGTCTCTGGGGCGGAGCTTGAGCCCACAACTTTCTGACTCAGAGGCGAGAGTGTTACCACTGAGCCATGGCTGACACACAAGGGTAGGGCCAGGCATCTATTCCAGGGTGAAGCTGCTCTTATGCCTCCCCTTATGGTCAGCCAAGAGAGATACTGGCAGGGGCCATTTGCTCATATATATCACAAGAGATGAATGAAAGGGGAATTGGGGGGGGGGGGCGGGGAAGAAGGGTGAAAGTAGTGTGCAGGCCCTCATTGGAGAGCAACATACCTCACCAAGGAATAAAATGCATACTATTAGTGAAGGGGCTCAGTAGTTCAAGTCCAACCCTCCAAACTGACACAAACATAACTCAGCTATGCTGGAGTGTGGAGGGCAGGCAGCTCCAGATAGAATGGGGCAAAGGAACTGCAGAGAATCAACAGTGGCTGCAGACATAAATCTCCTAGTAGCTGATTGAAGAGCAGCATTGGAGGGGCCTAGAGCAGGCCACATGCCCAGCCCACCAGCTGGAGAGATAACAGTGAAACGTGTATGACAAAAGAGGAGGCAAAGGGTCACACACCTTATAAAAAAAAGTGGTCACCAGGTTGTTTCAAGTAGTTTCTAGTCATTTTTCCCCTCTCCTAGGGTACAGTTTTATGGGTCTGTGCCCCACCTCTCGATACCCCATGCACATGGTCATTCTTCCTGTACAAGACTAGACAGTAAATATCAGCAGCATACTGGACCATGAGAAGCATCACAGCCAAGACTGATCATGTTGCTATCCAAACATGGGCACTTCGGGGAAGGGGGGGGGGACGACAACAACCAGGAGCAGGCAAATGTTTCCCTTTTCTAACCCAGCCGCTCTGACTCTGATCAGCTAATTCAGCACATGCCACGGATCAAATCGAGAACGTTGCTGGTCTGCACAGCTCCGCATTTCTTTTATCCACCAAGTCATTAGGAGGACGAGGGAGGAAGGGCTGTCAGTAACATTTAGATACACTTTACATTTGATTAATCCATTCATTTCTGTCTCTTCTACCGAGTGTAGGTGGGAAACCAGGCCGCCCACCCAAGCCTCCAGCCGTCTCTGCTCTGAACCAGGTACAAGGAAGCAGTGGGAGTTGATAAAATCACCTTTTGATTCGCTCTGTTATGAAGAAGCATTTGGCCTCTTGTGTAGCAGTGTTACATAAATCCATGCAGGTACCACAAAAACACTATGTGATGGTGTTTCAATGCAATGTGCCCTGTTTTGAATCAGCAATCACTTCCTCTTGCAGTCTACCTGCCACCAAGAGCTCCAGTAGTCAGCACAGGAAAGAGTGTCTAGACTTTAGCAGGAAACATAAATTGAAAAACTCTCATCCATGAGGTTCGGCCGAGCAGATTATTACTCAACCAGTTAAGATCAGACTTCAGGCAGCTGGCATCCAGGCTGGAACCTTTTTACAAGGCTTAAAACGGACAGCACGTGTACTCTACCCACTTCAGCTTCTGGGCGGCCCCAACATTTTCTTGCCCATCAAATCGTCCCTTCTGTACGTTTAAGGTGCAACACACATTTGTTCCACTCTCAAAAAGGACAAAGGCTAAAATATTAACAGCAATTTCGGTCGGGTCAGCACCCAAGATTTACTGGTCTGCTGCGATGCTTCCCCAGACCGCTGCGTAGTCCTAAGGTAGCTCCCTTCCTGGACACCAGGTGGGAGGGGAAATATCTGGTGAGTTAATGTTTGAGGATCCCCCGACAGGAACCTTAAGGTAGATACTGCATAAAAACAAGTGGACATTAATTATCTACCCAATGAAATGGTAGTTTCAACACCAGCCACTGGTGCGCTCAAGGCGGCAGCAACACTGAATGCAGCCAAGAGTCTGTGCAGCAATATGTTGGAGGTTATGGATCGGGCTGCGGTGTACGGGGCACATTAAAATAAAGTCCTGTTTCAAGTTAGCGGTGGAGAGATGGGAAAGTTCTAAAGTGGGCCCTTGGCTCTGCTGCATGTGAGGTTGTACTTTGCCCTGATACGGCCCACATTCCACCACGTTAAGAGTCTCGTTAAGGGAGTCAAATCAGTCCTGCATTGTGCCCTGGGGCTCTCCTGGAATGCTAGCTGAGGAGGGGGATGGCAGATCGTTAGGTTACCTATCTAATAGAGTTTTCATCAATGATAGCATCCGTCAGGAACTTGTCCAGTCATGACTGGCTCTGGGGAAATCATGCACTTACACATCCTTTTTCCGCCTCATGACATAATTGGGACTGTACCACCTGCCCCCTAGGTTATATAAAGGCCCAGGGCTTTTTAAAACCTGAACCAATTTCACTGCCAGCACCTTAACAAAACAAGAAAAAAAATTCTACTTAGATTGATGGGATGTTGGGTAAAATGAGAGCACAACGTCTTGACCCAAATGAAATTGGGAGAACACTTTGGAGAGAAACTCAATGTGTCTTTAGAACTCTGTCTGCTGGTCTAGAAACAGAATAAATCCATTCATGGACAGACCATTGGCCAGCACAAGCGGTTTGATCAAGGTGTTTGAGCTGCCACTCTCCCATGAAATGGAGACGCCTGAGGCAAATTCCACTTAGCATATGCAAAGAGTGGAGCATTGGAGAGTTGAGTGAGGAGAATGGATCAAGAATGTTCTGCCCTATAGGAGGCATTATATCCTGATTTTCACCACTTACATTTTCCTCCAAGAAGGAATTCACATAACCTTCCTAAGGGACAATGGAGGTTGGGACTTTGTGTGGGGGGTGGAAAAGAGAAAGTCTCCTGACACATTAGATTGACATGTTTCTGCAAGGACCTCAGCTTCTCCCTTAAGGGAGGCTAGGGTCACATTGGTCACAAAACTCAGCAATAAGTGCCTACTGCAGCACGGTATTTTGCAGAAGTGGGTGCAGACATGACAACCTAACTTTGGGCACAACGGGGCAAATCTTAACAATGAGGCGGGATCTCAGCTGGGGGGGGGGGGTCAATAAGCAGGTGGGAAACCGGGAAAAAATTTTCATGCATGTTCTCGAGCGATTGCAACTCAATTGAAGGCACTTATTTCTACTTCCAGGTTTCGCATCTCCAAGCTGCGTAGCGGGCGTACTGAGCACCCGTATGACGTGATTTAAAGCCCACTATTTAAAGGGCCAATGCAACAATGGATTTTGAAGGAAAAACGAGTAAAAAGCAGAATGTAAGGACATAGAGGAAAGGCAGCACGCAGGTTCTCGGACGCCTCCCTTGAGGTACTACTGGCCGTCGTGAGAAGCAGGAGGGAGTTGTTATACCCAGGTGACAGGAGGAAGAAACCTGCTTCTGCCACCAAGGCGGCGTGGCTGGAGGTGGCAGAGCAGGTCAACAAGCAGGAGCACAGTGCCCTGTTCTTGGGTGTTGTGCTGGAAGCAATTTAATGACCGAATCGGGTCAGCAAAAGTGAGTACAGTTACTGATTCATCTACAACCTGTGGCGCACATCGCCCACCTCACTTTGTCTTGTCAAGCCGACTCCATCACATCACTCCTCACACCCACTTAATGCTCATCAACTTACCTTCACTTTCTGAGCACTTCCTCACCTCCCCATTCGTGAACCCACCACTCCCACTCACCCTAATCCTGTTGCAATGTCATGAATCTGCCTGATAGGCACCCTCTGATGCATCATTTTCATGGGTAGCCTCACCCAAAGCAATGCATCCACCGGGTGACCCCGTCATCGTCACTCAATCACACGTCTGTTCTGTCTCCCCCTGTAGAAGAGAGCGAAAAATGCACGGGAAAGGAGTAGGACTGGAGGGGGGGCCATCACAAATAGTGGCCCTGACAGAGGCGGGGGAGCAGGCATTGGAACTAAGCCGAACACAGGAATTCCATGACCGTCGGAGCTGCCGAGACTGGCTCCCCACAAACGTCTGGTAAGAGAACTTTAACATCCCTCACACACACGAATTGATGAAATCAATGCCTCTTGCACACCTCAGGATGCTCATCGCAACATCACTTCTGCAATGGTTCTTAATATTGCTGTACGTTCTCTTCCAAGACCGTCAAGGAGTGTTGAACAGGCTGACGACGTGGATGAGGGTGATTCCTCAGAGGAGCTCCATGCCTCTGGGGGCACACCGTCACATTATAGCGAGCCATGCATCAGCGCATATACTCACCTCGGTAGGTACTATTAGTTGGGTTGTCACCTGGTGAGTCACCACACACAAGTGAGCACGAGCAGACACTGGTGGCAAGGGCAGCTGTGGAGAGTCTGCGTCGGTGGATGCACTCCCCTCCAAGCTCTGCTTAGCTGGACACAGATGCTGAACTCTGGGGCCATCCTTGAAAAGGAGAACGGTCGAGATACAGAAACACCTTTGCGACATACCGGAAGGCTTGCCATGCTCGGTCTCCACGTTAGTGGAGAGGATGGAGGAATCCACCTCCACCATTAGTGGAATGGTGGCACAGGTAAGTGCAGGAATGTCTGAGATGGAGAGAATGGCAGCCTCCATGGCGCTTCAAGCACGGCTCACATGGGTCTATTCAGGCCCCGACAATGGAGAGGGACGATGGCGAAAGGGAACATGGAAGCGGGGACTCCACTCAAAGCGTTTCCACATCTCACCCGTGGCCCCCCCTCCCCCCAACCAGTACCCGCAATGCTGCCTCCTCTCCAGATGGCTGAGTCTGTCCCTGCACAGGTGCAAGTGGAACAATCTTTGGCGGGGCTCTCACGGGCTCCAAAATCCAGAGGGTGTAAGCCTAGAGCATCTCAGCAGTCAGGGCAGGGATCTGAGCAACCTGCCACTACCTCTGCTGAAGCCACAAGGGATGCAGCCCGTAGGAGTAGTAGGAAGAGGATGGTGAACGTTTTGTGATCACCAAAGGTATGCACGGGGGTGTCTGACGCAATGTCATGTTTTTCATTTATATTTGTTTTTTCTTACCTGCATATTAAATGTTATAATTTTCCACCACCACTGCCACGTCTTGACCATTCTTGAGTCCCTTTCGTGAAAGCGCCCTTGCATGTCCCTCATCATGAATGGCGAGACTTGATGCCACCCATTGGGTGCGTTTACAATGTATGTGTGGTTGTAGAACTGTTTTGTGCAAATGAAGGGGTGGGGGGGGGTCCGGCTGTTGTTGGTCGTTCCAGGTGGTCTGAGTACTTGACTATCGTCACTTTGCAGATCTTATTATGAGAATCTATCAAATACGACCGACTCCCTGGCATCACGATCAGCCAGGTGTGCCCCTGCTCTGCCCACTGTCCTCAACTTCAATGTTGATGGCAGGTGCGGATGCTTCATGAGCGCTTGGGACCTTGTTCACCTGTAACCCTCGCTGTTGAGGCTCAACACACGACTATTATTCTACATACTCTCACCAGTGAGTACCGCAGGGCTCCCCCAGATCGATCCAGGCACCAGGAGCACATCTTGAGCATTCCTATGGCTTGTTCAATGACAAACCTGTTGTTGTACTGCTGCTGTGCCTTGCTGGTAGGGTTTCTCAGAGGTGTCATTAGCCACATCTACAGCGGGTATCCCTTGTCTCCAAGGAGTCAGCCCTTAAGTCTGTTTTGTGTGTGGAAGAGGGCCGGGATGCTGGATTCGCGTAGAATGAAGGAATCATGGCAGCTGCCTGGGAATTTGGCACACACCTGCAGAAACCTCTTCCGGTGGTCACAAGCCAGCCGCGCATTGATGGAGTGATAGTCCTTTCGGTTGATGAACAGTCCTGGCTCACATGCAGATCCCTGTACCCATGGGAAGCCAGCCAGAGAGTGGAAACCCACTGCCCTCTCAGTCTGGCTGATGCCGTCGATGGGGAAGTTGATGTAATCGGATGCCCTGGCAAACAAGCCATCCGTGACCTGTCGTATGCATTTATGTGCAGACGACAGAGATCCTGATGATGTCACCGGTGGCGCCCTGGAAGGATCCGGAGGCAAAGGAATTGAGGGCAGTGGTGACTTTAACTGCGACAGGCAATGCATGGCCGCCAGGCCCAGCTCCGCATGAAGGAGCCTGCAGATGTCGACCACCTGGCGACTCAACCTGAGCCTTCGTAGGCACTGCTCCTCAGAGGGGTCCAGGAAGCTCAGCCTCTGCCTGTAGACACTCTCACATGGGTAGTGCCTCTTGCAATCTCGGCTCCTCCGTTGGTCCCCTCTCCGCTATTCTGCAGGTCCTTGTGGCGCACCTCTGTCTTGTGGAGCTGCAACTCCCAGAACTGCACGCTGTGCCTCCCGCAGATGGTGATGTGCCTCCTCCTCAGATAAATCCATTGCGCCCCCCCATCCTGATGACGTCGGTTTGAAGAGTCCAAAATGTAGGTAAATACGTGTGAACACAAGAATTCTGAGTGTGAACAAAGAAATTTAAGTCTAAATACAAAGAACTCCCAGCCAAAGGTTTGTCTGAGAGAACAGATTGCCCTGCTACAAAAACTCACCTTTTCTTCATGTGTCAATCACCGGTTTTAAAGGTCCAAATAGGTGCCGGCTGCAACTTGCCTCTGTTGCCATGGTGTCTTTCAGAGGCCACAGGAGACACGTTAAGGGAAAGTTAAAATCGTTTGTCTGGCTGAATACACAAAAATTTTAATCCCCTTAACTGTTTCAACAGCATTAATTGGACCGTTAAACATCGGCCCACTGGCTTTAATTGCCGGCGGGATTTCCAGGTTTCAAAAGCGCGCAGTCCCAGATGCATCTGGGTCAAACCCGGAAGTTGGCGGGTTGGAGCTGGGATTCGGTCCCACTCCCAAAACCAACAATTTTCACTACCCACTCGCCCCCAACCCACCCATTCTTGGGGGGTTAATATTCACCCCAATTAGTTTGCTGCCTGCTCCCCTACATTCTAGTCATTGATGCACTTCAGGTAGCTTCTGGAAGACATGTCAGGGAACGACTCTCGCTTGGATATTCCCTGCTCTTTCTGGAGAAACCTAATCTCTAGTTGGTGCTTCCCCACAACAGTGGAGCTCAGACAGGGGAATTCTGTGAGGCAGTCCCCACCATTGTGCTGTGCCAATACTCCTCCTTGAAAGATGGGCATTCTAAGTCCCACTGCACCATCCTGCTCTGTCACTTCTCAACAGCATGGCAGAGACAGGGAACACAACGGAGTACGAGACTGAACCTGTGTCGCATCATTTTCTGGTACTGTGCATGAGCTCCACTGAACTGGTACTGCACTTTATAAAAAAAAAGGAGCAATTGGGGTTTCATTTTTGATCTTTGTTGCTCTAAAAGCTCTAGGTACAGTACCGTTGAAGGCTCTTCAATTGGAAATGCAAATTAAAGACAGTTTTGATAATGTGGATGTCTCCCCATTGGGACCCTAAATCCAGTCAAGGTCCACTCTTGAACATTCATTACTTAGAAACAACCAGTACACACTCCAAAGTAACAGAATCATAGGGGTGGAAGGAAAGGGGGGTTCTTAATTAAATCTAGCCCTATTGGCGGGCCTCAATGGCCCTAAACTGGGGGACAGGGGGACGGACTAAAGGGGAGAAAACTAGTTACAGTTCCTGATCGCTTTAAGTGATCCCAATTATAAAATCTGCATGTGGGGATGCCAGCTCGGATGTGACACTCTCCATGGTCCGACAACCTATAAGCACTCAAGTGTCATGAATAATGGCCACACGGGCAAGGTACTAGAGGGCTGCCAGTGCCTGTAGACCTGTGTCCCAAAAAGGAGTTAACACCTTTAAAAGAGGGGGTAAAATTGGGGGGAAAAATTGCAATGTAAAACATGTGAAATATATGCCCTGAAAGAGTGAATTGAGACCTTCGCTGTCAAGACAAGTGGTTGGTAAAAGAAATTAAAATCACTAACACCTGGGGACGAGCATCTTTTCCCTCCAAACTCACTTGTTTTCCGTTTTTGCAGATGTCTCATCCACAGCACCATTTAAAACCGGAGAGGGCGTCTTCTGATTCCTTGCCGCGTCATCAGATGCCTTCGATGTACTGATCACAACAGAAACCAAGTCATTACGTTGCGGGTTAAAGGAACTTGCTCTCCGCTCCCCTCCACCCCCCCCCGTTTCTCGGTGCACGCTTGTGTACACGTGTTTGTCAAGCCAATAACCACGAGGAGGGAGGTATTTGGCGGAGTAACAACCTTCTTCTCGCTCTGCGTCCACCAATGGCCCAAAGCTCTGAAAGGCTCGGTATGATGCAGGTGCAGGACTCACCTATTGCTCTGGCAACATAGAGGAAATAACCTCACTAACGAGCAACAGGCAATCATCCTCGCACCTCGAGCTCAAGGCCACTGGTTTCACAAAAAAAGTAGATGGAATCTCAGAATGCAATCTCCAAAGGACCAGCAAAAATCCCATAATCCCAGGTTACGAAAGCAGAATTTGACTTGTTCAGTCATCGGTGCTCTCATTATAAACCCTCAAAACTCTGCTAAAAAGCCTAAAATCACATGTAATAAAGAAGGAATTTAACTTATTCAGTCACTGTGAACCAAGGGCTCTACTCGTGCTCGCTTGTCCCTCTCGGTGGCGCTTTGAGAGAGATTGATGAATCAGCACCAGTGCAGACTCTACATTGAGATTGCGCCAAATAGTCACAGCGGGGGACCTTCATGGCCTCTGCCTGCACTGAGTTCAATCAAGGTTCTAACCTAAATGTATAAAAAAAGTGAAAAGAACAAAGGTCAGAGAACAAAAGATATAGATAATATAAATGCTCCGGGAGTAGAAAAGGTTATAGAAAGTAATAATAAAATACCTGTTAAAAATAAAGGCATGTATAGAGCTGCTGGTATAGCATCTCTGTACAGAGCATCAGCAACCAAAAGTGTGATAGGTCATAAAGTGCGAGAAATGCACCATCAGGGCAAATGGGCAATGTGAGGTCAGTTACCCAAATAAGAATTATGTACACAAATGCATGCAGCATAAGAATAAAACAAACTAGTTAAGGGCACAAATTCAGCTTAAGGGATATGATGTAGCAGCCATTAGAGACCTGGCTACAAATTGGGCATGATTGGGAGCTAAATATTCCAGGCTATAGGATCTTCAGAAAGGACAGGGAAATTGGAAACCGAGGAGGAATAGCAATATTGATAAAAGGCACAATCACAGTAGTGGAAAGACAGGACATTGGTACAGGTGAACAGGCAGAAGAAATAGTATAGGATGCAAGACCCTGGTGGGAATTGTCTACAGACCTCCTGTCAGTAGCGATGTAGTGAGGTGACGTATAAATACAGAGATGAGGGTAACATGTAACAGAAACAATGTGGGTCTAATGGGAGATTGAATTTCCACATAGACTGGGTGAAGCAGAATAACTCAAGTAGGAAAGGCAATGAATTTCTGGAATGTATTTGGGACAGTTTTCTGGAACAATATGCTTTAGAACCGACAAGTGATAAATCCATACTACATTTAGTGATGAGTAACAAATCAGACTTAGTTAACAATCTAACTGCAAGGGAATATTCTTGCAAAGAGTGATCAAAGTATGAATGAATTTGGTATTAGATTTGAGGGGGAGAAGCAATAGTCACAAGCCAAGATTTTAGATTTAAGTAAGGTAAACTTCAAAGGGTTGAGAAATAAACTGACCGCAGTAAATTGGACTGAGCTGTTAATGGGTAATAGTGGGAAGTATTCAAATAATTATTTGGTACAATACAAAACTAGTACATACCCCTAAAGGCAAAATCTCTACTTGTGCAATTAAGCCACGGTCAACAAACAAGGCATGAGAGACGGTACTAAGATAAAAGAAAAGGCTTACACAAGTGCAAGGATAAGTGGAAATCCAGCAGACTGGGTGAGCTATAAAAAAAAACAAAGGGATACAAAGAAAGTAATAAGGAGTGAAAAGGGAGTATGAACAAAAACTTGGAAGAGATATCAAAGCTAACAATAAAAGTTGTTATAAATATATTGAGGAAGAGAGTGGTACGGGTGAACGTGGGCCCGTTGAAGATAGATGCAGGTGATGATGGATAATCAAGAAATGGCATAATTGTTAAATGAGTACTTTGTACCCATTTTCACAGTGGAGGAAGAGGACAAAATACCAGCAGTACAAGGGGACTTATATTTAAGTCAAGGGGAGGAATTTAGCAGATAAACAAATTTTTGTTAGATAAGGGTATCAAGGGCTATGGATCAAAGGCGGGTAGGTGGAGTTGAGGTACTGATCAGCCATGATCTAATTGAATGGCGGTACAGACTCGAGGGGCTGAATGGCCAACTCCTGTTCCTATCAGGTCCATTTTTACCAAAAATAGTTACAGAATGAAGTATCTTCACACTTTCTACACACACAGGCCTAAAATGTATGCCAAGTGTTTAATCTTAGAACTGATTGTTGCACGCGTGAGCAGAATTTTGCAGCAGAGCATTGTGAAGATCCACCTCAATTTCTAAAGTCACTGTCCAGAGTGAGTGTGCCAGCGTGTTTACAAAGTTGCAATACCAAAACACTGCACCATCCAGTCCTTCCCATTCTTGAGTAATTTCTTCCTCCCCACCCCCCCCTCGGTGTTGACTCCTGCTGGGGTATAGTTCTATAGGTGCTGCAGGGTCCTCAAGTATCTCAGTCAATGGTCATTCCCCATTATTTCAGCCCAGTTAAATATCCGCAGGCTATTTGGCTTATGGAGGGAGCCACTGCTGAGCTCAATCCTACCCCATGTCCGACGTCCGCATGCTCATTTCCCAGCGGGGGCACGGAGACCATCGAGAGCTGCTTGATTGAACTGCTGCCCTGGTTGAGATCCCCCATCGTAAACACACTCCCCTTAACAGTCTCCAGTGCATCTCCAACCTGACACAGCAACACTCTCCATCGTGCCCTCACTCAATGCTTAAACACTTTCAAAATACACTCCTTCCCCATCCCGACGCACACCAAAATTTCAAATATCTGGTTTCAAAATCACAGCATTGAACTCTCAAACTGAAAGATGCCAGTCTGATTCCAGATCTCAACTGACATACTTTGGGGTCAGGGAGAGGGAGTGTTTCACAGCCAATGAAGTAGTTTTGAAGTGTAGTCACTATTATAATGTAGGTACATGCAGCAGCCAATTTGCACACAGTAAAGCCCCACAAACAGCAATGAGGTAAATGACCAAAACTGTTTTTTTTAAAAAAATGATGCTGGTTGAGGTATAAATGTTGGCTGCAACACTGGAAGAATTCCTCTGCTCTTCTTTAAGTAGTACCATGGGATCTTATACGTCCATGAAAGATGACAGACGAGACCTCGGCGCTCCCTCAGTACTGCACTGTAATGTCTGCCTAGATTATGCTTGAACCCATTTATCCAATCTTCTCTTCAAAGATACAATGATTGCTGCCTCAACCACTTCCTGTGACAAAACATTCCACCTCCAACAATCCTCTGTGTAAAGAAACTTACTGTAATCCCGTTCCTTATTCTCAGTGGCAATTTTATATTGAAGCCCCTTTGCCACTGGCTCTCCAACCAGAGGAAATACTCATTGCCTTATTCACTGCATCAAAACTCTTCATAATTTTAAAAACCTCCACTGAATCTCCTCTTAGCCATCTTTGCTCCTGTAGAAATAGTCACAGCATCTCAAATCTCTCACCATAACTATAGTTTCTCATCCCTGGCATCATCCTAATAAATACATGCTGCATGCTCTCTATTCAAATTTCAAGATTGTGCTCGCTATGTCCAATTTCAAATCATCTATCCATACAAAGAATAAAAATGAACCCAGCACTGACCCCTGGGATACATCTCTTCCAAGCCTTCTCCAGTCTGAGCAACACCATTTACCCTAATTCTTTGTTTCCTGCCCATCAACCAACTTTCTATATGTACTGCTACATTTCCTCTTATACCATATGCCTGTATTTTTCTAATAAGCCTTGTGAGACACTTAATCAAAAATCTTCTGAAAATCTATATGTACATCTACTACATTCCCCATATCTATCCAATCACTCACTTTTTTTTTTAAAAAAAGCTATTAAATTTGTCAAACATGACTTGCCTTTAACAAATCTGTGCTGGCTGTCCTGGATTAAACCAGGCATTTCTAAATACTCAAACTGTATCTGGAATTATGGATTCCAAGAGCTTGCCCACAATTGACTAGTCTATAATCCTTTTCTCCCTTCTTGAACTAAGGTGTTACATCAGTAACTCTCCAGTCCCATGGCACAATTTGCATATTTAAGGAAGATTGCCTCTATCTCCTCTGACATCTTTCAGCAGCCTAGAGTTCATGCCATGATCTTTTTCCCTCCCTCACATTAACTTCATACCTCTGTCCTTGCCGCTCAGATTCTGAAGTTTGGGGAACTGGACTGGCTTTTGGGGACTTAGAGCCTTCCTGTACATTTCCTGCAGTAGGTCCAACTTCAGAGGTAGTTAAGGGTTCTTCCTCACTGCAGGAGAGATTTAGACAGTGGAACTTCATTAATAAGGGAATTTCACCTCCCCGATCCCTTTTAGAAATCAAACCGTTACAAAAAACATTAAAACAGAAAATATGAGGAATATACAGCAGGTCCTTCAGCACCTGAAAGAAAAAACAGAGTTAACGTTTCAGGTGGAGACATCGGTTGAGGAAGGGTCTTCAACCAGGAGTGCTAACCTGGCCTTTCTCTTTCAATTATGGTCAGAACTGCTGCTTATTTTCAGCATTTTCCTTTTCCATTGAACATTACCAGCAGTCACTAGTCTTCTTACAGTCACTAAAATGTTAGCTTCAGCTGCCCGTTCATGGTTTAGTGAATTCAGATTAGTGTGATCAGGGACACTGATTTGGACCAACTTGGAGTTGTTTTGTGGCGAGGGTGAGAATAAGTTTCTTGGGTCTCTGCACTACATGCCATGTTCCTGGGTGGCAGGCTGCCCAACGTCGACTGAAGACAGCGCAGCTCTGAGCAGTAGCTCAAATTGCAAGGAGAGCTATGGCCGCGAATCTTCATCCTACCACTCTACAGTGCAGCTCATGGATTGTCATTGGGCTAACTCGCAACAGTGCGGCCACAAACACGGCAGGCTAACTCGCTTGCTCAGCGTTAGTCATCAGCTTAGGTTGGATTGTTTCTTTGCTAAATCAGTCCGACTCAGACGTGAGAAATAAAATTCAGAACATTCCCGACTGAAAGTCTCGTAACTATACAAAATACAACCAAGGTGTAAATTTGTCCCTGAAGTGTGAAAAAAAATTAAGCACATTCCAGTTTTCTTTATTAAGCAACTCCTTTTTACTTGTGAAAAGCACGAATTAAAAGGAGCAGACTCTACTTTTCATCACCTGTTGGTGACCAATATGGGTGATCTGCTCTCAAGCCTCCAGCTATTATAGCTACTGTGCACAGTTTTGGTCTCCTTACAAAAGGAGGGATATACTTGCCTTAGGGGCGGTGCGACGAAGGTTCACTAGATTGATTCCTGGGATGAGAGAGTTGTCCTATGAAGAAAGGTTGAGTGGAATGGGCCTATACTCTCTGGAGTTTAGAAGAATGAGGCGATCTCATTGAAACATAACATTCTGAGAGGGCTTGACAGGGTAGATGCTGAGAGTCTCGGTGGCACAGTCTTAGGATAAGGACTGAGATGAGAAATTTCTTCATTTAGAGGGTTGTGAATCTTTGGAACTCTCTAATCCAGAGGGCTGTGGATGCTCAGTCGTTGAGTATATTCAAGACTGAGATTGATAAATTTTTGGACTCTAAGAGAATTAAGGGATATGGGGATCGGACGGCAAAGTGGAGTTGAGTTTGAAGATCAGCCATGATCTTATTGAATGGCGGAGCAGGCTCGAGGGGCTGTATGGCCTGCCCCTGCTCCTATTTCTTATATTTTTATGTTCTATCAAGTGAAGCATAGGAATGTCTCGCTCCTAATTTCCTTCCCTCCCTGTGGAGAGGCACTTATCTCCATGGATACCTCCCCACAGCAACAATGCACCTTTGGACAGCCAAACTTGCTTTCCATCATTCTGTAGTTCAACACAGCGTATTCCAAGTCATCACACTGCCTTCCTAACAGAATGGCTTCAATTAGTAACCCCACTCATCTCCCACATCCCCAAGAATTTCACCCAGCTCCTTCAGGCATAAGTGTGAATGACCTCAGGATGCAAACGCATCTACATCCACTTGAGTTGATGGCCAGAGTCACCTCTGTCGATCCGTTACCAGCTCAGAGACTCAAATCCATCACGCTTTGGATGGGCTCCATTTAACTGCCCTACCTCCCAGCCTTGCTAAACATGAGCGAACCCCATCTCATGATGTGTGGATTTCAGTAACAGACCGTTCTGGCATGCACAAACCAAATGCCTGGCTTCTTCTGACACAGCTACCCAAAACATAACATTTTTAATAAATACCGTGTGCATGTTTTAGCTCCTGGGCTGTTCACCTCCGAGGAACAGACAGCTTCTGGCACGGAGCCATTGAGAACGGTAACGTTTTCCACCGCATCTGCTTTTTCTATGCCTACGTGCGGTGGCGTACCCGTCTTCGAGTTGGCATCTGGCACCTTTTCGTCCTCTTCACTGCTCAGTGTGCCTGAAGTCTCTGCACAGCCAATGGAGAAATGGATTTTAATAACGCTGGGATATATCTATGCACTTATCTTTCCCCTTCCCTCCAATTCTCTCTTGCCTTCTTGAAAGTAATGACTCATGCTGGGGTAAGGTTTCAGAGCAATGGTTGCTTTCCAGTACCATTCCCATTCAGCTATTTTTATCCGAGAGTCCAAACAGTGAGTGTCGGCAGTGCTATTTGATCATGGAATGCATTACAGCTGAACCTAATCCGTCCTCATTGAGATTCCACAGGCACACCAGCATTTTCCAGCGGGAGTTAGTGGATAGTGATCAAGAGCAGGGACCCTGGCTGATTTATCCCCTCCCTGACCCAGGAGGTCTAGGGTAATCTTTACAAACTCTATCACGCCAACTGAGATCACCTAATTCAGCACAGTCTGGGTATCAAACTTGGGCCTTCCTGGGCTGTATGGCCAAATTACTACTTCTACCGACCGAGCCAAAAAGGGAGATCTGTTTTTAAGCTAGTCAGAACGATAAGTCCTGTTAGATTTTAAAGGAGCATTATCCTTCCATTGTATTTATTCTCATACCCCAGGAAACAATTCTTCTAATTATTATTTTTTACATCCATTGTTATAAAAGGCTGTTCCTTCTTCTTTCCTCCCTCACCCAAAAATCAACCCATGGAACGTGCCACAGTCGTGGACAGTGACCGACAGATACCAGGTCGCTGTATCTATACCTGCAGAAATGTAACTGGGTTGCAAAGGGGGCAAGGCATAAAACTGGATCATCACTCATTCTGTTAGCAGATTGAGAAAACTACATGGACGGCCCAAGGCCCAGAATGCCAAAGATTAGAAGAGATTGAGGTAAAGCAAAGCAGTGACACCAGGCTAAGGTTTTAAAAGCCTGACTATTCTGGGAAAGGCTGAGTCGAAAGAAACCCACTCAGGGCAAACGGCACCATTTGACAAGGGGGCAGGTTCACCCGCTTTTTTGTATTCGGTTTGAACCTTAACCCCAGAGGTGAAAGGTTGCAATTGATCGTGTTCTCCAGAAATTCATTTTCTTTTAGTCACAAAAACTGTTTAAAATTGTCTAAAGAGCTCAACAGTCTGCAAAGAAATCACTGCCTTGGTCTGCTTCGCCCACAAGTATAGCTCCCATCAACTGAAACTGCAGGAGGGGCGGATTTGGCTGCTGGTCTGTTGGGTGGTAACCGTGCCGCGAGTCAGAAGGCGAATCACTTCAGTGTTTTGTTTTAATTTCCACAGCGATCTAATTAAACTGCTGTGGAAGAAGCTGTGCGATTATTAGCGAGAACTGAATTGCTTTATTACTTTAATTGTATCTTAAATTTGCCGCCTCAAGGCAAAAGCTAGAAAAATGCGCCACTACTTGCTGCTTTGAATGCTGCATATCATAGCTTGTGCCCAAATATCACTTCAGTTTAGGTGGAGCTTTGCATCCAGTTCTTGTCTTATTAACCTTCTGCTATCCTTTTCTAAAAAAAAAACCTATATATATATATCCATGTGCTTTATATGCAAAATTTGAATACATGTCCAAGAAGACTTCTCTCGAACTTCGAGATAGGATGTATGAGAAAAGGTTACCTAATGTGTGATCCCTCGCTCACCTGTATCCTCCAACCTCACTCTATGGTCGGTGTCTCTATTGTTTTGAGGATGAACAGGCATCACTTTGAATTGAGTGGTTCTGTAATACTGTAAGCGGCTGGGACCTCTAGTAATCGAGCACTGGGTTTTAAAAGCATGGGAAGGAAGGAGAAACGGGAGTGGTACACAGTTTTGAAGTGCCGTGGAAGAACGAGTTAGAGTAGAGAATGGCACGGTGAGTCTGGATATCAACACTGAGCATGGAAAAATAGATAAAAAGTATAGAGGACAGCACAGCTATAGCCTAGAAAGAGAATGGAAGGTTGGAGGAGCACTGACTAGCAGTATCGACATATAGAGAGAAAGAAAGAACGAGAAAGAAAATAAAGAAAGAGAAGGTAGATTAAAAAAAACACTAGAGATTGTGGTGGAGTGAGGCTGGGGGCTAGAGTGCAATCATCAGTCAGATAAGTCTTCTTAATAGGTCCTACCTGAGAGTACGAGAGAGACACTAGAAGAGCCACCTTGGATATGGGTGCAGTATTCAAATCTTGTACATATACCTACGTGCAGCATGTGTATTTTACCCTTTTTAAAAAAAAAAGGATAATGGGCTACGGATAATATGACAAGAACTGGATGGGAAGCTGCACCCAAACCCAGAGTGATTATTTAATAGATTTGGGGAAGCGGTGTAGCTATTTGCAGCAGTATCTTATTCAGAACAATTAGTGGTGCATTTTTCTAGCTTTTGCCATGAGGCAGCAAAATTAAGAAACAATTAAAGTAATAAAACAACACCGTTTTCGCCACAATCACACTCAGCTGCTCCCACGGCAATTTAAAGTGATCACTGCAGAAATCAAATAACAACACTGAAGTGATTCGCCTTCTGACTCGTGGCATGGAAACACCCAAACAAACAGGTAGCCATGGGCAATTACAGTTTAATCAGAGGAATGAATGTTCCGTCACGGACTTGGTAGCACAAATCTGTTTGCGTAAGAAAGCAAAATGAAACTGTACGAACTGGGTTAAAAGGTTTAAATTATGATGACAGGTTGCACAGACTAGGCTTGTATGCCCTTGAGTATAAAAGATTGAGTGATCTAATTGAGGTGTTTTAAGATGATTAAAGGAATTGATAGGGGAGAGAGAGAGAAACTATTTCCTCCAGTGGGGGAGTGCAGAACAAGGGGGGGCATAACCTTAAAATTAGAGCTGGGCTGTTCAGGGGGTAATGTCAGGAAGCACTTCTTCACACAAAGGGGAGTGGAAATCTGGAAACTCCCCCCTCCCCCTCCTCCCCCCCCCCAAAAAAGCTGGCGAGGCTGGGTGTCAATTGAAAATGTCAAAACTGAGATCAATAAATTTTTGTTAGGCAAGGGTACAATAGATACAGATCAGCCATGATTTAATTGAATGATGGAACAGGCTCGAGGGGCTAAATGGCGTACTCCTGTTCCTATGTTCTATCGCCCACACATACAAGGAGCTGTGTGCCTCTGTGGTCTGTTCCTGTCCCTGTTTCTGTTATCCTTTATGGAATAAGACTGAATGGGAAGGAGTTTGCTTCACCGGAATCCTACAAAAAAAATGGGACCTAATGGGAAGAGGTGCTTGCTCCATTGGAATTCTATAATGGTTAGGAAAAGGGTCCAACGTGGTACATGGGAATTCTAGGTTAGTCTGTAATCTTGGATCCTTCCAGTATTGGAGATTTCTGCACAATACTCACTTGCTTCTATTGATGTTTTGCTGTGTCCATCACCACTACTCTGAAGCTCATCCACAGGAGCAGAATTTGTTTCCATAGATACAGGAGAGTTTGTTCGCAAGCGTCCAGAGGGGCTGAAAGAAATTACATTTCAATTAACTGAAACTTTGATCGGCACAACTGTTGCCACATCTCCCCAAAATTCCTTTGGGGGTTCCCATTGCTACTTTATTCTCCTGCGCTTCCTCATTCAGGTGGAAGGATGGACATTCTGGTTGACCCTGGGCTATCAAGGTCAGGCCACAGTCTGCTTAAAATGGGGATGGTCTCAGGACCCATTTTTTTTAAACTAGTAGGTGCCCACACACCCGCTTTAGGTAATATTTTAGTCTCATCTTGCAAAAGCCCCAAACCTTCCTTTTCCCCTTCACCCCCTCCCCATTACATCCTACATTACAACAGTGACTACACTTCAAAAGTGCTTAATAGGCCGACAAGCACTTTGGGACGTCCTGAGGTCGTGAAAGGCGCTACATAAATGCAAGTTCTTTCTTTTTCTATTTTCTTCTCACCTGAAGTCAGACTCGTGCTGGGGCACAGTTCCAAAGCCAGTGGTGAACCCTCCCGTAACCTCACCCAAATGGGCCATTCTTTATGTGCAAATCCAGACAGTGACTGTGGGGAGGCGATTCGACTGTGGAGAGCATTGCAGCTGACCCAATCCCATTCTCATCTATCATCCACACACGCGCACTTTCCAGGAGAGGTTAGTGAATAGTGATCAGGAGCGAGCACCCTGGTTGACTATTCCCCTTCCTAGCACAAAAGCCTGTTGCAGCTCTAGAACTGGACATTCTCCCCCCAGCCCATTCGGTAGATATCTATTCTATTAAACATAGAATTCCAAGGATTATTTACTGCTAATGCATTTTCAAAGTCCACCGTCCCAAATTTGACATGACATCATCTGTTAATTAATCATTTTCCTCGAGTCTGGCCAACCTACAAACTGTGCTCCAACAACCCGATCAGTATTCTGCTTTCAAACTGTGCTATTTTGCCAACGTCACTCGTGCTGGTGGCAAGGTGTGCATAAGAATGACCCTGGGTTGACCTGTCCTCCAGTTTCCACGCCCCCTCCCCCCTCCCCAACCACAGCAGCATGTCCGAGACTGAATACATATCCCATTAACAACTTGTATTTATATCGCACTTTTAACATAGTCCCAAGGCACTTCACAGGCATGTAATGAGACAAAAATTGACACTGAGCCAAAGGAGGAGACATCAGGACAGGTGACCAAACACTTGGTCAAAGAGGCTGGAGTTAAGCAGTGTCTTAAAGAAGGAGAGAGAAGAGGTTTAGAGGGGGAATTCCAGAGCTTGGGGCCTAGATTGCTGAAGACACGGCCGCCAATGGTGGGGCGAAGGAAGTGGGGGATGCACAAGAGGCCAGAGTTGGAGGAACGCACGGTTCTCAGAGGATTGCAGGGTTGGAGGAGGTTACAGAGATAGGGTGGGGTGAGGCCACGGAGGGATTTGAAAACAAGGAAGAGAATTTTTTTCAAATCGAGGCATTGCCAGACCGGGAGCCAAGGTAGGTCAGCGAGCACAAGGTTGATGGGTGAACGAGACTTGGTGCAAGTTAGCATACAGGTAGCAGAGTTTTGGATGACCTCAAATTTATGGAGGGTGGAACATGGGAGGCGTCCAGGAGAGCACTGGAAGAGTCAAGTCTGGAAGTAACAAAAGCATGAATGAGGGATTCAGCAGCAAATGGATTGAGGTAAGGGCAGAGATGGCAATATTAGGGAGGGGGAAGCAGGCAGTCTTTGTGATGATGGGGATAAGGGACCAGAAGTTCAGCTCAATCACTCTGTATTGTGCAATGCACTGCGCCACCTCACCATTCATCAAGAAAATCATCTTTTTCAGGAGCTCAAAGGCTTAGGGCAAAAAGACACCGACTGGGTACGTCTGAGACTTACAGACTGTAAGGAAAGGTTAGATCTCCAGCCTGTGCCGAGTGTGCTGATCTTAGCAGTTGATGGGATGAAAAAGATGATTTTCTTGATGAATGGTGAGGTGGCGCAGTGCATTGCACAATACAGAGTGATTGAGCTTCTGGTCCCTTATCCCCATCATCACAAAGACTGCCTGCTTCCCCCTCCCTAATATTGCCATCTCTGCCCTTACCTCAACCCATTTGCTGCTGAATCCCTCATTCATGCTTTTGTTACTTCCAGACTTGACTATTCCAATGCTCTCCTGGATGCCTCCCATCTTCCACTCAGTCTTTATCCAGTTGTAAAGTGCATGTGTAGACATCAGGGGAAGGCAGAATTTGGCTTTGCTGTGATGGCCTCTATAGATAATCAGCCCAACGGCACAATCTAGGTTTCACATATAAAGAACAACCACTTGGGGAAGGTGCTGAAAGGTTGTCAGCACCAGGGTTACTGTGCCTCAGCATGAGTCAGTTCCTTCATGAAGGGGAGAAAAGGGAAAAAAAAAATTAAAATAACAATGCTATCTTCTTGAGGCTGTGTTACTTACCCTGCCTGGGAGGCAAAGCTGGCAAATACAGCCCATCCTTCTATCGGAGGTGGCGACGTTGCAGGCTCTGTGCTGTCCCATGCGCTAAATCCAGCATCGGCAACAATCTGGCCGGCATTTGTATTTGTCATAGGTACACCATCAAAGTTCGCCGTCCAACCGGCTTCTGAAGACCAAATTAACACTTCACTAGTAACAGATCTACATTAGACACAGCGCTACTGCAGCTCCCCTAATCAAAGGATGCGGAACTGAACCAGAAGGTCCCAGGCTCAATCCCTGGTCTCTACCAAGCTAACTGAGGCAATAGCAAGGGTAGTATAACTGCCTCAAACACACTCCACGGGTGCCCGTAATCCTAGAATGGCTTTGTAGAATATACGAATGTACAGCTTTATGTATAATAAAAGGTTTATAAAATAAATGTATGAATATACATCTGCATGTATACTAGCTTCATGAAATATATGTATGAATGTACACTTATATGTGTAACAGCTTCATAAAATATGAATGTACTTTTGTGAGAATTCAATTTTAAGAAGTTTTTTTTTAAAAAAAGTACACCCTATGGAATGTGGGTGCATGCATGCGTGCATCAGTTGAGGGCAGTATTGGGCTTAGTTGTGGCTTAAGTAAAATGTCTCATCTGAATGCAACACTCTCTCAGAACTGCACTGAAGCGTCAGCTTAGATTATGTGCTTGAAATGAACCTTCTGACCTCAGATGTGCTACCGACTGAGCCAAGGTAACAATGCAGAGGGTGCTTGACTCTGCATCTCAACGTTCCTACACCTAACCTGGGAGTTTTTCAAGCAGATACTAGATCGATCCCTGAGATAAGAGTTCCATTCACCAGCACAAATACTCCTCACCTTGATGAGCACAAAAAATGTAACGCAACAGAAAACGCACAAACTTTCTCGCAGGCTAGGGGCAGGTACAGCCGACTCGAATGAGGAAAATCTCCAAGCTTCTAATAGTAGCACCATTGCGGCAGAAACTGAATCACTCTGTCTCTCTCACTTCTCTATGTAAATGGACATAATACAAGGTGACCACAATCAGTACGAATTTGCAATTCAAAACGGCACCCTCGAACTGGTTCTCTGTTTCTACAACAAAGCCTCTGGCAGACGAGCAGCGATGAGAACTGGTCACTGCCGTTCGCAACAGAATTACTGCGCCAACCAAACCGGGAACAATAGTCTGGCAAAGTCCAATGTAACCAAAACAAAATCGCACCATTCACTCACCTTTATTTGGATCTACCTCCATCTTGTTATCTGTGGGCTTTACAGTGCTCTGTCCCCCTTCATCATCATCTTCCTCTTCAGAGTCTCTGCTTCCTTCACTGTCTGTACTGCCAGAACTTCTGTAACACGCATACAAGAAATGAAGACATTTTGTTTGTATAGGTCCTTCTTTTGTTTCAGGTTGTAATTCTTGAGCGTTAACCCCTGACAAATGTGTAGTTTTCTGTCCAGACTCAAACAGCTGGTAAATGCATTGCCCAGTGTGGTGGAGCCATAGGCCGGGAAGATCCCAGGGCTGATCTCCAGTCTGTGTTGAGCTGGCTGATCTCAGCTGAGAAGTCAGATGTCCCTGCGCTGGGGGTGAGGGGAGGGGGGAAATCAGCCAGGCTTCCAGTTACCGACTGATACCCAGTGACTGTGCTAGAAAGTGCGTGTGAGGAACATCGGGTGAGGTCAGGGCCGGGCTCGGCCATGATATAACCCCTCAGTAAAATAACCACTCATTGTCTAAGGTCACACATGGAGCTTGTGGAACTGTATCACACTGTGCTCAGGAGAGGAAGGCACGAAATCTCTCTCCGACAAACACCATCCCATACCTTGGTGCACGCGGTACATCCGTTGCGAAACGCAGGTCCTTTTCTTGCCATACGTCATCTTCGTCTGAGCCATCGTCATCATTGAACTGCCGTATTCTTTCCTTCCAACACTCCTCGAACAGATTAGTGTTTGGCTGAGAAGCAAAAAAAACCAAAAAAAATTACACTTACATCCGAATGTTGAAATCAGTGTTTGCATAAATATTTGAATCAAGAAATAAGCAGTAGCTATTTGCAATCCCATGAAAGAAAGATTTAAAAGTAGGAATCTGCACCTGCCAGTGGTTTTTTTTAAAAAACATTTCATTTGGACAAGTGAATTCGCTGTTATCTGAACTGCTGTAAAGTATTTCATGTGTCACATCGTCAGTGCCGACCATACATTGCATCATGACGGCAGCAGGAGGCTAAAGCCTCTGGCTTGCTCCGCTGGTGAATCAGTGCGTAAAGACACCTCCCAAGTGTAGCCTTACAGAGCAAGGCGGCTCTTGGTTTAATCTTCAGTATGTGCCGAGTTAGGGTGGCAGAAGAGGTGCTAGAACATGAAGCCTACTGGGATGGGAGGGCAGAAGAAAAATCACCAAGGGTTTATGCTCTTTTGATTGCCATCCAGTGCCACCTGCTGCAAAATACGTATATGTGGACCTTTGGTTTGGCTATGATGCCTCCAGGGTTGAATGGCACGATGATATTCATTGCCTGGGCTTGCACACGAATAGTGGTCATTTGCCTCAGTTATTGAAGGGCTACTGGCAACTGCAGAATTGAACCCCAGCAGCAGTCAGTGCTGGAGAGCATGGGGGAAGACACTGGAGGAAATGTTTTCCTTGTTAAATTGTAGGAACACAGGTGTCACGCAAGTACAATTAAGGGCCGGAAGAAACCAAGGAAAGCACTATACAATTACGGATCACTAAAGTCAGGTTTCACCATAAATTCTCTCATATTTTTCCATGTTGGTGGATCAGTTTTAAAAAAAAAATAGATTCTCTCCTGATCCCGTCTCTTAAAAACCCTGAATTCTCCTGGGTTTGAATGCAGAAAATCTGGGCCAGAGATACGTGCACGAGTTAGCAGTGTTGTGACTAATGCATTAAGAAGCACGAACTATACTCACACTGTCACTGTTGGCGTCGAACACAAAGCTGATGTTAGCTGCTCTTTCAAACGGGGAACTGTTAACCGGATAAAAAAAACAATATTTATCTTTTTGAAAGGGAAGTGGCCTTGGTCATCTCTGCACAAGAGTTACCTCAGGTAAAAATAATTTACTCAACCCTTTGACTAAGGAGAGATGGAAAAACAAACTGTGAGACAGCTGGTAACTTCTTAAAGATGACTCCATATTTAAATGTGCACCACTGGACATCCATTTAATCACAGAACTTTACAACTCAGGTCAATCGCCCACTGTGTCCGTGAGGTCGGAGGTTATGGGTTTATTGCCCTGCCCTTTCCCTATATCCTTTTACATTTTCCCTTTTCAAACATTTATCCACTTCCTTTCCAATTATGGATTCTACCTCCATCATGTTTCTGGTGAGGCATTCCATGTCCTAGCAAAATGCCTTCTAAACTCCCCCTTCATTGTTTTGATCTTAAATTTATGTCCTTTAGTTACCAATTCAGTGACCAGTGGAAATAAGTTTTTTCCTGTTTACCTCATCAAACCCCTCATATATCTGAACATCTCCTCAGACCTTCTTTCTCACAAAAAGAGCTCCAGTTCCTCTCATCTCTCCTCATGGCTGAAGCGTCTCATCCCTAATTAGTGTCTTCTGCACTCTTGCATCCCTGGACTGGTGTGCAACAGTGCATTCCTGACTGGTGCAACAGAAGGACAAATGCAACGGTAACATTGATAGCCATTGAGCGCAGAACCATTTGCACTGGAAGGGGTTCTGTAATATGTGGCAGCTCCCTTGCTGCTGGATTTTCCCCATTTATATTATGGACAAATGAAGGATAATTGCACGAGAGTCACACATGCGTAATTGCTTCAAAGTGGATTCCAGATAGAGCTAGCATCTTCAGAAGCGTATGGGGAGAAAAATGGGGAAAACACATCTAAAGAAAATATTTAACACTATCCACATTTCTCAAAAATCCAATAAGCCACTTATGTCGACTATCATTAAACATTTCATTTAACTCCTTTCTCCCTCCCATTCCACTCCCCAGTAGAAGTAATCTCTAAACTACCTCTGTACTTGGCTGCTAGGCAGCATCTTAACTACCATTTTTCTCTAACTGCCCATTCAGAAGTGCTAGACCTCCACTCTACCTCTAAGAATTTGCTGTGTGGAGTGCCCACGTGACCTTCCCTTGCTGTAATCTGCACAATTATAAATCCAGGTTTCCCGCATGAGAAAATAGTGACAACACCAGTGAACAGAACTCACTTCACACTTTCCTCCTGCTCAGCAAACTCCTCATCGTTAAAGCCAAATTGGTCGATGAAGGTGGAGGTCATCTGCTGAATCTGATAGTCGGAGAATGCCTGAATGAACACAACAGGAAGAATCAGTGAACAAGAGGCAGTCACAGACACCAACCAGAGCACCAAAATACAGAGGCAATCTCAGACTCACCAATGAGAACAATGGACTAGAAGCAACCAATCGCAAATCCACTCAGAAATTGACCACCGATCCGTTCGGATTTTACAAATACACCAGTAGGATTTTTTTTAAAAATTGTATTAAAAATTTTAATTAATGCAGTGGCTTTTGTTACTTTATACTGAAATAATTGGGGAATCAATTGCTAATTGAGCCACTTTTCCCACCACTGTCTCTAGGTTACATGGAGTGACGGATTTGATGGTGAGACCAGCTACTCCATCAATACGTCTCACCACTTGAGTATTCGAACAGTGCTCAGAGAAAGCTGTAAAGCCAATAGCTGACAAAAAATAACTGGTTCGTAACTCAAGCTATTTGTATAATTAAAAAAGTTCTTCCTAAGTTTTTTTCCCCTCTCTCATTGCCTGAAGGCATCTTATGCTTGCTGGGATTTCATGGGGAATCAGCCAACCTCTAGCATCTTAACAAGTAGTCAATCTTCATGTGTGAGCCTAGACAGAGAATGTTAGTGGGTTATTCAACTCTGGAGGCATCATACGTGAGCCTGATCCTGTGTCCACCCAACCACCGTATCTGCAGCAGTCAATGCTAGCCCAGTGACACCCGAGGTGAGTTCCAGCTCACCGGCTGTTGCCCCAGCTGACAGCAGATAACTCAGCACAGACCGGGTATTGAACCTTCGACCTTCCTGTTGTTATGGCACAGTGCCACAGCAGGCCATGACATCAGGAGAACGTAACAGAATCTTAAAAAGATTGCAGCTCAACATACACAGACGCATCCTTGGTCGAATGTCCTAATTCTGCACAAACAGCCCCCTGCGTGTGGCAGGGCAGTAAGCGTAGGAATGCGTTCAACGGTCCAGCGGATCAGATGGCACGCTGCTATGAAACGAAGAGTCAGTCCAACAGCCCGACTGCTGTGCAGCTGCCCATTGTGAGTGGTGTTTCACGAGTCAAAACGGAAAATGTATAAAAATGTAAAAAGTGTGTTTGGTCCTGTGTGAAACTCTGCTGGGCGGGGGTTAGGCGGAGGGATGCGGGGTTTAAAAAGGAGGCAAAAGTCAAGATCCGTTTGGCTTCCCAATCACAATGTCTTCACTCAACAGTCTCAAAAGGTTAAAGTCTCTTTCTAGGAAGAAGGGGTTAGCTTCTGGAGGCTCAGCTATACGTGGTTCAGTGTGGGACTGAGCCACGCAGTTACTGTTTGATCCCTTCTTTGAGAGAGAGAAGAAAGAAAGAGAGAAGGAGAGAGAAAGAGAAGAAAGAAAAAATAACCCAGGATTTTCAGTCAACTGATTTAGAAGCACACCCTGTGCTGCTCCCAATTCTTACCTGCTGTAGAACAGCCTCCTGTGGAAAACTGAACTCTTTTAGATCATTCTCATCGTCATCACTTGAGGAGTGCAGGTTTCGCATATTTACCTGTGCCACAAACATCAAACATTACTTACAACAAAACCAATATGACAAAGGTTTTAGGAAAATACCAAAACATATCCCAAAAATGTTAGCATATTATATGGCCTTTAAAGCACTTAGTTCTAAAATCACGTCGTTATAACAACTCACAGTATTAGAGCTCCAATGGTAGTGAATGCCTGAAGCTACTCCCAATGTCAGAGAGAAGGACACTTTAACCACGGGAAGCAAAAAATAGAAGGAAATGCTGACAACGTTGGAGGGGTAGTCACACCTAACGCTCTGGTCGAAAACAGTAAAGACCGACTGAAAATATTTAGGCATAGAAATTCGTTGACCTCACCCGTTTTACACCTAAGCATTCAACACGGCAGGTGATGTTCCTTGCCAGAAGTGCACCATATTGGTAAAGGCTCCAGTAGTCCCGAAGATCGTGGCCGGCCTCCTCCCGACTGTCTCCTGCCCCGTCTCTCCCAATCGCTTCACTCCCTTTCTCGCACTCGATCATCCCCTCTTCCCTCACGACCGCCTCCTGCAAACCCCCCCCTCTCTCAATTGCCTCATTCCTTTCCTCCCTCCCGATCCCACCCCCCTACTTCCTGGATCACCCAACCCCCGATCGTTCACTCCGCCATCCCCCAGGACGTTCCTGAGGCCTGCTGCCGGAGAGGCATCGCGTCTGACTTTGACCTCGTAAAACCGGCGAGCTGCCTCTGGATGCCTGAATGCCGCCCACAACCCGCTGGCAATATGCTGATGAGGTCCGAGGTCCAATTTTGGGTGAGCTGTGGGCCTCTGGCTCGCACCTCTAACGCGTTCTATTTCAGGCCCAGAAACAGGCCAAAACGAATTTCCACCCCTTGGTGTTAATGATATGCCCAGTTTAACATCAATCTTAAAGTTATTTTTGATCATCCGGGACTATAAAATAGAAAACAGAACCAGGCAGGATTCCTGCTCCTGCTTACGTCCAGTGTCCTGGCTGGAAGGTGCATATCTGTAGACACAATTGGGCTTGCCTGCAATTCTCTCCATGGCGACACTGTCTGGGCTCACACGTTAAGAATGGTCACATGGGTGAGGTAGTGGGAGGTTGCCAGCGCCTGTGGCACTGTATCCCCGGCAAGCTGACGCTTTCAGGAGAGGTGGGCAGAAAGTTGGCAAAAAAAAAATTCTTGTGGAACATCAAGGTATTTTCGGTGGTTAAATCCGTGATAATCTTCAGCCAAAAGAGGCGGCAATGATTTAAACACTCGCCAGTGGCTCCCAAACACAATTCAAACTTACCAAATCAATGGTGTTTTTCTTATTCATGTCAGAGAGTGATCCCAGCACAAACTTGTCCCACCGCTCCCGGTCTTCATCTGGCAGTTCTGAAACAAAGGGAGAAATCGGATACATGAACTCCACACACCATTAGTTGTCACAAGAATTTTCAGGGTCAGGAAAACACACCCAACTCCATTTCCCTTAAACTCGTCTCTCTTAAGAAACTTATCAAAGTATCCTTTGAACCCATCATCTTTGATGATCTATCTTGGTAAATTAAATCTACAAGTCTGTCACCCTTCCAACAAAGAAACATTACCCCTAAATTTCCTTCTTACTCCTAACTTCTTCCTTGAGTAACCATCGCCCCTGGTATTTAACCCCTTGACCATAGTGAGCAGTTGGCAACTTCATCAGTTGCAAGGCACACCCAATGCTCAAATATGCAGTCACTTCTTGTGATCACCTTTCACTGGTTATGCCACTCATCGGGGGCACAATGTGATACCAATGTATCCATCTCTGGAGAAACAGACATTTTTCCCAAGAGGTGCTAACAATGCTAAAATTCGGGGATGGACAAAGGGGATGACTGTTTTGAATCCTGAATAATTAGCTCCATTTTAGAATGAAAGCAGTCAGTCCCATTCTAACCAGATACCTCAGTTGATACAGAAGTTTTTGAACTGGGAACTGAGAAGTACAGAGCAGTCTGTATTCACTGAGGCGAATCATGGTCAGATATTAACAGTGAGCCTCATCTTTCATATCCTTCTGGCTAAACAACAAATTTACTGTTTACCTTTGATCAGCTGTGCTATTGTGCTATGGTTGGGACCATTTTCTGAATTCTGTGCCATAGCATTTGCTATTCTTGTTAAATGACCCATGTAGCCTTTCCGCCTGCCACCTTCTGACCTAAGAGAGATCATGAAAAAAGCAAGTCACAAACATTTTTTATTAAGTTTTTTTTTCTCAGTTCCTCCAATGGATAACAGAAAAGACACTGGTGCATCACCAAACCACACAGAGCAGAAAGTCCCAGATCCCAATCTGTCTTGAGTTAGCTGATCTCAGCATGGCCAGCAGTGGAAATGCTCCAATTGCACTCACCATCCCTGCGATCTGGAGGGGTAAAGCAGAAAGGGTTCCACTCTTGATCACTACCTAGTGACATCTGTCGCTCAGTGTCATATAGGACAGGAACAGGCTTGGCTGTGAAGGCCCTATTAGCATTAACACTCAATGTCTAGGCTCACAGTTGAAGAATGGCCACGAGGTTGCTGGAACTGTACTTCAGCACAGTGAGCACCTTCAGAGAGATGAGGGGAGAACATTAGAATGAAAGGATGTTTCTATTACATTGCATTAATAGCTTGTGCTACATGCCAGTGAATTTTGGTGATTTCCAAGAACTGCACCCCCAGGAAGAGTCAGCACTTTCAGAAACAGATTGAAGGATATCAAGGTCTTGGAAAGGGTGCAGAGGAGATTTACTAAAATGGTACCAGGGATGAGGGACTTTAGTTACATGGAGAGACTAGAGAAACTGGGATTATTCGCCTTAGAGCAAAGAAGGTTAAGGGGAGATTTAATTGAGGGGTTTTGAGAGAGTAAATAAAGGAGAAAATGTTTCCACCGGCACGAGGGTCAGTATCCAGATTTAAGATATTTGGCAAAAGAACCAGGGGCAGATGAGAAGAATTTAAAAAAAACATAGCAAGTTGTGATCTGAAAGGGTGGTGGAAGCAGACTCAACAGTAATTTTCAAAAGGGAGTTGGATATATACTTGAAAAGGAAAAATATGCAGGGTTATGGGGAAAGAGCAGGGGAGTGGGATTAATTGGATAGCACTTTCAAAGAGCTAGCACAGGCACAAGGGCTGAATGGCCTCCTTCTACGCTGTATGATTCTACGGAGAAAGAAGAGACCTGGAGGAAAATAATTAAAGAATCCTGAATGGACGGAGGGGTTGCAGGATTCAGACTCGAGCAGCTTATGCATCTGTCACAAGGCTCAAAATAACCATTACTGCTTCACAATTCATCCTATGGAACGCAGACCCACACAGTGCTTTCTAGATTTGTATCGTTTAAGTGCGATTCCATCTGTACACAGAGGTGGAACTTAATGTAACGGATAATGTTTCCCCTATTTTTAAACTTTTCTTACAACAGGTGCAAAAGCAATTAATTATTATTGCCTCCGAGAATTTGCATCTTTACTCGTGGTTTTACTTAATTTATACATTTCTTTTTAAACAAAAAGTCAGTGATTTTATATTTCCCCCATTCTTCAGTTCTCTCGTATACCACTCCCAGGCTGAGAGGCTGGCAACGCAACTTGCTGCCATGCCGTTGCCATTTTCAGTAACCAGAAGCTTGGGAACGTGCAAGCAGCTCAAGGCGACTCTCTTTCCAATTTCTCTTCCTGCCCAATGAAGAAGCACGTGGCGCATTCCAAACCACTAAAGTAAGGGAGACTCCGGAGTATTATATTAATGTTACATTGAGAAACAAGGGAGAGAACTTAAAGACAAGAGTAAGGTGCTTGCCCAATGGGTTAGGGTGGTAAGGACACCATCTGATGTAGCATTAAGTCATACAGACCAGAGGTCCCTGCGTTCCAGATTCAATCCACAGTCTGTGCTGATTCAGTTGATCTCAGCCAGGACCATCACTATCAGAACACCAGCACATACACAATGTGAAAGAGGATAAGATGGAACATGTTGATACTTGTTCTGTTAGGGACAGGGCAGAACCTCCTTTCTCTTGTCCCTCCTTCAGATCCAGCACACACCTCAAGTGGGCTTTCCACAAGGAGGCAATAGAGGGGTTTGAGCAGGATTGTGAGTTATTTGATGGATGACTTTTCTGGCCAAGGCTCCCGAAAATGGCTGAACCAAGGAGGTGAAGTCTAGAAAATATGAAAGGTGGTGACTCCCCAGCACCGTTCCAGCAGGTAAATGCATGGCAGAGGCATGAGGCAGTGTGGTAAGTTTGGTTTTGAGCAGAGTCTCCCTCAGACAACTGCTGGTTGCTATATTGAGGGGCTGTGAGCATAACGCCCCTCTGCTCCTTGGGGTTTATATATTAATTGACATTTATGATGCTTGCCCTTCTACTTCCTTGGCCTGTGTAACCCTCAGTTTTCCTGAATACTTACTGCACTTTGTCATTTTCTTCCCAGGCCGACACTACTCTGTGCATCAATTGGCATTTCTGGAACAGCTGATAGGAAAAAGAACAAAAGGATGATACCAAAGACATGACCTCATGTTCCACACTACGCTGATGAAACACACAAGCTCTACCTCACCACCCCGTCTCGACGCCTCCAGTGCCTCTGTGTGGTCAGCCAGCTTGTCCGACAACCAGTCTTAGATGAGCCGCAATTTCCTCCAATTAAACGTTGGGAAGACCGAAGCCATCATCTTTGGCCCCCACCACAAACACCATTCCCTTGCCGCTGATTCCATCCCTTTCCCTGGCCACTGTCTCAGGTTGAACCAGACTGTTCAAAACCTCAGCGTCCTGTTCGACTCGTAACTGAGCTTCCAACCCCATATCCTCTCTCGTCACAAGGACCGCCTACTTCCACCTCCGGAACATCGCATGTTTCCACCCCTGCCTCATCTTTCCTGCTCCTGAAGCCTTCATTCATGCTCCTGAAGCCTTCATTCATGCTCCTGAAGCCTTCATTCATGCTCCTGAAGCCTTCATTCATGCTCCTGAAGCCTTCATTCATGCTCCTGAAGCCTTCATTCATGCTCCTGAAGCCTTCATTCATGCTCCTGAAGCCTTCATTCATGCTCCTGAAGCCTTCATTCATGCTCCTGAAGCCTTCATTCATGCTCCTGAAGCCTTCATTCATGCTCCTGAAGCCTTCATTCATGCTCCTGAAGCCTTCATTCATGCTCCTGAAGCCTTCATTCATGCTCCTGAAGCCTTCATTCATGCTCCTGAAGCCTTCATTCATGCTCCTGAAGCCTTCATTCATGCTCCTGAAGCCTTCATTCATGCTCCTGAAGCCTTCATTCATGCTCCTGAAGCCTTCATTCATGCTCCTGAAGCCTTCATTCATGCTCCTGAAGCCTTCATTCATGCTCCTGAAGCCTTCATTCATGCTCCTGAAGCCTTCATTCATGCTCCTGAAGCCTTCATTCATGCTCCTGAAGCCTTCATTCATGCTCCTGAAGCCTTCATTCATGCTCCTGAAGCCTTCATTCATGCTCCTGAAGCCTTCATTCATGCTCCTGAAGCCTTCATTCATGCTCCTGAAGCCTTCATTCATGCTCCTGAAGCCTTCATTCATGCTCCTGAAGCCTTCATTCATGCTCCTGAAGCCTTCATTCATGCTCCTGAAGCCTTCATTCATGCTCCTGAAGCCTTCATTCATGCTCCTGAAGCCTTCATTCATGCTCCTGAAGCCTTCATTCATGCTCCTGAAGCCTTCATTCATGCTCCTGAAGCCTTCATTCATGCTCCTGAAGCCTTCATTCATGCTCCTGAAGCCTTCATTCATGCTCCTGAAGCCTTCATTCATGCTCCTGAAGCCTTCATTCATGCTCCTGAAGCCTTCATTCATGCTCCTGAAGCCTTCATTCATGCTCCTGAAGCCTTCATTCATGCTCCTGAAGCCTTCATTCATGCTCCTGAAGCCTTCATTCATGCTCCTGAAGCCTTCATTCATGCTCCTGAAGCCTTCATTCATGCTCCTGAAGCCTTCATTCATGCTCCTGAAGCCTTCATTCATGCTCCTGAAGCCTTCATTCATGCTCCTGTTACGTCCAGACTCAACTATTCCAATGCTCTCCTGGCCGGCCTCCCATCTTCCACCCTCTGTAAACTTGAGCTCACTCAAAACTCTGCTGCCCGTTTCCTAAACTGCATCAAGTCCCGTTCACCCATCACCCCTGTGCTTGCTGACCTACATTGGCTCCCGATCCATCAATGCCTCAATATTAAAATTCTCTTCCTCATGTTCAAATCCCTCCATGACCTGGCCCCTCCCTATCTCTGTAACCTCCTTCGGTCCTCTAACCCTTCAAGTACGCTGTGTTCCTCCAATTCTGGCCTCATGCATCTCCCATTTGCTTCACCCCACCATTGGTGTACTGTTGCTGGAACAACTCGCTGGACAAAATATCCCATGATGGTAAGATACCTGACTTTACTTCTCCCACGAAGGGGTGATGCTATATGGTGGCTCACTCCATTATAGGCATGCCTGGAAGTGGCAATGATGATCAGAGAAGAAAGCTTGCAAGCTTGAATATTGGTGAAGTTACACATGTAGTTTTAAAATGATCCCACAAATTAATTACTTTATCTCTGTATATGTTAATTCAATTGCTTCCAGTTCCTCCAGTGAAATCATCAGCATTTTTTTGGTTATAGAAATGTAACAAAACTAAAATAAAGATGACTGCTTCTCAAACTGTTATAAAATATTGAAGGCCAGAAGCTCCGAGGCCCTACTGTCAATACAGAGGTTTGCCTGACCCGAGCGTAGGTTGGAGATAGGGCAACATGCGGCCCAGGTATTATACCCCTCAGTAGCCTCTGGCGAGGTCTCACAGTGAAAGCAATGAATAGTCTCTACTCTTTTTGTAAAAACTCTTCTGGTGTGAATTTTGAGCTCATTAAGTTGGGGGACGTTAGTGCTGGGAATGGAACACTTCCCTCTTTCAGGCAGCCGGTATCGGTATTAGACACTCTCGGGTCTCAGAGTAAAGCTGTCTACTCCACCTCGACAATGTGCCTCACCCCAGGCCATGAGAACCCCCTACTACACCATTTTCAAATGCCCACACCAGCCATTTTATTGCATTTGTCCAAGATGCCACTTTAGCGTCAAATTAGGATTAGTTTTACACCAAGTCCCGTTCACCCATCACCTCTGTGCTCGCTGACCTACATTGGCTCCCAGTCCGGGAACACCTCGATTTTAAAATTCTCATCCTTGCTTTCAAATCCCTCCATGGTCTCTCCCCTCCCTATCTTTGTAACCTCCTCCAGCCCGACAACCCTCCGAGATCTCTGCACTCCTCCAATTCTGGCCGCTTGCGCATCCCTGATTTTAATCGCTCCACTTCTGGCAGCCGTGCCTTCAGCTGCCTAGGCCCTAAGCGCTGGAATTCCCTCCCTAACCTCTCATACTCTTTCTCCTCCTTTAAGACGCTCCTTAAAACCTACCTCTTTGACCAAGCTTTTCGTCACCTGTCCCAATATCTCCTTATGTGGCTTGGTATCAAATTTTGTTTGATAATGCCTGGGGTGAAGTGCCTTGGGATGTTTTACCACGTTAGAGGCGGTATATAAATGCAAGATGTTGTATGTACATGCCCGTTAGGAACTTGGTTGAGACTACTCAAAATCATTTCATTTAGGAACCTTATGGACAGCAGGCAAAGGAAGCTTTCATCCCATTCAGTCTGGGCTGGATTTGAACACAAGCCTCAGAGATGAACAATCAGTGTCTAACCCATGCACTAAGTTCCCTCAATGCCACCCAGGAATTTTAAAAGATGTACGTATTTTCATCAACAGTCACAGAAGAAATGGTTTACATACGTGTTTGATGAGCGGATTCTCCCGGATGGATTCTGCATTGTTTTCGGTGTGATTTTCCACATTGGTTTCAGTGCTATCTTCTGCTGGAGGATTCCCCAGTGCCGTGCTGATACACAGCTCCACTTGCAAGTGGAGGAAGTTATTCCACACATACTTGAAGTAGAGATCCTGGTGAGGCAGACCCATAAAAATGAACATACGTACATACAAAATGACATTGGTGTGGAACAAAAAAAAAACATACAAGTCAGGATTGTGACAACTGGCCAGTTGGTCAACCTCTGGACAAAGAAATTTGAAGAAACTCAACCATGGTCTACTGTCAGCGTGAAAGAGGGCAAAAGGTCACGATAAAGCATACATGCAGCACTCTTCCCCCAGACACCCTTCTCATGTGGCCTCAGATATAAGCATTTCTTTCTTTTGTGAAGGCAATGCCTCTTGCTGGGATGTGGTTCCTTAGCCACTGACAGACATCTTTCACAAGCGAGTCTAGACAAGCTATTCAGTTATGGTGGGCATTACAGCCGAGCCCAGACCCAAGACGCAGTTTTCCTATAGAGATCATTAGGTAGCAACAAAGTGTAGGAATCTGGCTGATCCTCCTCCCCCTTGCCTAAGGTCGAGGCGGCCAATTGTCGTATACCAACTGTAGCCCAGCTAAGGTTAGCTCGCAACGCAGACTGGGAATCAACTTGGAACCTTGAGCTGTGTGTGGCTTTGTGCTACACTGGCCGATACGTTTATCCACCAGGCTGTTAGAGGAGCTACATTATGCCGTTACAGTGCACCATGTGGTTGCTGGTGCACAAACAGATTTATATAATCAGACACAGCAGCAATCAGGTGTGGAATCAGATTTCCTCAGTGCAGAGATATGGTATCACACAGAAACCTGCGCAGTGCACACTGCGTGCATTAGAAGCGACAGGGATTAATTTTACACATTGCTTCACTCCCGAGTGATAGGCATGGGACACCCCACCTCATACTCACCAGAAGAATGTCCAGTGTGTTTAACTCCATCAGCTCCTGATTCACATTGCTATTGTTCACCTGCAAGACACTAGTGACGAGTTTGACGACATGAACCCGAGTGTTCCCCAGTGGCGGGTCCAGGGTCCCCCAGGTAGTCACCATTTTACTCTTCTGCAGAGAGAGAACAGAAAAAAAATAGGGATAAGATAAAATGTACATTGCTTTCAACCCACGGTCATTTCTTGATGAGCTGGCAGTAATTAGGAGATACTTGTCAATGTATCCCTCTCATTGGAACACAATCACACCACAGCCACTGTACTACGAGATCTGACCAAAAACAGAACATTTAAACTACAGATTATTAATGGTTGACACCAGCCTTACAGTCACTCCAGGGTATCCTCTGTTCTATTTATAAAGCACCTGAACTCAATTAAATTCCAGCCTTTCCCTCAATCCCGGGTATCTATTATTCTATATATTAACCATTCTAACCACTCGATTAGATTCCAACCTGTAACGCACTCCTGGATCCCTGTTGCTTCTATATGTAAACCATCTGAACCCCTCAATTAGTTCCCAGCCTGTAACTCACTCTCAGATATCCGTTATTTTTGGTAAAGGCCATCCGAAACCCTCAGTTAGATCCCACTCTGTTACACACTTCCAGGAATATCAATAGAGCTGATGAAGAGTACCGTCTGAAATGTTAACTTGTATTTTCTCTTTCAAGTGCTGTGCATCTCCAACATTTTCTGCTTTTATTTCCAATGGATAGCATGTATTTTATTTTTACATAGAATGTACAGCACAGAAACTGCCCATATGGCCCATGCTGGTGCAAATGCTCCACACGAGCCGTCCTTTAATTTTTCTTTAAGCAGCAACATCAGTCACACCGTAAAATCTCTGACAAGTTCCAAAGCTCTGGAAAAACCTAAGAAAATAATAATAATAAAATCAAGTTCATTTCAGACTTACCTTTGGTGGGTCAAGGAGGAGCTGGTGGAAATCCCGCAGTCTCAATTTGATGGCAAGGAGGGTTCCTGTGCTGACCTGACTACAGGCATGGTCCATCCCAGGAGGGCACAGATCCAGCTGGCCATCAAGGTTACAGAAAAGCCCACCCATACCACCCAGATCAGACCTGCACAAAAAACATGCAACAGAGAGAGCCCAGTGATTAGCGCAGTCATTGGCTGTGATAACTTGCTGAGCAGAATTGGTGAAGTAATCAAGAACGGAGGAGGCAAATGAAATCTTGACAAGATGGAACTTTCCTTTCAGACAACTGTTAAAGGACAGAGGTGAAACCTGTTTGAACACAATGTCAATTTAGGAGAGAACTCGCCCAGTTTTGAAGCAAACGTTCATTACGAGGGTTGGAATTTTGATCAAAAACCAGGTACCAACAGTTAGTTTTCAATAGCTGCATCACAGAAATGCAGGCAACTTCAAGTTCATGGTGTGTAAGTGGACCCATTGTACACATACACTTTTTTTAAAAAAAAGTCCCACCCACACCTGGTTTTGAACTGGGCAAAAGATGGCAACCTCGGGTGTCAATTATGTTTCAGGTGGATACAGCACAAAAAAGTGCAGGGTGTGCAGATTTTGGACAACTGCCACAGACTGTAACCTCGTTCAGAGAGGCCACAGGGATAGTTCAGGTCAAGCCCTCCACCGGTCTCAGGTCCGGAGTCGGCTTTATTTTTTGGAACAGAAGGAGATTTGAAAGAGAATTGAGCCTGGATCAACAGAAGAGCAAGCTGCTGCGTTCAAAAAGGCCTGTGCTGGATCAGAGAGCCTGTAGGAGCATCCAAACCTACAGAGTCTGTCTTAAGTCCCTGCCTCCTGCACCAGTGGGGCAAATCATTTTCCATGGTGTGCTAGAAAAGATTCAAAACATAATTTGGGCTTTCCTCATAAAAAGAGAACATTGATTTTCAAGCAGTAATTCACAGAATGATATAGCACAGATGGTCGCCATTCGGCCCATCGTGCCCGTGCCTGCTCTTTGAAAGAGCTATCCAGTTAGTCCCATTCCCCTGACCTTTCCTCATAGCCCTGCAAATTTTTCCCTTTCCAAGTATTTATCCAAATCCCTTTTGAAAGTTATTAGTGAACCTGCTTCCACCACCCTTTCAGGCAGTGCATTCCAGAGCATAACAACTTGCTGTGTAAAAAAATTCTCATGTCGGCTCTGGTTCTTTTGCCAATTACCTTAAATCTGTGTCCTCTGGTTACCGACCCTTCTGCCACTGGAAACAGTTTCTCCTTATTTACTCTATCAAAACTCTTTATGATCTTGAGCACCTCTAGTAAATCTCCCCTTAACCTTCTCTGCTCTAAGGAGAATAACCCCAGCCTCTCCACGCAACTGAAGACGCTCATCCCTGATTGAAATAATTGAAGGCACTTTCTCTATTGATGTTTTATGTTGTTTATTTTTTCCAAGTTAAGTTGCCCTCCTCCCCAATCCAGACTACCTGGGCCTCACATCTCCTGCAGCCAAACTTCTCCCAGCTCCCCCACCTCTGCTGCATTATGAAATGGGCTCCTAGAGGTGCACTAGCATAAGCTGGGAACAACTCTCCCTCTGATTTCCTGTGGGGAAGTACCCAATCTCCCTACAGTAGCAATGTGGCAGAGAATTGATGCAACAGGTAATATTGGTTTACTCAGGTGAGACCATAAATCAAATCCAGGACCAGCTGGTCTGGATGACTCTGGATTACAGTGATGCCTTTGTGAGCTATCTGGCTTGATTTGCAATGAGGCTGAAAGGCCCAGCACTTGAGGGAATCAAACGCACATCCTGCCACCCTGCAACAGCTTGCACTGGTACTTTGATGAGTCAATCAAACTTTTACAGTAAGATGAGTGAGGCCATCTAAACTTGGGTGCTGGATTCCCTTCCCTTTAACGAGGATACCTCCAAGGTGGTTGTGATGCGCCAAGTAAATTGCCAGAGTACGGGAAATTTCAAAAGCTCGCTAACTGGTGGTTACCTTCCTCATCAGCAATACTCAAGATAGATAAACTGTCTTGTCAACTTGGCTCAGTTACTAGCACTCTCACCTCTGGGTCAGAAGATTGTGGGTTCAAGCCACATGCCAGAGGTTTGAGTACATAACCTAAGCTGATACTCTAGTGCAGCAATGAAGGAGGTGCAATTCCTTGGATGAGATGCTAAACAAAATTCAAGGAGGCCATTTCTGGTGGACGTTGACGATCCCATGGTACTATTGGAAAAGCGGATGTTTTGCCTGTCAACATAACAGTCACTTCACATTGAGAAGTAATTCACTGAAGTGAAGTGCTTTGAGATGTTTCAGTGTGAAGAACGAGCTCTATGAATGCAAGTATCACGATAAGAAGCAAAGCCTTTCAATACATTGCAAATCAAGCCAGATAACTCCCCAAAGGCATCACTCTGTAATCCAGAGCCACACAGACCAGCTGGTCCAAGGTTTGATTTATGGTCTCTGCTGAGTTAGCCAACGGTACCTGTTGCATCAGTTGAGATAATACAATTGGTGTAAACTGCTTCCATCCTCCTCCCCAGGCTAGGGAGGGGATAAATCAGCCAGGGCTCTTCCTCCTGATTGCATAATGATCTATATGCATAAAAATATAAACAAAACAAACTGACAACCCTCTGTGGTCAAATCCTATGACTTTGTGCTTAAGTATGTCTTTAGGCAAAGTGATTCAGCATGCTGCGACATCCTACACATTCCTATACTTACTGTGTGTAGTGCAGTTTGCTGCCCAAGTGCTGCATTAAAAATCCTGGAGTCAGTGAAAATGCTGGTTTCAGAGTAACAGTAAGTCACTTGCCGTGCCTTCTGTTTTTAGGAAGCCGTAGGAACATAGGAATAGAAGTAGGCCATTCAGCCCCTCAAGCCTGTTCCACCATTCAATTAGATTATGGCTGATCTGTATCTTAACTACATCTACTTACCTTGGTTCTGTAACCCTTAATACCCTTGCCTAACAAAAATCTATCAATCTCGGTTTTGAAATTTTCAATTGACCCCCAACAGGGGGAGAATGTTCCAGATTTTTTTTTAAAAACAGACTTACCGGGGTCTGCGTGTTTCCAACAGCGTCAGCAGTACCTGGATCCCGTTAACGATCACCGATTCATCCTTCTCGCCCTCAAACATGTTACTAAGAAGCTGCTCGATGGTTTCCTGTCTGGGAGAAGTGGATCAAACAGAGATTGTGATCAGACAATGATCACAATCGTTAGCTGCAAACCAGCTGTACTGTATCCTGAAAAAGTCTGATCCAAATCTGTGGCACATGTACTCAATCGATAGGCGGTAGGTTCCAGTCCCACTGTGACTTGCCTGGGTGTGTTTCAACCAAGTCAACTCATGGGAACTACACCTCCTGCGAACTGATTGCTCCGTGGAATAGATAGGCAGGCAGAACCAGTTATATTAATAAATACATGGGCCCAAACAGCCAATTCTCGTGACAGTGACTTGCTCAAGTGCTCAAGCAGGTTTTCTTGAAAAGATACGATATCACATCAGGACCTGTGCGATGCAGTTAAAGTCAGCAACTCGCGCGTGGTGTGAATCCACAATTCTTTAGTACAAGAGCAGCACACCAATGGCGGAGAGAACACAGAGAGATAAACAGTCAACAAGAGCAGAATAACTACAAGGACATGGAGCAGCGGAAACAAGTCCAAAAGAGCAAGATCTTGACCTCTCAATTTGAACAATTTCCTCACATACCATCACTCCTAAATCACCGGTTTCACCTACATCCTACAGCTACTGGCACACAATTAAAAATGCTGGTGAAGGTTGTCACTGTATGCAATCCAGTTGACATTCGGCAACATTTTTGGGCTACAAATGGCTCAAGGCTGTGATGCAATGTATTCTAAAATTCATTCTCAATGGACCTGTATGCTGAGCCATGGTGTGGTGGAGCATAGGTATGTGCTAATAGAAACAAAGAAAATAGGAGCAAGAGTAGGCCATTCGGCCCTGATCCGCCATTCAAAATGATCATGGCTGATCGTCTAACTCAGTACCCTGTTCCTGCTTTTTCCCCATATCCCTTGATCCCTTTAACATTAAGAAATATATCTATCTCCTTCTTGAATACATCTAATGACTTGGCCTCCACTGCCTTGTAGAGAATTCCACAGGTTCACCACCCTCTGAGTGAAGAAATTTCTCATCTCGGTTCTAAATGGCATACCCCGTATCCTGAGACTGTGACCCCTGGTTCTGGACTCCCCAGCCACTGGGAACATCCTCACTGCATCTAGTCTGTCTAGTCCTGTTAGAATTTTATGTTTCGATGAAATCACCTCTTCTTCTTCTAAACTCGAGTGAATATAGGCCTAGTCGACCCAATCTCTCCTCATACGTCAGTCCTGCCATCCCAGGAATCAGTCCGGTAAACCTTCGTTGAACTCCCTCCATGGCAAGGACATCCTTCCTCTGATAAGGAGACCAAAACTGCACACAATACTCCAGATGTGGTCTCACCAAGGCCCTGTATAACTGCAGTAAGACACCCCTGCTCCTGTAGTCAAATCTTCTTGCAATGAAGGCCAACATACCATTCGCCTTCCTAACTGCTTGCTGCACCTGAATGCTCGCTTTCAGAGACTGGTGTACAAGGACACCCAGGTCTCGTTGCACCTCCCCTTTTCCCAATCTATCACCATTCAGATAATAATCTGTCTTTCTGTTTTTACAACCAAAGTGGATAACCTCACATTTATCCACGTTATATTGCATCTGCCATGTTCTTGCCCACTCACCCAACTTGTCTAAATCACATTGGAGCCTCTTTGCATCCTCCTCACAGCTCACATTCCACCCCAGCTTTGTGTCGTCTGCAAACTTGGAAATGTTACATTTAGTTCCCTCATCCAAATCATTGATATATATTGTGAATAGCCGGGGCCCAAGCACTGATCCCTACGGTACCCCACTAGTCACTGCCTGCCACTGACTAATATTCTCCAACAGAGTGGTCTAGGCCCTAGTATCATGCTGTAGGGCAGGTGGAGGTCAGACACATAGCCCACGGGGGGATAAGGGGAAACCGGAGGCAAAGGAGAAGCTGGTGCCAGTGCAATATTGACGCCTGTGAGCAGGTCACCCTCTCGGCTGTAAGTAGCGAATGACGCATACATACCAAGCGAGGCAACGGGAAGAAAGATACCTCGATGGCTCGGTCATTAAATGTGCCACCAGATGTGGCACTGAGCCACTCAGAGCAGGGATCTTCTCAGGCTGAATCTTCATTGCACAGTGCGGACACTTACTGCCAAGGATCACAGATGAAGAATGGGCACTTGGCTAGGTAGTGGAGGAGCTGCAGGCACTAATGAAACTGTACCTCAGCGTGAATCAACAAATTTGGAAGGGGTGGAATAATAAGCACTGGTGATTTCCCCAAATGGTACAGGACAGACAATACCCCCACAAAAAATACATAATAACTTAAAAAGGCAATGAACTGCTTCGGGTTGGTCTCTATTCTCTCAATATAAATTATTCCACCGCACCGACAAAGGCCCGAAAGCAGGTCACTTGTCCATCTTGGCCTACGTGGGCAGGGTATAGTGACATGCACTATAACCTGCAGAGGAGGAAATAGGGGAGAAAATTAAATACCTCATCCACAAATTAAAATAAATCAATCACTGAACTTACTTCTCGAGCGTGGCCAGCAGCTGGTCTGGTTCGGGACTGTCCTGAATCTGAATCATTTGTTCTCGGCTTAGCCGGATAATGTCACACAGAGACTGAGAGGCATTAGAGTGTTGCTGAGGTGAGGGAAGGGGAAAAAAACACTATTAAGACCTTCAAACTCAGGGCATTATACAGTATTGTTACCAAGATTGCGTTTATATATTGCCCAAAAGCCCTCAGGACATCCCAAAGCGCTTCACAACCAATGGAATACCTTTGAAGTGCAGTCACTAATTTGTGCACAGCAAGGTCTCACGAACAGAGATGAATGACCAGCTATATGTTTTTTTTTGGTCTGGTGAGTGAGGGAGAAATGTGGGCCAGGACAATGGGAGAACTTCCTGCTCTTCCTCCAATAATGTAATGGGATCTTTTAACATTCATCTAAGTAGGCAACTGGGGCCTTGGGGGCTCTATTTAACATCTCATCGAACAGATGGCACCTCTGACAATGCAGCATTCCTTCAGCACTGTACTGAAGTGTCAGCCCAGATTATGTGCTCAAGCCTGTAGTGGGGCTTGAACTCGTGACCTTCTGACTCAGAGGCAAGAGTGCTACCAAGCAAAACACACTGTCTGGGCATGGTTGAAGGGGGCTCCTCCAGTGAGTACAAGACCCTTGCGTTACATAACTCAAAATGCTCTCTTCAGACACAGTCCAAGTTCTGGACAAAATCTGTCATTGTACTGCTGGGCATTTTCCCACGGTTCAAAGTGGATGTAGTACTAAATTAGCACGATTGTTAACTTTAACACTGTGAAACTACGACACGAAGGAAAATAATTAAAACAAATCAGGAGGCACCATTTAGAATTATCAGATCATGAAGTCATTTTTCCAAAATAAAAAGGGTGAATTTCAGAATACAGATTCGAGATACACTGCTGCCAAGATGACGCCTCCAGATTAGCCCTTTGATTTTCAGATATCAGGCCTCTGGCCTCAGAACAAAGGAGCCACGATCACTCCCCATGCCCAATTTTATCCAGACAGTACCGTGAAGAAGTTTTTCCCCTCATTGGACTTATTTGACCTGAAACTCTGAGCGACAGGCAGAGATTGCTAGGACCAGTGGCAAATCTGCAGAGCACTGTGGTATATCTGCCTGTGACGTTTAGTAGATGTAAGTGAAATATCCCCTCTCCCAAACTCTATTACAGAAAGACACGAATAGGCCAGTTACCATGCAGGAAAAGATCATTCCAGACAGACGAATAATGCACCGACACATTCGCAGGTCACTAAAACCTGTGTGAAAGTTTGCTTTATGCACTGGATTTTACAATAAACAAGTCTCCTGATCAATAAAATCCAGTTCAATACTTGATTCCTGGTCTGTGATGAGTTAGTTGAATGCAGACTTGCATTTATATAGCGTCTTTCATGACCTCAGGATGTCCCAAAGCGTTTTACAGCCAACTAAGTACTTTTGGAGTGTAGTCACTGTTGTAATGTAGGAAGCACAGTAGCCAATTAGTGCACAGCAAGATCCCACAAGCAGCAATGAGATAACGACGAGATCATACGGTTCAGTGATGTTGGTTGAGGGATAAATGTTGTCCAGGACACTGGGGAGAACTCTGCTGCTCGTCTTTGAAAAGTGCCATGGGATTTTTTTTTACATCCACCGGAGAGGGCAGATGGGGCTTCGCTTTAATGTCTCATCCAAAAGACGGGACCTCCCTCAGTACTGCACCGAAGTGTCAGCCTGGGTTATGTACTCAGGTCTCTGGAGTGGGGCTTGAACCCACTTTCTCTTCTGACTGAGAGGAAAGAGTGCTCCCACTAAGCTAAAGCCGACAGTGGAGAGATACATTTGGTTTTGGTGCCTTGGGGCTGGGGGGTGGGAGAAGAGAGGAAATAAGTCAGTCAGGGTTTCTTGATCAATATCCAGTGATTCCTACAGGAAGCCATAGAGACAGCTCAAGAGTGACTTGTGTGCCAATGCAGGGATGCCCAAACTTGTCTTTCTAGGCCACATCGTGCAAAAGATAGAGCCTTGGAGTTGAAATTCCTTTTCCCGTTAATCTGCACATACCTCAAGTTACCGACACTCACAGATCTTGGTGTTCTGATTAAGAATTTACACATCAATGAGGTATAAGCACTAACAACTGCTCTTTCCAGATAGGACAAACCAGCAGGTACAAAATACAGTGTGTGCAGGACAGAATCAGGGCCTCAAGGACCTTATGTGGCCCTAGTACCACAGGTTGGACACCCTTATCCCACAATATCATTAATCTATTGCATATCTGCCATCACGGCCTCAAGATACTTTCGGGTATCTGAAAAAGGTGGTTCTTAAGTGGCAAGTTCAATATTCTCAATGAAAGACAATTATTGCATCTTTGTATGGGATGTTGCAATAAGGCTCCCCCAAATAGCCTAGTGGAACAGCACTGCTTGGTGTAGCTTTAAGCCACACAGACCAGAAGTTCCCAGGTTCGATTACTCATTCATGCTGAGTTGCCGGTTGCACCTGGGGAAGGGCGTTGCAGTACGCTCGGTATCCTGCTTGCTGTGCAAGGGAAGAAAACAGCCAGATTTCCTGTTACTGATTGCTATCCACATCCTGTGATCCCCCTGCTCCCAAGTCAAATAAGCTGGTGACAGTCAATCTCTGGGCTCAGATTGAAGAATTGCCTCTTAGGTGAGATACTGGAGGCCTACCAGTGTTTGTAGAACTATATCCAGGCACAAGTCATGTCTTCAGTAGAGGAGCAAAGGACAGTGGTTGGAAAAAAGGAAACATGACACTTTACGCTGGTCACAATTTAAAACTCGGTACAAAGCTATTCACCACTCCAAAGAAAGACAGGTCTCTCTTTGTCCCCATCTCACCTGAAGACATTCAATTCCTGCTGTACCTCAAATCAAATGGCAATTTATCAGTAAGCCTAGACAGCGTGTGTCAGGTTATTCAATGTCGGAGAGGATCACAGCGAAGTCAGACCCTATCCTGATTTGACATCCACACATTTTTCATGTGAAAAGTCATCCCCCAACAGAGAATGGCTAACTCAGATCAGACCAGGAATCAAACGTGGATCCTTCTTGCTGTCTCTATGAACGGAGTAATCGAGGTGTTTTGATTTGAAAGCTGAGAACCTGCAGAGCGGTAGCAAATTCTGCAGAAACTTTTCATTATACAGGATCACTACATTTTTTTTTTTAAGGATTCTTAATGCTGCTGAAGAAAAAAAACCCAGACCTGCTACTAGAAAATGTGACAGATAAGCTTTTTATAGATTCCTTTGGATAAAAAGACTTCAGCATCTGTGAACCGTGCATCTTTATACGAGATTTCATGCTGGCATCACCAGAATTGGCTGCTTTGTATGAATTTGGGAATTGTTGGTAATATTTTTACCCTTTATTGTTCTGATTGGATAATCCTTGGATTTAAAAAACAAATGGGTGGGGAAGGGTAGCTATAGTCAGAGATTAAGCAGCTCCTTTAAAAATAGAACTTCCCGCAAAATGAACCATTCACGGCCATCTTGAAACTCAGGTGAATGCCAATCTTACGAGACAAACTGCACCTTATGCTAGATGGTCAATTCCCAGTCAGACAGGAAACCAACATCATTTCTAAAACGCAGTGTGTTCCAGAAAATACGACATTCTCTTCAAAATATTGATGACATAATGGGCTTAGCAGTAAAATGCTTCTGTGTAATTTAGCAGAAAGTCAACATGAGTTAGGTCATCAATTGAAGGAATTGGCTGGTCAGCTTATTCTCCATTTCCTGGCTTTTATGGCATGCTTGTTTGCACTTACATCCTCATCTTTGGAACGGTGGATCATCTCGATGAGTCTCTGAATGATTTTCTCCTCGTTCAGCCACTGTTGGAACATAGAAGTGGTTAGAGGCTAACAGCTCTTGGAATAGGGCAAAAATTGAATTCACCTCACACAATCTCCACATCGGCAGCTCCTGATCGTAGAATCCTATAGCAGAGAAGCAGGCCATTTGGCCCATCATGCTTGTGCCAGCTCTTTGAAAAAGCTATCCAATTAGTCCCACTCCCCAGCTCTTTCCCCATAGCCCTGCAAATGTTTTCCCCTTCAAGTATTTATCCAATTCCTCTTTGTTAGTTACTACTGAATCTGCTTCCACCGCCCTTTCATGTAGTGCATTCCAGATCATCTCTCACGAAAGAGAAAGGGTGAGTAAACCTAGGCCAGTCTGTACTTAATAATTCTAGTTTATTTGTTAATTAGACTACTTAATCAGGAAACGCATTCATCTAAATTGTGATAGAATACTAAATGTTATAAAATGTGTGGTGCCTCAGTCTCTTCCTTGGAGAGAAATCTATAGTATTTCAGTCTCTCCCTTAGGAAGTTACCTTCATACTTACAGGTGTCTCAGTCCACATTCACTTCATTGCTTTTTTCGCTACAATATTTTAAAATTATATCGCATTCCAGTAACAAAGAAGGATACCTACCAATCCAGAGGCTAGTACCTGCTGGGTGAATTCCACTCCCCATTCACGATAATCAGAGACTCTACACATATTGTCTACTTTTGTGACACACGAGGCAAAATGTAACAATGGGCAGAGGTACAGTTTCCACATCTCTGCATTGATTCAGGAGAAGTACTGCATGAGCAGCTGGGTGCTGAAAGCAGTGTAGAGCATCTCAAGAGCTGAAGGCAGCATAAAGCAAAAATATCAGTGAAACAAACAATGCAACTTACATTTAACACGTCCTGCCTGAGTTGGGGCTGCTCCACGCACGTGAGAAGTCGCAGTAGAAGGTCCATAATGGCCGAGGTTCCTATGTGTTTCAACAACAAGCCTACAAAATCATCCTTCTTTCGTAGAAAATCCACTATCTGCCAAAAAAAAAAGCAGAAGGAGCGGGAAATGGTACTTAAATACAGCCTAGAAAGTGCGTTATCATTTTAGTTAGGACATTAACAAAGTTTCTTCACCCTTCCTGCAAGGCATTTGTTACAAGTAGGGCCCCACTTCTATTCCCCCACCACCTTATCCAATTTGTGTTTTGATCAAATTTGGATCTTTTCTTATATAGCAACTGGGGTTTAACATTTTTTTGTAGTCAATACTTAATCAAATATTAGTAACGACAGGGATGCATCTCCCTTTTTTGATAATTGTGCTCATCAAGATTAGTGTTGGTGGAATGGAGCACATTCCGTTTGAGGCACTCAATATCCGCATCAAATACTTTTGGGTCAGGTATTGCAGAAGTAGATGTTTCTGTCTCTGCCTCAACCTCAGATAAGCATCTCTATTATGGAGGTGTAACATTTATTAATTTCTTACATCTGTCGTCCCATGGCCAGAGTGAGACTATCAATTTAGGGACAAATTAGGAGCAGTTTGGTTTTATGGTCCCATGCCCACCAAGAACTGGATAGTAACTAAACACATTTCACACAGGAACTTTGCAGTCAGCAGACAGAAGAGACTTACATTTCCTCATTGTGAAATGGAGCTCAGTGGTGAAAGGCTGTCTGCTTCTTCCCCCCCCCCCCCAGAATTTTTCTTTCTTACAGAAACACAATCTGTATAACACTCTTTAAATGGCTCCAAATTATACAGGACAACTGTTCTTTCCACCGATCGACTATTCCAATGCTCTCCTGGCTGGCCTCCCATCTTCCACCCTCCATAAACTTGAGCTCATCCAAAATTCTGCTGCCCATATCCTAATTCGCACTAAGACCCATTCACTCATCACTCCTGTGCTCGCTGACCTACATTAGTACCTAGTCCATCAACACCTCAATTTTAAAATTCTCATCCTCGTTTACAAATCCCTCCATGGCTGCGCCCCTCCCTCTATCTGTAACCTCCTCCAGCCCTTCAATCCTCCAAGAACTCTGCATTCCTCCAACTCTGGCCTCTTGTGCACCTCCGACTTCCTTCGCTCCCACCACTGATGCTGCTTGAAACCTACCTCTGACCAAGCTTTTGGTCACCTGTCCTATTGTCTCCTTCTTCGGCTCGGTGTCAATTTTTGTCTGATTACGCTCCTGTAAAGTGCTGTGGGACGTTCTACTACATCAAAGGCGCTATATGAACGCAATTAGTTGTTGTTGAGCTGGACACAAGACGACCATCTTCCAACCCTGCGGGTCCCAGCACCCCAAACAGTGGAACATTGAGCTCATTAAAAAAAAATAATCCAGTGACGTACCTGCTCACTCTTCCTGTTGATGAGGATGCCCATTACTTTACTGAAGAAGCTTGCCAACAAAGGGTTAAGTACATTGTCGTTTTGCAAGAAGGCATAGAGGCGGCTCAACAGCGACTCGTCCTCTCCCAGTGCATCGTTAACCTGTGTCACGTCGGCCGTCAGGACCTCACAGGATATATTGGGGTACCTGGAACAAGATAATTTAAGTAGGTTAAATATTGCCAGTGACATTACTGCATTATAAAGTGGCATTTTCAGGGAAACTAATTCATTATGGTTACTAGGATTTCAGTACAGTGCAATGGCGGGTGTGTGAGAAATTCTCATACTGAAAACACCCAGCAGTACAATTATATGCCTCATGCTTCCAAACAAGGATTGTGTCTGGAGAAAACATTTTAAGCAACATAATACTAGGGTGAAATCCTGGTGAATGCAAGTCTGTAACCAGTAGCGGTAGAGATGGTAATAATTTAAGAAAGTAAATCATCACACAAGGGTATTATACAAAATTGAAGTGCATTGGCTTAAGTGTAACATCCCTCCCCGCAGAGCACATTGGTACCAATGTGATAGATAAGCCTGGCAACTCCACTAATTGTTCTGGTAACTGTGAAACTTTACAAAGGATCTTATCATTCTCTCTGTGGATATCATACATGCTCTGCACTAAGATACAATAATACTAAGAACACTCAATGCAATCAAGATACTAGTGTGGGAGAGCGGATATCTTCCATCTCTCCAGCATTGCAAGGTCGTGTGTGTGTGTGTGTGTGTGTGTGTGTGTGTGTTTTCTTTTTTCAAAGTCATTGTTAAGTTGAAATTTTAGGTTAATTTTATGCTCGTGGAATGGCAATGGAACACTTCCCCACTTTATTTACAGTGCACTGTTTGGTCATCAAGCACTTCTACATAGCACATGATATTACATGCAACATAAAGCCACCTTTGCACTGCTCTATCAAGCACTCCCAGGCCAAGCGCAACACAGATTAAATGCAGAGTAAACTTGATCTCCTACTTCATGAAGCACTCGGAGGTTAGATTTAACATAGGTCAGGTGTAGCGCGAAGCTTCTGCTACACTGTTCCAGTGACCCGCTTTAACCCCAGCTATAACCACTATTGCACCAATGCAAGACTACAACTGGGTTGAAACAAGTACTTTCTTACCAATTTTGATTTGAAGAGGTTGCAAAAATAAAGCAGCCCATTTTTTTCGCGACAAATCAGGTTACACCGAACTCTGAATTCAGGAGCTAAATTTCCTCCCACTAGTTCCCTCATGGTTTTTTGGGTAAAAGTTTCACCCCCTGCAGAACTGGAAAGCCCAGGGTTCGATTGCTGCTCGATGCTGAGTTTTCTAGCTTCAGACAGGGAAGCAGTTGGGTCAGCAAGACCCTGGTGTGGAGAGGAATGGGAGAAAGGAAAAACAGGGGGGGGGGGGGGGTAAATTCAGCCTGTGGCTCTCCCCCCTCCCCACCGGTCACAATCCATGGGATCCCTGCCAGGATATCCAGTCGTGCAGACGCCAGTCAAACCATTACTGGACTCAGCTTTGATCTCCCACATAGTCATACAGCCTGCAGACAGCGTGTGCGCAGACCCGCAGAATCATACAGCACAGGAGGCAGCCATTCGGCCCATCACGCCGGTTCTTTGAAAGAGCTATCCAATTAGTCCCACTCCCCGCTCTTTTCCCATTGCCATGCAAATTTTTCCTTTTCAAGTATATGGCCAATTCCCTTTTGAAAGTTACTACTGAATCTGCTTCCACCACCCTTTCGGGCAGTGCAATCCAGATCATAAGTCACACATGACGACTGACCACTTGGGGGAAGCCAGTCGTAGGCACCTTCAAAAAGGTGAAGGGTAGAAAACAAACATGAACTTTTCCTTTCCTCAGTCAAAGCACTGTATCAGAATGCAGAGGCTGGTTTGTTTCTCTATTCTTGCAGTAATCAATATCTGCCATGATGCCGTTGCCCAGATACTCATATTTACATCAGGCAGATGCAGGTATCAGTAACAGCTAACAAATATTTCACAACCGCCTGAGCTTTTTGTGACATGTGAGCCGCTTGGGAATAAATGGACCTACTCCATTAAAAAATATAGCCCGTTTAAACCGAGTGCCACACTTCATTGCTGTGACGCAACAGGTCAATGGAGTGTCAATTATTGGGAAATGGTTCATTGAAACACTGCATGACTAACAATATTGTGCAATGCTGCCACAGTTCCAACGGACTCTGAATTTGTGGAATACGAGCGGGGCCTGGGCTTCAGATCAGCAGCAGAATTTTTCAGTCTGGAATACATTTATACGGTGTGTTTTGGAGGGTATAAAACTTCTCCATTTTCTGCCCAATTTCCTGCACTCTTCCCAGTTACAGGAAGCACGTGACTAGGAAGGAAGTGACCAACTCCAAGGTCTGTGCCAATAGCTTCTAAATGCAAGGTACGTAAGACAACTTTCTCTCGATCCTCTCATTCTACTTCTTCCACCGGGCAAGGGCTTGTCCTCCACTTGAAGCCTCCACACACAGTACAGTTAATATTATGAACTCAACCTTATTGGAGTTCCTACCTACATCACACTTTTAGTATCAGGATATGTTGACGGTTTCAGGTGTTTGAAAACTGTTGCTTTCAAAACCAACGAAAAATGCTATTAATGCGGCATTCCGCTTGGCTCGCTTGGTAGCACTTTGACTTCTGAGTCACAAGGTCACGGGTTCAAGCCTCACTCCAGCACTTCTAGGCCAACACTTCAGTGCAGAACTGAGGAAGCGCTGCATTATTGGAAGCATTAACTTTCAAATAAGACATTAAACCCAAGGCACTGTTTACCTGCTCAGGTGGATGTAAAAGATCCCATGGCACTACTTGAACAGTAGGGAGCTAACTCACTGACCTGGATAACACTCATCCTTCAACCAATAGATTATCTGATCATACAGCTCACCGCTACTTGTGGGATGTTGCTGTGCTCAAATTGGCTGCCAGATCCTCTTACATAACAATAGTGATTGCACTTCAAAAGTAATCCATTGGTTGTAAAGATGTCAAAATGACGAGGAGTTGTGGTCTTTGGGACAGTTTTTCTCTCGTGTTGAAATATGACACTGTGTGCCTACAGATGGAATGCAAGGCCCTGAACGAAAGCACATTGTGTAGGTTGGGCTCCAATTCATACTGTCGTATGAGGAGAGATTGGGTCAACTCGAGTTTAGAAGAATCTCATTGAAACATAAAATTCTGACAGGGCTAGACAGACTGGATGCAGGGAGAATGTTTCCGCTGGCTGAGGGGTCTAGAATGAGGGGTCACAGTCTCAGGGGTGGCAGGCGGTGACTAGTGGGGTACCACGGGGATCAGTGCTTGGGCCCAAGCTATTCACAATATATTTATTTAAAAGGCTATTTCTTATAATCAGACATATTCTCTATTTTTTTCTCTTTTTATTGCATAAATTATGATATATTTTAAACTTATACAACAGCTCATCATATTAAAATGCTTCAAGGTGCTTCACACAATTAATTACTTTTGTAGTGACTTTTTTTTTTTAGGTAAACATGGTAACTATTCTGTGTCAGTAATACCCAAAAAAAAGCCACAAAATGAACCAGTTTGTATTTTTTTTTGGTAGTGTTAGTTGAGGGAGGAATGTTGGCCAGGACACCACAGGAACTCCCAGCTCTGATAATTGAACCGAGAGATGCATAATGTCTGCCTGATTTACAGCAACAGGCAAACAGAACCTCAGGTTTAATGCTTCATTTAATGGATGGCATCTCTAACCATGCCGCACTCCCTCAGTACAGCACTGGACTATCGGTCTAGATTATGAGCTGAAACCTTGGTATGCGGCACAAACCCACAATCTTCTGACCCAGATTCAAGATTGCTAACAACTGACACACAAAATTCTAAATTTCATAAAAATCAACTTCAGAAGCGTCATTCTGATGTTATTTTATAACTTTCTTTGGTTTACACTTAAATCAAAATCTACTGCAGGGGGGCAAGGGCAAAGAGAATTAAATGTTGTAAATTTAGGAGTGATATCTTCAATTACCATCAGAATTACTGTTTTGGCATGACCGAATAACTAAAATTTAATTTTTATTGCAGGATTTTTACTAGTGTTTTGGGATCATATTCTGTAATTCTGTCCATTTATAATTAGGTTCCAGTGGTTTATGATGTTTCAATAAGTAAATTCAGTTTTTATTGCCTGGGATTTAGTATTTTTTAAACTGGTGTTTTGGGGGTCATAATCTGCAATTCTATCCCTTTCTGCAAAAAGTGCAAACGAGCAGGATTGATCATTTTAGGCGACAATGGATACAATAGAGGGCACACAAATACTCAGGCCAACTATAATATTTACCCAGAATCACTTCTCATCTTCCGATTAACAAAATATTAACGTAGCAATTAAATTCAAAGAAAGATGACCACAAGCAATGAAAGGAATTTTTCCCCAGGGGGTCAGTTCATCATTAAAGGGAACAGTTTGGCATCGAATGGCAATTTCACTTAGAGAGGTCGCAGGGTGGCTGCTGTGAGAAATGGAAAAATGCCACACTGGTCTAATAGAGGATTCTCGAAGGATGGGGGTGGGGCTGGAGCAGATTATTGGGGGCAGACAGAGGGAGGGGAGCTTTACTCTGTGTATAACTGATATACCTGATCTCAGAATGCTTGATGCTGACACTGGGTACTAGAATTGGAAAGTTGTCCATTTCCCAATTTTAATATCCCTCACCAGGATGAGCATGGAAGAGTTTAAAAAAAAATAAAGCAGGAGTAATACAATACAAGGAATGACTGTGCCATTAGGTTTCATTCTCCTTTAAATGCTCACGATCGACAAGCTACTTGTCTTAATTCAAAGTCGCTGTTCAAATTATCGGAGAATTTGATTTTTTTTAATGTATAAGCGCAAAATTGACTGAATTATCGGTAGACTGCATACCAGGGGGTACTCGTATGACTGGCAGGCCAACAGTGGCTTGAAAGGTGCTGTTATGGCTCTCCCACTTGGATCTGACCCAATCTAATTTATTCAAATGATCCTACTGCACTCTCGATCCCAGGCTTCCATATGGGAGGTTGGGCATCTAAATAATTAAGAAGTTTACAAAACATCGGAGGCCGATCAGCTCAGTCCATCAGTAGCACTTTATGGAAGAGAGCAGCACACTGAGCTGAGAGAAGTTGAATCTGCATGTGAGGTAGGCTGCATGACGGCAACTGAAGGAAGGATATAAAATATAAATATTTGTAGTGTACTTTTGTAAATATAATTTTTTTTTGTGGAGAATTGGGAAGAGAGAGCAATATATTCCCCCAACCTGCCTCCTGATAGACACTATTTGATCAAGTGCACAGGCTAGAGATCTGACTCAAGACCTCTGTTGATAAAGCATCTTTAACATAGAAAATCATCCTGAAACATTTCACAGTCTCATAATCAGACAAAATCTGACACCGAGCCAAAGGATGAGATATTAGGACCGGTGACCAAAAGCTTGGTCAAAGAGGTAAGTTTTAAGGAGCGTCTTAATTGAGGAGAGAGAGGTGACGAGCTTTAGGAAGGAAATTCCAGAGCTTAAGGCCTAGATGGTTGGAGTTCTTGAAGGACCCTCATCCGTGCCTCGGTTACCTCCAGACTTGACTATTCCAATGCTCCCCTGGCCGGCCTCCCACAAACTTGAGCTCATCCAAAAATCTGCTGCCTGTATCCTAACTTGCACCAAGTCCCATTCACCCATCACACCTTTGCTCGCTGACCTACATTGGCTCCTGGTCCGGCAATGCCTTGATTTTAAAATTCTCATCCTTGTGTTCAAATCCTTCCATGGCTTCACCCCTCGCTATCTCTCTAACCTCCTCCAGCCCCACAATCCTCCGAGATCTCTGAGCTCCTCTAATTCTGGCCTCTTGTGCATTCCCGATTTTCATCGCCCCACCATTGGCGGCCGAGCATTCAGCTGACTAGGCCCTAAGCTCTGGAATTCCCTCCCTAAACTCCTCTCTCCTTTAAGTCACACCTTAGAACCTACCTCTTTGACCAAGCTTTTGGTCACCTGTCCTAACATCTCACGTGGCTCAGTATCAAATTTTGTCTGATAACACGCCTGTGAAGCACCATGGGACGTTTTACTATGATAAAGGAGTTATATAAATGCAAGTTGTTGTTGACCGAAGGGTCGGGCTAGGTTTTTTGAGGAGGCGGGATGACGACAGCAGATTTGAAAGGGAGGGGGAAAACAGTACCAGAGGAGTGGGAACCGTTTATAATATCAGCTGGCATGGGCGTCAGGAAGGGAAGTTGCGTGGTCAGCAGTTTAGTAGAAATAGGATAGAGAGAGCAGGAGGTGGGTCTCATGGACAAGATGAGCTTGGAGAAGGCATGAGGGGAGATAGGAGAGAAACTAGAGAAAGATGCGAGTTCAAGGCTAGGGCAAGGGAGGGATGCGGCAGAGGCAGCTGAACGAATTGTCTCAATCTTACTGACAAAACAGTCCATGAGTCCCTCGTGACAACAGTTTAATATTTCATGGTTTATGTATTTAAAGAAAAATTTGATGAATAGGCACCATTATCTGATCACTATCAATTGGCTCAGTTAGTGGCACTCTCGCCTCTGAGTCATTGCTGACTTGAGCACGTAACTAGGCAGGCACTTCAGTGTAGTACTGGAGGAGTACTGCGTTGCTGTTGATGCGTTTTTTTTGGATGAGATGGCAAACCAAGGCAACATCTGCCTGCTTAGGTAAAAGATCCAAAGGCACTACAGAGGAACAGGGAGCTCTCCTGATGTGCTGCCAATGCTCCTCCCTCAATAAACACCATCAAGAACAGGTTATCTGGTCATCCATGCATTTTTGCAGCAGCTTGCTGCATTCAAAATGACTGTCGCATTTGCCTGGACAACAAAAGTAACTTCACCTCAGAAAGCAATCCACTGGTTGTAAAGCACTTTTTGAGTTGTTTTAAAAACAGAAAAGGTGCTACATAAAGACAAGTTCTTTCTTTACCAAATATCTTGGTTTTGTGAGATTTTAACAAAAATTCCCTCCTGCAACTTTTAATGTTTCAGCCTGTAGCAAAGAACAATGAGATGTCCTACTCCTGGGAGAGATGGCTATATGCTCTACATTAGCAGGTGGGGACCGAGTCAGTCTTGGCTATGGTACCCCCTCCTACTGAACAGCAACCCAACACTTGCCCATGCAGTGCTGGCAGCCCTTAGGTGAGGTGATGGCTGCCCGCATCCATGGAACTGTACAAATGAGTCAGTGCCTTCAGGAGAGAAAATCAGAGGGGGGGAAAAAAGTGTGCGGGTACTCTTTAATGCTCCCCAATGGCTTCTTTCACTATGACATGGGGGCAGAACACTACTTGGGATTGCGAAGATGGAGATAAAGAAAAGTGGCAAGAAAATATAAATTGGGGCACACGATATTTATCCAACAGGTGTACGCGATAATTCACAAATGGTACGATTACAAGTCTATTTAAACGTGCCCACTCACTGAATAAATATTCCAACAGGCATCACATATCTTTGATTAGAAACATTATGCAGATAGAAACCAAGGGAAATAAAGTCATATTTCATAATGCATTGCATCACAGTGACAAAAATAATCATTTGTCTCAGGGAGGAGAGAGAGAGAGAGAGAGAGAGAGAGAGAGAGAGAGAAAAAAAGAGAGAGAGAGAGAGAGAGAGAGAAAAAGAGAGAGAGAGAGAGAGAGAGAAAAAGAGAGAGAGAGAGAGAGAGAGAAAAAGAGAGAGAGAGAGAGAGAGAGAGAGAGAGAGAAAAGAGAGAGAGAGAGAGAGAGAGAGAGAGAGCGAGAAAAAGAGAGAGAGAGAGAGAGAGAGAGAGAGAGAGAAAAAGGAGAGAGAATATGAGGTGGATTCATTAATACTAATTAATCAGAAGCTCCCTAAAGAGAAACATACTGTCCAGTCTAATACTGAGCCATACAAACCAGGATTGTCATTGATTTGAACACCAGCCTGAGTTGAGTTAGTTGATCACAGCCGAGCTCCAAAGTTAGCCACAGTGCCTCCGGCCCAGGGAGGGGGAAATCAGCCAGTGGTGATAGGCAATAGGATATGGGCAGCAGAGTTTTGCATGAGCTGAAGATGACAGAGGGTGGCCAGGAGAACATTGGAGATATCAAGTTTGGAGGTGATAAAGGCATGGATGAGGGTTTCAGCAGAAGATGGGCTGCCCATATTATGGAGGTGGAAGTAGGCAGCCATTTGTGATGGAGGGGACACGGGGTTAGCAGCTCAGCTTGGGGTTGAGTAGCTGAGGCTGCAAATGGTTTGTTTCAGCCTGAGACATGGCTGGGGAGAAGAATGGAATGGTTGGCAATGGTGCGGAGTTTGTGGTGGGGGCCGAAGTCGGTGGCTTTGGTCTTCCCAATGTTTAGCTGGAGGAAATGGTAGCTCATCCAAGACTGACTGTTGGACAAGCAGTCTAACAACTTGGAGGCAGTGAAAGGGTCAAGATGCATGTGGAGAGGTAAAGTTGGATTCCATCAGCATACATGTGGAAGGCGACCCCTTCTACACGTATGCTGATGTCGTCTGCAGATGATGTTGACAGGCAACACGTAGATGAGGAAAAGGAGGGGGCCAAGAATAGATCCTTGGGGGACTACGCTGGTAATGGAATAGGGATGGGGAGAGAAACTATCGCTGGAGATGGTCTGGCTACGATCAGATAGATAAAAGTGGGAGAGGTAAGTGAGAGCAGTCCCACTGGGCTGGACAACGAAGGACAGACAGTGGAAGAGGGGTGGTCTGATTGAACATGTCGAAGGCTGCAGAGGTCAAGGGGGATAATCCACTATCGTTACAGTCACAGAGAACGCTGTCCGTGGTAGTGGTTCGGGCTGCGTCGGTGCTGTGGGAGGATGGAAACCCAGTGAGCACAGATCTGGAAGTGACAACACGTCGAAAGACCTCGAGAGAAAAGGAGGATTGGAGATGGGGCAGTAGTTAATGAGGAAAGGGGTCAAGGGTGGATTTATTTTTTAAGGGTTTGGGGTGGGGGGGGGGGGGTAGGTTGATGAGTGGTTTTGAAAGGGAGGCGGCGGATAGTGCCCGAGGAGAGGGAACCATTTACAATGACAGCTGGTGAGGATCACTTCACAGTGGAAATCTGGAACTCTATCCTCCAAAAAGCTGTTGATGCTCGATCAATCGAAAATGTCAAAACTGAGATTGATAGATTTTTGTTCGGCAAGGGTATTAAGGGTTATGGAACCAAGGTGGGTAGATGGAGTTAAGATACAGATCAGCCAAGATCTAATGGAACGGTGGAACAGGCTCGAGGGGCTGAATGGCCTTCTCCTGTTCCCATGTTCCTATCAGTAATCAGTGATGTCCTGCTTGAAACTGCAAGTGTACCATGGCGGGTGGGGACAGGATTGGGCTCGGCCGTGATGCCCTTATGGTCAAATACCCTACTAACGCTCACTGTCCAGACTCTCACATGAAAGAGCAAGCACTTCGATGAGGCACAAGAGTACACCTGGTGGTTGTGAAATCATACTTAGCAACAACCAGTTACTATAGGAGAAATGGGGATTAAAATTAGAGAGGGAAAAAAAAATTGCTCAATGATCTCAAATCACAAGAATAAAAATGTATTCAGTCTGAATGTCAAGGCTGTTATAGACTAAAATCCTCTGGCAAAACATTTAGTGGGTTCTGGAGTTCCTTTCAAAAAAGCTGCAAACATCTTCTGATACGGTTGGTTAATGCCATAGTGTGGAGCTCACAAGATATTGGGTTATTTTGAGAAACTGAGTTAGAGAAGAATCCACTGTCCACCATACAACACGGTAATGTAACCACGACTATTTTGGAAGTGAGAATGGCCACAGACAGATTTCATGCTACCTCACTACTGGCCTCGGCACGCCCTAGTACATGCTCATGTGTGCTAATGCAACAGATCTAAAATTTGCATATGCACAATCCATAAGCAGACACGGTCTCTTGTTTATTGAGAATCCCAGGTCCATTGTACAAGACACCAGCATGGGTCAAAAAGACAGTTGGAATCTAGGAAATTTCAAGTCATGGTTAAATCAAGACAAGCTTCGGTGCAGTCTGTAAGGATGCCAATCAGGAAACCATAAGCCCCCGGAGGGAATTGCCGCCTCCTGGCAGTAAGAAGACGAGGAAGGGAAAAAAAAATTCTGATGAACAAGTGATGCCAGTCTCAGGATTTAAAAGCCTACACATTGTTGGAGGAAGGGGAGACAGAGGGAGGACAGAGGAAACACAGTTGAGGGCCTAGAAATGAAAAAGATACAGATGTGCAATGAGCTGACTTCAACATGGCCCATAAAGAAGTCAAACTAGGTTACATATTAAATGTGTTCTACTTAATAAAAAGATTCAGCAATGTGGAATGTGTAGGCCATAATTCCCTAAACTGCTGCGTTCTTACTCTCAGTTGGATTGCTGTGGGCATACAACCTTCATACACTAAGACAGAAAGAAAGAAAGACTTCAGTTTATACAGCGTCTTTAACAACCTCAGGACCTCCTAAAGTGCTTCCCAGTCAATGAAGCACTTTTGAGGTGTAATCACTGTTGTAATGGAAGAAATGTGACAGCCAATTTGCTCACTGCAAGCTCCCATAAACAGCAATGTGATAATGGCCAGAACATCTGTTTTAGTGATGTTGGTTGAAGGATGAATATTGGTCAGAACACACCTGCTCTTCTTCAAAATAGTGCCATGGGATCTTCTATGTCCACCTGAGGGGGTGGTCAAGGCTTTGGTTTAGCTTTTCATCTGAAAGACAGCACTTCTGACCTCAGCACACCAATGGAGTGTCAGCCAAGTTTATGTGCTCAAGTCTCTGGAGTGGGGCTTGAACCCACAACCTTCTGACTCAGAGGCGCGAGTGCTACCAACTGCGCCACGACTGATATTAGGATGGGCACCAGGGTGTAGCATTGGAAAGGAGAAACAAGGGGTACAAAGGATCAGGAGAGAAAGATAGCACTGGAGCAAGTAATAGTACAGTATAAGGTGGGATCAGACTAAGAGAAAGTACAAGAAAGTCTAGGACTGGTTTGCAGTGCAAGTGTGTAAACGCACAAAGCGTGGTAAACAAGGCTGGTGAGCTGCAGGCGCAAATAGCCACATGGGAATAGGATGGCATGGAGATAACTGAGACCTGGCTCAAAAAATGGCAGGATTGGGTACTAAATATTCCTGGATACAAAGTGTTCAGGAAAGATAGGGAAGGAAAGAAAGGAGATGGGGAGGGTGGCAGTATTGATTAAGGAGAATATTGCAGTACTGGAGAGAGAGGATGTCCTGGAGGGGTCAAGGACTGAATCTATTTGGTTACAGTTAAGAAATAAAAGAGGTGCCATTACACTACTGGGTGTATTCTATAGGCCACCAACTAGTAGGAAGGATATAGAAAAGCAAACTTGCAGGGAAATTGCAGAGAGGTGCAAAAGCCATAGAGTAGTGATAACTGGGGACTTCAACTATCCTAATATAGACTGGGATAATAATAAGGGGCAAAGAGGGGGAGGAACTTTTGGAATGGGTTCAGGATAACTTTCTTAACCAGTATGTTTCCGGCCCAATGAGGAAGGAGGCAGACCAAGTGGAACAAGTGTCAGTGGGGAAGTATTTAGGGAGCAGCAATCCTAGGTTTAGAATAGCTATGGAAAAGGACACGGACCACTGTAAAGTAAAAATACTCAATTGGAGGACGGTCAATTTCAATGGGATGAAAGCAGATCTGGCCTGGGTAAATTGTAATCAAAGATTGGCAGGCAAAACTGTAATTGAACAGTGGGCGGCCTTTAGAGGAGATGGTTCGGGTACAGTCTAGGCACATTCCCACGAGACAGAAAAGTAGGGCAACTAAGGCCAGAGCTCCCTGGATGACAAAAGAGATAGTGAGTAAGATGAAACAGAAAAAAGGGGCGAATGACAGATGTAAGATTGATAACACAAGTGAGAACCAGGCAGAATATAGAAAGTTCAGAGGGGAAGTGAAAAAGGAAATAAGAGAGAGTTATGTGAATAGATTGGTGGCTAACATAAAAGGGAATCCAAATAAAAAGTAAACTGGTAGTAAGAGGAGGGTTCAAGCCGATTAGGGACCATAAAGGAGATCTACTCAGAGGCAGAGGGGGTGGCCAAGATACTAAATGAGTACTTCGCAGCTGTCTTTACCAAGGAAGAAGATGCTGCCAGAGTCTCAGTAAAGGAAGATGTAGTTGAGATACTGGACGGGCTAAAAATTGAGAAAGAAGAGGTACTAGAAAGGCTAGCTGTATTTGAAGTAGATAAGTCATCCGGTCTGGATGGGATGCATCCTAGGTTGCTGAGGGAAGTAAGGGTAGAAATTACAGAAGTACTGGCCATAATCTTCCAAACATCTGTAGATACTGGGGTGGTTCCAGAGGACTGGAGAATTACAAATGTTACACCCTTGTTCAAAAAATGGTGTATGGATAAGCCCAGCAACTATAGGCCAGTCAGTTTAACCTCAGTGGTGGGGAAACTTTTAGAAACGATAATCAGGGACAGAATTAACTGTCACTTGGATGAGTGTGGATTGATTAGGGAAAGCCAGCACGGATTTGTTAAAGGCAAATCGTGTTTAACTAACCTGATAGAGTTTTTTGATGAGGTAACAGACGGTAGATGAAGGCAATGCAGTTGATGTGTATATGGACTTCCAAAAGCCATTTGATAAAGTGCCGCATGGTAGGCTTATCAAGGTTGCAGTCCATGGAATAAAGGGGGCAGTAGCAACATGGATACAGAATTGGCTAAGTTACAGGAAACAGAGAGTAGTGGTGAACGATTGATTTGCGGACTGGAGGGAGGTGCACAGTGGTCTTCCCCGGGGTCTGTGCTGGGACCACTGCTTTTCTTGATATATATTAATGACTATGATTAATGACAGGGCACAATTTCCAAATTTGCATTTGACACAAAACTTGAAAGGGTAGTAAACAGTGAGGAGGATAGTGATAGACTTCAAGAGGATAAGACAGGCTGGTGAAATGGGCAGACATGTGGCAGATGAAATTTAACGCAGAAAAACGTGAAGTGATACATTTTGGTAGGAAGAACGAGGAGAAGCAATATAAACTAGAGGGCACAACTCTAAAAGGGGTACAGGAACAGAGAGATCTGGGGGGTGTATGTGCACAAATCGTTGAAGATGGCAAGTCAGGTTAAGAAAGCAGTTAAAAAAGCATACGGGATCCTGGGCTTTATAAATAGAGGCATAGAGTACTAAAGTATGGAAGTCATGATGAACCTTTATAAAACACTGGTTTGGCCACAATTGGAGTATTGTGTCCAGTTCTGGGCACCGCACTTTAGGAAAGATGTAAAGGCCTTAGAGAGGGTGCAGAAGAGATTTACTAGATTGATTCCAGGAATGAGGGACTTTAGTTGCCTGGATAAACTGGAGAAGCTGGGGTTGTTCTCTATGGAACAGAGAAGGCTGTGAGGAGATTTGATAACGGTATTCAAAATCACGAAGGGTCTAGACAGAGTAGATAGAGAGAAACTGTTCCCATTGGAAGAAGGGTCAAGAACCAGAGGACATAGATTTAAGGTGATCGACAAAAGATCCAAAGGTGACAGGAGGAAAAACTTTTTTTTTTAAAACACAGTGAGTGGTTGGGATCTGGAATGCACTGCCCGAGGGGGAAGTGGAGGCAGATTCAATCATGGCCTTCAAAAGGGAACTGGATAAGTACTTGAAAGTAAAAAATTTGCAGGGCTAGGGGGTTGAGCGGGGGAGTGGGACTCGTTGGATTGCTCTTGCATGGAGCCGATGCAAACTCGACGGGCTGAATGGCCTCCTTTCATGCTGTAACCTTTCTATGATTCTAGGAGGAAAAATAATTGTGCTCTTCACCTCTTGCTCAGTCGGTAAATGCACTGCCTAGTTCGGAACTAAGACACATAGAACAAGGTCACAGGTTTGATCCCCTCTATGTGGGGTTAGCTGTGGGTTAGGGGGGAAAAAAAGATAACTAGGGCTCCTACTCCCAATGACTACCTCTCAATACCTGCTAGAAAGTGCTTTAGTGTGGACACTGGATGAGGGGGAAATGAGCTCAGCTATGATAGCCTCTACAGTTGAATAGCCTGGCATCATGCTCCATATAGGCTAACAAATAAAAAATGGCCACTTGGATGAGGCATGGAAGGGAAGCCAGTACTTGTGGAATTCACTCCAACAGGAGTCAGCATCTTCAACAGAGGCAGGTGGGGTTTAAAAAAATAGGCAACATCTCTTCCAATCCAGGGCTAAATTTTATAAAATCATTGCAGGAACTCTGTCCTACTCTTTATCTAACACATCTCTCCTCTAGAATCTAGCCCTGTGAAACAACCCCTTACTTGTATCGAACTTTCTCGTCCACATCATCAGATGGCTCCAGGGTGATGCAGGTGACAAGTGCCTCCATGTTGTGCGGCCGTGTCAGGAACTCCACCAACTTGCGGTTATTGGCTTTACACTCCTGTAGGACGTCCTCCTCGTCCATAAGCTCAAAGAGCGTGACATCCTCGCGTTCCAGGAGCGTGTCAATGTGCGATGTCGTGTGAAGGTCAAACTTCCAAAACATGATGCGCTGCAGAAGACCGAGAACAGAAACGATAAAATCATTTACCTTAGTGAACTCTAAATACAAATTATAACTGATCATGTATGACCAGTAAGAGAAATCTTCATATGCGTTATAATTGGACTGTAACCACAATACTGTGGCTCAGGATTGTTCAAAAGCACTTCCCAAACCTGCAACCTCCATCATCTAGAAGGACCAGGGCAGCAGTTGCTTGGGAACACCACCACCTCCAAATTCCCCAAGTCACACACCATCCCGACTTGGACATATATCGCCGTTCCTTCATTGTCGCTGGGTCAAAATCCGGGAACTCCCCACCCAACAGCACTGTGGGAGAACCTTCACCACATGGACTGCAGCGGTTCAAGAAGGTGGCTCATCACCACCTTCTCAAGGGCAACTAGGGATGGGCAATAATGCTGGCTTTGCTAGTGATGCCCGTATCCAGAGAATGAGTTTTTAAAAAAAAGGAATAAAAATGTAGGGTAAGTAATCTGGGCAGCTGCTGAGAACGAAGCAGCATGAGTAGAGGCCTAGAGGCAGGAGAATTGGCATGAAGCAAAATCATGGAGGGAAATGTGAACTTGCAAAATGGGGATGCTCTCCTGATGACTCAGTTGGTAAACTAAACATGTAACTGAACCACACAGATGTGCCCTTGGGCTATAAAGGGGACAATTTGCCATTGTTTCTGCATGTGTGTGGATATTGAACAAGACAGGATCAGGCTTGATAAGTCAACCATGCTCTTCCCACGGTTGAACTGCCTAGCCCAGGCTCACACATGAAAAATGGCTACTTGGGCAAAATACCCAAAAAAAATCTGGTATCCATGGAAGCACTCACCAGTCAAAAGGTCTTTGAGAAGGGAAAATAAGCTGTAGGGCAAAACAAATTTTAAAAGAAAAAACACAAAATGGGGACAGAAGCCAGAAATAAATATCATGGACCAATTCCATAGAGAGAAGTAACATTTCCTCATCTGTAAAGTGAATGGACAAGAAACGATAGATCGGGGAAAAAAAGAGACCAGGATAAAATCAAGTGGCCTAGTCAGGTAGGCGCCATCTGCAAACTGATTGCAACAAACACGCTGGCCATTAATAGAGACCAGTATTCACAGCACAATTATTGTTTATAGGTGTTTATTTAGCGGTGAGGGTTAAAATCCAGTTTACAATCATTACATATTATGTAGAAGATTTTCCTGTTTCTGCACCTGGGGCATTGGATTGTGCGGGTGCAGCAAAGACAGGAAAACCATGCACGAAGGAGCGTAGGCCCTTATAGCAGCCTGCCGAATTTTCCATCCATTAATTTAAATAGAGGTAAAGTCAGTCATGCTCCCTTATGGATGTACATTTCTCCCTGCCCAATCTTCCCGTCTTCTCTGCGCCCAGGCGCAGAAGCAGGAAAATCTGCTCCTATATTATTAAGGCATAATTAAACCCTTGTAATCACCTCACACTTACCACAGCAATGGTCAGGAGCAATGTTCAGAGAAAAACAAGTTCTAACCATTTCAGAATTTCTTGCAGAAACTGTGTCACCGGCAGCTCTCCAATAAATCGGCCAAATGTACACCCAACAAATGTTTTCATCTTACATGAAAATGGTGATTTTAACAAACATACCAAGTCCATTCTTTTCCTCCCTGCACATCCTAGAACCAGGTTCAAACATCAAATATCCAGTTATAATAAAGATCAATTTTGGCATGCACTCATTGCCAGGGACCGTAATAAAGGCCCAGCTACACACTACGCCTCACTATTTGATGCCCACTTTGTCATTTTTTTCCAATGCAGAGCTCTCTAACTTCTCAATGTGGAAATACCTTGCATGAGTAACATAGGCCAGGAGGTTCATGGGTCTGATCTCAAACTTGTTAAATTGGGCGATTTCGTTTAGGGCAGCAGTGCGGTGTTAGAATTGGACTCAATCACTAGGTTGGAGGGATGTGGAGAAGAGCATCAGACAAGGCTTCTATTTGTGATCACTCCTCTGAGTCAGAAGGCTGTGGGTTCAAGTCCCACTCCAGAAACTTGCGCACAAAATCTAGGCCGACACCAGTGCAGCACTGAGGGGAGCGGCGCACTGTGAGGGGTGCCATCTTTCGGATAAGATGTTAACCCGAGAACCCGTCGGCCTTCTCAGGTGGACGTAAAAGGTCCCATGGCACTATTTGAAGAAGAGCATGGCGGTTGTCCCCGGTGTCCCAGACAACATTTATCTCTCAACTAACAATTAAAACAGATTATCTGGTCATTTATTTCATTGCTGTTTGTGGGAGCTTGCTGTGTGCAAATTGGCTACTGCGTTTCCTACATTACAATAGTGACTACACTACAAAAGTACTTAATTGGCTGTAAAGCACTTTGGTACGTCCAGAGGTCGTGAAAGGTGCTACTTCCCTGCAGCAAAATGCACACATCTGGATATTGGGTAATGCCTAGAGTAAATTCAGCTGTAATTCCTTCCCAACCCATGATCAATAGGCTGCCCATAATTCACTGTCTACCTCATGTATGAACAATAGTCACTCAAGCTAGATAGCTAAGTGCTCCTATGAGTGGCGGAACTGTACCCTGGGATGAGTCACTGCCTTTAGCATACAAATAAAAAAAAGAGGAAAAAAATGACTAGACTTCACTCGCTGATGGAAGAGACATACAAAATTATAGTTGGGGGGGGGGGGGGGTGCTACAACCCAAGTCAGCGGAGTGAAAAATGGAAATCAACAATGTTCAACATGCACGCACTGTGAAAGCAGGATTGAGCTTTCGTTTCAAATACCCTAACTCTCACTGTCTAGCCTCATCCATAAAGAAAGGTATTTTGGAGGAACATAGGAACAGGAGTAGGACATTTAGCCCCTCGAGCCTGTTCTGCCATTCAAAGAGATCATGGCTGATCTGTGTCCCAACTCCATATATCCACCGTAGCCCTATATCCCTTAATACCAATGGTTAACAAAAATCGATCAATCTCGGATTTAAAATTAACAATTGAGCCAACATCAATTGCTGTTTGTGGAACAGAGCTCCAAACTTCTAATATCCTTTGTGTGTAGAAGTGTTTCCTAACTTCACTCCTGAAAGTCCTGGCTCTAATTTTTAGGCTATGTCCCCTAGTCCTTGACTCCCCAACCAGCTGAAATAGTTTTTATCAACCCTATCAGTTCCCCATAATATCTTGAAAACTTCAATCAAATCATCCCTTAATCTTCTAAACTCTGGAGAATACCACCTTAGTTTGCGTAATCTCGCCTTGTAATTTAACCCTTGCAGTCCAGGTACCATTCTAGTTCTACGCGCCACTCCCTCCAAGGCAAATATATCCTTCCTAAAGTGCGATGCCCAGAACTGAACACAGTACTCCAGGTGTGGTCTAACCAGGGCTTTGTATAGCTGTAGCATAACTTCTACCCCCTTGTATTCTAGTCCTCTAGATATAAAGGCCAGCATTCCGTTAGCCTTTTTGATTATTTTCTGTACCTATCCATGACATTTTAATGCTCTATGAACATAGACTCCTAAGTCTCTTTGGACCTCCACTGTTTCAAACCATTCACCATTTAGAAAGTATTATGATCTATCTTTTTTAGGTCCAAAGTGGATGATCTCACACTTGCCTACACTGAAATACATTTGCCACAGTTTTGCCCATTCACTTAATCTATTAATATCTCTCTAATTTTATGCTTCCATTTACACTGCTTGCAATGCTGCCTATCTTTGCGTCAGCAAATTTGGATATGTGGCTCTCTATCCCATCGTTGAAGTCGTTAATAAATAGTGAATATTTGAGGCCCCAACACCAATCCCTGTGGGACACCACAAGTTACATCCTGCCAAATTGAGTACCTGCCCATTATCCCTACTCTGTCTCCTGCTGCTCAGCCAATTTCCTAACCAGGTCAATAACTTGCCCTCAATTCCATGAGCTTCAACTTTAGCTAACAATCTCTTATGAGGGACTTTATTGAATGCCTTCTGGAAGTCCATATAAACAACATCCATAGACATTCCCCTGCCCACTACTTTAGTTACCTCTTCAAAAAATTCAATCAGCTTTGTCGGGCAAATCCATGCTGGCTCTCTTTGATCAGCTGAAATTTTTCCAAGGTGTTCAGTCACTCTATCCTTAATTATAGACGAGTAATTTCCAGACAACAGATGTTAGGCTAACTGGTCTATAATTCCCTATAGAAGCTACCAACAATTGCCAACATCCATGGAACTGGGCTGCAGTATGAGTCAGCACCTGCAGGAAATTGGAGGGGGGGGCGGGTAAACAGCATCAACAACATCCAAGCTGGATAGGCGAGCCGGGTGGACGGATGCCTTCAGATGAGTTCTACCACTTGTAGCTAGCGCTATAAAAGGAAGAGTCATTAATAGACAACTGCAATACATCTCAAAATAATGTTGGTTTTGAAATGAATAGCTGTGCTGCAGCGTGTGAGAAAACTGTTTAAAGTCAGGGATGGATTTGGAGGCATTTTAAAAGATGGTGCTCTCCAATTTCAAGGCAAATGTGGAGGATCGTATAGCCCACTGGAATAGGTCAGCGATCAAAACTAAAAACTGCACTGCAGCGCATCCATTTTGAGACCTACCACCTCTTTAAATGACATTTCTTTAGCTCCAACTTCTTCACCTAAAATAAGGAGGATTTTAACTCAAGTGTTCATTTACCCAACAAACTGTTCCCTTCCCTTCCCCTCCCCTTCCATTTTAATAACCGTTAAACATTTTGGTCGTCAGTCTTCTGCAGTCATTGACCGAGTCCTTGCTGGGTACAGTTCCACAGTTGCCCCCAGAACTACACCGCAGATGTGACCAAGGGGAACATGATTGAGCTCAAACTTGATCCTCTCATCTGTTGTCTCCCAAGTGCAATTCCAGCAGGTTTCACGGCACAGCAATCAGGAACTCTATTCCATGTTCTCTTCCCTAACTCATTGCTACATCAGCACAGACCGGGATCGATCAATGAGCCTATACGGCTCAGCTACTCAGCCACCGAGGGAGTTTATCTCATCTTGTATCCTCTTTGCAATGTTGGTGGTATACTGCACTTTGGGCCTTTGCCCTTCACCTAGGCTCCTCAGTGATATTAAAAGACAATTTCTCCTAGCTCTCCACATCTCAGTAAACAAGACAACAGGAGCCTTCCCATTAGGCCCCTAAATGATCATTGAAAGGAATACAACAGCAGCTGAAGCCATTTCTTGTTTCCCCTTCTTGGGGGAAAGGTGTCCAGTCCCCAAAGTCACAGCGGAGAATGGGAATTTGTCAGTTGGACAAATCACAATCTTACAACTTAATGCCCCACTCCTTAGCATCACCTCCCAGCAACTCACCAAGGCTTCTTCGACAGCACCTCCCAAACCTGTGACCTCTACCACCTAGAAGGACCAGGGCAGCAGGCACATGGGAACAATACCTCCTGCACATTCCCTTCCAAGTCACACACCATCCTGGCTTGGAAATATATTGCCATTCCTTCATCGTCGCTGGGTCAAAATCCTGGAACTCCCTACCTAGCAGCACCGTAGGAGTACCTTCATCACACAGACTGCAGCAGTTCACCACCACCTTCTCAGGGGATAGGCAATAAACACTGGCCTTGCCAGCGACACCCACAACCCATGAATTAATTAATAAAACCTGCTTTGTAGCCTTATAAAAGCAATCCAAGGAAGGCTCACAAAAGTTGCATGTGAGCCCTACTACTGACAAGCTGACTTAGCCAAAGGTTAAACATTTTTTTTTGGTACGGCAAACGTCATTCTGTATATTCGATGACCATAGCTTCCTGTACTCATTCTCAAATTGCTATAGCACTTTAATGACCGCAACCATCTACATACGCCCACATTTGTGTTGCCCACGTACTCCAGTCCGCAGGTGACAAACCAGTTCAGCGCTTTCAAACTTCAGCACTGACTGAAAATACAATATTGCGCTGTAAACTTATTCAACTTATTGGTACTGAGATGCTAAACAGGAAATCAAAGCCTGGGTGGGGCACAGAAATGGTGCATAAGCCAAACATTAATGTTTAATCGATACTCTTAATTCGTTACCTAAAACTGTCCCTCCATTACCATCAACATTATTTTATCCGAGCTAAAAATACTCTCCAGATTCAATCCAAGTTTGGAAGCACACAAATCTATAAACAAATCATACTGCTGGATACTGTTTACACTTTATATGTAGACATGGTATGAAAGTGTCACATGATCATTGATGCTCTCTACAAAAGAACCTAGTGATCCTTCGACAATTTTGTGATAATTGATATACTGTCCTTCCAGCGGGCAGTGCTTTACGTTCCTAACAGATGTGAAGCTGAAGTCCAGTTACTGCCAACTGACACATCCAAAACCAGAGAGGTAGGGAGTGGGATCAAGGTTGAACTAAGATCTGTTTTTCTGGTGAATATTCATCAAAACCCTTAATAACCTCAGTAATTCTCTCACATGAGCCAGTGGTAAAAGGAGATAAAATGGACATTTCAAAAACCAGATGTTTACCCTTTAGAGATTTCTAGACAAAAGAGCAGACCATGCTGAATTTGGTTTTGATGCCAGTCTGGCATCCCAGACTGATTCCTGGGATGGCAGGACTGACGTACGAGGAGAGATTGGGTCAACTCGGCCTATATTCACTAGAGTTTAGAAGAATGAGCGGTGATCTCATCGAAACATATAAAATTCTAACAGGACTAGACAGACTAGATGCAGGGAGGATGTTCCCAATAGCTGGGGAGTCCAGAACCAGGGGTCACAGTCTCTGGATACGGGGTATGCCATTTAGAACCGAAATGAGGAGAAATTTCTTCACACAGAGGGTGGTGAACCTGTGGAATTCTCTACCACAGAAGGTAGTGGAGGCCAAGTCATTCGATGTATTGAAGAAGGAGATAGATATATTTCTTAATGCTAAAGGGATCAAGGGATATGGGGAAAAAGCAGGAACAGGGTACTCAGTTAGGCGATCAGCCATAATCATTTTGAATGGTGGAGCGGGCCCGAAGGGCCGAATGGCCTACTCTTGCTGCTATATTCTATGTTTCGGGGAATGAGGCGGGCCAAGTGGAGCAAGTGCCAGTGGAGGAACATTTAGGGAACAGCGATCATAGTATCATAAGGTTTAGAATAGCTATGGAAAAGGACATGGACCACTCTAAAGTAAAAATACTCAATTGGAGGAGGGCCAATTTCAGTGGGATGAGAACAGATCTGGCCCGGGTAAACTGGAATCAAAGATTGGCAGGCAAAACCGTAATTGAACAATGGGCGGCCTTTAAAGAGGTTTGGGTACAGTCTAGGTACATTCCCACGAGGGGGAAAGGTAAGGCAACTAAAGCCAGCGCTCTCTGGATGACAAAAGAGATAGAGAGTAAGATGAAGCAGCAAAAATGGGTGTATGACAGATGTCAGGTTGATAACCCAGGCTGAATATAGAAAGTTCAGAGGGAACATGAAAAAGGAAATAAGAGGGGCAAAGAGAGAGTATGAAATTAGACTGGCAACTAACATAAAAGAGAATCCAAAAGTCTTCTATAGGCGTGTAAACAGTAAACGGGTAGTAAAAGGAGGGGTGGGACCGATTAGGACTAAAAAGGTGATCTACTCATGGAGGCAAAGGGCATGGCTGAGGTACTAAATGATTACTTTGCATCTGTCTTTACCAAGGAAGAAGATGCTGCGAGAGTCTCAGTAAAGGAAGATGTAATTGAGATACTGGATGGGCTAAAAATTGATAGAGGAAGTACTGGAAGGATAGCTGTACTTGAAATAGATAAGTCACCCGGTCCGGATGGGATGCATCCCAGGTTGCTGAGGGAAGTAAGGTTGGAAATTGCAGAGGTACTGGTCATAAACTTCCAAACATTCTTAGATACGGGGGTGGTGCCAGAGGACTGGAGAATTGAGAATGTCACATCCTTGTTCAAATAAGAGTGTAAGGATAAACCCAGCAACTACAAGCCAGTCAGTTTAATCTCAGTGGTGGGGAAACTTTTACAAACAGTAATCCGGGTACAGAATTAGCAGTCACTTGGACAAGTGTGGACTGATTAGGGAAAGCCAGCGCCGATTTGTTAAAAGCAAATCGCGTTTAACTAACTGGATAGTTTTTTGATGAGGTAACAGAGGGTAGATGAGGGCAAAGCAGATGATGTGGTGTATATGAACTTTCAAAAGGCGTTTGATAAAGTGCTGCATAATAGGCTTGTCATCAAGATTTGAAGCCCATGGAATAAAAGGGAGCAGTAGCAGAATGGATATAGAATTGGCTAAGTAACAGAAAACAGAGAGTAGTGGTGAACGGCTGTTTTTCGGACTGCAGGGAGGTGTACAGTGGTCTTCTCCTGAGGCCGGGACTAGGATCACTGCTTTTCTTGATATACATTAATGACTTGGACTTCGGTGTACAGGGCACAATTTCCAAATCTGCAGATGACACAAGCCTTGGAAATGTAGTGAACAGTGAGGAGGATAGTGATAGACTTCAAGAGGATATAGACAGGCTGGTGGCATGGGTAGACATGTGACAGATGACATTTAACGCAGAAAAATGCGAGGTGATACATTTCGGTAGGAAGAACAAGGAGAGGCAATATAAACTGAAGGGCACAATTCTAAAAGGGGTACAGGAACAGAGAGATCTGGGGGTACATGTACACAAATCATTGAAGGTGGCAGGGCAGGTTAAGAAAGCGGTTAAAAGAGCATACGGGATCCTGAGCTTTATAAAGAGAGGCAAAGAGTACAAAAGCAAGGAAGTCATGATGAACCTTTATAAAACACTGGTTCGGCCACAACTGGAGTATTGTGTCCAGTTCTGGGCATCGCACTTTAGGAAAGATGTGAAGGCCTTAGAGAGGGTGCAGAAGAGATTTACTGGAATGATTCCAGGGATGAGGGACTTTAGTTACGTGGATGGACTGGAGAAGCTGGGGTTGTTCTCCTTGGAACAGAGAGTGTTGAGAGGAGATTTGATAAAGGTATTTAAAATCAGGAAGGTCTAGACAGAGTAGAGAGAGAGAAACTGTTCCCATTGGCAGAGGGGTCAAGAACCAGAGGACATAGATTTAAGGTGATTGGCAAAAGAACCAACGGTGACATGAGGAAAAACTTTTTTACACAGCGAATGGTTAGGGATGCACTGCCAGAGGGGGTGGTGGAGGCAGATTCAATCATGGCCTTGAAAGGAAAGAAATAGCAGGGCTACGGGAATAGGGCAGAAGAATAGGACGAGGATTGCTCTTGCATTGAGCCGGCATGGACTTGATGGGCCGAATGGCCTCCTTCTGTGCTGTAACCTTTCTATGATTCTACGAGTGGCTATAGTTGCAGGCTAGTACACCTATATTTGAGGCATCTGCTGGGGATTAAAAAAAAAAATCACATTCCAGTAATTTATCTTCGAGGCAACACGCTACTGGGGTGGGGGGAGGAAATGGAGGAGGTCACAGCTATGGTATTTGTGAGCATTCCCTGGAGGCTTTCTTTAAATATTGATTTTACTTGGTCTTATTAAATTAGAAACTTACAGCAATCCCTAGAGGCCCAAGTCTTTTGATGAGCATGTTAAAACAAGCTTCTATTCACATTTGCCATTTTGAACACCATGCACTTCAGTTTTTTTATTCCTTCCCCCTTTGTCTACTTCCCATCATGTCGTGAAGAAATTGACTACTTGCTGGGGCATCTCATGCAAGTGGCCGTTGTTTGTGAGAATCTAGACAGTGTGTAGACAGGCTAGTCAATGACAAGGGACAGCATACCCAAGCCCCAACCTTTGAGAGTTTAGCAGCAGGCATGATGTCACTTATCTGTGTGTTTGCCAGTATTAAGGGTCACGGATCCCTCATTTAATCCCTCAATTGCCCTCAGGGCAATAAATGCTGGCCTTGCCAATAACGCCCTCATCCCATGACCAAACAAAAAATTTAAACAGCAGTGAGCTTGCTCCTCCCAACAATGGAAAGCAGGGTTACCAGTTAACCACTCTGATGTGGATATATTTTATGTGCTGTATCAGACTCATTTCAGTGACACCCAAATTTAAAATAATTCAGAAACAAAGAAAACAACACAGCCCCCGATGGCTCAATGTCACGGTACTGAGTCATTCGCGATCACAAGGTCCCAAGTTCGATCTCCGATCTGAGCTGATCTAGCTGGGGCAGCAGAGAGAGCACCCGGACTAGGGATGGAGGGGGGAAAAAAAATCAAGCCTGTTTCCAACTCTTGATCACTTTCCTGTGCCCAACGGAAAATGTGGCTGCGGCTGTGACACCCACCACAGTCAAATAGCCTGCCAACACTCGCTGCCTTCACTTACACATGAAGGATGGCCTCAAGGGCAAAACATTGGATGGCTATCTTCAGAGGGAGAAAACCGGAAGCAAGAATGCCTGGTAAGTGTCAGCCATATATACACACAAATCGACTTTTCCTGGTGTTTACATGAGGTGGTAGGGGATGGAAAACTGGTGTACTTGTTGTTAAAACGTTTATACATCAGTCGATCTCCTGTGGCATTGCTCGTGGATTCACATGGATTAGGCGCTTACCTATGGCTGCTGGTGGCAGGCACTCAGCATATAGTGATTGGAACTGAAGTCCTTGCTCTCTCTCAGCTTACTCCGTTCCTTTCTTTTCCCTCTGACCTAATTCCATGACCCGTGCTCTCCAGCTGAGTTTATAATTCCTTGTCTGCACTCTACAGCTGTGTCATGGCATGACTAGCTGCACCCTTGTATTTCTGGTTGCTATTCTGCTCTGCTTTGTTTCTTTTCCTCAACCAGATGTTTTAAGAAATAATTAAAAGGGGCAAAATTCAACTTTAATCTGTTCCTGATTTTCTTTCTAGTGAACTCTCAACTTCAATTATTTTTCTTCAAAATGGCAGGTACATAATCCAACAAGGCAATTTGTGGGTATTTGACTGACCCAGTGTCACATGATTAGTAGAAGCCTATCACTAATGTGACAGGCTCACAACAGTATTAGGCAAGATTTTTAGACACAACCACAATCTACAAAAAGCATTCAGCAGAATAAATATGGGTTGGTACCCAGCCCAACATTTACAACTATCACCTAGCATGGTACAAATGTTCCAATAAGATTCAAGCAACACTCCTGCACTGCCATCCCCAAAAAACAGAAAATAAGACAGTGCTTTGGACTACTCTGGCCCAATATACCATCTGCATAGTTGCTGTAAGTTCCCTGAGACCTAGAAGGGAGATTGGGAGGTGCATGCAATCTTTTCAAATTTTCTTATCATCCCACCACACAGATTTTCTCCCTTAACCACATCTCTCCTGAAAGTGGTGGTTCATGTAGGGATAGAGAGGCAGTGGTATTCCTCCAGTTCGTTACTCTAATTGTAATTCATCACCGGTGAGCCTACATTGTGAATTTCAAATTTGGGGGGGGGGGGGGGGGGGGGGGGAAAGAGTGGGAGAGAGAGTAAAGTGTTAATTAAAAGTCAAAATCCTGCTTTTACCCCATATCTACTCCAATCAGGGTCATGGCATAGCAATCAGGAGCAGGAATGGTAGATTTCCCCCCCCATGCTTGCCTAAGCAATGCCATGGACAACTATGCAGCTGCTGGTGATGCTGCAGGCAACAGAGGTACATGATCACTTGTCTACCTCTCCTTAAGAAACAGGGAAAAGGAAAGTCTTTGGAGGCTAGTCTGTTACCTCACTGCTTTTATCCTTTACCATTTTGTCAATAATTAAACTGATTTTGTGTCAAAATAAATCTTTGTAAAGCACTTCATCTAACCTGAAATCAGCAGCAAGCAAACCCTTCCTTTTTAAAAAAAATTCGTGAATGGGATGTGGGCGTCGCTGCCAAGGCCAGCATTTATTGCCCATCCCTAATTGCTCGAGAAGGTAGTGGTGAGCCGCCTTCTTAAACTCCTAACCATTGCCTATATGTCAAGTTGTAACCATTTCTCTTCCTTCCTACATACCCTTGTTCAACATCTTCACTGACTCACTTTTCTTTTAAAAAAAACACTACCTCCTCCGTTTTCAAACACGGACACTTTGAGCTTCTTTAGTACCCTTGCCCACCTACTCCAATCAACACAGCTCCAACCAACCTTTCCAGTCTAATCACTTCATTGGCCAAAATCCATTAACCTATTATTAATAGTACAGAAAAACTTCTCGTCAGACCAGTCAAACACTCTTAAGCGAGTCTCATCCTTGGAGGTTGTTAAGAGTTTGTGGTCTGTAACATTTGTCTTATATGCAGTTCAAGGCAGTTTCCTAAAATGGGATCTATTGCTCCTAAGCAATTTCCTTGTCTCACCTCAGCTCGAGCCTTCTCTAACACAAGGATGCGAGCAGGGACGTGGGGTTGAAAAATTCTGCTTAGCCCGTGCAGGCACTCAAAGCTAAGGACTAGGATTTTGAAACTAATGGGCAGCAACACAGGAAGCCAAGCAAGAACCAGGGTAATGGGAGTGCGGGGGTTTGAATGGGTAGGAAAAAGTAAGGCAGTCTTGATGAGTTATGATTTATTGAGAGTGGAAGCTGGGTGGCCCTTTAGGAGAACGTTGCAGAAGCCACGACTCGACGCGACAAAGGCGGGGATTAAGAGTCTCGTCAGCAGTGGGGAAGAAGGAAGAACAGGTGTAGGTGATGTTTCAACGGTGCAGGGCAGCAGTGACGGAACCGAAACGGGGGGAAAAAAACTCAGCTCCAGAACAAGTAATATGTCACGGGTTTGTACAATCGGATTTTGCCTGAGAGCAATTAGGGAGGTTGAAATTAAGGGGAGAGACATGTAGGAGCTGATCGGCTTTTAAAAGTATGGCTTCAGTTTTGCTTACCTTGAGCTGAAAATTTTGATTCATCCAAGACTTGGAACAGGCAGTTCCCAAGTCTTGGAATCAAGAGGTGGCAGAATAGTAAAGCTGGGTATTATCGGCATTTATATGGAACCTGACCTTGTGCATCCATTTGATGCCACTATAGGGGCAACATATAGACAACGAAAAGGAAAGGACCAAGGATCAAACCATGGGTACACTACTTATGACCATGCAAGCGAGAATCCATTGAAATATTTAATATTGCCTTTGGTACAAGTATGAATGGAGCTAATGGTGAACAAGCTCATGATGTTAGGATGGTAAGAAGAAACATTGGAGGAGGCTAAAATGAGCAACAGTATCAAAGGCAGCGGAGAGCTCGCGGAGGATAATAGGATGAAAATAGCCATGGTGACTTTGACCACAGAAGTCTGTGTTTTGAGCAGGGAAGAAATTATACTGAAGAATCCCAAACAAGGAGCAATGGGAGGGGTGGGAATGTAGTTCCAAGGCAGCAATAGTTCTGGAAGGAAAGGGAAGATTTGAGATAGTGTAATAACAGGAGTGGATTAAGATTGGTTTTAACAAGTTGCTTCAAAGGAAGTAGAAATGTTGCCAGAGATAGGCTGATAATGTCACCAAGCAGAAGGCGAAGGAGGAAAGTTGGGCGGTAAGGAGTAGGGCGAGGTCATGACAGCGGGATTTTATGAATAAGGTGATAGCAATAGGAGAGAAGAGGAAAAAAACTATGGAAGCAGGATAGGGTGGAAGGATGGATCGAGCATGGGGTTAGAATCGGGAAGGAGGTGCAGATGCACAACTATGAAAAGCCACAATTTTGGATATAAAGTCCACGACTTCTCATATTTAGAATGGGAAGAAAGGATAGCAGGAGCAGAGGGGGATCATGATGATGGGCTGGTAGTGGAGGATCTAAGCTTAGAATTGGTAGTGGAACGAGAAGGGACAGGATACATCCTCAACAAGGAGGAAAGAGTTGCCATTAGCGATACAAGTTTCTGCAAGGCTGATAACATTGGCATATGTCTTTCCAACGACCTGGCCAATGTTGAAGGACTTCATTAGCCAAGGAAGCACACATTTCAAGGATAATGCAAAGGAAGGGGTGTCAATTTTGATTTGGCGGAGGGGAGAGAGATGGTAGAAGGAGACACAGGGGACACTGGATAGAAGAGGTAAAACCTGCAGTTTTCTCATCAAACCACTCATTGTCATTGGTGGAAGCCTAGAGATGTCTGTTTGTGCCAACTCAGCCATAGCTCAATGTGAGCAGCACAGTTCGATGCAAGTATATGTTGTTTGGGGTAATACCACCAAACTGCATTCTAAGCATGGCTAACCAGTGCATTGTAGAACCTTAACATAACTGTCCTGGCTATATAATCTGACATTTCTTTAAAGCTTTTAAAATTGCTTCACCACATTGTCTTGATATTGAAAGTGACGATCTACGGTTACTCCCAGCTCCCTTTTTAACTCCGCAAGTGCTACTTCAACGTCATGCACTGTATACTTATGTCCCAGATTTTTTTCATCTATGTGGAATACTTCACATTTATCAGTAATAAATGTAGTGTGCTCAGTTCAATAGCCAATCTTTGCAATTTTTATGCCGCATCCTTCGTCTTCACTCCTCTAACTTTGTGTCATCAGTAAACTTAAACAGCTTATCACAAAGCAACCCCTCCAAATACGCCCATTCCACAGGAAAAGTGCCTAACCTTGGCTCAAGACATCCCCCAACAGGTCTGCTCAGAGGGCACTCATTGTGTGGGGAAATCGCAGGCCCAAACGCCTAAGCAGCTTAGGCAACGCACATACTTTATAGTTAACAATTCTGGCACAGTGCCATACAACAGCAGTGCACTGTGCCAAGAATGTTCTACTTTAGATATAGTGGATGCTGCAAGCGCATGATTCCATATTGTTACCAAGGTAATTTTTTGTAATGTTTTACAAACAAACAAGGAAAAAAAAAGATTTGTTCAGGTAAGAGTGTTTGAGGAACCAGCTGGTCAGCGTGTGAAGCAGGTAAGGAAATATTTACTTCAGCTTGTTTTCTCTCCTGGTCTCCTGTAAGTGCTGACTCTTGATGGAATATAGTCACCCTCTGGTATCTTGCCCAAGTGGCCATTCTTCATGCACAAGCCAAGGCAGTGAGTGCCAGTGGGTTATTCAACCACATTGAATCACAAACTCATCCAATGCCCGTACATGTGCACCTTCTGACCAGAATCACTGGACAGCAATGAGGAGTAAGAATCCAAACTGATTTGCCCCTCTCTTGCTGCAATGGCACTGAAGCCAATTATACCACAAGTACTGCCACAAATTCTGAGATCAGATAACTCAGCATAGATTGGGAGTCAAACCTGGGATCTTTTAGTCTGCATGAATCAGTTAAAAAGTGCCATCAACTGAGCCATCGTGAGAGCAGAGTTTTAAGAGTACATTTTAAAAAATTTGTTCATGGGATGTGGGCATCGCTGGCAAGGCCAGCATTTATTGCCCATCCCTAATTGCCCTTGAGAAGGTGGTGGTGAGCCGCCTTCTCGAACCGCTGCAGTCCGTGCTGTGAAGGTTCTCCCACAGTGCTGTTAGGAAGGGAGTTCCAGGATTTTGACCCAGCGACGATGAAGGAACGGCGATATATTTCCAAATCAGGATGGTGTGTGACTTGGTGCTCCATCCTTCAAAGCTGCACACCTAATTATCCTCCAACAATTCCCTCTAGCTGGCCACCTCCTACATCAGCTGAGATGGGATGTAACTAAAGCTTCATAACAGAGGATTTGGCAGTGCAGTGTACCACCGAACTGCCATGGAGTGTTTGGGCACAGGTCCATATCTGCAATTGTTCGGCTCCTGGCTGGGCTGCCACAAAGTGGCAGAATTAAAAACAAGTCACTTCTTCATGGGGAAAACGTTTTTTTTTAAAAAAAGGGAAACAATGAAGTAAGGGAAGTCTGGAAGATTTCTTTTTACACACAAAGGGTAAGAGAGTTGTGGAATAAGTTACCAAAGAAATCCATTGAAACAGTATAAACAGGTTCAAAACATTCATTGAGCAGGGATTACGTGATATGATAAGACAAGTGGTAGGTGGGGTTGACATCTTTCCAAATGGGGTGGCCTTAGTGGGTCTAATCTTCTCTTCCTAAAAGTTGTTGGGAGATTACACTACACGCTTGTTATACACAGCACTGGGCAGTCACTCTCCTAAGGTACGCAGGCTGGGAGACCAAAGAAAGGGGGGGGGGGGGGGGCGGGAGGAGCTTAATCAACACACATGCCGTACATTTCAGATTACTACTGAGTTATTTTTATTTCGTCCCCACAAGATTTCAGATCACAGAAATTCCTTCTTCAGCTGGGCAACAGAATGATATTGTTACAGGAGGTATAACCAGATCACTGTCAATTAGTCAAACTGCAACAACACGTTTTACCACTTCTCTCACGAGATAAAAGGGAGCCACTACACATGAAGAAAACTGGGGGATGGTAAACCCTTGTGCAATATTTCCACCTCTCTCCAGAGGGCACAGAAGCACAGTAGGTTAAGATTTCACATCGACAGGGAGCCCTCCAGTAACTCAGCTAAGTGTTAATTCTTTGTATGTTTACCTGCTCAAAGTGTCGACACGCTATCCAACTGCATAAGGCATCACAGCCAAACTTAATCCTGTCCTCCCGACATCCACATGTGCACTTAGCCCAGCGATCATCATCGGGAATCCTCGCTGATCTTACCTGTCTCAAGCTTGGCAGTCAAATGCAGCACCCTCAAATAATACTGATATCAGCAGAAGGCTGGCATCCTGAATGTCACAATGTCAAGGACCAGGCTTTGCTGAATAATGCTGTGCAGATTCTGAATACATGGAACAAGGATGGTCGAGATCTTGATCCAGAAGCATTCCAACGACTGATAACCACAGCACGTTCCATTGCAATGATGCGACCCAACAACCTTGTGCACTGAAGTGTGAAAGCACCACAATCTGATAAAGGTGAGCCTGAACACGTGGGTGAGCAAATGCAGAAAATACTGGAAATATTGGGGGAACTGGGGGAGGGCACCGGTAAGGGCACCAATAAGTGGGGGCAGCCACCAATAAATGGGGGAGGGCACCAGTAAGAAAGGAGGAAGAGAGAAAACAGGGAACTACAGGCCAGTTAGCCCGACATCAGTTGTCAGGAAAATGCTGGAATTCATTATTAAGGAAGTGGTAACAGGGCACTTAGAAAAACATAATATGATTAGGCAGAATCAACATGGTTTTATGAAAGGGAAAACGTGTTTGACAAATCTATTAGAGTTGTTTGAGGATGTAACTAGCAGGGTAGATAAAGGGGAACCAGTGGATGTAGTATATTTGGATTTTCAAAAGGCATTCGACAAGGTGCCGCACAAAAGGTTGTTACACAAGATTAGGGCTCGTGGAGTTGGGGGTAATATATTAGTATGGACAGAGGATTGGTTAACAGACAGAAAAGAGAGAGTAGGAATAAACTGGCCATTTTCAACTTGGCAGGCTGTAACTAGTGGGGTGCTGCAAAGATCAGTGCTTGGGCCTCAGCTATTTACAATCTATATTAACGACGTAGATGAAGGGACCGAGTGTAACGTTTCCAAGTTTGCTGACGATACAAAACTAGGTGGGAAAGTAAGCTGTGAGGAGGACACAAAGAGTCTGCAAAACTGCCTGAAAGGGTGATGAAAGCAGATTCAATCATGGCTTTCAAAAAAGAATTGGATAAATACTTGGAAGGGAAAAAAGTTGCAGAGCCATGGGAAAAGAGCGGGGGAATGGGACGAACTGGGTTGGCCTTACAAAGTGCCAGCACAGGCTCGATGGGCCGAATGGCCTCCTTCTGTGCTGTAACCATTCTATGATTCTATATAGACAGGTTAAGTGAGTGGGCAAGAAGGTGGCAAATGGAGTGCAATATGGGGAAATGTGAGGTTATTCACTTTGGTAGGATGAATAGAGGAACAGAATATTTTTTAAAATGGTAAGAAACTATTAAATGTTGGTGTTCAGGGAGATTTGGGTGTCCTTGTCCACGAAACACAAAGTTAACATGCAGGTACAGCAAGCAATTAGGAAAGCAAATGGTAAATTGGCCTTTATTGCAGGGGGTTGAAGTACAAGAGTAAGGAAGTCTTACTACAATTGTACAGAGCTTTGGTGAGATCTCACCTGGAGTACTGTGTTTTGGTCTCCTTACCTAAGGAAGGATATATTTGCCATAGAGGGGGTGCAATGAAGGTTCACTAGATTGATTCCAGGGATGACAGGGTTGTCCTATGAGGAGAGGTTGAGTAGAATGGGCCTATATTCTCTGGAGTTTAGAAGAATGAGAGGTGATCTCATTGAAACATATAAGATTCTGAGGGTGGTTGACAGGGTAGAGGCTGAGAGATTGTTTCCCCTGGCTGGAGTGTCGAGAACTAGGGGCATAGTCTCAGGATAAAAGATAGATGATTTAGGACTCAGATGAGGAGGAACTTCTTCATTCAGAGGGTTGTGAATCTTTGGAATTCTCTACCCCAGAGGGCTGTGGATGCTAAGCCGTTGAATAGATAGATTCAAGAATGAGATCAATTGATTTTGGACTCTAACGGAATTAATGGATATGGGGATCGGGCAGGAAAGTGGTTCCGGTTGAAGATCAGCCATGACATTAAATGGCAGAGCAAGTTCGAGGGGCTGTACAGCCTACAGCCTACTCCTGCTCTTATTTCTTATGTTAAACGTGGCGACTGGTTGAGGGTGGGGGGGGGGGGGGAGGTGCTGAGGCGTAGTGGATGAAGAAGAAAGGAATAGAAGGATATGCTGATAGCGTTAGAAGTAAATAAAATGGGAAGAAGCTTGTGTGGAGCATAAACACCAGCATAGGCCAGTTGGGCCGAACGGCCCGTTTCTGTCCTGTAAATTCTATGCATGTCTATGTACCTGTTACCTAGATGATCAGGCTGACACAGGAATTCCAGTTGTGCAGTGGGACCATGAGGGCATCACTATAATCAGCAGGGAGGAGGAGGAGGAGGAATCTACACAATTATCCAACGATTATATATATCAGCTATAAAATCTCTTTCCTTAGTAAATGAGACCATTCCAATTCAGAATATAGAACACACAACAAAATGTATAAAATTTTCCATGAAATATTGTGTTATTCTGTGTGACATTGCCGTGGTAATTAAAATCAGAATTATGGATGAATGAATGCAGCTCCCACTGTTAATTCCTGCAACAGTCAGAGATTCCAAAATATTGGGCATGGGCGTTAGGAAAGCTCTCTTCAATTTAATAGCAAAGCTGCAAAGTTAAACTCCAAAAGCTACACTCAGGCCTAACTGTACTTTTAATTGGCCCAGCTTTTCCATTACCCACCGTGCACAAATCACACCTTTGCTTCACCACAACCTCACTTCCCTCGCCCCCTCCCCGGTCAATGCAGATATACCCGTGAAGTTTCCTTGGCCGCATCAACAAAGCGCCAGAGCTGAAGACACAGCTTAGTTATTTGTATTAAATAGTTCGCACTTCCTGATTAAATATACTCAGCGTCATGAATAGGCACGCAACTACATGACTCTCCAAGAATGTCATCTCATTTGGATTATACTTTTCAAGCAACACGTGGAATATTTTTCCACCTGATGACTCAACTAACTGATAAGGACTTTATCTTTCAAGTAGCCAAGTCAACATATGCATCACAAATCACCAACACATTCTGTACCATAACTGAAACTGTATCAGTGCAAACAAGACAGACAGACTTACATTTATGTAGCACGGATCAAATCTCTCAAATTTCTCAAAGCTTCACGTCGAGCAAACTGCTTTAAGGTGCAGTGACTACTCTTACTTAAGCAAACTCGGCAGCCATTCTGTGCCAGCAACACCCCATCAACAGCCTCAAAATAAATGACCAGTTAATTTGTATTTTGTGGTATTGATTGAGCAAGCACACAGAGAATTCTTCTTCAAAACTGCCATGCGATCTTTAACATCGACTGGAATAAAGAGAAAGAACTGCAGTTTGAAGTCTTATCTAAAGGACAACTCTGACAATGCAGCACTCCCTCGGTACTGCACTTGCGTGCCAGCCTAGTTCAGGAATGTCCAAGTTTTTGTCTTTTTTGATATGTACCAAGAAGCCTCAGGCCATATATAAAGTTAAAATAAATACTCCCATTAATTTGTATATATCTACACCTGTTGATACTAAATGATCTTGACGTTCTGACCTAGAGTCTATGCATTAATTTTTAGAGCCGCCTGCTTTTACTGCAAAGTGTTCATCAAATGTAACTTTTTGCTGCAGAGCATGACACAATAATATGTGTAGTGAGACACCAAACAATTTTGAAGTGCTTCAAATAATCTGTCATATTACATCACTTACAATCCAAAGGACCTGCATCACTCCAAAGCTTTATCACTGTGTACATTTAATATTTCGTACGTATTTTTCCAAATTTCTCCGTTTTCGTACTACCCCCCTCCCTTTTCTCAGTAATTTTGACCCGTCTTCCCAGATATTGAATCCTTGCAGAGATACAGTCCCATGGACCTTAGTGCCCTCCAATACCTCACCCAAGTAACCGTTATTCATTTTCATGCCAAGAAAGTGAGCGTCAAGCGATTCATCCGAGACGGAATGTAGCACCCTTCCCGCTGCCCTACCTGAGATCAGCTGACTCAGCAGAGACTGGGAATCGAACCTCAGATCTTCCTGATATGTGTGATTCAGCTACCTCACTGGATAAATGCACTGAGACCTCAGGAGTCCTTTTCCCTCCTGAAGGAGGTGATGCTGCAGAGATATCAATGGGTGCAGCCACCCCTGTGCTATCTTGTCCAAGAGAGACTGTTGGGGTCACGACACAGCTAAGTCTGAATCTATTCCCATGTATAAACATGCAGTTTCCAGCAGAAGTCACTGGATAGTGGTTAGAAAAGGCAACAGAAAACATATACTTGCAATGGCATGCAACCAAATCCCTTTCCCCCCACACTACTGACAACATTTGAAATAAAACAGCTTCTATTCCATTAAACAGAGCCCAGCAACCAAAAATAGTTACACTTTAAAGCCTATGTACTTTTAAATTACTTTAGTTATAAAAAGGCTGTGAACTGTCTCTTCAGTGGCACAGCAGATTGACAAATTATTGAAAAGTTTACAACAGATCCAAAGGAAAACTTTACTCATTGATAATGTTTGGAATAATCTGATCAAGGCAAGAGAGACAAAAACACTGAGGTTGTTCAAGATGCAACTGGGTTTCAGGACAGAAGAGCTAATGTACTAGAGGGGATGTTTTCCTATCCCATCAATGTTTCACCTCCCCCCATCTCCTCTGAACAGACAAACTCCTGCTGAGGTACAGTTCCACATCCTCTGCTACCTCACCCAACTGTTATTCTTTATGTATAAGCCTAGACACTCACTGGCAGGTACTTAACTATGGATGGTATCACAGCTGAGCCTGATCCCATTCTCAAACAAAAATAAAATTGGCTGTATGGATGTTAAGTACAGGACCACTGGACAGCGATCAAGAACCCTGTTATTGATTTTTTTTTGGGGGGGGGGGGGCTAATTTCCAACCCCCCCCCCCCTCCCTCCAAATCTGTAGCACTCCTAGCACTGACCTAGCTGAGACCAACTGACCTCTGAACAGACTGGGGATCGAGCCAACAACAGACACCTGAATTTACATGGTGCATTTATTCCCTTGAATTACTTTTGGAGTACAATTACTTTTATTACATAGGGAAGGCCCCAGCTTTGCCAATCTTTATGGCTCAGCAACTGACTGAACCATCGTGTTCTGTTCTTGTTTTACAATTGTTTTTATATAAATAGGCCTCCCCCAGTCTGTACTTTTAACAGTTAATACTGCAACAGGAACACACACACACACACAGTTGAGTCAGAAAGTGAATGTAAAAGTATTCACAGCCTGAGGAGACAGTGGAGGGGCTTTCATATAAATGAAGTGACATATAACAAGTTGAGAGGAAGAGACTTACTTTTAATCAGTGAGTGGGTAATCCCCACCGCCAGACGGTAATGAACGTGGTTCTTGTTGAATGGAGATGGTGAAACGCGAAGCAACCTGCCGCTGAGAAGCTGCATTGGGCGCCAATCTCAGCAACCCGTCCCGCCCGGCTTGCCCCTCTCCTGCCCCGGCTACTCTCTCCGAGAAAGCCCGGGGATTGACCTGTTTCCGCTAGGCCTCGACAGACACAGAGAGAGAGAGAGAGGGGGGGGGGGGGGGGGGAGGGAGAGCGGCTCAAGTTTTGTGTGAAGAAGAAGGACAAAAAAAAAAGGAGTTAAGGGGGTGGTGGGGGGGGGGGGGGGAGGGAAAGAAAAGTGCGAGGGAAGGCGGCGGGGAGCTCGAGTTGGAAGAGGCGGCACAAAGCGTCTGCCCTTCCCTGCGCCGCGCCCCGGGCCCGTGTCCGCCTCTCGCTCTCTCCGTTGCTATTTACTATCGCTCACTCGCTCTGGCTCCCTCCACACAACATGTCCGCCCGGCTCGGTCCTCCTGCATCCCACAGTGCACCGCACCGCCAGAAGGGCGAGAGTGGTGGGTGGGGGGGGGGAGAGGGCGGACCATCCTGCGCCTCTGTACCCTTGTTAGCAATATTATTGCTTCACACTAATCTTATAATATTTATATATTTATAAAATCTCTGGTCGGGCCTCAGCTGGAGTATTGTGTCCAATTGTGGGCCCCGCACTTTAGGAAGGATGTCAAGGCCTGGGAGAGGGTGCAGAGGGAGATTTACTGGAATGGTGCCAGGGATGAGGGGCTTCAGTTATGTGGAGAGACTGGGATTGTTCTCCTCAGAGCAGAGAAGGTTAAGGGGAGATTTAATTAGAGGTGTTCACAATTATAAAGGGTTTTGATTGAGTAAATAAGGAGAAACTTTTTTATACTGGCAGGAGGGTCGGTAACCAGGTAATTGGCAAAAGAACCAGAGGGGAGATGAGATTTTTTTTTTCTAAGCAGAGTAGTTGTGATCTGGAATGTGCTGCGTGAAAGGGTGATGGAAGCAGATTCGATCGTATCCATCCAACATCTGTGCACGCCATTCTCCTCGCAGCGATCAGGAAAGTAAAACTTTGGGTTTTTTCTTCACTCCATAGCCTGGGTCTAGAGGAGCTGTAAATGGCGACAGCAGTGCTCTAGACCCAGCTTTTGTTTCCTAACCTGTCCCATTACCACCTTCCTTGCCTTGCGCCATCGTCCCTTTTGTCATTTAATCACTCCTGCCCTCCACCCGATCAAAGTCCTTCCCTTTTGTTCTTTCCTCCCCTCCCTCCCCCTTTCCCTGGCTCTGTACTTGCTTAAAAACTGTTAACTCTTAAACTTCTTCCAGTTTTGATGAAAGGTCTTCGACCTGAAACATTAACTCTGTTTCTTTCCCCACAGATGCTGCCTGACTTGCTGAGTCTTTCCAGCATTTTGTGTTTTTATTTCAGATTTCCAGCATTGGCAGTATTTTGCTTCTAATCTAGGCTGACACTTCAGTGCAGTACAGAGGAAGTGATGCATTGCAGACCTGCTATCTCCCAAATGAGACGTTAAACTTTGTATGCCTGTTCAAGTCAATGTAAAAGATTTCATGGCACTATTTGAAGAAGAGCAGTGAGTTCTCCTGATGTCCTGGCCAACATTCCTCCCTCAAACACCAATGCCAAAAAACAGATTAACAGAGCATTCATCTCATAAGCAAAATACTGCAGATGCTGAAAATCTGAAATAAAAACAGCAAATGCTGGAAAAGCTCACCAAGTGAGGCAGCATCTGTGGAGAAAGAAACGGTTAACATTTCAGGTTTAAGACCTTTCGTCAGAACTCATCTGATTGCTGTTTGTGATACCATGCTGTGCACGAATAGGCTGTTGCCTTTGCCTACAAAGTAACAGTGACTGCACCATCAAAAGTAATTCATTGGTTGTGAAGCACTTTGGGACATTCTGAGGATGTGAAAGGCACCATATGAAGGCAAGTTCTTTCTTTACCAGAGCTTGTGGAGTGCTACCACAGCAAGGAGTCAGTGCGTTCAGATGAGGGGCAAATATTAGAGGGAAAAAAAATCTCCCCGTAGACCAGGTAAACATCAAGGTGATGGGGGGAGATATATGTGAAAATAATGTGTGACATTGTGTGTGAGTTTGAAGTCCACTTCTGGTAGTAGGCGAGAATGTGGGTAATGTATTCCTTTGAGTCCCCGAGGGCTGCAGGCCAGCTGCATGACCAGGAGCCAGATATGCTGCAGAGCAACTATCAGTAATAATTCGACAGGGCAGATTCCCATTGCCCAGGAACAGCCCAAGCACTGACTGTGGGGGAAGGGTGGCAACGTCAGAGTAGAGCTCAATCCTATCCTCCCTTGTTATCTAAGTAGAAACACTTTGCAGCAAGGGTTGTTGAATAGTATTCAGGAACAGGAATCCTGGCTGAGTTTTCTCCCATTACCTCCTTCCTGGCTGAGGTCAGCCGACAGCACAGACCAGTCATTATGCTTGGTGCATTTCTGGTACGCAGGGTTCAGTTCCACACCAGGCCGTGGTCTGACCGACAGGTTTGCCTGCAGGCAGTTAAATGGCTAATCAGAGGTGAGGAATTCTGAGCAATGGAGTAGTTACTGCAGCCCTAAGACTGCATTACAGTCTTGGCAGTACCCTCCAGTCCGACTCCTGTATATTGTGAGGGATATATACATATATTGCAAATGATTTCCTCTACACGCAGAAAAAGTGACGACTCCAGTTAAAAGCAGTGAATGTTGTGTTAATTGAACATAAAAACAACTGTCTACATATCTGGTTAGGAATAAGATTGAAGGGAATCGAAACTTAACAGCACAGGAGGCGACTATTTGGCCCATCGTGTCTGTGCCGGAAACACAAACCGTCCAACGTGGGGCTTAAACCCATGACCTGAGATGAAGAATCTCATTCTCTACCGACGGAGCGAGCCGGGCCTCTATCGATAAATAACGAGCTACACGGTTTCAGTGCTGCTGGAACCAAAGAAATGTCATCTGTGCAAAGGAACTGGCCAACTATGAATGAAGACAATGTAGCTAAATAACGTGGAGTGATGCACAACTATAGATGGAGTCGGAAATTTTCCAAAGTTTCTCTCAGATGAGTGTCTCAACAAATGTATAACTTGTCTAATATAAAGCTGGTGATCGTTTAATGTAGAGTGTGACCATTATAAAGTGCATAATTGTCCATTACAGAGCCATTTTAGAGACAGGTGAAGGTTAGGTTTAAAAAAACAAATAAGAAAATCTGTGCCATTCAAACCATGACACTAAAATACAAGAGAAACTCACAGATTGGAACATTCAAATATCACTTTAATTTTTTCACAGAAACTGAATCTAACCTTTTACAGCAAAAACAAACTGCTTAACAAAACAACACCAGGTTATTACAGTCATATTGTGTTCACTTTTTATAAACATGGTAACATCAATATTCAATTGACTGCTTCTGAATTTCTGAATGCTGCGTGGAGCGATCAACACCATATTTAGTGCTGTGCATCCTCCAGGGTCAGCACTGGGATTGCCTTGCAGTCAGAGTGGAGACCTGCAACCACCACCCACCCCCCACCCCCCCCACACCTCATCAGAGCTGCATCTGACCCTCAGAACCGTAGGTAGAGGGTCAGACCGCAGTCCCTCGTCAGAGACAGAGCAGGTCGGCAACCCTCGAGGCCAGCAACGCCTTAATGGATCATACCATCCTGTCATGTTATAAATGTATCTTCCCCCATCTCCATTAATGGTTTCAGTTTTCCACATTAGCTTGAAGATTAAAACGTTTGTGCAAGATAACAGGGTTTAAAAATACCCCACCCCCAAATTAAAAATCAAATTATTTCTCGTTAACAATTAGAATAATTACTACAGCGAGCACTTCAAATTGCAGACCAGGGCGCAGCAAAGGCGTTCCGATATCAGAGTGGGGTAATTATTCAGCAGCTTCACCACTTTGAAGTCATTCATCTGGGTTTGTACCTCACATCAGCAGTCACGAGATCAATACCCAGAGAGCACAGACAGTCACTCGGAAACAAACCTCACATCCCTCGGGGAGGGGAAGGGGGAGAGGGGAGAAAAGAGGCTGTTGATGGCAGGCAAATCCCCACAACACATTTGCTCATTGCAGTTCTATTGAGTCAGGAATTCCACAGAAAATAACTGACTATAAATCTCTACCTCGCTTGGCCTTTCAGCGACTTAATCTATAAACAGAACACGTGCACCAAGAAAGATTTTAAACAGCAAGTGACTGAAATTGTAAAATGGCTGGTCACAGGCTGTGATTGTATTTATCCCGCTGACCGTTAAAAATAAACAAATGGAGGAAATTGTACACAGAGCAGAATTTCAATGAGAAGGGTAACTGGGAAATGTTCTGGACGGATTGGTGCGCAAATGTTTAGGATCAGGTACGAGTCCACCTCGAATTGACATTAAAAGATTAAATAAATGTTTGTTAAACGGTCCTTTTATAAGTGTAATATATAGGCTGGTTCAAAACACACCAAGCTTTCCAGCCTTTACAGATCCCAGTAATAGGAAGCCATTTGAAAATCAGGTAACTTCTCTCCTACAACGCAGCATCAAAAGAAACCACTGCAGGGCAGCCTTCACAGACCATCACCGATCCATCCCATTCTCCTCTGGTTGGCTGAAGCAAATTCGGAGTAGTTGTTCACAGAACTCCAACTCTTCCTGCATTTAGCCAATTAAAAATAAAGTAAGACAGAATTCATTCTTTTTTTCTCTCTGCCAACCCTTCCCCCCCCCCCCTTTCTTCTCCTGAAGGGACATGCCATCCTGTGGTAACTCGCCCAAATGGTCATTCATTATTGGTGAGCCTGGAGAAGTAGTGTCAGGCTATTTGACTACAGAAGGCATCACATTCAGGCCCCAATCCAGTCCTCATATGATGGCCAAACACAAAGACACACGCGCCAGTTTTCCAACTGGGGCCAACAGAATAGCAAACGAAAGCTGGAACCCTGATTGATTTTCTCTCCCGACCTAGTGGTGCTGAGCCCAATCGCAGTGACCTAATGCTTGACTAAGAGCAAATAACTCAGCACAGACTAGGACATGGCAGAGGCATCAAAGCTGGTGGCTTGTGCCCTTTTGGCTGTAGTAAAGTGTGGAGTGAGGTTGCAAATACTGAAATAAATAGAGGGCTAAACGTTATTTGCAATAATCACCAATCCAATAAGCAAGAAAGTGTATACAGCTTCTTCAATGAGGCAACGTGCATGCAGCATTTACATACAAAAGGGCCTCAAACGACAAATTATATTACTGTTGCAGTACCATGGAATTGTGGCAGGGGTGATGTGATCCATTTGACACAGTGTGTACACCTCAAACCTTAACCTCTTTACTTGATGGACCTGCTCTGACAATGAAGGACTCAGCCCAATATATGCCCAGCAACACCACCAACAGGGACCTTGTGGTACTGCAGCTGTTTGTAAAGCTTTTAGAATATAATTTGCAAAATTACAAAATGGTCAGAAATGTTATTTTTGAAGTGTAATGAATAGAAAGAAAATGGGGTCTGGTAATTTGCAGCAGGCTCAGAGAATTCCACACACTACCAATGAAAGCAAAAAGTACTGACTTTCAAATAAGAACAAAAATGCAAAAAAATAAATCTATATTATAAAAAGAATAAAGAGGCACTGGAGAAGGTGCAGAAAAGATTTACAAGGATGATACCAGAACTGTTATAACTATCAGGAAAGACTGAATAGACTGGGACTCTCTTCTCTAGTTAAGAGACGGCTGAGGGGTGACCTAATAGAGGTCTTGATAGGGTCTCCACTAGTGGGCACGTTGATGAGGTACCAGAGGGCTACCTGTGTCAGCACAACCATGCCATCTTCAGGGAGGAGAGAGAGTAGAAAGAAAAGTTTCCAAAACTTTTACAAATCTAGTTACAAATATTCTATGATTGTTCTGGAGCTGCCCTCCCTTGTAGGAATAACAACTTGCATTTATATAGCGCCTTTAACACAGTAAAACGTCCCAAGGCGCTTCACAGGAGAGATTATCAAACAAAATTTGACACTGAGCCACATAAGGAGATATTAGGACAGGTGACCAAAAGCTTGGTCAAAGAACTAGGTTTTAGGGAACGTCTTAAAGGAGAGGCGGAGAGGTTTAGGGAGGGAATTCCAGAGCTTAGGGCCTAGACAGCTGAAGGCACGGCCGCCAAAGGTGGAGCGATTAAACTCTGGGATGGGAAAGAGGCCAGAATTGGAGGAGTGCAGAGATCTCGGAGGGTTGTAGGGTTGGAGGAGGTTACAGAGATAGGGAGGAGCAACGCCATGGAGGGATTTGAACACAAGGATAAGAATTTAAAAAGAGGTGTTGTCAGACCGGGAGCCAATGTACGAGCACAGGGGTGATGGGTGAATGGGACTTGTTGCGAGTTAGGATACAGGCAGCAGAGTTTTGGATGCGCTCAAGTTTACGGAGGGTAGAAGAAGGACGGCTGGCCAGGAGAGCATTGGAATGGTCAAGTCTAGAAATAAGCAAAGGCATGGGTGAGGGTTTTGGCAGCAGATGAGCTGAGGCAGGAGGTGGGAAATAATAATGACCAGCTTATACCCAATATTCCCGATGTCAGGCTTGCCCCAAAATCTGATATGCACCTGAAATTCTTCCTGATCTTTCAGCATCCGTGATCTCTCGATCAGAATATCCTCCAGGCCCAGCTCCGGTTCTTGACACTGCTTCACTCCACGAGGGAAATCCGTCACCAGGCTGCAGAGGAAAGAAACATTCAGACGAGTCGCACAAAGAAACCACGTCAAGGTCCTTTCACACAACGTACATGACCCTCCCTTTGCCACTGTGGGAAGGTGTGGCACAAACTGCATTTTTGCCTACTTTGGATTTTTAACATGTATTTTGCATTGTTGAAAACAGCCAAGTTCACTCAGGTTATTTCTCAACAGAAAGGCCATCAGTTCACACCAGACAAGTTGGCTGCAGAGGGCTCCACAAGAGTTTGTTGTTTAATTGACCCGAGCCATTACATTCAATCACACACATCTTTGCCATTGTTGATCCAAGGTAATTATGAAAGATGCAGTCAACTTCTGCCTTTTGTTTCAGTATAACTTCAAGAGGTTTGGATCATATTTTTGTGAGTGAGCCTGACTGCAGTGACGATGCCAAGCCACCTTGGCCCAAATCAAATGGGCCCAGTCAGGCCCATCCTGGGACAGTGGACTTGATTGACAGGTGTGTTAGAGCTTGGAGAAGGTAATAGGGTCATTGATTGGCTCTAGTCCTCTTTGACAGACAGCTCAGGGTCAGGGATCTTGTATTACGAGGTTATATTGGGCGTCATGTGAGCAGTCGACAGCCAGTGTTTCAAGCTTGCAGCCAGCAGCCCCAAGAGCTGTGTCATTAAACTTTGTACTGATTCAGCAGAGGAGCTAGATCAGACTGAAACTAGAGCAAACCACCTTCTAAAATCTATGTTTACAGAATGAGAGTGGCGTCTTATTTTCTTCTTGAGGAGTGCAGAGAAATGCATGTTTCACCGTGTTATACCGTTTAATGTTCATTCATCGATCTTATGTAAATTAAACAACTTGTTGATTCAGATTTTTCAAAGTGAGGAGAATCACGTGGTGGCACATGATAGATTCCAGTAGCTGGTGTAGAGTGTAAGGGTTCTCTTACAATCCATGGTCATGCTAGATTTACCTAGATTTTGGGCAGAAAAAGGTACACACCAGATCGAAGGGGGACACAAGGTCCGTCTGCCGGAGTGGCCGGTGACACACAAACCGAGAAAACAATCGAGCGTAAAACTCCAAAAGAATGACAGAAGGCCTCTCACAAATTACAACTTGTAGCCACTTTAAACTACAGGCTTTCAAACTCCTCCGGATTAAACGTCTGCTGTGGATTTGTGTTTATCATTTGTTGGTCCCCACGTTAGATCTGTTACTAAGTCCACCAACTTCCACTTCTGGAACATTGCCCATTACGCCCCTACTGCACCCCCTCTACTGCCGAAATCCTCACCCACACCTTCCTTACTGCAGGATTATGTCTCAAATGCTCTTTTCCTTGGCCTCCTGACATAAACTTCAGCAAATCTGCAACTACTTACCCGAGTCCCCTCCCACACACCCTGATCCCTGTCTCCATTGAATCGACTTCAGGATCCCTATCCTCACTTTCATATCCCTTTTCCAGCCTTGCCCTATCCTAGTTCATAGAATCATACAGTGCAGAAGGAGGCCATTCAGCCCATCGTGCCTGTGCTCACTCTGAAAAAACGATCCAATTAGTCCCACTCCCCCGCTCTTTCCCACTAGCCCATATTTGGGAATTCTTTGCCAGCCACCCCATTCCTGCTCCAATTCTCAGTTTCTCTAACTCTGGATTATTAGTAGCCCCCCACCTCCTCCATCAGGGGCAGATCCTTCAACCACTATGTTCCTACCTTTCAACTCTCTTCCTACATCATTTGTCCTTGCTATCTCTCTTTCTGCCTTCAAAAGCCTCTTTTATAAACCTCTCCCTATAACCATGCTAACAGTCTCTCCTGCCCAAGTGCCTTTAGAAATCATAGAATGATACAGCACAGGAGGAGGCCATTCGGCCCATTGTGTCCGTGCCGGCTCTTTGAAAGAGCTATCCAATTAATCTCACTCCCCTGCTCTTTCCCCATAGCCGTGCAAATTTTCCTCCTTTACTTCATGCTTGGCACCCACCTCCCAAGTTATGAGGAGCACTGTAGAAACACAAATTGTTGCTGTACATATAGGTCTGGAATGCCCCAATCATCCCAGTCAGAAAAGCAACGGCGAAGGGAGGGAGTACAATCGGATTCGGTACTCCTGGGGTGGGGGTAAATCAAAGATGGCCACTTGCTTTCTCCTCTTGCACCTCCAGAAAGTTCCAGATATGCCCACCGTACACAGATTTTGCTCCTCCTTGTATTAAAATCAAGACTCAATGCACCAGCTTCCCCTTCAGCTCATTTGTTTCTGGCTAATCGGGGGCCCCTGCTGGAAAGTGTGTGGATGGTGAGCGCGAATAGGATCAGGTTCGACATATGAAGTCCTCCATAGTGAAATAGTCTGCTAACACTCGCTGTGCAGGCTCATGTGAGCAGAATAGCTGCCTGAGTGGGCAATTGGAGGGAGGCCGATGCCCTGGGATAGTATGTCAGGGCCTACAGTGGAAGAGGAAATAAAAGGAGGCAGTAGAGGCAGACTGGAAGTTCAGAAGGGGAAGGAGGTTTGTCGTACCTACCTGCACAGTGCACCCAGAACGTGCTCATGAAAGGAATCATGTTCTGTCTGTATGAGTGACACTAACTGCTGCACCATCCCCATTGAGCATAGAACATCTGTGGGAAGGAAAACAGCAAACTTTAATCTTTACTGTTGGACTTTGGTTTGAAAAATTTCAGTGTCCTCGCTGCATTTTATTTACTTGTCCCCCGTCTTTTTAGACACTACTCCTGTCTTTCTCTTGTTAAATTATGCTTCAGGGAGCTGCTCGCAAGTCGCCAGGACTGCTTGGAGCACGGGAAATTTTAATCTGTTGAGAACTCCCTCGCTGCACAAGTGCAGTGCACCTCAGTCTGGCTCTCTCAATGTTTCCATCAAGACGGTTTTTCTCCTGTCCCCTCCTGAAGCACTGGCTCTTTGCTGGGGTGCAGTTCCACGTCCATCACAATCTCACAACCAAATAGCCATCATTCATGTACAAGTGTTGGCAGTCTATTGTTACATGGAGGGCCATCACAACCAAGCCCGATCCTGCCTTTACCCGAGGTCCATGCAGATGTACTTCCAACAATGATGGGAACAGAGGCTCAGTGTAGCCTATGAACATAAAATATAGGAGCAGGAGTAGGCCATACAGTCCCTCGAGCCTGCTCCGCCATTCAGTAAGATCACGACTGATCTTCGACCTCAACTCCACTTTCCCGCCCTATCCCCATATCCCTTGATTCCCTTACAGTCCAAAAATCTATCGATCTCAGTCTTGAATGTAAACGACTGAGCATCCACAGCCCTCTGAGGTAGGGAATTCCAAAGAATCACAACCCTGTGAATTTCTCCTCATCTTGGTCCTTAATGGCCGACCCCTTATCTTGAGACTATGATCCCTAGTTCTAGACTCTCCAGCCAGGAGAAGCAGCCTCTCAGCATCTACCCTGTCACGCCCTCTAAGAATTTTATACGTTTCAATGAGATCACCTCTCATTCTTCTAAACTCCAGGGAATATAGGCCCATTTTACTCAATCTCTCCTCATAGGACAACCCTGTCATCCCAGGAATCAATCTAGTGAACCTGGGTTGCACCCCCTCTAAGGCAAGTATAGCCTTCCTTAGCAACCCAACACATAGCAGCTAGCTCAGCATATGCAGAGATTGAAACCTGGGGCTTTCTGGCCTGTGAAGTGAGTAGTGTTGAGGAGGTGCCTGGATAAGCTTTACTTGATCCTTACTCTCACTGGCATGAGAGGAACAAAACTACCAGCAGTGCATCGACACACTGTGCTGCTATTACGGCTCTTATCTAAGGAAACTTCATACATCCATAGACCAGGAACAAATGCCTCAGCATCAAACTGCATTAATCCAAGCTCCCCCCCGCTGACAAGTTTAGCATCAGTACCAAGTGGTTTTGGCTTTGCACTGACGCTAAAGTTGTGGAGTGTAAATCGTGTGAAGGCCTAAACTGTCTCCCTCTTTACTCCTATGTCAAGGCAGGCCCTGGCTGCATTTTCACTAGAATGACAGTGTCGGCGTGAAGCAAGACCGTTCTGCACTGATTCTACAGCGACTGCGTGAATGCACCCTGAGTAAATGTACAGACTGGTGTGCTCCAAAGCCATTTAGAGCAGGAGGTTCCAGATACAATATCTGGTCCACATTGCTTCAGATCTCAGCCTGGGCAGCAGTTGGAGAGCGACATTTAGCTTCAGTGGCCCTGATAAAAGGGTAAAAAGCACAGATAGGACTCCTGATCTGTGTCCAGCGTCTGCTTCTAAAAAAGTGTGTGTGTGTGTCTCAAATAAGGGCAGAATCGAGCTAAGCTAAGAGGTCCCCCATGATTGAATAGCCTGCCAATACTTACTGGGGATAACCGGCCGGTGTGGAACTGTATCCAAGAGCGAGTCAGCACCTTCAGCAGAGGAGAGGAGAAAAATGGGAGAAGGAAAACATTAAAAACCCTTCGCAGCACATTATCAGCGGGCAAGGTAGACGCCCCTCCCCACCAAAGTTTTATCACGACAAATTCTGACCTTTGTGTTCAGGGTTGCTGATGAGCAGGTTCTGCAGCAGGAACGCAGCTTTCACCTTCAGCTTCTCAATGCCGCTCTGCATGGCTCTCATTAAGACCGAGAAACCGTCGTGGTCGACAAACTCGAGTAAGCCAGCCTCCTGCTCACGCACCAAACCTGAAAGGGGTGGGGAAAAAAAAGAGTTCAATTAACATTATCAACTTTCAAATGCTGTTCAGCATTACAAACACCAATTACTGTAGTAAAAGTATACATCCAGCACAGCAGATACTTGGATCTGAGCCTCAGCCCAATTCTTAAGGTATGAGTAGGCTATTCGACTATCGAGGCCATCACACACAAGGACAGCCATGTCTTCCAGAAATGTCCATATACAGGCACACTTTTTCAGCAGGAGACACTAAATAGTGATTAGGAGTGGCTAATCCCCTCCCCCCCCCTACAGACCAGGGATACTGGGGCTAACTCTAACACCCCAGTGAAATCAACAAACTCAGCACAAACCAGGAATCAGAAGTGGGAGTTTTTGGTCTGCAGGGTTCAGCACTATTATCTGATGGTGTCTTTATCCACTAGTCCAACAAAGGTACTAAGCTGGAATTTCCCTCACCCATTGCAGTCTGTGGCATTTGAGAAACGGAACGGGTTTAATGCCAACGCAGTGAATCTGCTGGACACATTCTCATTTAGATTGTTTAAGTGGGCTCCCGGGGTAACCCCTCCCTGCCTGCACTTTGGAGCCCGCCACCTGGTCAGGAGGGGGCATGAAACAGGTGCCTCTGCAGGATTCTTCCTGATGTCTAATTCCCTTCGTGGCCTCGTCCCTCCCTATCTCTGTAAACTCCACCCCCCCCCCCCCCCGAACTGTCCGCACCTCTGACTCTGACCTCTGGTGCATGCCCTGACCCTTTGTGCCGCCATGCCTTCAGCTGCCTAGGCCCCCTGCTCGAGTTACCTCCCTAAACCTCCTCTCCGCCTTTAAAACCCACCCATTCAACCAAGCATTTGCTTATCCCTCTTAACATCTCTGATTTTGGCTTGGTGCATTCTTTTTTCTTTCACCTACGGACTCCTTTTCTACATGAAAGGCGCTATATAAATGCAAGTTGTTGTTGTAAGGAGTCCCCACCCAATTTTCCACCCCGTGCACCCCAACACATCTGGAAGACTGGGGCTAACAGAGGAAAATCCTGCTTGCCTTCTCATGAGAAATAAAGCTACTGTCTCCCTCCTCACCTACCACTCTCTCTCTCTTCCCCACCCCTCTCCATACAGAATCTTACAGCACAGAAGGAGGCTGCTCGGCCCATCGTGCCTGTACTAGCTCTCATGATCACGCAAGGCTAGCAGCACTTACACGACACAGCAAAGAGAGCCTTGATTCGAACCATGTCGTTGTCATCGCTGTTCAGAAGCTCCAGGAGTTTGGGCATCGTGCCCAGGTTCAGCACGTGCTCCTGGACGAAGGGGTTGTTCTGGCTGCACGTGCCAATGAGGTGTGCCGTCCGCCAGCGCAGCCCGGGGTCCGGACATTCCAGGAAGTTCTCCACCACCATCTGCATGCCAGACAGCTTACAGAAATCTGAACAAAGCAAAGAGAACGTTAATAAGCCTGCCTCAATTGGCCCCGGGGTAGTGAGTGGAGAAAATCAGCAATGGCTCCCACTCCCAATCGTGTCCTACGTTACAACAGTGACTACACATCAAAAGTGATCACTTGAAGGTCGTGAGTTCATGCCCCACTCGAGACTTGAGCCCATAATCCAGGCTGACACTCCAGTGCAGTACTGAGGGAGTGCTGCACTGTCGGAGGTGGCATCTTTCGGATGACACATTAAACAGAGACCCTGTCTGCCCTCTCAGGTGGATATAAAAAATTCCATGGCATTATTCAAAGAAGAGCAGGGGACTTCTCCCCAGTGTCCTGGTCAATATTTATCCCTCAACCAACATCACTAAAATAGATTACCTGGACACTTGTTTGTGGGACCTCGCTGTGCATAAATTGACTGTCTCATTTCCTACATTACAACAGTGACTACACTTCAAAATTACTTCATTGGCTGTAAAGGGACGTCCTGAGGTTGTGAAAGGCACTATATAAACGCAAGTCCTTCTTTAAGTCTGAATAAAATCGGAAAATGAATCCCAAGCCTCACGGACAACTTCACTTACCTCCTGCATTGTCGAGATTTTCGCACAAATCCGCCACAGTATCGAGTGCATTCCATCTCCTCCCTTCCTCGTTTGCATCATCCTCGCACGTTTCGTGCAGGATTTGAAGACAATCTTTGATCTGCTTAAGTTCATCCAGCTGTCCGTTAAATGCATCCGACAGCGCGTCCTGTAACCACTGTCTGCGCTGAGGGGACACAGAAAGAGATCGCAATTAAATGGCAGGAATACGTGCTCTACACAGAGAAGCAGACGGCTTCTGTATCATTGGACTAGAGAATTGGAACAATGTCTCCTCCCACACTGATAAAGCAGGATATAACCGAGCTACATAATCCAGAGGTTCCCTGGCCCGATCCCTGGTCTATGCTGATATCAGTGATGATAAAACGACAAGACTACAGATGTTGGAAATTTGAAATTAAAAAATGGAAATACACAGCAAGTCCATCAGCATTTGAAAAGACAAGTTAATGTTTCGGGCGGAGACCCTTCATCAGAGCTACCTGAGATGACCCTACTATATCATCCAGTAGCTCACTTTTTTTTTTCAACAGATTTTTTTTAAAAATGCATTCACAGGCTTTTAAACCCATTACCTGCTTCTACTAGGTCTTAGTATTTGTTTTTATTTCAGTTGTGATACTGCCCTCCAAGATCACATCCTCACTGCACATGCACTTTCCAGCAGGAGTCACTGGTTTAAAAAACTGGGACACTGAATGCCCCTACTAACAAACACAGAAAATGCTGGAAACACTCAGCAAGTCAGGCATAGTTCTGATGACGGATCACACCTGTAACGTGAACTTGTCACTTGACACTGTGCCTGACTTGCTGAGCGTTTCCAACATTTACTGTTTCTTGTTTCAGACTCCCAGCTCACGTCAGCTAGCTCGGTACAGACCCGTGATCGAAGGTAAAACCGTACGCACAGCGCAGTGCCATACTGGGCAAGCCTTTAAACAGTGGACCATTGGGGGGGGGGGGGGGGGGGGCGGTGAGAGAGAAAGAGAGAGAGAGATGTCAAGTTGTAACCAGTGGATTCAAACTTACCTCTTCTGGCATAGGGTGTAATTCAGGAGCTGTGTCACCCACTGACCCTGCCTCCACTGCGAGTCTCAGCAGACCCTGCAGATTGTTTGGGTGTTGCCTGTTTCTCTCCGGTCCACCGTCCGCCATTTTAAAGAAACCTCAATCTGGAAAAAAAAAATCACCCTTATATTCATTAAGCAACTAACGTGCATGGGGAAAACCTTCAAAGCCGAACCAAATTCTTTCCACCACTCCATAGAAGTGGAGTACCCCATTGCTTTTGGAAGTAGCACGGATACCTGGGCAGGAGCTAACTTATTCCTAACAGAAGCAGTGGCATGGTATTACAGATCAGGTAGGTCCCAGGTCTGATCTGAGTCAGCTAATCTGTCAGAATGGTACGGACGGTACTAAAATTGACTGGGGGAGGGGAGGCGAAAGGAAACAAAAAAAAAGCAGTGATGTTTGTTGGAAGACACGAGTGTGCCAACGACAGGAGAGAGCGGACTCAGGTTTCTTTGTGACACCCCCTCCCCCCTCGCTCAAACAGCTAACGTTTATAGGCTGGGTTCATACCTACAGAATGGCCACTTGAGCAAAGTATCAGAGGGCAACTGGTGTCTGAGGAACATTACCCCAGCCAGTAGAGGAAGGGCAAAAATTGGCCAAAAAAATCATTTTAAATATTAACTACACTAACATCCAGATTTCAGAATGGTCCCGCTCTCATTTTGTGAACCTTTTATCTTGCTCACAATATCATGTGTTTTTAACCATAAAACACCAAAAAACTGACACAGTAACGTGCAGCATGAAGAATATTCCCATTCTTATACCTTCACATACAAAAGTTCCAATAAATGAAACAGTGTGCAGAGAAATAAGAACATATTACCATATCAAGATCAAATTTCATTCTGAGCTTTCAATCAGCTTGGCTCAGTTGGTAGCACTCTCACCTCGAGTCAGAAGATTATGGGTTCACACCTCAGTCCAGGACATGAACACATAATCTAGGCTGTCAGGTCAGTGCAGTACTTGGAGACCCAAACTGAGGCCCCATCTGTCTACTCATCTCATTTGCTGCTTGTAAGACTGGGATTATGCTTCAAAAGTAATTAATTGTCTGTTAAGTATTTTGAGGATGTGCCATAAATGTGAGCTTTTCCTTTTCCTTTCTTAATTTGGAATGAATAATTCAAAACACAGGTTTTCAAATTGAGGTCCCTGGAATCCTAGAGGATCTATGAGGTCATCAGCTTTCTAATGCTTGTCAAATTACCATCACGTCATTTCTGTTGCTTTATACTGATACAAACAAATAACAGCAGTTGCCTTTTAACAATGGGACAGAAAGAGGCCATTCAGCCTCTCAAGCCTGCTCAGGCACTCAATTAAGTCATGGCTGACCTGTACAGCAACTCCATTTACCCACCTTTGCTCCATATCCCTTAATAACCTTGCCTAACAAAAATCTATCAATCTCAGTCTTGATCATTCCAACTGTCCCAGCATCCACAACCTTTTGGGGGAAGAGATTGCAGATTTCTACCGCCCTTTGAGTGAAAAAGCGCTTCCTGATTTTCCTCCTAAATGGCCTGGATCTAATTTTATTACGCCCCCTCGTTCTTGATTCCCCCAACAGAGGAAATAGTTTCTCTGTACCGACCCAACTGAATGCTTTTAACATTTTAAACACCTTGATCAGATCACCTCAATTTCCAATGCAAGGCCACTATTTCTCAGAATTCTATCTCTTGTTCCTTATCAGCTCCAGATACCCAGTCCTACACACTCCTCTCCTCTTCTCTGAATCCTCATTGTACTATGATTTGAGCAGAGGTTCATCTGTATAGCCCGAGTCTTAAGCATCCCATGGATGGGGCACAGAGCGGGACATATGGCTACTACCCTTCGTGTGAAAAAATGCTCCCTGATTTCTCTCCTGAAAGGCCTAACTCTAATTTTAAGATTAACACTATTCTTTTGAAAGTTAGGTCGGGTTCCCAGGAGTCTGTGGATATTTGCAGGGTTGGGGGGGGGGGTCCCCCAATACAGCTCAGTTTGAAAACCAGTGTAGAAACTATACTGAAGAGCATTATTAATATCAGAACAGTGTCTAGTCATGGTGCCCCAGTCAACACAGTGTGTGGGGCAGCCTGTCAATTTTGTATGTCCCACTGTAATGCCTCTCACTACACTCACCTGACGAAGGAGGAAGCCTCCGAAAGCTTGTGATTTCAAATAAATCTGTTGGACTATAACCTGGTGTTGGAAGACTCCTTACATTTGTCCACCCCAGTCCATCACCGGCATCTCCATACAATGAACATGTCAGAATGGACCTGTAATTTGCCTCACTTTTTTTTTTGTTATAAACCTCCCCGTATTGTTGACGGCCGAGTATAAATATAATTCCCTCTGCTATTTTCCCCACACAGACCGTCATTGAACATAATATCCGCACAGAGCGATCTCCGCCGACACCTGCCCTCTCCAGCATGGCGGCCGCCGCCTCCCAAACAATCACAGGCTGCACTCCCCCCACCACCCCGCCCGCGTTAAATGTACTTTTAAAAGACCATGAAGACCTCTCTTACCCACTCTCGCTGTCTCCGTCCTCGACGGTGGGAACTTCCCGCTGCCCTGTTAAGCCGCTGTCCTCTCCCACCCAGAAGCTTCTCCACTTTTCCAGACTCTTCCAGCGTTCAGTCCATGGGCGCCACCATCTTACCGGAAACCGCGTCATCCGGCCGTTGTCCTCCGCCTCTGTGGCGTCAGATAACCGGAAATGACCCAATTGCAGGGCAATTGGGTCGCTGCCGTCGCTGCGCCGCCATCTTTGAAAACACTGCCCCGCAGGACTGTTTGTGCATTTTCTCACTAAAACCATAAGGTCGACGCTGGGTTGCTCCAGTGTCATCAAATAAAAGTGCTCCCTTTTTTAAATGAGGGTAACAACCAACAAGGAACTAAACCATAAAACAAATGAAGCTTATTAAATTAAATAATATTACACCTAGTGTCCAGTATGCCCTCCAGTCCCTGTCTCTAGTCACATTCATTTCTCCCCCCTTTCTGCTAAAGGCATGAACTCTTTTCTGGCACATGGTTCCACGGGCACCGACCTGTCTCCAGTGGCCATTATGTAGGGTTGCCAATTCTCTTAGGAATTAAAGGTTAATCTACTGGACACTGCTGCGAGCAACCCGGAGAATAATCGTAGCGGCGTTAAAAAAAAAATCATTTTCTTTGAACAATTTTGCTTATTAGTTATAAAAAGAATATAGCTCTGTGTGGGGGGGGGGGGCGGAAAGGCTGTTTGACTGGGTGGGGCGGATGGGAGATGGTGTGATGAAACCTCCAGGAATACATCCAACCACAGATGGCAACCCTACGAGTGAATGTAGGCAGAGTATTTGATTGTGAGACAGGGCAGCACTGCCGAAAGAGCCCACCCTCACTGAACAGGCACGCACGCCTACCCACACCTTCCAGCAGGGAACAGTGATCAGAAGCAGGAACCAAGTAGGGTTCCCAACTGTGGTTGGACATGTTCCTGGAGGTTTCAGCACATGATCCCCAACCGTCCCGCCCAGTCAAACAGCTTTTCTTCCCCTATCTCCAATATTTTTATAACTACTAAACAAAAGTGTTCAAACAAAATGATTTTTTTTTAATGTCCCAAAGCTTTTTCTCCCAGTTAGCTTGCAGCAGTGTCCAGGAGATTAATTTTTAATTCCTGGAGACTCCAAGACATAAGAACATAAGGAATGGGAGCAGGAGTAGGCCACACAGCCCCTCGAAGCTGCTCTGTCTTTCAATAAGATCATGGCTGATCTTTGACCTCAACTCCACTTTCCCACCCTATCCCCATATCCCTTGATTCCCTTAGTGTCCAAAAATCTCTTGATCTCAGTCTTGAATATACTCAACGACTGAGCATCCACAATCCTGAAGGGTTGGCAATCTTAGAATCAAGCCCAATTTATCCCTTCCTCACCCAAAATTATCTCCCCAGGGCATCTACCACTTGGCTTGGATGAGCTAATGAACCTAAGCTGCCATGAGTCATATGTGAGCTGAGATAGTGAGTGGGAGAAGGCTATTTGACCAGGGTATCTCAGCCAAGCTCCAGTCAGTCCATCCTTCAAAACCATCCCCCAGGAAGAGACAGCACCTCCAGGAAGGGAGGGGGAAGGTTTCTGCACCTCAAAAACAAAAAAAACATAGCACAACAGACAGAATGCAATTTAGAAACATTCCTTTTAATTCGACTGGGGAAAAAAATACAAGTTTTATTCAGGACATATTTATACAGTATGTGAAATGTTACAAAAGATCAGGTTTCACAGTTCTTGGAAAAGAATAATTCTAACAAGCACCTCTTCGAGATAAGAGCAAAGTTGTGGGGGTGGGGGTGGGGGTGGTGACACAAAAAGATCTCCACAGTTTTTTAAAAAAATACAATAGTACTAATGAGAAAAAGATAAATTAAAGCTTAATCGTTAGAATCTATCCTCTGTGAATTTTATCCACACAAGTGCGGAGAGACTGTGATCTCCAGGGGCTGCCGCTGCCAGTTTATCTTTACCAGATGCACATCGCAGCCATCGGCTCCACCGTTCAACCGTGCGGAATAGGAACCTTGCAAACTATTTCCACCAGTGCTGCAGGCTTTTAAAGCCAAGTGCCGCCTCTTATCTTTTATTAATGATCAGTTCTCCCTTTCTCTTCTGAGGACACCTACCCTTGGTGGGGTACAGTTAGTGCCCCCAAGTTGGCATTCTCAGTTTGTAAGCCAAGGGAGGGAGGTTCGGCTATGTGAGGAATCACAGCCGAGCCGATTCTGTTGTTTCACATGCACACTTTCTGGGTTGGGTCGGTCGGGGGGTTGTTCTCTGCTCTAAAGGCCTAATGGGTAAAGGTGACATCTGTTATGGCACACATCTGAAAGTCCTATGTTCGATTCTTGGTCTATGCTGAATTAGCTGAGGCAAGCACCAGTCAAATTTTGGGGCATTACAATTGGCCTCATTACCCTTGGGCTATGACAGGGGGGGGGGGGGGAGGAAAAAATTAGTTGGGGTTCCTGCCCCTGATCACTATCGATGCTACAGTCTTAAGAAACACAGGCCAAACCGAGTACAGTATGTGCGACTCCAATATGTGTTTTTCATCGGTAAACAACAGTCCAGACTGGTGAAGGATCACTGGCTGTAGGCCTCTTAAGGGGTACCTGGGGGTGAGAAGTGCCGCTTTGGAGGGCTGTCAGTGCCCTCTGCTGGTATTGGTTTACAGGCTGCATGTGCAATGGACACCTCTGTGGAGTCTCAGTTTCTCCAGACAAGATTGGGTGCGTGGAGCCCAGAACAACTGCAAGTTTAAACAGTCCTTCTCGGTTAGGAAGCTGGGACTTCTCATGTCACATTCAGGTCTATAATCCTTAAAAGATCCCACATGAATGATCCCACAACAACATCCCATTTAGAGTATGTGTGCTGGCAAGTGTGGTAATGCTACAGCATCGTAATGTTTGAATATTGTGCCACAACCTCCACTGGGCATTCTGGTGGTTATTCATCACCTGAATTGTGAAAGTTCTTTTGCTGATTACCTGCCTCCCCCCACCTCCTCTTGAAGGCGCTGACTTTTGTTGTGGGACGGTTTCACGGACACTGACAGCAACCTCACCTCTTTGGTCATTCTTTATGTTTGAACCTAGGCACTGGCTGTCAGCAGGCATTTCAACGACGAAAAGCGTTACAGCCGACAGAAGCACAGACGGTAATCAAGACAGGGTCCCCTCCAGCTCAGGAGTGATGACGTCAACTGCAGCCCACCAGCCGCTGTCCCAGCTGATATCAGCGAACTCACCACAGACCATCCATCAAACTTATCGTCTGTACGGGTTAGTACCAAGGCAGTGCCTTCATTCATTGGGCTGTGGAGGTCCGGGAAGAAAGAGAGAAATTCTTCTGGTAATGTCACCTGCATTGCTGCTAAATCCACAGCAGTTTCAATGTGATCTAATTCCCAATATTGGAATGGCTTTTTCTCAAGCTCCTGGTACATGACTGGGTGCAGCTCTGTGACACCCTCAATCCAGCGCTACTGGGGGTATATAACCCAAACAAGAAATTCGTTCATTTTGTTTGTTTTTCGAATTTCTTTTGGCGGATATTGTCCTTAGCGACCAGGTAAGTGAAGTTATTGAGCATCATTTGTCTCAGGTACACACAAATTATATATATAAAAAAATACACACACACACACACACACACACACACAGCTAATGAGGAGAATGTTAGTTTAAGACAATGTAGATTTCACAAATTGACTTTTGTGCATGGGCAAACCAGTCCTTTACCAGACATCAATTTAGTTTAACTGTTCAAGATCAGTTCGAGAACTGGGAACAATGGTCAAGGTAAGTGTTGTTGGTCTGAATGAGATAGCTCCTAATGCAGAGACAGATGAATATCTGAATAATTCCGTACTACTTTCCTGATCTATTTGGAAGGATTGCAGAACATCTGGCCTCCGATGATGCAGGTAACCCTCCTGCGCGTAGATCTGGACAGAACAACAGATCATTGCAGTTGAAAGATTTGCCTGCAACATCATAAAGCCAGCACAGGTGAGACTTGGAAGGTACAATATCCTGGGCACCACAGGGTAGCAGGCTGCGGTTTTGTACCTGGGACTACCTACATGGCACATTCCTAATCTCAACTGCATTGTTATGGAGTGGCAGGAAATGTATTTGCTACTAGGCGGCGGGGTGGGACGGGGGGTGGGGGTGCGATGGGGAGGAACAGGGGCAATAAATATGAACAGGCAGGCAGCCCATCTTGCTCTCAGGAATCTCCTTGCACTTTGCACTGGCTCGAGGGCAGACCAGCAACATGTCCTCCTGCAGGCATGTTGCACCGTGTGCAAGCAGGAAGAATATAAACGGAAAATAAACGATAAAGGTCTGAATCGCTCTCCAGCTGCAACACTTTTGGGACAGCTCCAAAAATGCACTGCCTCATTAATTTATTTTGCAGCATTTCCTACTTAAGCCTTCCCCTCCCGGGCCTCGGCCAACACCTCTCACATCACAGGGTAAGTGTAAGTAGCCTGGGACAACTCTCCCACTCCGTTTCCTCCTTGCGACTCCTGTCCTATACTGGTAGGAAGAACCTCGGACTCCCCACCCCACCAAAACACACACAAAAAAAAAGCCTGGTCAAAATCAAAGACGTGTCCCACCATTCCAGGGCTCTGAATGCTGCTACACTAGGACTACTTTTGGATGAGACGTTAAACCGAGCCCCATCCGCCCTCAAGTAGACGTAAAAGATCCCATGGCACTAGTTCGAAGAAGGACAGGGGAGTTCTCCCCGGTGTCCTGGCCAATATTTATCCCTCAACCAACATCACTAAAACTTATCTGGATATTCTCTCATTGCTGTTTGCGGGAGCTTGCTGTGTGCAAATTGGCTACCGCATTTCCTACATTACAACAGTGACTACACTTCATTGGCTGTGAAGCGCTTTTGGGATGTCCTGAGGTCGTGAAAGGTGCTATATAAATGCAAGTTGTCTCTTTCTTTACTGTGCAGCAATTGTCCATCTTACATCTTTTTCTATCTCCCACCCGAGGCAGAAACCATGCCCTGCAACTATACGATCCACTTTTATCTTGCAGCCATCTGTCCTCCTCTCCTGAAGACGCTGCCTCTTGCTGCGGGCATGGGTGGCACAGGCACTAGACAGAACCAGTGGCCAGTAGTACTCACAGGTGGGCTTAGACAGTTAAGTGTCAGCAGGCTGGTGCACTTTGGAGGGCATCGCCACCAAGCCGAGTCCTGCCACCACCCAACATCCGAATGCACGCAGTTTCTCCATGCTGGGATCACAGGATGGCGGTCAGGTGTGAACTCGGGCCGAGTTATTTCCCAACTCCCGCACCTCTCTAACCCTGGGGCTACAAAGGCCTGGTGTAGCGCTCCTTAGACCAAGTAGCTCAGCAGAGACTGGGCTCAAGCTTGGAACGTGTCTGACCTCTGTAGCTACACCAGCTGATGCATTTACTGACTGAGCCATCTGGGGGGGGGGGGGGGGGGGCGGTGGGGGGCTAGAGGTAACTTTCATAAACAGTAGTGTTACGGTGAGGAAAAAATGACCATTCCTCCCAAACAAGTGACTGAGGTCAGGTGGGTTTTAATGCAGGGCAGGTAGATAGTTTCAAAGTCCATGACATAGTAGCACACACAATAAATTCCTGCGTTTACCTTGATTCCTGTTTTTATGTGGAGACTATCCTTAGTTGTACGGTACATTCAAGAAGCAGCAATTTAACATCCTTATTTCATTGTTCCCGGAGAACAGGTAGGAGGACACAATTGCCTATCTGTGGAAGAATTTTTAAAACCCACCCCAGACCGGGAGAGGGAGCGCTCACACACACACGCACACATACGTACACTCATACACGCACGATATTTTCACCCTGCGTTCTACAGCTCCAGAACCAGTGTTGTCACGAGGCATATTTACTGCATTGGTACCAGTAAGCTATAAAGAAAACACTTTAGCCATACGCTTTAATGTTGTGACCCATCTGCTTCATGTGATACTCTTAAATCATCACTTCGAATTACTCCCACCCAGTGACAGACCCATACCTACCAGTATTTCAGCCTAATGTTATACAGTCTACTCTCTGCAGACACAACCCACGTTTGGAAGGTCTGAATCTATAACTGTACCGCTGAGCGTTTCCCATATCACGCCCACCATTACACTTTATCAAAACTACACTTTAAGATAATTGCCAAAAGAACCGGGGGAGGGGGGGGGGTCGACGAGGAGATTTTTTTTTTAACGCAGCGAGTTGTTATGATCTGGAATGCACTGCCTGAAAGGGCGGTGGAAGCAGATTCAATAATAACATTCAAAGGGGAATCGGTTATATACTTGAAAAGGAAAAATTTGCAGGGCTATGGGGAAAGAGTGGGGGAGGACGGTTAGTTGGATAGCTCTTTCAAAGAGCCAGCAAAGGGACAATGGGCTGAATGGCCTCCTTCTGTGCTGTATGATTTTATGAAATTACCCATTCCCCATAGGCAGGTCTTAGACGTCAGACTTGTGAAATTTTCAGACCTAGTTAGAACCATTTAAGAGAAAGAAAATGCACAAAACTCCTTGTAGACTTCAGACACAGAAAAAAAAACTTTGCTTTTAAAAAAAAAACATTTTTACTTCTCTCTTATGAGGAAGGATATCAAGCACATCAGCCAATCGATAAGCACCAAAAGTTGTTATCCTGAGGTTATATGAAGCTTTACATATTGTCCCTGGGGCAGTGTTGAGAAGGTGTGAGAGCACTTCAAATTCTACATAAAGGAATACTCAAAGGAAAGTTCAAACAAATCTCACTTTTGTGAGCTGTTCCTTATATATTACATGACTTGCCAGTTCATGAGCTACTTGCTTTAATAACCCACTGTTCAAACCACCCAGCAGGACAGTCACAGCCACTTCCTAGTTTGCACATCAATTTATTTTTGTTCCTCTAATTTCCCTCCTCTCATGACTCCTGCTGGGGTACAGTTCCAAGACACTAGCAGTTCTCGGGTACCTCTCCCAAGTGCCCTGTTAACCCGGGCAGTCAGTGTCAGCAGGCTATTTTGACTATGGAGGGCATCCCAGCTGATTCTGTTCTCATTCGGCATCTGCAGGTGCCTTTTCCAGCAGGGGTCGCTGGACAGCGATCAGGAGAGGAAACCCTGGCTGATTCTTACCCCCCACCCACCCACCCACCCCTCCCCACCCAAGGACACGGAGGCTGCCTGCAGCGCCAGTCACCTCTGCCCCAGTTGAGATCAGGTGACATCCGCACATATTGGGTATCAAACCCATGGGCCTTCCAGGTGGTTAAGGCTCAGTTCCACACAGGGGAGTGAAACCGATGCCCCATCATCACGATGCAGCAAAAATCATTGTGCAAACCGGGAAACAGCTACAGTTCAACCACTGAGCTAATCAAGAACATAAGTAGGAGGAGGGAATTTTACATTATGTCTGTACGTGAGGGAAGGATCAGAAATAAAAGGTTTTTTTTTGTGTGCCTTCCACAGAATATTCCTTTAGAGAAAAAAAAACTTCCTGCCCCAATGTAATGCTCAGATGGAATCGTCGCTCGTCGAAGAGGAGATATCGAAGTTTATGGAGCCGTGGCTGACCACCAGACGCAGACGCTTGGATCGAGCAAATGGCGTGAAAGCCGCAGCTCTTTTGCCATCTTCAACCGAAGAAACGAAACAGTTGTGCGACAGCACTCCCTCGCCGTGCGAGGGCCCCAGCCCCATCACTTCTGAGCTACAGAGCCTCGTTTCCTGCGGGGAGCTCGCGAAACTCCTGAAGCGCTTACACTGGGGTGCGTTACCGGCTGCCGAGCCCAGTCCATTAGCCGTTTCTATTCCCTCGTCGTTGTTCCCCCTCCTTTTGACGGTTTGCTTTGGTAACTGCCGACCGCCTGTTTTCTGTCTGTTAACCTGCCGCTTGTTTCGCCTCGCTGGTTTGCTCGCACGGGAGCACAGCTGAGCACAGCGTAAAGTCCTCAATGATCCGTCATCTGTTATCTGGTCAGATGCCATTTTGGAATCCAGCAGACTGCTCCCTCCCTCTCCTTCCATGCTCAACCTTGCAGCCAATCTCCTCCTAACATACCATGTGCGAGTGGCAGACTCGCAGATCTTTGAAATGTCTTCCAGAACGACGCGGACATCTCGAATTTCCGATGAGGGTGCAACTCCATAACTCTCGTCCGCTGAGACCCGTGGGCCTTGACTACAGTTTTGCTGAGGTGTCCCGTTGCCTTGTACTGAGCTCTGTGCTTCATTCTTGACACTAGTTACAAGGACAGCATCCTTGCTCAAATCAATTTTCACAAAATGGGTCAAACCAAACGCTCTTCCTGGCAACACCTCTGGGCTTGGTAAGCTCTTTCTCTTTTGATTCATCCTCTTTTTCAACATCCTCTTCCGCCTCCTCCTCCTCTTTCTTACCAGGATGCCACCAGACACCTTCTCACTGCCAGTTTGCGAATCAAGAGGAAACTGGCCTGGAGAAAAGGCTTCATGTGTGCTCTGTGGTTTGGATGGTGTCTTGCAGCCAAATGCTTGGTCTGGTGAAGGAACGTTTGCTTCAGTTTTTAAATCAAGAGCATTTAAATTCTTCAAACTTGGCTTCAGTGACTTCCTAGGGTTGGGTTCAGATGCTGGAGCTCCATTGGTGCTCACAGGAGCTTTCTGATTGGTCACCTCTTCTGGTCGCTGAGAAGCAGCTAGGTCCAGGTCGGCCTCCGGATTGTCCCACAAATATCTCCCAAGGTTTCTTGCAGCTGCTTCATTCAAGATGGTCAACGTCCCAGCTAGATTTGCGCAATCGTACAGATCCACTCGTAAGTCTTTCAAGACGACGCCTTCCGGCATCAGGAATGTTGCAGGCATTTCAGGATTGGTTTCCTTAGCTGTAGGCTGGAGCTGCAACGTTGAGGAATACCCAAACCCATGGTGAAATCTTTCCGCCATCCTCTTCTGCAATAGAGATTCTGCACCGTGATAAGTAGTCCTGCTCTCATTCTGAAGATACTCCATTGAGCATCCATTGCTTGCCACCTTCTTCCCTTTCCCATCGTGAAAGTTCTGCAGCTGCAATGCCACCGATTGAATTGCAGACGATGACTTTGAGTGGGCGCTACGTGGGGTCCGCCTTTTCCATTTTCCTCGTCTATTCCTCCTTGAAGTTAAGGAGAGTCTTCTGGCTGAAGCTGAAGAAAGAAAACAGTAAGATTTAGCAATAATGCTCAGCATTAGGGAGTTCTAACAAGATGAGATCCCAAACCCAGTTTTTTTTTACCCAATTTTGCTCTGAAGGCATTACTCTTGCTGGTATGTCACCCGTGAGTCTATTCTTTATGTGCAGGCTATTGGACCATGGAGAGCATCACAACTAATTCTGTCCTCATTTGGCATCCAGATGCATATCCAGTAGGGTTCAATGGATAGCAGTCAAACTGGATGAATTTTCCCCTCCATATCACAAGGACAATGCCGCCAATTATAGCACTTGCACTGCTGCCTTAATGGGATCATCTAACAACCCCAGTTTGTTTGATGTGGCGATACTTGGGACAAGTTCTCCATTTACCTTTTGGTATTTTGCACCATTGTTCTTTGTCTGCTTGGACAGCAGAGAGGAATATGCAGTCTAATCCCAGGCTGCTGTCAACGCCCCCAGTAGAAACCTTTATAACAATGTGCTCAGCCCACACCTTGTGTACTGCGTCCAGTTCTGGTCACCAAGACATAGGAGAGTCATTCAAAAATTGGAGGGTGCTCAAAGATAAGAAACAAGACTGATCCCTAGACTGAATTATGAAGAAACATGGGGCTTTGCAGCCTTAAAGAGAGGCTTCTGTCAAGTTGATCTTACAGAGGTGTATAAGATTTAAATAGTATGGAAAATTACATTAAATTAAATTGCGAGAATAGGTCAAGGGGGACACAGATTGAAATTAGTAAAGGGTAAATTTCGGACTGATATTAGGAATCACAGCGTGATCAATGTATGAGATGGACTTCCAGGAAGAGTAGTGGAGATGAAAATCCTGGAATCATTTAAGAACCAGTCGGATATTGTAAGATCATTCTGGATGGATGAGCTAAGGTAAGCCAAATGGTCTTCCTCATCTGTAATTATCTTTTGAGCGACAACATTTTCAACTGGATGACCAATTTTAACGTGTTCGACTATTGTTAGAAGATTCCCGAATCAGGGAACGCATTTGAAAGTTGCATTAGCCACCCCCACCCCAACAACAGAACCATAATCCAGATATCCTGACCCTCCGCCAATAAGAGAAGCATAAACTTTCCCTTTGACAGTACTCACTCTGCCACAATGCCCTTTCAGCGGTTTTCTGATACAAATCTACACATGCTCCCTTGGGCCATCTTCCTTTGCCTTTCTCTTTCATACGGCTCAGGCGACCGTCGGTCTCTCTCAGTCTGTACTTACAGAGTGCGTCCATCTCAACATCACGCTTCTTCATCCTGAAGGCTCCTTCCCCTCTCCTGGAAAGAGTAAAGATTAACTTTTTTTAAAAATGGGTTGTCATTAATGGATATCTGGTCATTCACAGCTGCCCAGCCCTCCCACATTTCTCCCTCCTCTCACAAAGGAGTTGACTCTTGCAAGTATATGATTCAATGACTGCAGGCAGCCCTTCAATATACTGGCCAAACGCAAGCCTAAAATGTATGTGTCGGCAAGCCACTGCCTGTGATCATGACTTTCAACTAAAATTTATGAACACTAAATTAGGAGGTCTGGGGAACCCAGGGTCATTTTATCCCTCACCTTTCACAAGTGTAGCATTCGCACAGCTCGTTGTTTTCACCAAAAAAACTATCACCATAGTAACAGGTAATCTCATCTCCAGGCTCAATAACTCGAAGTACTTTGACACACGCCCTGTCGCCTTCGGTTGGAACAAACTGTGCAGGAAAAGAAAGAGAAATATGAGACGGATGTGAAACACAAAATGGCAGACCAGTTATGCAATGCACTGAAGTACCGATACCCCGTGTTACAGAGCAGTAGCTCTGTGCTGTGCGTTTCCACTCTTTTTCCCTGGAGAGTAGGAGGTTAAGGGGTGATCTTATAGAAGTCTATAAAATAATGAGGGGCATAGATAAGGTCGATAGTCAAAATCTTTTCCCAAAGGTAGGGGAGTCTATAATGAGGGGGCATAGATTTAAGGTGAGAGGGGAGAGATACAAAAGGGTCCAGAGGGGCAATTTTTTCACTCAAAGGGTGGTGAGTGTCTGGAACGAGCTGCCAGAGGCAGTAGTAGAGGCGGGTACAATTTTGTCTTTTAAAAAGCATTTGGACAGTTACATGGGTAAGATGGGTATAGAGGGATATGGGCCAAGTTCAGGCAATTGGGACTAGCTTAGTGGTATAAACTGGGCGACATGGACATGTTGGGCCTAAGGCCTGTTTCCATGTTGTAAACTTCTATGATTCTATGATTCTTAGCTGTGCTGTCTCTGGAATTCCCTCCCTAAACCTCTCTGCCTCTCTCTCCTCTTTTAAGATGCTCCTTAAAACGTACCCCTTTGACCAAGGGTGGCGGAGAGGACCCAGGGGCTGAGTGGCCGGGTCCTGCTCCTACTTCTTGTGTTCTTTAGATTTGTGGTTGGGATCAGATCAGCCATGATCTTATTGAATGGCGGAGCAGGCTCGAGGGGCCGATTGGCCTACTCCTGCTCCTATTTCTTATGTTCTTATGTTCTTATGTTCTTGTCACCTGCCCTAATATCTCCATATATAGCTCGGTGTCAAATTTTGTTTGATATCGTTCCTGTGAAACGCCTTGGGGACGTTTTACTACATTAAAAGTGCTGTATAAATGAAAGTTGTTGTTGTCGTCATGAGGAAGTGTGAAAGGTCAAGCCATTTTTCCACAGAGGGAAGGCTACTTTCACCCACCTCCTGGTTTCACAGCTGCTTTAGCAAGACCAGGTACCCCACTTGCCCTCCAGCCTGGCCAACTACTCTGTTTTACATCAGTCTGGTTTCGGATCTGGCCGCTCACTGAACCACAAAAGCCTGGTTTTCGACCCAGTTTAAAATGTAAATACACCGGTGAATTGATGCACATCAGCAGAGGTCGGAAGAAAAGCAATTAGCTTTCTAAACATACCCATCTCCCATCACAGTCCCCACCTCCACAGCACAATGACTGGTCCACAGTGTCAATATGTTTGTAATCTCCCAACCCCTGCTCCATGTCTGGATTTTGGACTCGGCAAATAGTGACAGTCCTACTGCCCACTGAGCCACTGATATCCCTTCAGGTCCCAGTCCCAAGAAAGGGAACAGGGAGAAAGAAAACATTTAAGGGAATAGTTCACTGACAATTAAAAGTTACCTGAATTGTGAGAAAAGGCACTGTCTGGTGTAATACTGAACCATATAGAGCAGGAAGGTTCCAGGGATTGATCCCCATCCTGTATTAAGTTAGCACATCTCAGTCACGGAGGCAATTAGGGCACTTTAATTGGCCTATGGGCTATGTGGGGGTGGGGTAGGACCTAATTACAAGTGCATGTGTACGAACATCAAGTGAGCATAGAAAAGCTATTTACCTCCTTGGAACGTGCCAAAACATAGTCGATGAATTACTTTTGAAGTGAAGTCCCCATTCTTTTGAAGCCAAACATGGCAACCAATTTCCCAAACAAGTTCCCAAAAACAGCAAGTGAGATGAACGACCAGTGACTCGGTTTTGGTGGTGCTGGTTGAGGAATGAATGTTGACCGGGAGACCCGGAGAACCCTTTTTTTGAATGGTGCCGTGAGAACTTTTATGTCCACCTGATCAGGCAGACAGAACGGCTTTGTTTAACGTCTCATCCATACAATGAACCTCCAACAGTGTGGTGCTCCCTCAGTACTGCCCTGAAGTGTCAGCCTAGAATATGTGCTCAAGACTGTTGCAGGACTGAACTCAGAATCTGCTGATTCAGAGCCAAGCTGACACTCCGTCATGATTTGGCATTTTCATGAGAGGAGGGGAGGGGGAAAAAAAGTGAGTAAAATTTTAAATAATGTGAATTTTGGAAGTTTTGAACCTAACACTGGAAGTCACAGGGCAAGCTCCTGGGTCAACATGAGGCAACTGCTACTACAATATAAAACCAGCTGAGAAAGCATAAAAATGGTCGCTCTCTTACCTTACAGTTTGGTCTGCAGTCTTCAGGACACAGAGAGAAAAGAGAAATACTATTATTACAATTAACTTTATTCAAACATGCACCTTGCAAAAAAAAAAGTACAAACTTTTGAGGAACAATATCTTCAGGAATATCTGACTTGCAAATAATAAATTTCTGTTGACCCCGATGACACATGCACTGTAAAGTCTGTTTAGAATAATAACAGCAACAGAACCAAGTTTACCATTTTCATACAGTAAACCTTGATTTGGAACAGTGTTGGCTGCAAAATCCATTCTATTAGTGTAAAGGACTTTGATATTAATGAGCTGGAAGATGGATAGGCTAAAGGATACAAGACAAATAAATCCCCAGGGATAGATGATATTTATCCCAGAGTGCTGAGAGAGGCTAGGGCAGGAGATCGGAGAGGCATTGACGATCATTAGGAGGGAGTTAAGAGACACTGGAGAGGTACCAGTAGACTGGAAACATGCTAATGCAATGCCCATATTCATAGAGGGAGACAAAGCCGGCAACGATAGACCCATTAATATTACTTCTATACCATGTACAATAGTGGAATTGATTATTGGGAGTAAACTTGAGGGTAATCCGTACAATAATAAGCAAAGAGAACCCAAAGGCTGAACACCAGTGTCATGGCTGCGTGGTCCATTAGGGCCAAGAGCATCTAGAGGAGCTTTGAGGTGTCGTGCTGGGTCACCAGCTGACATCGAGGTATTTCGGGATCAGCTGGCTCTGGGTTGGCTCCTAGGCCGGCCCTAAAGCTGTGGCCTCACGGTTTCCAATGGAGCCACTTCAGAGCACTGAGGACATTCCCTGTCACTGACACGTCACAGAGCAGCCGAGCAGGGGCGTCCGACCTGGCAGCTCTCCCCAAGACAATTTACATCTTAAAAAAAAATGTAAATGTAAATGATGATGTCTCAAAGTGTATGATTATATAAAATAAAACGGGTGAATATTTTCCACATAAAGTACCTCCCCTCTGATTTCCCTTCCCTTTTAAAGGTTGGTTATCCACATACCGTGGTTGATGAAGGAAGCAGGCCCCAGCCAGAGCTGAGCACATTTTTTGCGGGTTGAGTACATTACACTGAAGTCATTCTCCCCTGGACGCAGGAGGGATTCCTCCTCTTCAGAAAGTTCTGCCAAGCAGCCAACAAGCAGCTCGATCTTATCATTCTCCTTCCTGTTCAATATGAACCAAATTGCTGATTAAACCGGTGGGGGAAAAAAGAGAAAGTCGATTGAAGACATTACCACGCGACCCCAATGGCTCGATTTGTAAACGCACTTTTGTGTAGAAGTGAGCCATACAGACCAGGACGATCCCAAATTCGATCCACAGACTTTGTTGTGATAGCTTAACCCATCCAGGGATGCAGCAAGGGCCCGACAATTGGCCTCTTCACCCCGGGGTTAGAGAGGGGAAACATAAAACACAGTCAGGGTTCCTGTTTTGCCTGCTGGAAAGCACAATAATGTGCGGATGTCAAGCGCAAACTGGATAGGGTTTGGCTCTGATGCCTCCCAAGGTTGAATAGCCTGTCAAAACGCACTGGCTAGGCTGACATGCCATGGAACCATATCATATCCTGGTCCGAGTCTCCAGGAGAGAAGGGAATTAAGTCATTCCATAACTCTAGACCCAGAAGAAGGCTGCTTTTACATATTTAACCTGATAGTTTTTCAGCCTATGGGCCACTGGATTCCCGAACTTGCTTCAGGACCTCTGCAGCCAGCAGCTAGGTGTGGAAAAGCAGTCTAGGGGTAATTTGCTCTTCCTCCAGAGGTGCGCCTTTGTTGCCACTTGGAAGTTTCCTCAGTGAGGTCTAGCTGACATGGTGCCCCAAGGAAGCAATCAAGCAAAATTAACTTGCAGTTATCACTCAGAGGTACAAGAGGGTTGAAATGGGATGTGAAATACATGCAGCACTGTGTTGGCTTACGGTGGTCTCTTTATCTTTTGAAAAGGGGAACCAAAAAAATTATAGTCCCCACCACTTACATCGACTGTGCTTATCTCGGGCAGTCACCTATATCGGGCAAATGACACTAACCATTTGTCATTACCATTGAATTCAATTACAAAGGTGCTGCTTATAACACATTAAGCGGGCGGGCCATTTCGGGCAATTCAAAAAGATTATCGCACCTCGTTAAAGTTACTATTCAGTACTGCACTGAACTATCAGCCTGGGCGATGTGCTCAAGTCCTGGAGTGGGGCTTGAACCAATGATCTTCTGACTCAGAAGCAAGTGTGTTACCAACTGAGCCAAGCTGACACATTTATCACATTAGTCTGGCTGGACTTCAACCCAAGTTACAGAAGAGAAAGGCCAGCATCTAATCCCATTACACCATCTGCTCCTCCACTTTTATCATGTTAAAGACAAAGAAACATGAAGCAGCATACCACTTTCTCAAGGACACAATCTTGGCTCCGTTGGATTCTGAAGAATATCGATTACACGGTAGAATTTCAAAGCCACTTTCAGGTAGGAATATTCGAAGGTAACGGAATACCTAAATCAAGGTCAGAAATCCAGGACTTTAACCAAGAAATAAACTATTCTGCAAAAGAATTTGCACAGAAAATTCTACTTGTGTCAGTGTGACTGTAGAGCATGTTAACCGGATTACAAAACTAAAAACAAGATTTTTAAAAAATACCGATTTAAATTTACAATGAATAAAACAATTTGGTTTGTAAAAGGCACCGTCCAGTGCAGCACTCACCTGAACAGACAAGGAGGTCCCAGTCTGCACTAAAGCAAATACAACTGATATCAGTGCCTTAGACTGGGCGAGGGGGAAATCAGAGAGGCTGCCTGATCCCTAACCAATGAATCCTGCTGGTGTGTGGATGTTGACCGAGGACAAAATCGGGCTAGACTGTGATGCCAATGATGGGGTTGTCTGACAATCTTTATTTCTGGGATGGAATAGCTGTTTGGATAAGGCACCAGAGGGCTGCCAGTGTCTTTGGAGCAGTACTCCAGTATATAACAGTGCCTTATGGACAGCGGAACAAAATGGAACAATTTAGAAATACATCATTTAGAATGGATACACTCCAGCTAGATGCTTTATAACAGTTTCTGCACATCATATAAAATGCACATTTCAGTAGAGGGTACTGTCCAAGGGACATGTTATATAGTTCTAGCAATTAAATGCACCACAAGGTGTGGGACTGAGGCATACAAACCAGCTGGGGCTGTGGCAGGGCTCCACAGTTGGCCTCAGCACTCCTGGGTTAATGAGGGAAGAGAGAGAAAAAAAAATCAGCCAGGGTTTCACTGCTGCCTATCCATGATCTGTACTGCAAAATGCATGTCTGGACGTTGGATGAAGATGGGATGGAGTGCGACCGTGATGACCCCCACAGCTGAATAGCCTACAACATTCCATCTGGGCTCATGCACGAAGAATGGGCACTTGGGCAAGGGCCACCAACATCCATGGAACCGTACCCCAGCAAGACTCAGTGCCTTCAGGAAAGGGAGAAAACTGGCAAACAAACGATCCACCTGCTCACTCACCTGAGCTTTGAATATTTCTTCTTCAAGAGGTGTTTTGTGCAGGAAGTAATGCCAGGCCCAGTCTCCTAATGTCAAGGCCCGATACACAGTCTCCAAGTCTCGTGACTTAAGAAACTTTTGTAGAATGTCCCTGAGGTATTGGTGTCTCCTTACAACGGGTCGATTGCTGGAATTTAAAAAAAAAACACAGAACCATAGGAAATAAGACACATCACTCCAGACCCAAGTTGAACAGGAACAAAAAAATACACAGAAGTTCTGTGCAACTTTGTATCCTCAAAGGCCTAGTGGTCAGCAACTAAAATATAGTCTCACCAAAAGGAAGTTAACAGCCAGCGATAAGCCACTAAAGAAAAGAACTTGCATTTATATAACGACCTGCAAAGCCTCAGGGTGTACCAAGGCATCTGAAGTGTAGTCACCATTGTAAAGTAGGAAACGCAGCAGCCAATTTGCGCACAGCAAGGGCCCACAAAGAGCAAGGAGATAGATGACGGCATAATCTATTTTAATAATGGTGGTTGAGGGATAAATTTTGGCCAAGACAATGGGAAATCCCCCATCATAGGAGCAGTGGATGTGTGCAGGGATGTAATCTTGGAGATCGCTGAGGCACAGACTGCTAGTTGGGCTTGGCACAGACGCGGGTAATGGGAGGCTGAGACTTTGTATGGGTGAGGACGCGGGCCATGCCATTCTGAATGAATTTTAACTTGTGGAGAGTATAGACCAGGTAGGAGGGCATTAGAGAAATTGAGTCTCAAGATGATAATGGACTGGGGTATTGGCAACGGTGGGGAATTGGCAACGGTGGGGAATGGGGGAGGGGTTACAGAGGTGGAAGAAAACTGTCTTGGTAATGGAACAGATGGGGGAATAAAGCCTCACTCGGGGTTCTAATCTACCTCCACACACAGCCTAAAGAGGCAGCCAGGGAGGCTGATGGAGTGCCAGAGGCAGACAGGTGTTTAAAGTGATGGCTTCGGTTTTTGCCGACAAATATGAAGGAAATTTCGGCTCATCCAAGTCTTAATGTTAGACAGGTAGCTGTGTAGCAAACATCTTGGGGTCAATGAAGAAAAGGGAAAGTCAGACGTCATAGTGTACATGTGCAAGCCCCATGCTTCCGGACGGTTTTACCAGGGGTAGCGTATAAATCACGGAACGGGAAATGTTTAGGGAGCAGGTGGTGTAAACAGACAAGATGAATGTAATGAAGGCTGGAGGGAAATGGAGCAGGTACGGGCTCGGTTAGGAAAAGGGTAGGAAGGGCAGAAAGGAAAGCTGGAAATTGGGCGGGGACGAGGAGGACAACAGGGCAGGAGAAGTGGAGGAAATGGGTACAGGAGAACAGAGGAAATGGGGACAGGAGAAACGCAGAAGGCATCAGGAGAAGAAGGTGAAAGAGACAGAGGAAGCAGTGTGGATAGTCTAGACTTTGCACATAAACGTTCATGAGTTTCTCATGTTTCAATCCAAACTGAGCCTGGAGCACATCTGTGCTCGCCAAGTGTTTTAAATTTGAAAAAAAAAACTTTTTCATGCCAAGCCATTTAAATGGTTTAATAGCCTCTTTGTCAGACCCCTGCAGTTCAAAGTCAATTTTGGTTATGTTAAATATTGAATGGGGTGGCTTCTAGATTAAAGCAGCCATTTTTGAAGAAAAGCAGCTTCCATTCTTGGAACTTCTACTGGACACATCTTTGCTCACTAGATAATCCCTGTTTGTGCTCACTAGAAATTATTTCATCTGTGTTCTTGGTCTCCAGATGCATGGAAGTCATTCGGATTTTATTGTCCTCCCTTCCTGGGCCACGGGTGGTGAGGCCAAATCTACCTACCCCAGTTGCTATTCTGTCTAAGATGAGCCAACTCAGTACAGACTGGGGTTGAATCTGGGAATCTACACATCTGCATGGCTCAGGAACACATAAGACTGTATTTACCAATAAGGTGATATTGGGGGGGGGCATTGGAACATAGGAAAAGGAGGCCATTCAGGCCCTTAAGCCTGTTCTGCCATTCAATTAGATAATGACTGATCTGTATCTTAACTCCATCCACCTTGGTTCTGTAACCCTTAATACCCTTGCCTAACAAAAATCTGTCAACCTCAGTTTTGACGGTTTCAACTGACCCCCAGCCTTAACAGCTTTTTGGGGGGACAGAGTTCCAGATTTCCACTACCCTTTGTGTGAAGAAGTGCTTCCTGACATCACCCCTGAAGGGCCTAGCTCTAATTTTAAGGTTATGCCCCCTTGTTCTGGACTCTCCCACCAGAGGAAATAGTTTCTCTCTATCTACCCTATCAAACCCTATAATTAGCACAGGCAATTTAAATGTTTCCAGTGGAGGTTTGGATGACTGAGCTCGATCAGATTGGCTACAGCTAAGCAGAAGAAAAGCAACGGACTGATTTGTTGAAGGTTTTTACCTGATGTTCATCTTGTGGGTTTGAAAGCCCAAGTAAGGGTCCAGCACCAGGCTTGTTGCAAGATCATCGTATTCACAGAGATCTCTAGCTGTCACGCGTATGGATTCCATGTCCTGCAATCACCATACTGTTGTTTACTGCATTTAGAAAGAACACATCAGAATAAACAACCACACAAAGTAATGACAACATGCTACAGCCTTATAATTAGGGCTGTAATGCAATCCAGATCTTCAAAGCTCTCTTTCTTTCCACCAGGCGCAGAAAGTCAAAAATGTTCAGCTTCAAAGCTCTAATCTGACCGATGCTGCAAATTCTTATAACTCCTTGTCACACAATACAAACAAACTGTGGTCAACAGTTGTACAGAGCTTTCTCGAAGCCTCGGTAAGTACACAGCCTGGTGCAGCACTCCTGAGCCGTGCAGAATGCAAGGCCCCAGGCTCACTTCCCATTCTGTGCTGAGTTAATGGATCACAGCTAGGATAGCAGGTTTGGCGCTACAATTAGCCTCAGTGCTCCTGGCTTAAGGAGGGGGGCTCAGTCAGTCAGAGTCCTTGCTCTTGATTGCTATGTGTGCATGTATATTGAGGAGGACTCAATTAGGTTTGGTTGCGATGCTCCCAGTGGTCAAATAGCCCATCAAAATCATGGCTGAGCTATGAATAATTCGCAATAGCCAATTGGATGACATACTGGAGGGTGCTTTACTTTTAAGGCCAACATTTTCTAGCACCTTATAGGTGAGCCAGAGGCCAGAGGCCAGTTTCATAGAATATCAGCACAGAAACTGGCTATTTGGACCTACGCCTGTGCTTATACTCCACGAATCTCCTCCCTCCTTACCTCATCCAACCCCATCAGTATAACCTTCTATTCCTTTCTTCCTCATGTATTTATCTAGCTTCCCCTTAAATGCATCTACGCTATTCGCCTCAAATACTCTATGTGGTAGCAAATTCCACATTCTTACCACTCTCTGGGTAAAGCAGTTTCTCCTGAATTCCTTATTGGATTTATTAGTGACTCTCTCATATCTACCACCCCTAGTTTTGGATTCCTTCACAAGCAGAAGCATCTTCTCTATGTCGACTCTATCAACCATCTTCATAATTTTAAAGACCTCTATCAGGTCACCCCTCAGCCTTCTCTTTTCTAGAGAAAAGAGCCCCAGCCTGTTCAGTCTTTTCTGATAGTTATAACTGCTCAGTTCTGGTACCATCCTTGTAAATCTTTTTTGCACCATCTCCAGTGCCTCTATATCCTTTTTGTAATATGAAGACCAGAACTGTGCACAGTACCCCAAGTGTGGTCTAACCAAGGTTCTGTACAAGTTTTCAGAGATCAAATTGTGGTATTCGAGCAGGCAAGGGGAAAGCAGAGAGACTCTGGCACGAGCCCAAACTCTCGTGGAGCATTAAACATCGGCACAAAACTTTTCAATGCAGTCTACATTTTTCTGTTGAAGATACCAATTTGTGCAGGATGATGATACCAGCACCGGAGGGTGCCAGCAACCCTCTAATACTTCACCTAAGTGGCCGTTTCTCATTTCCGAGCCTCGACCTTGAGTGTTGTCAGACTATTTGACTGTGGAGGGCATTGCAGGTGACCCTGATCAGGTCTGCAGCCGATGCTAACATAGCTGCACTTTTCAGTGACTGGATTACGAGTGCAAACTCCGGACAATTTTCCCTGCCCAAGTCCGTGGTGCTAAGCTCCACTTATATTATCTGTACCAGCTAGTTAAACACAGACCAGTGATTGAACTGGTTTATATCACTTAGTAGCTCACAGCCACAAAACCATTAGGGCAATCCTGTGGTTTCCTTCTTAACACTGTGCCTCTTAAAAGTTATTTTGTCCAAAGAAAATTAGTCCTTTCAACAGGACAGCGATTGGAGCAATACAGCTGGTCTCAGGACCCTTAGGGAGCGGGTGCTCCCATACTTGAGACTATCCAGCAACAACTTACATTTATATGGTGCTTTTAATGTAGAAAAGCGTCTCGAGGCGCTTCACAGAGTCGTGCGGTACACGACAATGTGTCAAAGAGGGAAAGATTAGGAGGGGTGACCAAAAGCTTGGTCAAAGGGGAGGGTTTTAACAAGAGTCTTAAACAAGGAGATAGGCAGAGGGGGGGTTCAGGGAGGGAAATTCCAGTCAGTGGGGCCTAGGTAGTTGAAGGGATGGCCACCAATGGTGGGAATGGGGCGCGGGGGAAGGATGCATAAGAGGCTGGAGTTAGAGGAATGACTTCAGGGGGGATTGTAAGGCTAGAAGAAGTTATATAGGGGGAGGTCATGGAGGGATTAATAAACAAGGACAGAAATGTTAAATTTGAGGTACTGAAGCTCTTTGAACCGGTGTAGATCAGCGTGGATGTGGCAATGGGCAAGTGGGGCTTGGTGTGATGTAGTTGAGGTGAATACCATAGATGCCTTTAAGGGGAAGCTAGATAAGTACATGCAGGAGAAAGGAATAGAAGGATTATGCAGAATTGGGAGTTAAGTCAGGTGGGGAGGAGGCTCGCGTGGAGCTTAAACACCGGCATGGACCTGTTGGGCCGAATGGCCTGTTTCTGTGCTATAAATTCTATGAAACTGGCCTCTGGCTCACCTATAAGGCGCGAGGCGGACGGGCCAAGGCAGGGGGCTCCGGCCGGAAGATGCGGGCGTGCCTGTTACACTCCCCTACACCTGAGCAGCCCGCTGTCACTCGCTGTCCAGGCTCACAGATGGAGAAGGGCCACTCACCATGGGATATCGGGATGAAGGGGGTGACCAGCACCCCTGAAACCGCATCCAGCAGAGAACAGCGGCCCTCAGCGGAGAAAACTGGAGTAGGGGGGAAAAAAATACAAATCACAAAAATTAGCAGCTGTGATAATCTCCAATAACTCAACAAGGAATTAAGCAGTAAGTGTAAAAAGGGCTGATATTGAGGGACATTTACAGTATGTTTGTAAACAAAGAGCAATAGCTTAGATTTCCATTTTTAGGATCTGAAATTATTTTTTAAATGTCTAGAACATCCCAAACCTACTTTTGACGTTTTAAATGTTAATATTTTTTTTTAAGAAATGATCCCGCAAAGCTTACCTTTAAACCACTGAGACAATCCCGGGTGCCTCCGCACGTCACACAAACCTGCTGCGAGCCGATCCCGCCTCCCGGCCCCAGTGATTGGTCGAATGTCAGGTATGACTTCATTTCTCTGCCTTCTGATTGCTCCGTGGCGCATCAATCAATCAACCCCCGTTTCCGCCGCCTAGCAGGTTAGCCTGTGTCGGAAGTGGAGGCCGCTCTCAAGCCTCTGTTGCGTTGCTAAGCGACTTTCTTCCCCACCCATTTTTAAAAAAAAACATTTTTAGAAAATGTGTAGAAACAATTGAAAATAAATTTGGGTTCTGATGGACTCACCAGACACTAAAATGACGAATTCTGATGTTTATTTAAAAATAATTACCTTTATGCTCCTGGTTGCCCAAAGGGATTCGATGTTACCCTTAATAAGTCTTTTTATAAAAGCTCCATCAGCCAAATGGGCTCTATGTTCTATCACAGAGAAAGTGTGCTGTGACAGGCACAATTGCTGAGAGGCCACAATCATTGTTACGAGCACGTTGCATCAAAATACTTTGCATATCATCTTACATGTTGATATATCTCGAAATGTAAAGTGTGTATATAGAATCATAGAAAGGTTACAGCACGGAAGGAGGCCGCTTGGCCCGTTGAGTCCGTGCCGGCTCCATGCAAGAGCAATCCAGCTCGTCCCACTCCTCTGCCCTTTCCTCCTAGCCCTGCAATTTTTTTCCTTTCAAGTGCTTATCCAGTTCCCTTTTAAAAGCCACGATTGAATCTGCCTCCACCAACTCCCTAGCAGTGCATTTCCAGGTCATAACCACTCACTGCATAAAAAAGTTTTTCCTCATGTCACCTTTGATTCTTTTGCCAATCATCTTAAATCTATGTCCTTTGGTTCTTGACCCTTCCGCCAATGGGAACAGTTTCTCTCTATCCTGTCTCAACCCTTCCTGATTTTAAATACCTCTATCAAATCTCCTCTCAACCTTCTCTGTTCCAAGGAGAACAACCCCAGCTTCTCCAGTCTATCCACGTAACTAAAGCTCCTCATCCCCGAAATCATTCCAGTAAATCTTTTCCGCACCCTCTCTAAGGCCTTCACATCTTTCCTAAAGTGCAGTGCCCAGAACTGGACACAGTACTCCAGTTGTCGTCGAACCAGTGTTTTATAAAGGTTCATTATGGCTTCCTTGCTTTTGTACTCTATGCCTCTATTTATAAAGTCCAGGATCCCGTATGCTTTTTTTAACTGCTTTCTCAACCTGCCCTGCCAACTTCATCAGTTTGTGCACATATACCTCCAGATCTCTCTGTTCCTGTACCCCTTTTAGAATTGTGCCCTCTAGTTTATATTGCCTCTCCTCATTCTTCCTACAAAATGTATCACTTCGCATTTTTCTGCGTTAAATTTCATCTTTCACGTGTCCGCCCATTTCACCAGCCTGTCTTTATCCTCTTGAAATCTATCTCTATCCTCCTCACTGTTCACTACACTTCCAAGTTTTGCGTCATCTACAAATTTTGAAATTGTGCCCTGTACACCCAAGTCCAAGTCATTAATATATATCAGGAAAAGCAGTGGTCCTAGTACTGACCCCTCCAGTCCGAAAAACAACCCTTCACCACTACTCTCTGCTTCCTGTTACTTAGCCAATTTTGTATCCATGCTGCTACTGCCCCCTTTATGCCATAGGCTTCAATCTTGATGACAAGCCTATTATGCGGCACTTTATCAAATGCCTTTTGAACGTCCATATACACTACATCAACTGCATTGCCCTCATCTACCCTCTCTGTTACCTTGTCAAAAAACCCTCTTCAGTTAGTTAAACACGATTTGCCTTTAACAAATCTGTGCTGGCTTTCCCTAATCAATCCACACTTGTCCAAGTGACTGCTAATTCTGTCCTGGATTATCGTTTCTAAAAGTTTCCCCACCACCGAGGTTAAAATATAAATATTTTTAACTGGGTTTCTAATCCTGCTAATCGTAAATTATCACTCCTAACTATGGTGGCCGCCCAGTAATTTTCTGAAAATGGCACGGAGGAAGGTCCAGGAACAAAGACAAACAAGCTTCCCAACTGCTTGACCCTCATTGCTCCAGGTGGCAACAAGAAGAACTTGTGTTTATATGGCGCCTTTAACATGGTAAAATGTCCCAAGGCGCTTCACAGGAGCGATTTTCAAACAAAATTTGACACCGAGCCACACAAGGAGATATTAGGACAAATGAGCAAAAGCTTGGTCAAAGAAGTAGGTTTTAGGGAGCGTCTTAAAAGAGAGAGAGAGAGGCAGAGAGGTTTAGCGAGGGTTTAGGCTCTTCGTAGCTGAAAGCACGGCCGCCCAATGGTGGAGTGATAAAAATCGGGGATGCGCAAGGGGCTAGACTTGGAGGAGCGCAGAGATCTCGGAGGGTTGTAGGAGGTTAGGGAGGGGGCGAGGCCATGGAGGGATTGGAAAAAAAGGACGAGAATTTTAAAATCGAGGCGTCGCCGGACCGGGAGCCAATGTAGGTCAGCGGGTGGGTGAACGGGGTGCAGTCATGCCAATAAATCCAAGTGAATCAACACAATCCTCCCACAAACACATGCAATCACAATGTACAATAGCTTTACTAAATGTACAATTAAGTAAAAAGGAAAATTGCAAATGTTGGAAATCTGAAATAAAACAGAAAATGCTGAAAATGCACAGCAAATCAGTCAGCATTTTGCTTGTGTACCTTTCATCAGACCTGAAGACTGAAAGATAAATAGACATTATAGTAAGGTTGGAAAAAATAGGGAGAAAAAAGAGTGAGGGGGAAGGAAGGGAATGGAGAGATGTGCCAATCACAGAGGGAGAGGCAGGTTGGTGCTTGGAGAGGAGACTCTCTGTTGGAACACTGTGTCGGCAGGGATGTCCACTCCCTTGATATCAGCCTGCTTTTCCTTGTTTTATGTCTTTGGATCCTGCCCTGTTTTGCCATCTGCTGTTTCCAATTCAGACCTAACCGTCCCAACTATTCACACGGTCATTGTCTCTCTTCTGTTTTTAATCCCTTATGTTTCTTCCCATTGTGGTATCTAAATATCGTCTTAGCCATCTAATCATCTTCTGTTTACCTTGTAGGCTGACATTCGAGTGCAGGCCTCCCTCTGTGTTGTAAAATTCTATGGTACAACCTGATATTTTTAAAAACTTGTTCTTGGTATATGGGTGACACTGACACAACATCATTTATTGTCCATCCCTAGTTGCCCTGAGGGCATAGTGTGGGGCTGGGTTCACATGTAGGTCACACCAGGTAGGGATGGCTGGTTCCCTTCCAGTTGGGTTTTTACAACAAAACAGCAGCTCTCAGTGGTGATTTTTTTTTTCCCCCCACAAATTACCACATTTATTAAATTCCATTTGCTAGGGTGGGATTTGAACTTATAACCTCTGAGTTACAAGCCCAGTACCATAACCACTGGGCCATTGTATGCTTAGACCAGTACCATAGATAAAGAGAAGAATTGGGGTCCCTGGCAGAGACAGAGGAACATGTAGATGGGTTTTTACAAAGCATTCCAGCTACAGCAAATCAACAACTTTAAAAAAAAAATCCGCTTCAAAAAGATAGAAAGACTTGCATTTATATAGCGGCCCGCACGACCTTATGATGTCCCAAAGCGCTTTACCGCCAATGAACTTTTGAAGTGTAGTCACTGTTGTAATGTAGGAAATGCGGCAGCCAATTTGCGCACAGCAAGGTCCTGTGGTAAACTGAGCATGGAGCACCGCACGCAGTGATGGCCAAAAAATAAAATCAAAGCTGGATCGCGAGCGCACTGATACCATACTGGGGAGAACTGATGCTTCAGGGTGGAGTCCCTTTAAAAGGCACTCGGTTGGTGATTTCTACATCAGCGCATACTGAAGATACCAAGGCGGGTAGATGGAGTTTAAGATACAGATCAGCCATGATCTAATTGAATGGCGGAACATGCTCGAGGGGCTGAATGGCCTCCTCCTGTTCCTGTGTTCCTAACTGTTGAACAGCGTGCATGCCGGTCACTGAGGGGTCCCAAAATGTAGAGAAATGCAAAGCAAAATATACAATGGCCAAGCTCGAACAAGCAGCTGGAGCGAATAGTCAAGGACGGTCCCGAGTGTGTAAATCAGAGAACAAACTCTGTGGAGTCTGTGACCCCTTCTGTTCTGCCAGAACATCCGTGGCAGAAAGTTGGAGCTGATTAATCTAAACTGAAAGGAGTTCGATATTTACTGAGTGCAGACTACTTTTTGCATCATATGAAAATCGCTTTATTAACTAAAATTGCATGGTCATATGAGATGAAATCCATATTTTCCCCACCATGGAATACCAGAAGAAGGAATGTCGGATAATGGATCATAATCTTGGCAGAAGTTCAACAAGAAATATGAGCTTACTCACCTAAGAAGTAGTCCAAAATAGCCACAGAGTAATCGGGAATTACAGAGCATGGCGAAAGCTAGAAGGGATCTGAAGATCCAAACTTGGCATCGTCACAGTGCCGTGCTACAACATTGGCAAACGGTTGCATCCCAGCAGATGGGACGGCGAACAGTATTGATGGCAAGTCTCACTCCTCAGTGGCCGTCCTCAGCCAACGTTCAAGAAAAAAAGGAGTACGGGTTCCATCTGGTGGAAAAGCTTAATTTAAGATCAGAGTCAGAGTGCTACCAAAATCTGGCTGAAAGATTCAAAGCCCAGTGCAACAAGAAACCCCAACGCCTCGATGGTGCGGTTCTACAGGAAGAGACAGACCCCATTTTATTCAGATTCCCAACCCAAACCAAGAGGAAGAGGGTCTCTCGGGGAGCCTCTAGCTAGCACTCTGCAGAAGCAAAGAAAGCTCCAGAGCTGGATCAGAGACTACTTCCTAATCCTCAGGAGTGCGAAAGCGGAGTTACAAGGAGAATATATATCCCTCTAAGAAGACTGTACTTGTAATTTAAGTTCTGACGGGTGAACATTTGCGGGAACACTTCTGCGGACTGCACGAACGGCAATGAAACCATGGCGCTATTATTTCCCCTATCACTCCCACCGTATATCTTGCTTCGCACGTTCTCTACATTTTGGGATTATTTAGTACCCGGCACGTATGCTGTTCAACAGTTAGGAACGTAGGCATAGGAGGAGGCCATTCTGCCCCTCGATCCTGTTCCGCCCTTCCAATTAGTTATTGGCTGCTCTGTATCTTAACTCCATCTTGGTATGTTCAGAACGCGCAGAGGACGTGAAATATTTAGCAGCCTATCTTCGAAAGGCGATGTAGGTGCCAGTCGCGTTTGTGCAATGTAAATAAAGAAAAAGATGCTGAAAATCTGAAATAAAATCAGGAAACACAAGAACAGGACCTTCCTCGGTCATGCTAATTTATATCTTCTTTTCACAGGCGCCTTCGCCCTGCGACCTTATTAATGTAAATATCTACAAAGGCCAGCAGATGGAGTGGTGAGTCACTGTAAAGTTGGACAAAGTGGTGTCCCCCTTGGAAAATATTTTTCACGGCCTTGCTGGAAGCCGGAATACTCCCTGAAAACACGTCCTTTCCTAAAAGAATCTGTAACACATCACAAATAAATAAATTATCCGATATATTTTAGGCTTTAAACCTTGATTACTATATATCTTAGATTACTCTCGTAGCTGAGTCCCAACTCCCATACTTTTGAGAGTGTGTATCCTTGCCTTGGGATCCAGAGAAGCTTTCCGTCACATGTTCAGCAGGGAAGTGAGCAGCAAACTTTGTTTTGGTAATGGACTGGACTATATTATACCTTCATAAGAGCTCACCTTTAGCCTTCAAAAGGAGTAGAGCATCACATTAAACCTTATGTTTTAAGCTTAAACTATCGAGCAAATTTATTAAATAATGAAGATGAAAATGATCTAACTATGGTATATTAACTGTCAGCCGTGGCTCAGCAGGTAGCACTCTCACCTCCGAGTCAGAAGATTGTGGGTTCACAGACTAACTGCAGTGATTCAAGGCCGACACTCCAGTGCAGTACCGAGGGAGTGCTGCACTGTTGGAGGTGCCGTCATTTGGATGAGACGATAATCCAATACTGTCTGCCCTCTCCTATGGACGTAAAAGATCCCATGTCGCTATTAGAAGAAGAGCAGGGGAGTTCTCAGGGTCCTGGACCAATATTTATCCCTCAACCAACATCACTAAAACAGATTATCTCGTCGTTATCACATCGCTGTTTGTGGGATCTTGCTGTGTGCAAATTGGCTGTCGCGGTTCCCACATTACAACAATGACTACACTTCGAAAAAAGCACAGGGGGGGTGACGTGCTGCCTCTCTCGCTCGGATTTGATTGTTTGTAGGCTCTTAGCCTGTGGTTGACTCGCTGTGCCCCAGGCTGGACGGCCATATTCCAGGATTGAATGGATTTCGGCCTTGTGCAGTCTGCGGAAAGTTCTGGTGCTTCTTTTCACAATTGTCCCAGCTTGGTTCATGCCTTGGTGGTGATGTCGTTGATGTCCCGTAGCCCTCTCTGGAAAGTTATGCTCAGTTTCATGAACCAATCCAGCAACTTAAATGGTTCCTGTGGCTTGTTAGGGATTGTTTAATAACTGACAGTCGGATTCAAAATAATTGGCTGCCATACATTTAACTGTGGGGAGTCGCACAACACCAGGTTATAGTCCAACAGCTTTATTTGAAATCACAAGCTTTCGGAGCTTTGCTCCTTCGTCAGGTGAGTGAAGAGTTGCATAAAGGCACAGCATATATAGTCAGAGAACATTTAACTGAACAAATCGATGGTCTGTGTTTGATTTTTTTCCTTCGAGCCTACAGTTTGAAAGCCAGCCTGTACCGAGCTTGCAACATTTGTACCAAAGTAAGCTTGGTACAGGGATCTCAACTGCAGTTGATTCCCTCCTCCCACTGCTTATGTACAGTGACTGGATTTAAAGTTACAGGCACTAATTAAAACCTACAACTTTTGTCACGCTATCACATGACTTTTTTTCCAATCTCATTTTCTCCTGCTGGTTTATGGATCTATATATATATATATTATGTACACAAGCAGCTCCCTGGTACCTCAGTCAAGTGACCATTGTTTATGTCTGAATGCTGTGAGTGCTACTGCGCTATTTTACTGTGGGGAGCATCACAGTTAAGACCGAACCTGGCTACACACACACACACACACACACACAATACAATATTGGAAAATGTGAGGTTATGCACTTTGGCAGGAAAAATCAGAGAGCAAGTTATTATCTTAATGACAAGAAACTGGAAAGTACTGCAGTACAAAGGGATCTGGGGGTCCTAGTGCAAGAAAATCAAAAAGTTAGTATGCAGGTGCAGCAGGTGATCAAGAAGGCCAATGGAATGTTGGCTTTTATTGCTAGGGGGATAGAATATAAAAACAGGGAGGTATTGCTGCAGTTATATAAGGTATTGGTGAGACTGCACCTGGAATACTGCATACAGTTTTGGTGTCCATACTTAAGAAAAGACATACTTGCTCTCGAGGCAGTACAAAGAAGGTTCACTCGGTTAATCCCGGGGATGAGGGGGTGGACATATGAGGAGAGGTTGAGTAGATTGGGACTCTACTCATTGGAGTTCAAAAGAATGAGAGGCGATCTTATTGAAACATATAAGATTGTGAAGGGGCTTGATCGGGTGGATGCGGTAAGGATGTTCCCAAGGATGGGTAAACTAGAACTAGGGGGCATAATCTTAGAATAAGGGGCTGCTCCTTCAAAACTGAGATGAGGAGAAACTTCTTCACTCAGAGGGTAGTAGGTCTGTGGAATTTGCTGCCCCAGGAAGCTGTGGAAGCTACATCATTAAATAAATTTAAAACAGAAATAGACAGTTTCCTAGAAGTAAAGGGAATTAGGGGTTACGGGGAGCGGGCAGGAAATTGGACATGAAGCTGAGTTCGGATCAGTCAAGGCCCTGTGGGTGGCGGAGCGGGCCCAGGGGCTGAGTGGCCGGGTCCTGCTCCTACTTCTTGTGTTCTTTAGATTTGAGGTTGGGATCAGATCAGCCATGATCTTATTGAATGGCGGAGCAGGCTCGAGGGGCCCATTGGCCTACTCCTGCTCCTATTTCTTATGTTCTTATGTTCACACACACACACACACGCACTCTCACACTACCCCAGAATTGGAGGATCGCAGAGATCTCGGAGGTTTGCCTGGTGATACACCAGCCTACACGCAGCATATCTCTTGCCAACAGCTGAACCCACATCAGGAGTACAGCAGGCATGAACACACATTTTAATCGCTCCGTCGCGGGTTTGGTGCGCTGAACCAGCACCGCCTTGTGCTACAGAATCATCAGCAATACTTCTGTCACAAAACTCAAAAAGTTGAGGGCTGTTGTCTACAGCAAAACAAACTGGGCAAAGTTTTTCTTAGTTGGGGCAAGGGAATTATCTGGAGGGTCATGCACTATTTTCCTTACAATGCTGTTAGTTGTAAGTGTCAATAAAGTATGTTTTGACTTGACTCACACTATTGTACTCCGCTGTCCTGGGCAAACCAGAAAGGGTTTGGCTAAACACATTTTTTTCCTGAAGAAGCGTTCCCATTAAATTCATTATTTTGGGTTGTCTTGTTAAAAAACCTGAGGTAGGATGTCTCCTGGTGGCTCAGTGGGTAAATACACAATACCAGGAAATTCCCAGTGCTGAATTAACTGATTTCCGTTGACTCCACTACAATCAGTGCAATGCTAAGAGTGCCATAAGTTGGCCTCAGCATCTCCAGGCTATGGAAGGGGGTGGGGAGGGAGAGAAGAATGAGAGGGGGTCTCATTGAAATGTATAAAATTCTGACAGGGCTAGACAGACTGGATGCAGGGAGGATGTTTCCCCTGGCTGGGGGGGTCCAGAACGAGGGATCACAGTCTCAGGATACGGGGTAGGACATTTAAGACTGAGATGAGGAGAAATTTCTTCACTCAGAGGGTGGTGAACCTGTGGAATTCTCTACCACAGAAGGCTGTGGAGGCCAAGTCACTGAATATATTTAAGAAGGAGCTAGATAGATTTCTAGACACAAAAGGCATCAAGGGGTATGGGGAGAGAGCGGGAATATGGTATTGAGATAGAGGATCAGCCATGATCATATTGAATGGCGGAGCAGGCTCGAAGGGCCGAATGGCCTACTCCTGCTTCTATTTTCTATGTTTCTATGTACCGGCCAGGGATCCCGCTCCTGATTGCTAACCAGTAAACTTCACTGGGTAGTGTGCGTTTTGTGTGTGTGTGTGTGTGATGCTCCCCCCATAGCCAGACAGCCCTCCCACTGACACTTGTTGTTTTGACCTTTCTTCATGTATAAACCTTCGCCATCTCCACAGGAAATGTCGAGAGAGGCAGGATATAAATGGGAAGTTAATTGGAAAAAACACTTTGAAAAGTTCGAACTTGCATTTATATAGCGCCTTTCACAACCTCAGGACGTCCCAAAGCGCTTTACAGCCGATGAAGTACTTTTTTTGAAGTGTAGTCACTGTCGTAATGTAGGAAACGTGGCAGCCAATTTGCGCACAGCAAGATCCCACAAACAGCAATGTGATAATGACCAGATAATCTGTTTTAGTGATGTTGGTTGACGGATAAATATTGGCCAGAACACTGTGGAGAACTCCCCTGCTCTTCTACAAATAGCGCCGAGGGATCCTTTACAACCACTTGAGAGGGAAGACGGGGCCTCGGTTTAACGTCTCATTCGAAAGACGGCACCTCCGACAGTGCAGCACTCCCTCAGTACTGCACTGGGAGTGTCAGCCTGGATTATGGGCTCAAGTCTCTGGAGTGGGGCTTGAAGTCATGACCTTCTGACTCAGAGGCGAGAGTGCTGCCCACTGTCACCTTACAATAAATAAAAAAGGGCCCACACCTGAAACATTAATCTATTTTCAGACGCTGGCAGACCTGCCATGTATTTGTGGCATTTTCTGTTTTAATTCCAGTTTAATCTCTTGAGAGTTATTAATGTTTTATAGTTAGATTACCCTAATAAGTCCAAATTTTAATAAAATGGCAAGAGATCTAAATTAATCCTCGAAAAGTTATATGTATTTTCTTCACCCCCCTCTCCCCCACCAATCAGATATTATTAACTCCTATACTTGTCAAACAGTGCCTTAATAGTGAGTACTTAGTGTGTTCAACATGTCCTTGGCATTTACGCTAAGTTTGCTTTGGGGCCAACCAGGTACTTGTGTTTATTTACATACAGAAAGGGTGTTGGTGTCCTGAAAAGAGTCTCTGTCACAGGTCTGTTCACAGACCAGAGAGACCTCTTCGAGCACTATCACGGGAGCTAATCACTTTACAGCATATTTCCACTGGTATGCGCAAGTTAATTTTCTTTCAAATATTTATTTATTCCCACCCATTTTTCTCTCTCTGGCCTTCGCAGGCAGCTCGTCCACAATGCCTCCTTCTTCACTAGGTTTTCACCACAGCTCCTGCCGACTCTATAAGCCGCGTTCATTTGACACGAGGCCTGGGGGAAGGAGTGGGTTGAACGATCTCTCTCCAGATCAAGCACCACACTCCAGGACCACTACAAGCCCAACAGACTGCAAACAAAACTCAGCAGACTGGGGTGAACAAGCTGGAGTGCCTTGGATGGGGTTAAAAAGAACATCTGTTTTGGGACAAACACAGAAAGGACTGGGATCGCACAGCAGGTCAGTCAGTATCTGCGGAGAGAACAGACAGGCTAATGTTTCAAGTGCGGACCCTTCTTCAAAACTGAAAAGTAAGAGGTGGAGAGAAGGGACTATAAATATATAAAAAAAAGACAAACCCAGAGTGGAATGATGGTAATTCGGAGTTGGCTGCTCAACTACAGGAGGCAAACGGGCTGCTCAAAATAAATGTTTTCTACATTATTAATTTATTTTTCTCTCCTCTCAGGTGTCTCCCTCTCCACAGCACTAGGTACTATTCACTGACAGACCTGACTAGACCATGGATAGTATCTCTGACTGTGACAAATGTAGTAAGGTAACTACACTTCCTCAGCTCCCTACTTCTTAAGCTCAGTCTTAGTCTACATATTGGTAGATGTCTTCACTGTAGTCATATTGCCAATTCCTTTTGTAAAATCATTCTTTGGATCAATAGGTTAGTTTCCGTCATCTCCCCCCCAATTTAATCCCCAATTTTTGCGTCCTTCCTTCCCGAAGGTGAATCACATTCCATTCTCCACTATTCACTATGTGTTTGCACACTCCTAGTAACACTATGCAGCACAAAATTTTCAAATTTATAGTGCCCATTTACAGTGCCCCTCTAACTCAAGTCTCAAAGACCATCCATTTACAGTATCCCTCTAACTCAAGTCTCAAAGACCACCCAATTACAGTGCCCCCTAACTCAAGTCTCAAAGACCATCCATTTACAGTTTCCCCCTAACTCAAGTCTCAAAGACCACCCATTTACAGTGCCCCCTAACTCAAGTCTCAAAGACCACCCATTTATAGTGTCCCTCTAACTCAAGTCTCAAAGACCACCCATTTATAGTGCCCCCTAACCCAAGTCTCAAAGACCACCCATTTACAGTGCCCCTCTAACTCAAGTCTCAAAGACCACCCATTTACAGTGTCCCTCTAACTCAAGTCTCAAAGACCACCCATTTACAGTGCCCCTCTAACTTCAGTCCAGAGAGACGACTAGTTCATGGTTTTTTTTTTACATTTGTTCTCGGGATGTGGGCGTCACTGGCAAGTCGCCCTGAGAAGGTGGTGGTGGGCCTTCTACTTGAACTGACGCAGTCCGTGTGCAGAAGATGCTCCCACAGTGCTGTTGGGGAGGGAATCCTAGAATTTTGACCCAGCGACGATGAAGAAACGGCCGATACATGTCCAAGTCAGGATGATGTGTGTGACTTGGTGGGGGGGAGGGGGAAACTTGGAGGTGATGGTGTTCCTACGACAGTGATACGAGATTGACTCCCTAATATTGATCCTAAAAACCTGATAATATAATCTATGTAACCTTATAATTAAAAAAAGGAAATTGATACATTTTAATTCTTGATTCTAAACTAATCCGAGTGACTTTGATTTTCCCCCAGGGTGGACATATATTTGGAGTCGGCTCATATCTGAGTATATACGGTAACTTTCTCTGACGGAAGTTCAAGGCTTTCTAAATGGAAACTCTTGCTGCACACGTGTAGAGGTAAAGTACAATCTCAAGGGATTGGTTCAATTCATTCCACTTCATTCAGTTGGAAAGAGGTGAGTGGGCTGTACTTTATATTATAAAAATATAAGTAGCAAATTAAACAAGAAATGTAATTTAAAAAAAAAAATTCAACGAGTCCCATTCGGGAAAATGCCGATTGGTAAAAGCAACGTTTAACCGAGAGATGTAGACTGGGGTTTGCTTCCCAATCTGTGCTGAGCAAACTGTCCTGGGATGGACGTAGGCTTGCTACAATTTGCCTCAGCGCTCCGGAAATTGGGAGAGGAAAGAAAAGCAAAAGGAAAAAAAAAAAATCGGTCGGGTTTCCCGGCGCTGAACCTGGTCCGGCGATTGTCATCCTGGTTCACCCGAAGACCAGATCAGGCTTTGCTGCGAAGTCCCCCACGGTTGAACATGCCAACTTATATATGAATCTTTAATCACTCGGGCGAGGTATTAGAGGTCGGACGGTGCCCATGGAATTTTACCCCAGTAAGGAGTCAACACCTTCGGGGGAGGGGGAGAAAGTCAGAACATTGGTAAGCACGATAAAAATCAATTTAAAGAAGAATTTTTTTAAAAATCAAATAGTATTTACTGCTCTTGGGGTTGTCTCAAAATGATCTGGTATTGTGAGCATCTGCGGTTCTGTTAACTGGTTCATCTAATACCCCATCCTGGATAACTTGTACATCTCTGGGAGTTAACCCCGTCTGAACTGAATTTAACTTCAAACCAGCATCAAAATATAAATGAACCCCCAAAATCCCTAATAAATCAGTAAACATCATGAAATATGGAAGCACCTTATAACTGGGGTCTTTAATCTTTTCAGTCACTTGGCTTTCATATGGACAGTGAAAAGTAACTTTAGGAGCCTCTGTGATCATCACCTAAAACTTTTACTAATGACTCACTAAAAGTAACTATAAAACATTTCGGACTTCCTTGTTTTTTGAACAGACAGACCAGTCACATGCTGTGCAAGGTTGCTGGTTGTTCTGTTTAAGTATCCCTTGGTGTCTTTTCGCTTCTGTGTATTATTTCACTTGTGAATAAATCTGACCAGTTAGTCTTAGCCTGTGAGCACTGATCTGGTGACATGTTAATTTCTGCTGTGGGAGGTGATGGGAGGTGTCTAGTGGGCATCCCATGCATTTTCCAGTAAGGAAATCGCAGCAAAAAATATTAAACCTGGACATGCTAATTCTAGTAAGGGAGAAGGAGAACTGATACAACCTTTGGTTCATAAATTAATCTCTGCTTGTGGAAACTGTAGTCTAGCCATGAACATGTGAGAACCTGTTGGAAATGCGTTTTGAGTTCCTGTGGAGAGAGACTCCAGCATCTATAGGAAGGACATATTGGCCTTGGGGAGAGTGCAGCGTAGGTTTACTGGAAGTAAAGGGTTAAGTTACGAGGAGAGATTACACAAATTGGGGTTGTATTCTCTAGAGTTTCAAAGGTTAAGGGGTGATCTGATCGAAGTTTATAAGATATTAAGGGGAACAGATAGGGTGGATAGGGAGAAACTATTTCCGCTGGTTGGGGATTCTAGGAGTAGGGGGCACAGTCTAAAAATTAGAGCCAGACCTTTCAGGAGCGAGATTAGAAAACATTTCTACACACAAAGGGTGGTAGAAGTTTGGAACTCTCTTCCGCAAACGGCAATTGATATTAGCTCAATTGCTAAATTTAAATCTGAGATAGATAGCTTTTTGGCAACCAAAGGTATTAAGGGAAATGGGCCAAAGGCAGGTATATGGAGTTAGATCACAGATAAGCCATGATCTTATCAAATGGCGGAGCAGGCACGAGGGGCTGAATGGCCTACTCCTGTTCCTATGTTCCTATCGAGCTGTGCCAAAGGATAAATATAGGCATTTTGGTCAAGTAAATATTTAGTGATTATAAATAGTTAATATCCTGAATATGAACGCCTAGGCAGTTGTATAACAGCCCATGGTGGCACAAACACACTCGTGGGTAGTCCTTGGTTCAGTGCTATGGCTGGAAGCTAGTAAGCAATGTGGGATTTGTAGGGATGGGCAGGGAGTAAAAATAATATAGAAGTAATGATTTAGTTATACAAATTTAGCGACTTGAATATCACGATTCATGATGTGTGATGGTTTAGTGAACAGCAAATGTTTATGTAATTTTTCTTTTCCTGAAATGGTTTATTGCAAGAAAAGGAGGGAGTGGAATTAAGAGCCCCTCCCCCCTTGGATTCCCATCCCCCACCTCCTTTCCTGAAGGTGATGTCATGCAGAGGTACAGCTCTGTGGGTGCTGGCTGCTGTTCAGTATCTTGCTCAAGTGGCTGTTGACTATTCGACCATGCAGGGCATCACACCTACGCCTAATCCCGCCCTGAATCAAGTGTGCGCACTTTCCAGCATTGAGGCTACTCCTGGCTGTTCCACTCGTCTGAGCCTGACTAACTCAAAAAAAGACCAGAGATTAAACCTGGTTCAGTACACAGGGGAGTGTGTTTACTTACTGAACTGCCAGAGCAGCTCTTCAGGGCTGGTAACCAACAAATTCTGAAATATATGACTCCTGACTGTGTGACAAGAGTTCGAATTAATCGTCTCAATAGACTTTCGTTTTTGTAGATGTTAAACTGAGGTCCTGTTTCCCCTCTCAGGTGGACGTAAAAGATCCCATGGCACTATTTTGAAGAAGAGCAGGGGGAGTTCTCCCCGGTGTCCTGGGGCCAATATTTATCCCTCAACCAACATCACTAAAAAAACAGATTATCTGCTCATTATCACATTGCTGTTTGTGGGATCTTGCTGTGCGCAAATTGACTGCTGCGTTTCCAATATTACAACAGTGACTACACTTCAAAAGTACTTCATTGGCTGAAAAGTGCTTGGGTCTTTGTTTTGGCGGGGTGGGGGTGGGTGGAGGAAGGCATTGATATAAAAACAGCCGTCTCTCACTAATGGCACATATTGATTGGGATTCACACTGCCACAATGTGCTATCCAAAGGAGGATCTATGGCAGTGGCGGTATTGGGATTTAAGTATAGTTGTCAGAAAACATACTTGGATCTCAATCACTATTTCAACGAGATGCAACAATCAATGGGAGAAATGGACTTGTTTTAAAAATCAGACTTGTTTGGATTAAATTTTAGAAATATCCTGTTATCCCAGTCAGAAACTCATCTTTCTGGTTTAAAACTGGGACGGTGGTTAACTTAGTCAAGGGGCCACTGCCTGTGAAGATTCTGCAGACAATTGTATGAGGGAGAGTCTACATTGTGCCTCAGAGTAAAGTCTGTTTTTCAATCTGTTCCAGACTGCGCAGGATGTGGGCATGGGCACTGCTCCCGATCTTGCTGGCGTTCACTGCGGCGGGAGGATTCTGGGCCGTGTAAGTACGGGTTGAGTACCAGCGCACATCACGTTTGTATAAATCACCACAACAATCCAGTCACAAACGTCCCATTACACATCACTCTCGACTCCAGGCAGACCAACGATCAGAACCTGAAGTTACAATGCACCAAACCCCCTTCCCATTCACTCTCTTTATACAGATAAAGTAACCATGCAAGCTGCTGAATTCTCGCAAAAACCCAACTAATGTCCATTAATGTCCTTAAGGGAAGGGAGCCAGTCACCCCTACCCTAGTCTGGCCTACATGTGACTCCAGTCCCATATTATGTGGTTGACTCTTAATGCACTCCGTGCAACTAGAGATGGCAATAAATACTGCCTTGTCAGCATTGCCCACATTCCAAGGACAAATTATATCCCATTCTTTCCTCTTCTACAACCGACCATATCCCTTTCCATCGCCCTCCTCTAACAACTTGCATTTAAATAGCTCCTTCAACAAGGGAAAACGTCCCAAGGCAAAGAGTAGAAAAACAGAATATTTTTTAAATGGTGAGAAACTATTAAATGTTGGTGTTTAGAGAGACTTGGGTGTCCTCGTACAAGAAACACAAAAAGTTAGTATGCAGGTACAGCAGGCAATTAGGAAAGAAAATGGCATGTTGGCCTTTATTGCAAAGGGATTGGAGTACAAGAGTATGGAAGTCTTACTACTAAGGGCCTTAGTGAGACCTCACCTGGAGTACTGCGTACAGTTTTGGTCTCCTTATATAAGGAAGGATATACTTGCCTTGGAGACGGCACAACGAAGGTTCACTGGATTCATTCCTGGGATGAGAAGGTTGTCCTATGAGGAGAGGTTGAGTAGAATGGGCCTATACTCTCTGGAGTTTAGAAGAATGAGAGGTGATCTCATTGAAATATATAAGATTCTGAAGGGGCTTGATAGGGTAGATGCTGAGAGGCTGTTTCCCCTGGCTGGAGAATCTAGAACTAGGGGGCATAGTCACAGGATAAAGGGTGGGCCATTCAAGACTGAGATGAGGAGGAATTTCTTCATTCAGAGGGTTGTGAATCTTTGGAATTCTTTACCCTAGAGGGCTGTGGATGCTGAGTCATTGAATATATTCAAGACTGAGATGGATAGATTTTTGGACTCTAGGGAATCAAGGGATATGGGGATCGGGCGGGAAAGTGGAGTTGAGGTCGAAGATCAGCCATGATCTGATTGAATGGTGGAGCAGGCTCGAGGGGCCGTATGGCCTACTCCTGCTCCTATTTCTTATGTTCTTGTTATGATCTTTACATAAGCATTACATGAGCCTCAAAAGGAGACAGGTGACTAAAAGCCTGGTCAAAGAGGTGTGTTTTATGGAGGTGAAAGAAGTAGAAAGGTTTAGGGAGGGAATTCCAGAGTTTTGGGCCTAGATCGCTGAAGGTACGGCTGGTAATGGCGGGGCAAAGGGAGTGGGGGATGCACAAGAGGCCAGAGTCAGAGGAACAGAGAGTTCAAGGATCCCCATATCCCTTGATTTCCATCAGTCAGTAGCCTCGCTGCTACTCACTAACCAGCTCGTACCTTATCTGTACCACGCATGATGGGTCGTGACTGTGATCTACAACTTATTATCACCAGGTGCCTGAGAATAAATAAGGAGAGGAATCTGGGACTCTCTTTTGGTAAACCATGGAAGTGTATGGACAATGTGGACTGAAAAGTCCTCGGCCCAGTGAGCCCCAATCTGAGCCGAGTCCTAATCACAGCCAGATAATGGAAGCGATGCTACGATTCACCTCATAGCTTAAGGGGTGCGGGAGATAAAATCCCTGCCCCTTATCATTATCCTGCTGCTAACTGGTGGAATTAGGCTTGAAAACCTGCCAACTTTCCTTATCTTGGCTCACACATGAAAAGTGCCCACTTGGGGAGGTAACTGTGGAATTGCACTTTAGCTTGATAGAGGAGAGTTGGGGAGGAAACGGAGATAAAAGACAAAAATAAAGTGAAGTTAAAAGTTGGTGCATCTCAGGGAAGTTGGGGGATCTCACATTAGCAGACTGTATGAACCATACTTGGGGTATTGTGTTCAACTCTGCTCACGCTGCTATAAAACCCATTTGCAAACATTGGTGAGGGTTCAGAGAAGAGCCACTAGACTGATCCCAAATGTCACTCCTCGATTTTAAAATTCTCATTCCTGTTTTCCAATCCCTCAATGGCCTCGCCCCTTCCTAACTCTGTAACTTCCTCCAGCCCTAAAACCCTCCGAGATCTCTGCGCTCCTCCAATTCTGGCCTCTTACGCATCCCGATTTTCATCACCCTCCACCATTGGTGGCTGTGACTTCAGCCGTCTAGGCCTTAAGCTCTGGAATTCCCTCCCTAAACCTCTCCGTCTCTCTCCTCCTTTAAGACGCTCCTTAAAAGCTAAGTCTGTGACCTTGGTCACCTGTCTGAATGTCTCTTTATATGGCTCGGTGTCAAATTTTGTTTGATAATCGCTCCTGTAAAGTGCCCTGGGATGTTTTACTATGTTAAAAGGCACTATATAAATGCACGTTGTTGTTAAGGGTATGGGCTATGAGGTAAGCTTTAGCTGTACAAGTCTAGGTAGAAGTTAGGTATAGGGTTGGAGTGTTTAAGTATTAAACGGTACAGATAGAATATTACCCTAAATTCAACCAAGAAAGTAGGACCAGAGAGCACAAATTTAAATAGGTGAAGAAATAATTTTAAAATTAGATATTAGGAAGAGATTCTTTTCTTAGAGTGAGAAGTCTTTTTCACGATCTGCCAAGTGAGGTGAGGTAAATACATTTGGTACACTGAGGGTGGGCACTGTACTGAGAGACCCAGGGTACTGGATGGAGTTTCTCTTCCTTAGCTCTCATATTTTCTTCCACAGGTCACTGCAATTCACTTCAAACATGATTCATTGTGTGAAGGACTTTGAAATGACTAAATCTGATAAGGTGCTACTATAAATGTTGGAAAGATTCGTCAGAATTTATATCATAGTAGGTGCAGCACAGGAGGAGGCCATTCGCCCATCGTGCCTGTGCCGGCTCTTTGAAAGAACTATCCAATTAGTCCCATTTCCCTGCTCTTTCCCATAGCTCTGCACACATTTTCCCTTCAAGTATTTGTCCTTATTGAAAGTTACTGTGTCCTTTAGAGTTTAATATGAGATGCCAGATTGAGCTCATTCCGAGTCACCCAATCTAAATGTGACTCTAATTAAAACTAATGGATCAAAGTCTGATCAGCTACCAAGTGTATTACAATTCATCAAAGCTTGAGATACCATTTAACACTTGCCTATCTCTGAATTGTCAAAGATTGTGGATGTAATGTGTCATGGAAGGTGTCGTCGACAGTGCTATCAAGCGGCACTTACTCACCAATAACCTGCTCACCGATGCTCAGTTTGGGTTCCGCCAGGACCACTCAGCTCCATATCTCATTACAGCCTTGGTCCAAACATGGACAAAAGAGCTGAATTCCAGAGGTGAGGTGAGAGTGACTGCCCTTGACATCAAGGCAGCATTTGACCGACTGTGGGACCATGGAGCCCTAGTAAAATTGAAGTTAATGGGAATCAGGGGGAAAACTCTCCAGTGGCTGGAGTCATACCGAGCACAAAGGAAGATGGGAGTGGTTGTTGGAGGCCAATCCTCTCAGCCCCAGGACATTGCTGCAGGAGTTCCTCAGGGCAGTGTCCTTGGCCCAACCATCTTCAGCTGCTTCATCAATGACCTTCCCTCCATCATAACGTCAGAAATGGGGATGTTCGCTGATGATTGCACAGTGTTCAGTTCCATTTGCAATCCCTCAAATAACGAAGCAGTCCGAGCCCGAATGCAGCAAGACCTGGACAACATCCAGGCTTGGGCTGATAAGTGGTAAGTAACATTCGCGCCAGACAAGTGTCAGGCAATGACCATCTCCAATAAGAGAGAGTCTAACCACCTCCCCTTGACATTCAATGACATTACCATCGCCGAATCCCCCACCATCAACATCCTGGGGGTCACCATTGACCAGAAACTTAACTGGACCAGCCATATGAATACTATGGCTACAAGAGCAGGTCAGAGGCTGGGTATTCTGCGGCAAGTGACTCACCTCCTGACTCCCCAAAGCCTTTCCACTATCTACAAAGCACAAGTCAGGAGTGTGATGGAATACTCTCCACTTGCTTGGATGAGTGTAGCTCCAACAACACTCAAGAAACTCGACACCATCCAGGACAAAGCAGCCCACTTGATTGGCATCCCATCCACCACCCTAAACATTCACTCCCTTCACCACCGGTGCACAGTGGCTGCAGTGTGTACTATCCATATGATGCACTGCAGCAACTTGCCAAAGCTTCTTCGACAGCACCTCCCAAACCCGCGACCTCTACCACTTAGAAGGACAAGAGCAGCAGGTACATGGGAACAACACCACCTGCACATTCCCCTCCAAGTCACACACCATCCCGACTTGGAAATATATCGCCGTTCCTTCATCGTCGCTGGGTCAAAATCCTGGAACTCCCTTCCTAACAGCACTGTGGGAGAACCTTCACCACAGGGACTGCAGCGGTTCAAGAAGGCGGCTCACCACCACCTTCTCAAGGGCAATTAGGGATGGGCAATAAATGCCGGCCTCGCCAGCGACGCCCACATCCCATGAACGAATAAAAAAAAAGAATCCATTTCTTCCTCAATTTTGGATAGCTTTCAGGCCTTTCAAGGTTTGCATCCAACCTCTGGACTTATGCTAATCCTTAGTGATTGCTGCTAACACATCATACCTGATTCACAATAATATCCTCAAGTAGATCAGTATCTCTTTCAGGATCAGCAGTTCTTTGAAATACCAGTTTACAGTTTAATGTTATCTTGTCTGGTTCATTTATTGTATTGTTTTATGTGGTCATAGTTCAATATTCTATTGGCTGCCCCATTTTACAGTGAACTTACTTTGATGTAAATTTCCTGCAGGTTTGGAATGGCGGTGGTAAACGGATCTGTGAACGTCACAGTGGAGTTCCCCTACATCAGGTGATTCGGGAATTGCTGAAAGATGTGCTCTGCAAATCGTACAAGATATTGTATTTTTACTCTCACTTAATTAGCCTAGAAAAGCAGGGTGTTTCAGACAGTAGGTGTCAACATCACTGTCGCACTGCCTCCCAGCAGAGCGGCCGTCGCACTGCCTCTCAATAATGTGACTAGCAGTCCCAGCTCCACATGATCAATAGGGTTCCAATAAATGCTTTCAAGCCATGGGCATCATCCTCTCTCACCTCCCTCCCACTTTCTCCCCTCCTCTCCTGAAGGCACTCACTTTTGCCTCGGTATGATTCCAGAGAAACCATGAATCCTGCACCACAATGCCCAAATTAGCAAGTCTTCATATATGAGCCCTGATGGAGTGTTAACAGGGTATTACACCACGGAGAGCGGGGGGTGTCAAAGCTTCTGTCATTGACCAAAGTGCAGACACCAACAGGAGCTACTGGTCAGCACTCAAGGTTAAGAAGGCCCCAGGCACAATCCTCGGCTGAGTTTTCCTTTCCTTAGCCCAGTGACACAGAGGTTAATTGTAGTTTCCCCCACAGTTGCATCAACTGAGACAACCAACTTGGCTTAGACCTTGCGGGTCTGTTTCGGCCAAATGTGGTAAGCCATCAGGGAAGTCATAGTGAGGGATAGATATAGGACAAGGAGACAACTTGATTTTGACATCTTCATCTTGCTTTCAGGCCATCTTCAGTATTGCACTTTACCATTGGGATACCCTGTGTCTGATTTTTTGAAACCCCTCTGCGGACAGACCTGGCTTGTGCTAAGTGACGCTGTAACGATGCAGCTGAGATTAGGAATTATGTAGAATGAGGGCTCAAACACACCTTCCTCCACCCCGTGCTCCTTCAACGCTCCACTGATCACTATGGTAGTTTATCCCCCTCCTCTACAGAAAGTACAGCTCCTCGCTGGGGTACAGTTCCATAGGTACTGATCACTCTCCACTACTCTCTTACTCAAAGAAGATTAAGGGGTGATCCAATTGAGGTGTTTAAGAGGATCAAAGGAGTTGATAGGGTAGATAGAGAGAAACTATTTCCTCTGGTGGAGGAAGTGCAGAACAAGGGGGCATAACCTTAAAATTAGAGCTGGGCCGTTCAGGGGTGATGTCAGGAAGCACTTCTTCACACAAAGGGTAGTGGAAATCTGGAACTCTCCCCCCGAGAAAGCTGTTGAGGTTGGGGTCAATTGAAAATGTCAAAACTGTGATTGATAGATTTTTGTTAGGTAAGGGTATTAAGGGTTATGGAACCAAAGATGGAGTTAAGATACAGATCAGCCATGATCTAATTGAATGGTGGAATAGGCTCGAGGGGCTGAATGGCCTATTCCTGTTCCTATAAACATAGTCTTTATGTATGACCCTAGACGGTGTGTTGAGGGGTGGTGGGGAGGGGGAGGTGGTGGTGGGGAGAGCATCTCAGCCAAGCCCTGACTTATCCTCACCTGAAGTCCACACCAGAACACTTGCCAGGAGGGTCACTGCAGAGCAAACAGAAGGTGATTTTTCCCCTCCTTGGACCATGGGCAATGAGGCCAATTGTAACAGCCCAACCACCACCCTGAGTGAGATCAACTCAGGTGGGAATTGTACCTGGAACCTTCCCGGTTTGTATGGCTCAGTAATTCACTTCCTTAACTAGGTGAATCATTCACGGTACATTTTCAAGTTAAGTAATACACATGGACTTTCAAAGGGCCTTGGATTAGGTACCCACATAGACTCATGACTAATGTCAGAGCACGTGGAGTCAAGGAACAGATAGGCAGAACGGATAGCAAGCTGGCTACAAAACAGAAAACAGAGAGTAGGGGTTACTCAGACTTGTGGTCGGTGGGAGGTGGTGTTCCACAGGGATTGGTACTGGGACCACTGTTGTTCACCATTTACATAAATGATTTGGCCTTGGGAATCGGATGTACAATATCAAAATTTGCGGACAGCACCAAATTGGGGGGTACAGTTAATACTGAGGAAGACTTAACAAACTTGCAGAATCGGCGTGTGAAGGGCAAATTAATTTCAATATAGTAAGTGTGAGGTGCTGCATTTTGGTAGGAAGCCACATACTCCTTGGAAAATAGGAATCTAAATGGGGTAGAAGCACAAAAGAATCTAGGGGTACAGATATATAAAGGATTAAAAGTAGCAACGCAGGTTAATAAAGCCCATAAAAAGTGCAAACAAAACATTGGGGTTCATTTCTAGAGGAATAGAATTCAAAAGCAGAGAAATTATGTTAAACTTATATAGAACCTTGGTTAGACCACACTTGAAGTACTGGTCTCCATATTACAAAAATGATGTAGAAGCATTGGAGAAGGTGCAAAAAAGATTTACAAGTATGATACCAGAACTGAGAGAGTACGACTATCAGGAAAGACTGAACAGGCTGGGACTGTTTTCTCTAGAAAAGGGAAGACCGAGAGGTGACCTGGTAGAGGTTTTTAAAATTATGAAGGGGTTCGATAGGGTAAACGTAGAGAAAATGTTTCCAGCTGTGGGTGAGTCCAAACTAGGGGTGACCTGATAGAGGTCTTTAAGATTATGAAACGGTTTGAGAAGGTAAACGTAGAGAAATTTTTCCGCTTGTGAGGGGGGGTCCAAAACCAGGGGTCAGAAATATAAGATAGTCACAAATAAATCCAAAAGGGAATTCAGGAGAAACTTCTCCACTAAGAATGTGGAACTCGCTACCACAAGGAGTAGTTGAGGCGAATAGCATTGATGCATTTGAGGGGAAGCTAGATAAATACATGAGAGAGAAAGGGATAGAAGATGTTGACAGGGGGAGATGGAGTAAATAGAGTGGGAGGGGGCTCGTGTGGAGCATAAACCGGATGGGCTGAATGGCCCATTTCTGTGCTGTAAATTCTATGTAATGTAAGTTACAGGGGTAAAAGCTTTATCTTTGATTTTTTGTGTTCTCTGCTCAGTACCTGTGGGGCGTACCCTCCCCAGAGCTGCATATTCAGTCAAATCATGAACATCGGGGCTTTTCTGGGTGAGTAAGTCTCCGATACGATCTTCAATTGTGTTCTTCAAGGGTTGTGAACGGGTTGTGGGGGGGGGATGAAATATTTGATTGCATCTAATGAACGCAGGTTACTGCTCCAGTGAGGAAATCCTCCGTCTGGTGTAAAACAGAGCCACACAGGCTGTGAAGGACAAAGGATTAATCTCAGGTCTGTGCTGGGTTACTCAATTTTCGTAGGGGCAGCGGCTGGGGTACAACAAGGTAGGGGGGCGAGGGCGGGGGGAGTGTTTCTCCTCTTGATCCTACGATCACCGGTGAAATGTGTCATAGTTTAGATGAATTATCTCCCACCTGCATGCTGATATGTGTGGCCTTCTCTTGTGAGAAGGTAGAAATGGGATACACATGTTGGAAAGAGGAATCTGAGAGGTGTGTTATGAAGACATTTTTATAGCACCTTTCACTACCTCAGGATGTCCCACAGCGCTTTCCAGCCAATGAAGTACTTTTTGTAGTGTAGTCACTGTTGTAATGTAGGAAACACAGCAGCCAATTTGCGCACAGCAAGATCCCACGACCAGCAGTGTGATAAATGACCAGATAATCTGTTTTAATGATGTTGGTTGAGGGATAAATATTGGCCAGGACACCAGGGAGAACTCCCTTGCTCTATTTCGAAATAGTGCCGTGGGATCTTTTACGTCCACCTGAGAGGGCAGACGGGGCCTCGGTTTAACGTCTCCTCCGAAAGACGGCACCTCCGACAGTGCGGCACTCCCTCAACACAGCACTGGGAGTGTCAGCCTAGATTTTGTGTTCAAATCTCTGGAGTGGGACTTGGATCCATGACCTACCAACTCAGAGGTGAGGGTGCTACCCACAGAACCTAACCCTAACCCTAACGCAGTCCCATTAGGAGAGTCTCTGAACATGCAGCATGCTTGGTGTCGCTGCTTGCCACATGTAATGGGCTCAAGGCACGACCATAGCAGCAATACATGGTGTCCAAGTACAACGTGAACATGCCTGTGCATTTGGAAAGTACATGAACAGATCTCAAGGGCGCTGTGCAGTGTCCCGCTATTGAGCTGCCCCAAATTTAAACTGAAATGCCACTTGATATCATGAAGCAATGCATTACCTCCCTGAGGCCATCAAATCTCCTCCTCACCTGCACCAGGTTCAGGACTCGGGCGAGACAGCATCGACCCTTTCCATCCAGGCCGTTCCTCGCTGGAGCGCGGCCCTCTCCGCCAAAAAAAGAATCAGCTTTCTCTGTCGGACCTCATCCAGCAGCAGCTCCGTGGAGCTTTTGCTGCAGACCATCTCATCAGGGAGCAGGACACCTTTAAGAGCTTGACAACCCGCCCTTTGACCCCACAGTCCTTCTGGTGCGACATGCCCTGCGCGCTGGGGCGGGTGCAAAAAAGTATTTCAATGAGAAAATGCTGGAAAACACTCAGCAGGTCGGGCAGCATCTGCGGAGAGAGAAACAGAGTTAACCTTTCAGGTCGATGACCTTTCATCGGAGCTGGACGAAGTTAGAGAATTAACAGTTTATAGGCAAGTACGGATCCAGGGGAAGGGGGAGGGAGGGGAGGAAAAAACAAAGGGGAAAGACTGTGATAGAGGGCGGGAGTGATTAAATGACAGAAGGGATGATGGTACAAAAAGCGGGTGGTAATGGGATTGGCTGACCTGCCAAGCATTTGCAGCATTTTCTGTGTTTATTTCAGATTGCCAACGTCCGCAGTATTTTGCTTTTGCATCGAAATGAACTGAACACTTACTATAACCTCTGGGCAGGGACTGCATTATCAGCTCCCGGAGCCCAGGCACTGAAGAGGAGATTTTCCTAGGTGGTTGTTACTTCGTCAACGGACAGGGGAAACATCCAGGCCCTGGCGTTTGATTTGCCCGGCCATTAACATGGCTCGAGGGGGACACCCCTCAGCACAGGCCTGCCAGCCGGCCAGGCTTAGTGCCTGCAGAAGGAGCAGCACTGTAAGCGCCGCTGCAGCCCTCTGGGCGGCAGAGAGTTTGGTAGCACCAAGCTTCACTGTGCGCTCCTGAGCTGGTGGGAGGGGAGGGGGGGCGCGGGGAGACTCAGCGAGCCGCACGTCCAGGAAAAGGAGGCAGAACTTCGCCGTTGCCCTCCCAGCTGGTATGATGGGGATGTACCCACTTTGCCCCCCTAAAACCCCCCCTGCCAAACCCGGCATACTCAGGAAATCTTCCTCCCCCTCTTTTTCCTGATTTTGCAGCAGGGAAGATGGACATTCCGTGATGGGGGGGGGGGGGGGGGGTGGGAGGGGGCAAAGGTTTTGAAAATCAGTCCTCAAATGGCATCAGGCTATTTGACTGTGGAGGGCATCACATCCCCAGCCTGATCCCATGTCCTCAACCACACGCACCTACTTCCCCTGCGGATGCCACGTGACAATGATCAGGAACGGGAATCTGGGTGAGATTTCCTCTCCCTGGACCGGGGGCACTGAGCTCGGTTGTAAAACTCCAGCTGAGACCGGCCGGCTCAGGACAGACCAGCGAGGGGACCTGGGTCAGCGCTAGCCCAGGTATATTGATTACTGGGGGTGGGGGAGGGATTTTCTCTCAGGATCTGAAGGAGGTCACATTGTAAATAGTCCTTTGATTAGAAAAGGGATGTTTTGGTTTTTTTAATCTAATCTTTCTGATTCTTTCCAGTGACATGGGTTTGTGTCATCAGGTACCAGCAAGTGATAGACTACGGACACCAGTCCTCGCTGAACACCGTCAGTCTGGTGGCCGGTTGCTTGTGTGCCATGGGAGGCTCTTTGGTGGGGAATTTCCAGGTAACTCAGTGCGTTGGACTCCAGCCCAGTGTCAGAAGTAGGGAGGTAGATTGCGGTAGGGATGTCATTTTCTCCGAATGCGCAGAGCCTTGCTAGGATCCGCCAACATCAGCTGCCATTCCTTGAAATCGAGCACGGATAGTGACTAATCTGCAGACTATTTGGCTATGGAGGGCATCGTGGCTGATCTTGTTCTTACCCGGTGCTCGTGCATGCTGAATCAGGAGTAGGAAAACTCTGGCTGTTTTCTATTCCTTCCTAGCCCGAGAGTGCCAGGGCCAATTGTAGTATCCTCATCTGCAGCCAATTCAGCACGGACTGGGAATTGCATCTTGAAACCCTGTAATACAAGGCTTAGTCTTATATCAGGGAGTGCATTTAACCCTCTTAGTATCAGTCCTCATGGCGAACTCTCCCAATGGAGATCAGCTGATGAACTGGCACTACAAAGTTGTCCTCTCTCTGACTCATACTCTTTTGAGCATGAGGATCGGTGAATTTACTCTTGTGTTGTAGGCAAAAGGGAACGTGCCTTTACCCTGTGTTATAATGTTCGTGACTCCGGGAATTACAGACACATACACACAACGTCAGATTAACCTTTGATACTTTTATTTGTCTAACTCGAGTCAGATAAACACAATTTTATCACAACATTCACAGAGTAAATACCTTGAGGGTTCCCGTTTATGCTCCCCAGACTCTAGTGCTGGCCAGGCTTACCTTGCCCTGGGTGCCTCAACTTGGTGACCAATTCTTGTCTTGACTGTAGTGCCCAGATCTCTCACTACTCTCATATTTATGTCCTGAATTATCGTGGCTGCCACATGGTGATCAATTGTGTGATAATCTCACTTGATCAGTTTAGTCAGTGGGCCTCATGAGCCATCTTCTCATTATCAGTCAGCCGAGGAACAGTTTCCCAATTTAATATAGTGGCCATTCCACGTATCAATCCAACACAGTGGCCATCTTACAGCATGTATTCTCATCTTCCTCTGTCCATCTGCACCTATACCTATCATACTATTATCTTCCACCATTTCAGAAGCTGCTCTGAGCTAGCCACCTCCCCTTCACTTCTATCCCAACTTTATCTACTACCGTTAAAGTCTGCGCTCAGCACCACACAGCTACTAACTAACAACAACAACTTGCATTTATATGGCGCCATTAACGTAGTAAAGACATCCCAAGGCGCTTCACGGGAGCGTAGTCAGACAAAATTTGACACCGAGCCACACGAGGAGATATTAGACAGGTGACCGAAAGCTTGGTCAAAGAAGTAGGTTTTAAGGAGCATCTTAAAAGGAGGAGAGCGAGGCGGAGAGGCTTAGGGGGGAATTTCCAGAGCTTAGGGCCTAGGCAGATAAAGCATGGCTGCCAATGGCGGGGCGCAAAAAATCGGGGATGTGCAAGAGAACAGAATTGGAAGAGCGCAGAGATCTCGGAGGGTTGTAGGGCTGGAGGAGGTCACAGAAAAAAGGAGGGGGCGAGGGGGCATGGAGGGATTTGAACACAAGGATGAGAATTTAAAAAAATTGTGGCTTTCCCAGACCGGGAGCCAGTGTAGGTCAGCGAGCACAGGGGTGAGGGGTGAATGGGGCTCGGTGCGAGTTAGGATATGAGCAGCAGAGTTTTGGATGACCTGAAGTTCTAAAACCTGCAATATCATCCAACAAATTATATCCATTCATTAATCTGAATTGCGTCCTCATGTAGTCCTTATTCATAACTAATAGTTTCCCAGGAACTATGTACTTCCATCCAGCATTTCAAACTTTTCATTGAACAAAATTCCATCCCTGCCCAAACAACATTCAATCCCCATCGGACAGGAGTCCCTGATTCAATATCTCGTCTTCATTTCTCCACAGAACGAATTGCTTATCCACGTAAGAAAATAATGTCCATCTTCGTTTCAGCAAAATAACCGAAAGTATTCGCAACACAAGTCCTGTTCTTTAACACTACATGTACTTAATGAAAGAACCATTGCAAAATCTATAAAGGAAAATTCACCTAACCCCCATCTTCCCTTTCACCCCCATCCCATTCATCTTCTTCTTTTTGACTTGAACAAAGTGGCTCTGATCCCTCCATATTCCCTTTCCACAGATGCCTCTGCAAAACATTCCCCTTCCATTTCTGTGTCACTCATCAAGGCACTTCCCCGTTTCCCTGGACTTTTATCTCTTGTCCTGTTTCTTGCTTTCCATCATTTTCTCCCTTAGGACTCCTCCAATTGAATATACAAAGCAATGAGTGGTCTCTTGTTTAGCATAACACTATGTTCTGGGTGCCTCTACATGCATAGACTCATCAATAGGTGTAGTTAATTATTGGCTGGTCACGTAACGTTACTCCAAGTAATTTAACTCATCGTAGTGGGAGGGAGGAGACTAAAAAGCACAAACTCCACCAGAAGAATTAACTGCTACCGTTATTTTCTCAACAGACCATCAACCAGATTCACGTACACCTGGTGGGGGCCTTTCTCTCGTTCTTCATTGGGAATCTCTACTTCTGGCTTCAGGTGGGACTAACCTACACGATAAAACCAAGGCACGGAGGAAAGTGGATCGGCCCCGTAAGGATAATCTGCAACCTTGTATGCACAGCCTGCCTCGTCCTGTGTATCCTTTAGTCATAAGGCAATAGATTGGTAGCATTAGCGATGAGCAGGAGGACTGTGACTGAGTCATGTTCATTCAAATCTAACCCAGGATAAAAGTCGGAGGGCGGGGATCGAAGGCCCCATTCTCCAATGAGGAGCTGGACGCTCAGTGGGTTAGACAGACCATTTCTTCCTGGGGATCTGATCCAATTGGCGCACAAAGCTCCCCCAATAACTCGGTGGGTAAATGCACCATGTGATGTGAAGTAAGCCTTACAGACCAGAAGGCCCCGGGCTCTGTTGCTGGTCTTGAGTTAACTGCTTTAAGCTGGTGCAGCGAGTAGTGGCTCAACGATTGGCCTCTGCGGCCCTGCGCTAGAGGGTGAGGGTTGGGGGGAATCAGCCAGGATTCTCACTCACATTTGCTGTCCTTTTTTTGACCCCCCGTATGAACATTGGGCGAGGACAGGATCAGATTTGGCTGATAATCATTGGTCCTCCCACCCTCTTCATCTAACCCTAGCAGCATATCCTTCCACTCCTTTCTCCCTCATGTGTTTATCTAGCTTCCCCTTAAATGCATCTATGCTATTCACCTCAACTACTCCTTGTGGTAGCAAGTTCCACATCCTCAACACTCTCTGGGTAAAGAAGTTTCTCCTGAATTCCCTATTGGATTTTTTAGTGACTATCTTATTTATGAGCCCTAGTCTTGCTCTACGCCACACGTGGAAACATAGTCTCTGCATCTACCCTATCAAACACTTTCATAATCTTAAAGTCCTCTTTCAGGTCACCCCTCAGCCTTCTGTTTTCTACAGAAAAGAGCCCCAGCCTGTTCAATGTTGTTGCACGGAGCCAAACAGAGCTGGAAGTTTGCAAATTTGACCCCTGGCAAGAAAGATCTCCAAGTGACTGAGACTGGTTATAACTAGCTTCTGAATCCCTGGGCTAGATAGGGGAAAGAGAAGGAGGGGGACATAAGGAGCCATTGTTCCTGCTTCTAAAAGCTCTGTACCGAGCCCTGCTGGAAAGTGCATACATATAGACAACTAAGGGGTAAAGGGTTATGCTTAGCTGCGATGACCCCTCACCCACATAGACAACCAAGCCTGTTAGCAGCATCTTGGTTCATACATGACGGTTGGCTAGTTTAGACAGATACTAGAGGGGAGCCAGCATCTGAGGAACAATCACCCCAAGAGCAGTCAGGGGACCACAGGAGACAATCGGGAGAGAGAGAGAAAAAAAAAAAGAGTAATATGGAAATAAAACAGATGTCCTTGATGGTATTTCCTTGACCATTGGCCCAGTGGTGCTGCTCCACTATTGGAAGAGGAGAACTGCAGCGGCGATATGCGAGTGGGTGGCGGGAATGGTCCTCCTGCTCCTCTTTGCCCTGTTTGCGGTGGACTTTCAGCACCTCGACGGTCAATACTTCCACGTAATGCGGGAAAAGGCCACAATCCAAAACTCAACCACCACATTGGAGTTGTAGCAGGAATAATATCGGACTGCAATACATTTTTTTCCGAAAAAAACCCCAACCTTTTATCGAGTTTGACCAGTCTCTCTCGCTGCTCTGTGGGCTGTGAAGCACCTTGGGACGTTTTACTACAGTAAAGGTGCTATATAAATGCAAGACGTTGTGGTATCAAATTGAACATGGAACATAAGTTAATCCTGGTCACTTGAGAGCATCGCAGAATCAGGACTTTTTAAAAAAAAGTTATGATGACCATCCGTCTGCTTGTTTTTTCCCCCTCTCTATTAATGTGTCCTCTGAATCAATTGACAACTCATGATCTTATTACGGCAAACTGGCTGGGAGGGGTTAGTGAGACTGATCATAAAGTTACTGAAACCAGGAGTATGAGGCTGCTGGACTAACATCACTAGAGGTACAGTTAGAAAAACAAAGATTTGAATTTAAATCACACCTTTCATGACCTCAGGGAGCCCCAAAGCACTTTACAGCCAATGAAGTACTTTTGAAGTGTTATAGTGTAGGAAACACGGCAGCTAATTTGTGCACAGCAAGATCCCACAAACAGCGACGTGATAATGACCAGATAATCTGTTTTCGTGATGTTGGTTGAGGGATAAACATTGGCCAGGACACCAGGGACAACTCCTCTGCTCCTCTTCAGATAATGGCTGTAGTGTATATATATATATATATATATATAGTCCACCTAAAAGGGTAGATGGGGCCTCGGTTTAACATCTCCTCTGAAAGACAGCTCTTCCAACAGTGCAGCACTCCCTCAGTACTGCACTAGAGTGTCAGCCTAGATTTTCTGAAGAAATACAGTCAGTCAGTAACACAGGCTGCCAGATGGGCGGGGTTACTGACTCCCATGAGCTGAGTGTGACACTGCAAGGGAGCTGGATTAACGTCAATACCATCATTAAATTGGGTTCATAGGTCATGTGCTTGTTAATTCAGTTCCTTCTCAAAGCTGTGACTCATTCCATCCAATGCTTCCGCTGTCATCAACTCCCACCAAATCAATGACATTCAGAAATATGAATGGTTGTTTAGCAGACGATTAAGTTAGTCATGTGATTTTTCTTCCAAGACTCACATGAAGATTGGCCACTTGACCGAGATATTGGATGTAAAACTCTACATGAACAAACCACCTACCCCCTCCCTCACAGGCTAATCTACAACACCAGACAATAGACTCTGACAGGAGCACCAAACTTTGCATCTTACTTACCAAAATCTCATTATACAAAGTAAACCACGAAAGGGACGCTCTGTATAGAATTATATTCTGCACAAGACTCAACTGTTAAGTTGGGGTTTGTTTTTCTAAAAAAAAACTTAACTTGAAAAAAAATTTCAGAACAACACTATACATACGATCATTGTATTTATATATTGTCCAGTAGCTTGTAATAAATTCAGATGAACAGATGCTGCTTGATGCGTGCACACATTATGCTGTAGTTTCAATGTAATTTTAATCTATGTTTGGTGCTTAAGCAGCTACAGATCCAAAACAAGGGAATTATTGTTAAATGGAGAAAGTTACTGGAACACTCGAACAATTTTAGGTCTAGATTTTCCAGTCAGTAACATTTGTTTAAAGCTGCGATTATAGGCCTCAATGCGAAGACAGCAACATCTCTGGGTTTGCCCAGTGTCGTGACTGCGACACACAGCAAACTAGCACCTGTCAAAAAGTGTACCAACTTGCATGAAAAGGGGCACTCAAGAGGTTTTGAAGAGCAAGTTAATTCAGGCAGATGATTAATGAACCTTTTAGGTACTTCCTTTGTTTGCCCACAGTGGGAACCAAATGGTGTGGTACAGTGGAGCTGCAATACCACCTAGTGGCTTCAGCTTACAACTAGTGTTATCAGTCACTATAATTATGATGAAAATACCTTTAGATGGGACATTCACAACATTAAATATTGATGAAAAAAAGGATCAAAAAGTTGTGATAACATGAATTAAAGTCTGTAGATAGGAAATGTGGATATACACAGTCTTTAATATATTAAATCAATCAATAGCTCAGAGTCAAGACCAAATGTAGAGCCCAGTTTGCCCTGGAATTCTTGCACCAAAGCAAAGAATTGAATATAACACAAACTGTGGATGAAAATGGAGTTTTTTGCCCCTCAGACATATTTTACCAATCATAAACATGTTCAATGACCTGGTACTATATAATTTTAGATAGGAGTAAGTCTAGCCCAGTAAAAATTAACAAAAAGAGGTATTTTTGTCTTGGCTATCTTAAGGTTTCTAGGCACAAGAGGTGCCAGTTGGCTGACCTGCTGTAAATGCTCTTTGCTCATGGGGTCAGGAAGGCCATGTATTATATGTAGGAGGTATGTGAATGAGAGCCACTCTGTGCACAATTCACTTTGGAAAAAGATTGTCAGATTGCCCTGGTTAGACCGCACCTAGAGTACTGTGAGCAGTTCTGGGCACCGCACCTTCGGAAGGACATATTGGCCTTGGAGGGAGTGCAGTGTAGGTTTACTAGAATGATACCCGGACGTCAAGGGTTAAGTTACGAGGAGAGATTACACAAATTGGGGTTGTATTCTCTAGAGCTTTGAAGGCTAAGGGGTGATCTGATTGAAGTTTATAAGATATTAAGGGGAACAGATAGGGTGGATAGAGAGAAACTATTTCCGCTGGTTGGGGATTCTAGGAGTAGGGGGCACAGTCTAAAAATTAGAGCCAGACCTTTCAGGAGCGAGATTGGAAAAACATTTCTACACACAATGGGTGGTAGAAGTTTGGAACTCTCTTCTGCAAACGGCAATTGATACTAGCTCAATTGCTAAATTTAAATCGGAGATAGATAGTTTTTTGGCAACCAAAGGTATTAGGGGATATGGGCCAAAGGCAGGTATATGGAGTTAGATCACAGATCAGCCATGATGTTATCAAATGGCAGAGCAGGCACAAGGGGCTGAATGGCCTACTCCTGTTCCTATGTACATCAGCAAACAAGACAAATCTCCAAATAACCCATACTGAAGGGCAGACGAGTGGTGGGAGGCAGATTGTATCCTGCTGAAAGAGCAGGGTGCATCTAAAATCTGGGAGTTTAGTAACTAACCTTTTCGTGGATGTATATGGTTCTTCGTGCGCCTTTGCTTGTTAAAATTATTGTAAGGGAAACCTAGGAACTCACGTTAGAGCTTAAAATGGTCTCAAGTTGGGGTGTTGGTATTTCTACCTTCCAGAAAGATTAGGAGAAAAAGTAAGCTTGCAGGGTGAACTGCTGAACAAGGATCTGAGAGTCCCAGGAGTACGAGATCATTGAGGGGCAGAAATCCAAGATGGTGCAGCATCTGGATTTTAGGGGATATAGGGTAAAGTCATGGGGAATGAAGCATTGAATCTCACTAAAAAAGTACCCTAAACCCCAATCCCACATACTTTATCCATATCTCTCTGCATAGACTTCCTGGCAATTTGTAGACATAGGAATTTATAATGGGAAGTTCCCATTATAAATGTTCCATGTAAACTTGTCACACTGAATACACTGCAACCATTGGCAGGAGAGGTGTAATCAATACACAGAGGCAGTTTCTATTATAAACTTGTTTTTTATATTTCTATTATAAAAATGTAGAAAGTTAGAACATATGACTTAAAATGGACTTGAATGGAGGGGACATGATCTGATCGAAGTTTAAGATATTAAGGGGGAACGGATAGGGTGGATAGAGAGAAACTATTTCCGCTGGTTGGGGATTCTAGGAGTCGGGGGCACAGTCTAAAAATTAGAGCCAGACCTTTCATGAGCGAGATTAGAAAACATTTCTACACACAAAGGGTGGTAGAAGTTTGGAACTCTCTTCCGCAAACGGCAATGGATACTAGCTCAATTTAAATGTGAGATAGATAGGTTTTTGGCAACCAAAGGTATTAGGGGATATGGGCCAAAGGCAGGTATATGGAGTTAGATCACAGATCAGCCATGATCTTATCAAATGGCGGAGCAGGCACGAGGGGCTGAATGGCCTACTCCTGTTCCTATGACAAAAATTGGCCATGTAATTGATGGTGTCTACAGCTATCCTCTTCACTAAGAGGATATCAATGGGTTGGTGGAGTGGGCGGAAAAGTGGCAAATGGAGTTCAACCCGGGGAAGTGCGAGGTAATGCACTTAGGGAGGGCAAACAGTAAAAAGGGAATATATTGAGGGGTAGAGCAAGAGAGAGACCTTGGAGTACATGTGCACAGATCCCTGAAGGTGGCAGTACAGGTAGAAGGCAGCATACGGAATGCTCTCCGTTATTAGCAGAGGTATAGAATACAAAAGCAGGGATGTAATGATGGAACTGTATAAAACGCTGGTAAGGCCACAGCTGGAGTATTGTGCACAGTTCTGGTCACCACATTACAAGAAGGACATAATTGCTCTGGAGAGAGTGCAGAGAAGATTTACAAGAATGTTGCCAGGGCTTGAAAATTGCAGCTACGAGGGGAGATTGGATAGGCTGGGGTTGTTTTCCTTGGAGCAGAGGAGGCTGTGGGATGACTTGATTGAGGTGTACAAAATTATGAGGGGCCTAGATAGAGTAGACAGGAAGTACCTGCTTCCCCTAGCGGAGAGCTCAAGAACTAGAGATCATAGATTTAAGCTGATTGGCGGAAGGATTAGAGGGGACATGAGGAAAAAACTTTTTTTTAAAAAAAAACCCAGAGGGTGGTGGGTGTATGGAATTCGCTGCCGGAATTGGTGGTAGAGGCAGGGACCCTCAACTCTTTTTAAAAGTACCTGGACCTGCACCTAAAGTGCTGTAAGCTGCAGAGCTACAGACCGGGTGCTGGAAGGTGGGATTAGAATGGGCACCTGGTTGTTCTTCGTGCCGGCATGGACACGATGGGCTGAATGGCTCCCTTCTGTGCTGTATCTTTTCTATAGTTCTAAAATTGGGTTTGAATTAAATCAGTGCACACCGGCCCAATTATCCTTCACCTGAAGACTCTGGGTTATCAAGATTGACCAATACATTAGAAGGGAAATGTGCATACTCAATTTTTATAGACTAATTCAGATTATGCTTCTTACATCAATTTAATATTGAAAATACCAGTACAATAACATGAATTCCCTTTCTAAAGAGCCGACAGCTGTAGTTACAGGCTTCAATATGGCTCCACTGTATCTTACCACCACACTTTTTGTAATGATTAAATATATTTAAACATTCATTTTACTTACCATTGAGGCCTCCAAGGTAGGTGGTGCTGTTCACAGTACCACCCACTTGTAGCTCCTACCACTAGCCCCTCATGCCCCACTACAATCCACCGCTGTATCTCACACTTACAAAACTCAGCCACTAGGACTCCCCCACGCAGCTGGCAAAAGACTTGTTCTTGGCAGTCACTGGGAATCAGCTTCCAAGTTCTGAAGCTCTTTTGAAATCAAGTGTTGAAAAAGCCTCTGCTTGGGTTTGTTCCCAAATTAATTATAGATTCTTTGAATGGGGGGGGGGGGGGGGGGGGAAGTCAACAAATGAGGTTTAGGCCTAGGCAGACAATGGGAGTGATGACTATTCTTTAACTAGTGAGCCATTAAGGGACTGGAGCAAATGGCAATAGCCAGACATTAACCTTCCTTCAGAAGGCATGAATTTGTTCAACTTAAAAGCAGATGTTTAGAAGATGGAAGGAGCCCCACAATGTAAATCACAGCTAGGGCTGCAAGTTTTAGTCCTAACAAAGGCATCCAAACATCTCCATATGAAACATCTTAGCTTGAAGATCCACTAAGATATCAACTACTTCATCCAGAAGTCCTGTTGCTTATTGGGTCTAAAACATTGTTCTAAAAATACATTATCCCCTTGTGGATTGATTTGTTTTCATTATGTTTAAGTATGCATCCTTGCATATCTTAATCCTTGAGCTTCTATGTATTATTTAACTTTTAATTAAATCAGATTTAAATGAAGTTTAGCCTGATAGTTATTTTCCATCTTTCAGAAGTGATAGGATACTGCAATTGGTATCCCATATATATATTTCCCCCACAAGCAATATTCTGCTGTTAGGGACTAATACTTAAACATGTTATCCTACATACTCTAATATGTGGTGAAATCTCTAATAGTCATCCAACTGCAACTAGAGGACGAGCACAAACCACCACCCCAACAGTGAATTAAATCCAACCATCTCATTCTCCGTAACTATGAAAGTAGCAGCTGGATAATGCAATAAAGTGACTTCAGTTAAATATGTTTGAGGCAAGTGACTAGAAACCCCCACTTACTTCTCTAGGGGTTATAGTCCACCCAAGTAGTCCCTTCCTTAAATGGCCATTATTCACTTCAAGCTTCTGCTAGGTTTCAAAACAGATACAACATGCATTCTATGGGAAGCAGACACAATGAGGGTGGTTTGTTCTGGTGCAAATTGAATTGTACACAAGTCAAAAATCATGAAATGGTAATTGGTTGCTCATTCGCATGTCATGAAAACCCCTAAACAGTGCTATTGTCACTCATGAAAAAGGTACAATCAAAAAGGCCTTTAAAGTGGGACGCCTCTACAAGTTGCACTTCTGGTAAGGAAAGCAGCTACATGAGCAAGCTTCAAACTCAACTTATCCACATGCAACAACTTTCAGGATCACAAGAACCACCCATTTTTAAAAGAGACCAGTTGGTGGTCAATAAAAACTTGTATTGAAAAATAGAGTCATTACCCCTTAGTGGACCTATTTTGATTTTTCAATCTATTATTTCATTTGTGAATGAATCTAAACAAGCCATTTTAGCCTGCTTGCACTGGTCCAGCCTACAAGCCAACAACCCTTTCCACTGCATCAGAGGCTCATTTATGGTATTTACCTTAGCCAAGAATAGTCAGCTCAGATGTGGGAAAGTGAGCCTCAGCTTCTCACTTGGTCATCTTTCATGAAAGATGAGGCTCACTTTCCCACATCTGAGCTGACTATTCTTGGCTAAGGTAAATACCATAAATGAGCCTTCAGACCTGAACAATGATGATATCCAATTCAGTCAAGTGCACACTGGTCTCTACAATCCAGTCAGATGAAGTCAGGCAGTGCAATACTTTTTATTTCAAGTAGTTACTTTACAAGACTCTGCCATAAGCCCATTTGTATGTTTTCTTTAACTAAAGAACACATTTCACAAATGAAATATTCATGATAGCTGTGATAGATATCATTTGAAATATTGTCTCATTAACTTTTCTCCTCTAGAGACAGCTTGTCAAACAGATACTCCCCCATCCCATTCTCAGGAGCTCCCAGACGGTTCAGGTTGGTGATGTAGTCCCCAAGTTGCTTGATGGCCTTGACCTGCTCATCCAAGTAGTGAGTCTCCAGAAAGTCACACAGCTGGAATAGAAGGGAAAATATAACCACATGTGCAGTATAACCTTCTAATTTAATAAAGGAGGGGTTAGACCAGAATTCAGCCAATTCTCTGTTCACACTACCACTGCAGCCACTTTCAGAATGAAGCTTGTGATCTGCTACATAAAATAAGCTAGCAGAATTATTGGAACAGGAGGAGGCCATTCTGCACCTCGAACCTGTTCTGCCATTCAATTAGATCATGGCTGATCTGTACCTTCACTCCTATCTGTCCACCTTGGATCCATAACCCTTAATACTCTTGCCTAACAAAAATCAATTTCAGTTTTGAAAATTTTCAATTGACCCCTAGCCTCAGCTATTGGGGGGTGGAAGTTTCAGATTTCCACTAGCCTTTGCGTGAAGTGCTTCCTGGCATCACCCCTGAATCGCCGAGCTCTAATTTTATCATGCCCCCTTTGTTCTGGACTCCCCCACCGGAGGAAATGGTTTCTCTAGCTACCCCATCAGATCCCAGAAGGGTGGGATCATGTGGAGCATAAACACCAGCATGGACCTTTTGGGCCAAATGGCCTGTTTCTGTGCTGTACATTTTATGTATGATCATCTTAATTAGTTGACCCCTTAATCCCCTATACTCAAGGGAACACAAGCCAAATTTGGAAGTTAGAAGAAACAGATTAAAAAAGGAAAGTGTGGGCCTCAGCACCGATCACCCAATGATTCCACACCTGACCAATTGGCTTGTCAATTTGACTCAGTATTGCTCATCTGCAGGCAGGTATGTGGATCCACTCAACACAGTGTTCAGTTCTGTTGAGTCCCAAGACTCAGACACAAACAGATTCACATTCAGCTACTTGTGGTTAGTGAGGTACTAATGCTTTCACTTTTACAAATCCAGGCTAATGACAGTGAAACAAAGCTCACATGTGGGTCAGTCTGGGTGGTGGCAAGTTGGTGTAGATCCAGTAGACTCTGGTTCACATTCTTCTCCAGCTCCAGGGCGACCTGCATTGCCTGCAGGCCATCGCTCCACTCATCCCTCTCCGGTTTCTAAAGAGGGAAAGAAATACAAGTGAAGTGTCCAAGGTTCAGACATGCTCGTTTTATGTCCACAATTCAGAACAACTAGCACACAGTTTCCAACTATTTGTACTTCCAGATAGAACAGAGGTCTCAGTTTTCAATCTGACCCCACATTCTTCTTTAAAATTAACAATTTAATGCCCCCCACACCAATATAAAAGCAGCCATTTTGTACAGGGCCATTTCCCAATTCCAACCTTCACATCCTGTAGGAGGATGCGGCCTCCACGCTGATTCTGGAATTTCATCAGCTTCTCGGCACACTCCCGCTTCTCGTGGGACTGATGTTTGAAGAACCTGGAGAAGTTGTCAAGAGCAACATCATCCCGGTCAAAGTACGACATCTGAAAAGAATAATCCAAATCCTATTAACATGTCGACCCCAGCCTTCAATGTTAGAAGCAAGTCTAATTAAACTGAATAGTCAATATGAAGTTAAATTCTTTCCTGACCGCCCTCAGGTCTAGGCCAAAAGGGATACACAATATCAAGTCAAGTTACAGATTGTTGTTCTGTCATCTGCCACTCCCTTCAAGTGCTTTGTAACAAAACTCTTCCCAATTTCAAAATTAACCATTGTAGCTGAATCAGCAGAAGTGACAATCCAACTTTTCTGGTTGGCCGCCAATCCACTGCAAATATTTCATAGGGAAGGACCAGGAAGGTGTATAGATACAAAATGAAGTAAAAGAGGAAAAAAAAAATGTATCTAACTGTAGTGAGTCAAATTAGTAGCAATAGAATAGAAAGAATGGATTTAGATTGTCAGTATAAGTCTTCCTAGTCTGGTTACCATGATCCAGGGGTAGAATCAATTGTGTAAATTTATTCAGAACTATCACAGAGCCTCCATTCAGCTCATGTGCCCATCTGAAGTACATTCTGTTTTGGTATAAAGTTCATACTCTGTACATCAGAGTTAGAAGCAACAAATTGACCCATTATCTATTCCAATGCTCTCCTGGCCAGCCTCCCACTTCATACCCTCTAAACCTAAGCACATCCCAAACTCTATTATCCATATCCTAACTCACACCAAAGCCCCATTCACCACTATGCTCACTGACCTATATTAGCTCCCAATCTAGCAACACCTTGATTTTAAAATTCTCATCCTGGTTTTCAAATCCCTCCATGTTCTTGCCCCTCCCTATCACTAACCTCCTCCAGCACTACAATCCTTCAAGATCTCTGCACTTCTCCAATTCTGGCCCATTACACATCCCCAAATTTTAATTGCTCCACCCTTGGCAGCTATGCCTTCAGCTGCCTAGGCCCTAAGCTCTGGAATTCCCTCCCTCCTCCTTTAAGGCACTCCTTAAAGCCTACCTGTTTGAGCAAACTTTTGGTCACCTGTCCTAATATCTCATGATGCACCTTGGGACATTTTACTACATTAAAATACATTGTATAAATGCATGTAGTTATTAATTGTTGTGGCACCAGCCAGTTATAAGGAGAGTTCAAATTGAATGATCTAGTAGGTCTATTACAGAAAAAAAATCCCATAAAAGTTGAAACAAGCTGAAGTTAACTTCAAGCAATGGGGAAAATGGACAAGATACTACAGCTCATTTTAAAAGAGCCAAAGAGTATAAAACCCACCACAGAAAGATAAAGATAGGAGGCACAGAGCTCCATGTTGATCTGTTTGTTGACAGCAGCCTCACAATCCTGGTGGTAGTTCTGACATATCTGGGACATCATCCTGTAGATCTTCTTTCTTACAGTCACACAAGGAACCTCAGATTAATAAAACAGCAGAGTCAATAATCTAAACCTTAGCACCAAAAGACCTGAATTTATACTAATGAAAATAAACCCATTTTTCACATTCAAGGAAATGACATCATCAATGATGACTGCCCAGCCTTGTTGACCAATCAAACAGTTGCCATGCCCAAAGAGTCCAATCATCACAGAATGGGGGTTCGGGAATCAGAGCCAATCGGAGTTTTAAAGAAGAGGCCGATTTGAATGGCAGTTTAATGATGACATCATTGCAGATTGATTCCTTGACCTCGCTCAAAAGTGAAAACTCTGAAAGTGTCTCTTTCTTTAATGGTGAGAATGACATTTCAGAGGAGGTTTTAATTCAGACAAACTTCACGCCAACCCAGAAAGTTACATTAGTTTGTCACTTTAAAATGGCAGTGATCTTTGCCCGATATTTAACCTGATTAAGCAGCCTTTAGTGTTTCAGCAACACAACAGATTTATATCCGTAACAGGGTGACACGTCCATTTGCACCTGCTTCAACTATGCAATGAAAGGCGACCATTCAGCCCATCGTGTCTATGCTGGCTCTTTTCTAGAGCGATTCAAAACTAATTTAACTGCCCTGCTCTGCCCCCGTAGTCCTGTTTTTTTCTCTGATTCAAATATGTATCAAGTTTTCCTTTAAAAGTTGCAACAAGCAATTCCTGCAGCAAAGCATTCGATGCAGATTCATCAGCTATTTGAATCCAAGGTGTGTTGCACTCTGCGCGCTTTCAGGTTCGGGTCGCATTTCGTCGCCCGGATCCGACTTCTGTACGCCGCCGCGGAGTGTCTGATTAAGGTTAACGGATCCTTGACGGAGCCCCTTCGCTTCGGGAGAGGAGTGCGTCAGGGATGCCCCATGTCCGGCCAATTATACGCCGTCTGCGTGGAGCCTTTCCTGCGCATCTTGCGGAAGAGGTTGTCGGGACTGGCTCTGCGCGAGCCGGACGTGGAGGTCGTCCTTTCGGCTTACGCCGACGACGTGCTCCTCGTGGTCACGGATCCCGTTGACTTGCGGAGGATGCGCGAGTGCCAAGAGGTCTACTCTGCCGCGTCCTCCGCAAGGATCAACTGGGAGAAATGTTCCGGACTCCTGGTGGGTCAGTGGCGGGCGGACTCTCTGTCGGAGGAGCTACGGCCTTTCGCCTGGAGTACCACGCACCTCCGGTACCTGGGAGTCTACCTCGGCCCTGCCTGGCCGGCGAACTGGCAAGAGCTGGAGGCCAAAGTCACTGCTCGCCTGGCGCGTTGGACAGGACTGCTCCGAGTGTTATCCTGCAGGGGTCGAGTGCTGGTCATAAACCAGCTGGTGGCCGCCATGTTGTGGTACTGGTTGGTCACTTTGATCCCTCCCCCTGAGTTTGTCACCAAGATTCAGAAGAAGCTCATCGACTTCTTCTGGGCCAAAGGGATACACTGGGTCACTGCCGTGGTCCTGAGTCTCCCGCTTAGGGAGGGCGGTCAGGGGCTGGTGTGCGTCCGCACCCAGGTGGCGACTTTCCGCCTTCGGACGCTGCGGCGATACCTGTACGTTGAGGATCCTCTTAGATGGCGTGCGTTGGCGACGGATTTCTTCCGCCGGCTGCACGGCCTGAACTACGACACGCAGCTCCTGTTCATCTCGTTGCCGGGCGGCTGCACGTCTTTGCCTGTCTTTTTCCAGGATCTGATCAGGGTCTGGAACATGGTCGCCTCCAGTCGGTGCTCTCGCCCGTCGGGGGTAGCGGCCGTCCTGCAGGAGCCGCTGCTCGGGAATCCGTTCCTCCGCGGTGTCGGCTTCGGCCGCTCGCGGCTGATGGAGCGGATGGTCCTGGCCGGTCGGGTGACCAGAGTCAGGGACGTCCTGGATGGCGGAGGGTCGGGTTGGCTCGAGCCGTGGGCGCTCGCCGCACAGATGTCCTTGTGGCGTGTCGGGGACGCGGCCGCCGCCATCCGGGCGTTGAAATCGGCGCTCGGCCCTGACTCCACTCGGGGTGTGGAGGCTGCTCAAGCGTGCGGAGCCATCCCGTCCGATCTGACTCCCGTTCGGACGGAATTCCTCCTCGCGCCAGGCCCCGAAGCGTCCCTCGGGGGGCCGCGCCTCACAACTTGAGCCGTCTCTCGGAAATTCCCTCCGTGCCATTTCACTCCGCGCGGAGGGATTTCCTGTACGGGCTGCTCCTGCACACTCTCCACTTCCTCTCCCTCGTCTCTCGCCCGGACACGCCCTGGCGTACCATCCTGGCGTCCGGCGGAGGCGGGGGTCCCCAGTGGAGGGCTCTCTACTCGGGGATCCTCCCGTGTTACATCGGGGATCTGGGGTGGAGAGTGTTGCACGGAGCAGTCGCGTCCAATAGGCGTTTACGCCACTTCACGGACTCCCAGGCTGCCTGCGATTTCTGCGGCCTGGACGAGTCCGCGTTTCATTTGTTCACCGGGTGTGGGAGGCTGCGGCCCCCGTTTGACTATTTAAGGGGGCTGCTCCTCAAGTTCTGGCTGCACTTCAGTCCCACGCTCCTGATCTTTGGCCGCCCGGCGAGGAGGGGGGGGCGGGCAGGTCGGTGGACATCGTTGTGGGCCTGCTCCTGGGCCTGTCCAAGGTGGCCATCCACAGGTCCGGGTTAGACGCGGCCCGTGGGGGCGGTCGCTCAGACTGTCTGCCTCTCTTCCGCGGAATTCTCCGTGCCCGGGTGGCCCTGGAGATGGAGCACGCGGTGTCTGCCGGAACGCTGGAGGCTTTCCGCGACCGGTGGGCACCGCAGGGGCTGGAGTGCATCCTGGACAGAAATAATAAAATTTTAATGACGCTTATTTTGTTTTTTTTTGGTTTCTGCACATAAACACACCTTCTTATAAAAGAGGGGGGGACACCTAAAACACACAAAAAAAAACCTGACTGTGGAAAAAAAAACCTGGCTGCAAAAAAACGATGTGTTTGCAGCCTCTCCCTATGCTGGGGCCCTGTGTGTGATGTGCAGTGAACCAGCCATCTGTCTGCCCCTCAGATTCTGCCAATTGTGTATTGTTCTAAAGTCAGGGCAACTCCTCTGACTCTAACCCAAATGAACTATGGTGTGATACAGACAGGTTCACTCCCAGTATAACGAGCAGATTTAAGGCCCAATCCTCAAGCAGTGGCAGAGATGGCTTTGTTGATGCACTAACAGTAATTTTACATCAGCACAGGCAGACTGAGGAACAAGAGTCAACTGACAAATATTGGGGTTATTTACATTTAGTTCTTCTACCTGTGTTGGGGGGTAGCTTTAAGACTAGGTCATAGTTGGTGCGCTGTTTAAAATGTGGCCAAAAAAACCAAGAATATATTAGTAACTTTTCTGCATCTGTGTAAATAGCTGGAACGTTCTCATGTATTGCTGCCACATTACACTGTATCCACACACTGTTTGCAGAAACTAAGATTTGTTTACAATGATGTCAAGCACTATTGGTGTCTCAGTTAAATGAGGAATATTTCCTTCAATATGTCCAGTAACATATTGAAGGAAAAAGGCAGATGTAAGGAATAGAGTCCAGAGCAGCAGTGGGTAAAAGTATTGTCTCCTTGTTGGGGGACATGTGTCCTTTAGCACCCGATATAAATGGTTAATGTCCATAATGGTGAGACTGGCCCATAAGTACATATGAAAATGACAGCCAGAAAAAGACCAACTGGTCTATCTAGCCTGTTCCATACAGTTGCGATGCCTAACACCTCATGATGCAGACACTCCCTACCCACCCAGGGCCATCTGATGTCCTGGGAGAGGTGAAAAACTAAATAAAAACCCAGGCCAATTAGGGGGAAAAAAAAATCTGGAAAATTCCTCTCTGGCCTCTTTAGGTAATTGAAATTAGGCCAGGGGACCACATTGACTTATTTATAGGATAGCTACCTCTCGTGAGGTGATCTCCACACAGGCAGGAGATGGAGAGCTAAGTCCATGTGTGATGTTGACCATTCTTACCTGAGGCAAGAAACTAAAGAGTGGGCAATTTCATCCCAGATTTGACTTTTTTTTTTTACTTCCAGCGAAAGGCCCTGCACAGAACCCTGAACTTACCACTTTTTCCCTATTCATCACACAAACAGCTGTGTTGCTTATAGCAATAATGGGATTTTTAAAAATTCTCAGGATGTGGGTGTCAAGGCTGGCATTTATTGCCTATCCCTAATTGCCCTTGAGCAGGGGGTGGGACTCTTCCTTGAACCACTGCAGTCCACCTGGTGAAGGTTCTCCCACAGTGCTGTTAGGTAGGGTGTTCCAGGATTTTGACCTAGCGACGATGAGTCCAAGTCAGGATGGTGTGTGACTTGGAATGGAACTTGGGTCAGGTCATGTCACGCTGAACACATCTCACTCATTTTGGCTCTAAGTTGTTATTTACTCCTAGGCATCTGATATAAAACAACCAGTCAAAACAATATATAAGAGTACATGTTCAGTATATGAAAAGGTATATGAAAATGGCATTCACAATGGGGTTTGTTTCCAGAACTGGAACAGATGGTGCTCTGATTCTTGCTTTCCCCACCCATTAGCTACTTTAAGAGACATTCTTGCACTACAGCAACCAAATGAGGACACATTTCAGTATAAGGTCAGCTGGGGTGTGGGAAAACACTTGCTTTCTTCAGCTGAATTTGTAACCGCCAAAATGCCACAAAGCATTTCAGGTTAGTGTAGAATAGAAATTCTTGTTCAATATTTTCCCCTCTGCCCTAGCCTACATTTCCACCATAGGACTCAAACCTCACCACATGGCAATTCCTGTGAAAGACAGATGGCTATTGGACCACATGGGTCATCACATGTCAAACAGAGGCACAGTAGAAGTCATTGGCCAGTGTCTAGAAAGCTTGACCAACTCCATTCTCCCCCTATCTGAAGGACATGGAGAGCCATTGGCAAATTCCCACTACCCAACATAGCCTAGTCACTGTTGTAACATGTTGATTGAAGTTACTAGCTTCTAGCTAAAGCAAGATTCTACCTTGAGCCCCAAACAGCCAAACTAAGCAAATGTCAAATGGTCTGAATGATAACCAAGTCTATAAATCTGGTCAACAAATAGGAAAGATCTTTATTTTGAGTAATTCATGACAGCAGATGTTCTTACAGGAATCTGGTACATCAATTCCCAGATACAAGTTTTCCTTTTCATACCAGAAAGCTAAATTGTCCAGATGGACCCAGAAATGCACACAGTACAGGCAAAGTAGTCTACAGTCAAATAATTACACAATACTTGACATCTCATTAGCTACTCTTCTTTAGAGAGAGAGCTTGTCAAACAGGTACTCTCCAATGCCCTTCTTAGAAGCTTCCAGATACTTCAGGTTGGTGATGTGGTCCCCAAGTTGCTTGATGGCCTGGACTTGCTTATGCAAGTAGTGAGTCTCCAGAAAGTCACACAGCTAGATTTAAAAAGAAAAAAAGTGTAACTACGTGTGCAGTTTAACAGTTGTAAGAAGGGGCCTCAAGATGCCCAAAATAATATGAACAAATCTGCAGCCAATTTTCTTCACACTTCTGCTTCTAGAAGGGTGATTGCTTCCAGAAAATGGTTTGGTGGCCTATTGCACTATGTCAGGTTAAGGTATCCCAATCAAAGCATCTTTTATCCAGATACTGAACACTAGATTTTAGCCAATTGCTAAGCAATGTGTAAGGTTGTTCAGCTTGGATCTATGTCTACACTAGATTGTCCTGATCAAGGACATGTGCTGCTGGGTTGGTCATTGAAATGATCAACTAAAGAATTAAATAGGACAAAAAATAAATCTACTAGTGAACAGAATTACGGTGAAACAAAGCTTACGTGAGGATCAGTCCTGATGGAGGCACGTTGGTGTAGATCCAGTAGACTCTGGTTCACATTCTTCTCCAGCTCTATGGAGACCTGCATTGCCTGCAGGCCATCACTCTGCTGATCTCTCTTTGGTTTCTAAATGGAAAGAGGCACAGTTATGCTGTTTGATGTTTAAACAATCAGAACTACTTTCATAGTGTCCATTTGTACCCTCACTGAAGAGAAGTTGGGGGGAGCCATATTAAAACTTTTCCTAATTTTGTGCAGGGTTACAGGACTAATCTGTGCACAAAAGTCAAAAACACCTTGTATTTCAGGGTGTATCATCTCTCCTCCAGCTCAGCCCACACAGCAAGATTGAGGCAGTTTTATGTAGAGTCAACGAGTAGTGACAATGGACAGGTGAAGCCAAGTAAAAACTCCTTTCTCTCCCTTCAAGTCTGAAGAATATATCAAGGTTGAAACCGCATCATAAAAGCAGCCGTTTTGTACAGGGCCGTTTCTCAATTCCAACCTTCATATCCTGTAGGAGGATGCAGCCTCCATGCTGATTCTGGAATTGAATCAGCTTCTTGGCACGTTCCCGCTTCTGGTGGAACTGATGTTTGAAGAACCTGGAGAAGTTGCCGAGGGAGACATCGTCCCGGTCAAAGCACAAATACTCAAAAGAGCAATTCAAATCCCATTAACACGCCGGCCCCAGCAAGTCAGAGGACTGCCTCGTGGGTCTGCTCTTGGGCCTGGCCAAGGTGGTCAACCACAGGTCCAGGTTGGACACAGCATGGGGGCTGCCTGGCTCTCTGCCATGGCCTTGTCTGCGCTCAGGTAGCCCTGGAGAAGGAGCAAACTGTGTCCTTCAGTATGTTTGAGGCCTTCCTGACCAGTGGGGCTGGAGTGCTCGGTCAATACAAGAAATATTTCATTTAATAAGTTTCCTTTGTATAATTTGGGTGATTAGTAGTGCCTCTTTTTTTTAAAAAAAAGCACAAAGATTTTTTTTTTTAACATTGTGGACACTGGGGCAACCCAGTGTGTCCTTATGGGAGAACAAAGGCACAGCAGCCCCAGCTCCAGTCCTCAAAGCAAGAACCCAATACCTCTTCCAGCCTTCTAATTAAACCAAATATTCAATATGAAGTTAAATTCTTTCCTGACCTCCCTCAGGTGTTTTGTATGGTCAGTCTATATGCAAGATGTCCTGATGCCTTCTGTTCCCAATTGTGACAATTAGCCAGTTAGATGACGTGGAACAAATTACCATCCAACTCTAGGTTGGCCACCAAAAAATATTTCAAGAAATTGCAGCTTTCTGGTTAAAGAAATGATTCCCATCTCAGTCTGAAGTAGTCACATTCCTGGGTGTTCAGATGTTTTGTGCAGTCTTAAAGCTTGCACATCTCAATTAAACACTAAATTAGTTGAAACAGTAATTAGAATCCAATTCTGACCACTAATAACATTTGGAAAAAAAGAATTGGCAGCTTTATAGACACCATGAAAGTGGAAATTTTAAAAAGTCACTTCTCAATGCAATAGCCTGCCACAAAAATGCAAGACCTCCAATTGTACTACAGTTAGGATCTTTCAGGGTTGGGCTACAGTTCACCAGGGAGATTGTACCAATTCAGTCCAAGGTTGGTAGTGTCAGACACCTTCTAAATTGAACAGGAAAGACAGTGGTGTAGTGGTTATGTTACTGGACTAGTAACCAAGAGGTCAAGTCTCAGGCAGTTTGAGAATTTAAATTCAGTTTTAAAACAAGTCTGGAAATAAAGAGCCAGCAACAAGGAAAAGATGATCATGAAGCTGTTGAATATTTGTTTAAAACCTAATTGGTTCACTAATGACACCTGCTGTCCTCACTGGTATGGGCCAATATGTGACTCCAGTCCCACACTAATATGATTGATTCTTAACTGCCATCTGAAGTGATCTAGAAAACCACTCTGTTGTGGCACTAGGGCAGTAAATGCCAACCACATCCATAGAATGAATAGTAAAAAGAAACTAAACTCAACTTGCAAGAAGGACCCTCTTGCTCTGTATAGCCCACCTGTTAATACTGGCCACCGCTATCACAGTGAGGGCCCACAAACAGCAATGAGATTATGGGATGGGAGAAAAGAGAGGGGGCATTTACTTCAACATAATAGAAGTTAGTTTTAAACCACAGATAGAAAAGACTCACCACAGAAAGATCAGAGGCAGAAAACCCCATGCAGATCTGTTTGTTGACAGCAGTCTCACAATCCTGGTGGCAGTTTTGACAGATCTGGGACTCCATTTTTTTGAATGTGACTTTTTTTTCTAACTTGCACCCAAAAAAACCACAAACCTCAAATTTATGATTAGCACCAAATTCAAAACAGCAAAGGACTTGAATTTATACTCTGGGGACACAACCCCATTTTATTAACCAGGAAATGACATCACCAACGATGACTGACAATTCTTGTTAATCAATTGAACAGCTGCCATGTCTGAGGATTCCAATCGGCACAGGATGGGATTTAGGACCCAGGGCGAACCAGAATGTTAAAGGTACTCGAGTGCATCCTGGACCAAAATAATAACATTTTAATTTGACACTTTTTTTAGTTTTTCCTGTACATAAACACACCCTAAACCCCACCTTCTTATAAAAGGGGGGCCTAAAACACACAAAAAAAGATCTGATTGTGTCATTTCAAGCCCCGTGTTCTTGAAGTAATTGTGGAAGTGTCTTAAAGAATGAACGTTAAAGCTGAGGCAGCTTTGGATGACAGCTCACCGATGACATCATTGCTGATTTGACCTTCGACCTCTCTCAAAAGTGAAAACTCTGAGAGTGTCTCTTTCTGAGAATGATAATAAAACACACAATAAAATGGCATTTTGGCATTTGAGGGGAGATGCTTGACATAGAACTGCAAAGTTACATTAGTTTGCTACTCTGAAGGACTCCTTATCCTAGCTTCTAAATGACGGTGTCAGGAACCCATTGGAGAACAGAGTTATCATTTGCAGAAAATATTTTTCTATTGGTATACAGCTACAGAAATTCTAGGTCCACAAATATGGACATCCAATGATAGATTGATATCTGATGACTTTGTGGACTCCCCGCCCTGCAGATCGCCATGAGGACTCCCTAGGTTGCAGGGAGCCCAGTTTGGAAACCAATGCTCCAATGTGCTGAGTGCCTCTGCTACATGGTAGACCTCTGGCCTCAATGTCTATTTTCTCCAGGAATCAATGTGCCCGCCATTCTATTATCTGTCTCTATATTTGGTTCTTAATTACACTGTTTCAATGATGTCCATCTACTCTTAGGAACATTTCTGACCAGATATTTCTTGGTGCTGTTTAGTTGTTACTTTTGCTCAGTAGTTGTTTCAAATGCAGTTTAGCCCCATCTTGTTGGATTGGCTTATAATCTTGGCTATTATACTGTGCAACATTACAGTTCGAAAATGTTCCTTTGTCTGGTAATTTAGTGAAGACATGAACTAGATTTAAATAAATGGGTTAACTTGGAGGACAAAATAATAGGTCAAGTGGCTTAAACATCCACTCCCTCCACCGTGGCTGCAGTGTGTACTATCTACAGGATGCACTGCAGCAACTCGCCAAGGCTTCTTCGACAGCACCTCCCAAACCCGCGACCTCTACCACCTAGAAGGCCAAAGGAAGCAGGTGCATGGGAACATCATCACCTCCAAGTTCCCCTCTATGTCACGCACCATCCAGTCTTGGACATACATCGGCCGTTCCTTCATCGTCGCTGGTTCAAAACCCTGGAACTCCCTATCTAACAGCACTGTGGGAGCTGCAGCGGACTGCAGCGGTTCAAGAGGAAGGCTCACCACCACCTTCTCGAGGGCCAACTAGGGATGGGCGATAAATGGAGGCCTTGCCAGCGACGCCCACATCCTGAGAATGAATTTTAAAAAAAAGTGTTTGCCCACTAATATTGCAGTGTAATTTCCAGGCCACCATTTCTCCATGTATTCACTGCGCCAACAGTAGGTGGCGCTGAAACCAAACTGTGCAATCCAGTGCTGTTCTGGTCAGTGTCAATTAAAAGGAGAGTTTTTTGAGCTCAGTTCCTAGAATATTGTCGCTGTGAAATCTTTCCCCCTGCTTCCTCCAATTTGGCTGCCCGGGGTTAGATGCGATGCAACAGGCACGATATCCGCTGGTGGACTTTAAAGAAAGGAAGAGCTTGCATTTATATAGCGCCTTTCCTGACCTTGTGACGTCCCAAAGCGCTTTACAGCCAATGAAGTACTTCTGAAGTGCAGTCACTGTTGCAATGTAGGAAACGCGGCAGGCAATTTGCGCACAGCAAGGTCCCACGAACAGCAATGTGATAATGACCAGATAATCTGTTTAGTGATGTTGGTTAAGGGATAAATATTGGCCAAAACACCGGGGAGAACTCCCCTGCTCTTCTTCAAAATATCACCGTGGGAACTAATGCCTGAGATAGGGACTGCACTGAGATAGGGACTGCAGGGTTATGGGGAAAGAGCGGGGGGGGGGGGACTAATTGGATAGCTCTTTCAAAGAGATGGCACAGGCATGATGGGCTGAGTGGCCTCCTTCTGTGCTGCATGATTCTAAATCTTTGGTCACCTCTCACTTCTGATAACTGGAGGTTCAATTCCCACTCCAGAGATTTTTAAAAATTCATTTATGGGATGTGGGTGTCGCTGGATTTGAGCACATAATCTAGGCTGGCGCTTCAGTGACAGTACTGAGGGAGTGCTGCACTGTCAGAGGTGCCGACTTTTGGATGAGACATTAAACCGAGGCCCCGTCTGACATCTCAGGAGGACCTTAAAGATCCCACAGGCACTATTTCGAAGAAGAGAAGGGGAGTTCTCCCCGATGTCCTGGGCCAATGTTTATCCCTCAACCAACATCACAAAAAAAACAGATTATCTGGTCATTATCACATTGCTGTTTGTGGGACCTTGCTGTGCGCAAATTGGCTGCCGCGTTTTCTGTGTTACAGCAGTGACTGCACTTCAAAAAGTGCTGAATTGGCTGTAAAATTGGGAAGTGCTGAGGTGGTGAAAGGTGCAGTATAAATACAAATCTTCCAGCAGGAACTGCAAACACACTCCTCAAACTTCACTGCAGAGGTTTCATAATGAGCGCTGAACAAATTTGCAATTTTGCACGTGTGGTTTTCATATTTTTACGCTCACTGACTAAAACCAAAGGCATGTGTTTACAGCTTGTTTATTGTTGTGCATTGGACACCCTGGGCAGAGTCAGAGTGAGTGAAAGATTAATTCTGTTTCTCATAATGTAGGACCCAGGGGTACAAGGCATCACTGTAGTCACTGTAACGCTATTTTTTATATATAAATTAAATCATCAGTGCATTTTCTACTACCATATGGCAGCTATTATTTGCTTTGCACTAGGTGTAGACTTTATTGTTAGCTGTGGCTCAGTGGGTAGCATTCTGGTGTCTGATGTGAGAAGGCTGTGAGTTCAAGTCCCACTCCAAAGATGTTAAGCAGATAATCTAGGCTGACACTTCAATACTGAGGCAGTGGTGATGTCTCTTTTGGATGAGATGTTAAACTGAGGCCCTGTCTGCCCTCTCAGGTGGACCAAAAAGATCCCATGACTCTATTGCGAAGAAGAGCAGGGGAATTCTCCCCAGTGTCCTGGGCCAATATTTATCCCTCAACCAACATCACTAAAAAAAACAGATGATCTGGCCATCATCTCATTTCTGTTTGTGGGATCTTGCTGTGCACAAATTGGCTGCTGTGTTTAAGTTGCTGAATGTGAAGTTGTTCAAAAACTTTAGGGTAAGTTGTGCACAGGCCCGACTTGACAGGAGGTTGGATTGGAATACCGAGCTGGAAGGGCGGGAGGCCCGTTTTGCGGATCTCCTAATTTTCCGGTGGATCACCAGAGAATCGGAAGAGCTGCAAATCTGGCACCTGATTCTGCAATCTGCACTCCCACCATGCGAGGCTCCACAGCTGGAGTGGAGCCTCCTAATGTTTATCCTCAAAATTTTCCTTTATTATCCAATGGATGAACCCTAAAGATAGTTTAACACGAGAACATGGAGGACAAAATTGGAAGTGAACTGGTCCAAATTGAACCAATCTGGAAATGACATCGACGCGACTATAAGGTGTGTTATTGAGGCTGGAACAAGAGCCATCTGCTATCACCAGCTAGCTGCTCACCACAACACTCCAAGGGGAAAGACTCTTAGTCACAATCAACAAACATCTTCGAAAAGACAGCACTATGTGGCGAAAGACTGACTGTTAGTCACAAAACCAACGAACATCTTTTGCAGGGCTATGGGGAAAGAGCAGGGAAGTGGGACTAATTAGGTAGCTCTTTCAAAGAGCTGACACAGGCATGATGGGCCGAATGGCCTCCTGCAGCGCTGTATGAGTCTATGATCTCCCACAAGATAGCCCTATATGGGAAAGGCTCTTAGTCACCACAAGGTGACAGCACCTCCCAAACCCGCGACCTCTACCACCTAGAAAGACAAGGGCAGCAGGCACATGGGAACAACACCACCTGCACGTTCCCCTCCAAGTCACACACCATCCCGACTTGGAAATATATCGCCGTTCCTTCATCGTCGCTGGGTCAAAATGCTGGAACTCCCTTCCTAACAGCACTGTGGGAGAACCTTCACCACACGGACTGCAGCGGTTCAAGAAGGCGGCTCACCACCACCTTCTCAAGGGCAATTAGGGATGGGCGATAAATGCTGGCCTTGCCAGCGACGCCCACATCCCATGAACGAATTTTAAAAAAAGATAGGGCAGTAACATTCTGACTGTAACCCTGGTCTTGGTTTTTCTTGTACTCTAAAAATTTGTTTGCAAAAGTTTTCAACAAGTCTCTCAGTCAATCTTCTACAGACTGATCTACCAACTGGAAAAGGTCTGTGGCATATAGGCAGGCCCAGCAAGACAACCTATAGCAGACCTATCACAATAAGGCAGCATACCAGATTAAATACTCAGTATGATATTTATTTCTTTTGGCTACAACAGGACAGGGTTAGAGTGATGCTCATCTCTTGGACTGCACGATCTGGCAAGAAAGGTCCTGGCTTCGTCTGAGGCCTAGCAACACCCTGGATGCAAGAGGCTGCGCGTTCCCATTACGCTCCCGAACGAGCGTTGTGCCGCACCTCCGACAAAGTTACGGCAGCGCAACGGCAGAAAGCCCGAAGAGATTGAGATCAACACTTTGAAAAGATGCTGCTGCATGAAAAGACGCTGAGATATTTCCTCTTAAAACGCTTATGGTGTTTGGAAATAGAACATGACCTACAGCCCTTTGCAGCTGTGTCCATCCGAAATAATTAGCAGAGTTGTCGGAAGTGTGTGGTTAATGAGGTCAGTGATGCTAAGCTCTTCTCTTGAAACGCAGCTGAGGGGGAGGTGTGGTGTCATCCATCAGCTTTCGACAGAAAACATCCTTGCCGATGACAGCATTTGCTTTCGGTAAAAAAAAGGCTTGTTCTCATCTCACAGCGAAACACTATTGTAAAACTGAGGCTCTAAGCACTCTGCGAAGGAGAACATCTCATTTGGGTTTTTTTTTTGTGCTTTTCAAGGTCATGGCTGAAAGTGAGGGAGGTTACAACAGCAATAACTTGCATTTATATAGCGCCATTAACGTAATAAAACATCCCCATGGCGCTTCCCCGGAGTGGTAATCAGACAAAAGTTGACACTGAGTTACGTGAGGAGACATATAGGGCAGGTGGCCAAAAGCTTGGTCAAAGAGGTAGGTTTTAAGGAGCGTCTTAAAGGAGGAGAGAGAGGTTTAGGGAGAGAATTCCAGAGCTTAGGGCCTAGGCAGCTGAAGGCACAGCCGCCAATGGTGTAGCGATGAAAATCAGGGATGCGCAAGAGGCAAGAATTGGAGGAGCGCAGAGATCTCGGAAGGTTGCAGGGCTGGAGGAGGCTACAGAGATAGGGAGGGGTGAGGCCATGGAGGGATTTGAAAAACAACGATATTGGAACACTCTCCCATTTCAGGCACCCAGCGGTAGCATCAAACTCTCCCAGCTCGAGTACAGAACAGTAAAGTTGATCTCACTCTGCTCTGCCTCAACAACGTGTCTCAGCCCCAACCTCAGGAGTCTTCCCCCTACTGAACAGTGCAACATTTCCCCCAGCCTGCCCATGAGTGGGATTGCCAAATTTGGTACAAGTTAGGGGCATTTTTGCTCTTTGGGTGTGTGCCCAATAGGAAATGGATTCAGGCTGCCCAAACTCATTGGGCATTTATAGATCTGTAGCCAGTTGAGATGCTAGAAGCAAATGGCAGCTCCTCCAAGCGTAGCTTAACCCATCTGACCCCAAACATGCACTACGCACAGAAAGGTCAACAATGAGGCATCCAAAACCAAATAGAACACCTAATGGGTGCCAGGTGCAGATGAACTTCTGCCCGACCTGCCTTCTACCCCCTGAAACAAGTTGATTATTTTGGTGGCCTAATGATTTTCATTTATTTTTTAGAAGTAATATTCATGTTGACTTAAAACCCGCTAATTAATAAATTGCATACGGTTTCAGTAAGGTTACATAAGAATCCGATATATGAAGATGTAGGGAGGGAGGAGGCTCGTGTGGAGCATAAATGCTGGCATAGACCAGTTGGGCCGAATGGCCTGTTTCAGTGCTGTAGTTTCGATGTAACTCGATGTAAGATGAGAACTTAAGTCAATGGAAATAAATGGGCTCCTCTCGTTACCCAGATGCTAACTGCAATGCCCAGTGTAGAACTGAGAGCAGGAGAGTCCCTGGTTCTATTCTTAGTCTATGCTGAGTTTGCTGATCTGAGCCTCGGTGGTGGTCGCAGTGCTACAGTTAGCCCCTGGGCTGTAAAGGGGCTACAAGGGGCTTACGAAAGATAAGCCAGGATTCTCACTACTGACTGCTTTCCAGTGACCCCTGCTGGAAAGTGCGAGCGCATGCATCTGTGGCAATTGGGCGAGGAGGAGATTGGGGCTTGTTGACCATGTTGAAACAGCCTGCTGACTCCCATTGTCGCCACATGGGAAGGACGGCCACTTGGATGTGGTATCTGAGAGTGGTCATCGCCTCAGGATCTCCACCCAAGCCATGAATCAGCACCTTCAGGAGGTGGGGGGGGGGAATACTTGAGGGGAGGGGGAGGGGGCGTGGAATGCCCAACCATGTAATATGTAAAGAGAGAGGTTGGAGCAAAGTTTGAGAACGTTACAGCTGATGGAGAGACGTGCACCTGAAAATACACAACTTTATCTCACCGGCAGCTCCCAGCAGAAGAGGAAAGTATAGGCAGAGCATCTCGTCATTATCATCATCATCATCATCATTATCATCATCATCATCATCATTATCATTATCATCAACATAATTAGGGTTAGTCTTGGAGATAAAATGACACTGATCAAAAAAATTAGGCTAAAGTCTGAAATCTGCGATCATTTTTTTTTTAGCAAATTCATGAAAACATGGGACTCATAATCCTTGGGGGGCTCTACAAGAACATAAGTTGGGCAGGGGTTGGGGGTTGAAATTGGAGTGGAACATGGTTCCATCGAGTCGCCACCCGTTCTTTTTGCTGGCGGAGGTGGGGGGAGGGGAGATGGTGGGGGGGGCACTGCAGCATTTGAAGAACTGGTGGGATGATCTCACGCATTGGAAACTCTGCCCGTTTCAGCCTCACTAACTCCCCACGCAAAGTATGCCTGTGGACCTGTGTGCCGGGAGGGAAGGGGGGGCCCGCAGTGCCATTAGCAAACCACCAACGGCAAAATGAAGCTTTTCTTCAAAGGAATGGAACCACCAGAAAAGGCTGATTCTCCAATGGTGCCACTCCTAGATTCCTGGTGCCCTCAGAGCGGGCACACGGTGAACAACCAGACATGGCACAGGTGTGTGTCCCGTTAAGTAAGCGATCCTGCCCTTGGAGTTTGGGACAGGGTCTGGATCAGGGCTGGGGCACACTGTTGGTTGGACATCCCAAACCCATCTCACTTGGGGTCATAGTCTCTGGAAGTGCTACGTCAGAAAAGATTCCTTATGGAGTCCCAATTATCCTTCGCTGCGGCAGAGCGGGAAAGACCCCTAGAGGGTCTCTGCTTTAACATCAACAACAGACACCCTTAAAACCGAACGACCTGACCCTTAACCAACACTCATCACAGCAAACCATACATTAATGATTCAGAAACAACTTTGCACCTATACCAGCTCTCAACCCCTGACCTGCAATTGGAAAACCCAATTCCATCTCTGTGGTTGGAGCCGAAGGGTATGATATAGAACACAATTGTCCTTAAAACAACCTGCAATTTGATTATTTTCTGGATTAAAGTTTTCCAGGAGCACGGAAACACCAACTGCAGGAAGCCACTGTGGTTTTCCAAGGACATTCTTTCCAGCTGACACAACTCTAAAATTTTATATATATATAAGAAAAATCTCACTGTCTACAGAATCGTATTTTCTATTGTCATGTTTCAGTCACATTTTTGTGTCAAGTTTTTCCATTATAATTCTCTATATCTATGTTAGGCAATCTCCCATGGTGTTGCACACAGGGAGTCAACACCAAATGTAGTGTTCAGGTAAAGTGGGGTTAGGGGGATGATTGGACTAGGGTGTGTGTGTGCACGTGTTATTCAGTCTCTATTTTAGATCCTAGCCTGTTCCAAGCTCTGCACACCCACCACCCCATCCTTGCTGACCCATATTGGCCCCTTCAATGCCTCAAATTTAAAACTTTCACCCATGTGTTTAAATCCATCCATGGGCTCACCCCTCCCTATCTCTGTAACCTCCTCCAGCCCTACAAGCCCTCTCTCCATTGCTCTGACTCTGGTTCCTTGTGCATCCCCTCTCCCTTTGCCCCACTTTGAAGAATAGCCATTTGGACATGGCATGGGAGAGTGGACAATCTCCTTGGCACCGTAACCCTAGCAACACCTGGGTAGGGGATATGGGAAGCGTCTCAAGACAGTTTTTTACCAAATTATCTCAGTAACGTACAGGAAGCCAATCTGGATCACTATTTTCTGTCATACAGTTCCTGAATTCTCTTCTGTTTCCCCTTTCTTTTAATTTCAGGCTGGCTTAGTTACCGTAATTCCTTTAATAAATGTACACATTTGCCACAATTTGAAACAGAGCAAGTTTCAAAACATCTCATTCCGAACTGTTCTACCAGATAAGAGTGTGCGCTAGTGGCAGGGTCCAGTGTTCCCTGACCCCTTTAGACCGCAGGGATAATATCCCAAGTTTCTGTAACTGCCAGGGGTGGGGGGGAAGCCTCGGATACCAGCTGTCTGGAACTCTTGGGCTCGCTGCCCACAACTTTGAAGTTGAATTGAACAGATGGAGGGTTGTGAAATTCACCTGCTGAGTGAGGCCACTCACAAGGTTCAGGACACTGTACAGAGACACAGCGAAATAACAAATATTTCATAACACTAAGCGTGACATGGCTGGGTGCAAACGGGTTGGCTCTCCGACCAACCTGCTCAGCCCACTAAAGGGAAGCCAGTCGCCAGCCTGCTCATAGCTCCCAAGTGGAATTCTAGGTTTTATCACGAGAGATATAGAATATAAAAGCCAAGAGTATTGCGTGCTAATATTGGCTCCACACTATAGGAAGGATATCGAGGCTTTAGAGGGGGTACAACCTAGATTCATAGGATGCTGCTTGGAATAGGGAATGCAAGTCGGTAAGAAAGACTTGGAAAATTGGGTCTTTCTTTGTTAGAACAACGCAGATTAGGGGACGATATGGTAGAAGCATTGACAAATTATGAAAGGATGGCTCAAGGTAGATCGAAGCAGAGTTTTTCCAGTAGTTGAGGGGTCAAGAACGAGGGTCCAAAGATGCAAGATTAAACGTAAGAGATTCAGAACAGAAAGCAGGTGAAACTTCTTTGCAGAGAGTTGTGAGTCTGTGGAATTCACTTCCGGAGTTAGCGGTTGAGGCAGAAAATATGTCAACATTCAAGATTAGATTGGATCGGCGGATGAAGGAAAATGAGATGACCATATATGGGGTGGGTAAATATGACTCGGATTATTTGCTCACGTGGAGGGTACACGCTGACATGGACTGGTTGGGTGGAATTAGTTATAACTTCAATGTATTTCTATGATGCCATTGAGAGCTCAGTTGAGGCTTCTGAAGCCATGATGTGGAGATGCCGGTGATGGACTGGGGTGGACAAATGTAAGGAGTCGCACAGCACCAGGTTATAGTCCAACAGCTTTATTTGAAATCACAAGCTTTCGGAGCTTAGCTCCTTCGTCAGGTGACTCACCTGACGAAGGAGCAAAGCTCCGAAAGCTTGTGATTTCAAATAAGGCTTCTGAAGGCCGATCTCTAGAGCTTGTGGAGCCAGCTTTGTGTTCCCCTGTGACTGATGTACCATCATAGTCAGAGTGTCACTGCAGAGGCTCCATAAGTGGTAGGTCACTCCAAAGCTCAGTAACTGGTCCCTTGTAGAATCCGTAAATAGAACTTTATCTCTGTCCATAAACTTTAAACCAAAAATACAAGTGCAAATGACTGCATTCTTTAAATACATTTCCTTCTCTTATTTACTCAATTTTGCAATGACTTTTAAAGAAGTGGACAGAACCATTTCTTATTCTCAATCATTGCATTATTGATAACGTTTTATATCATTTCACTAAATTGAATTAGAAAGAGTTGCGCCTGCTCATGTCTCTGGTTTCTACTTGGTTCAGTCTAGGTTTGTATCTGAGCTTCCTCAGTGGCTCCAAGTGTTAGTTTAGCTCAGTTGGTAGCACTCTCTCTGCTAAGTCAGAAGGTTGTGGGTTTAAGCCCAAACGCCAAGAGACTGGACACTCCAGAGCAGTACTGAGGGAGAGCTGCATGGCTGGAATTGTGGCCCTTTGGCATGAAACAGTTAATTAAGCTTCTGTTGGCCTGTTTGACGGGTTCAAGTGCCTGATAAAGATCTCATGGCAGAGGAGATTTGCTGGAGTGGTGCTAGGGATGGGGGAGCTCTGGTTTTGTGGAAAGGTTGGGGTTGTTTTCCTTGGAACAGAGACAGTTGAGAGGAGATTTGATAGAGGTGTTCAAAATCATGAATGGTTTTGACAGAGTTAATAAGGAGAAACTGTTTCCAGTAGTAGAAGGGTCGGTAACCAGAGGACACAGATTTAAGGTGATCGGCAAAAGAGCCAGAGGCGACATGAGGAAACATTTGTTAACGCAGCGAGTTGTTCTGACCTGGAATGCACTGCCTGAAAAGGTGGTGGAAACAGATTCACTGGTAACTTTCAAAGGGGAATTGGATAAACACTTGAAGAGAAAAGATTTACAGGGCTATGGGGAAAGAGCAGGGGAATGGGACGAATTGGATAGCTCTTTCAAAGAGCCAGCACAGGCACAATGGGCCAAATGGCCTCCTCCTGTGCTGTACCTACAATGATACTTGAGAGATAGCAGGGAGTTGTCCCATGAAACATTCCTCCCTCAATCAACACCACCAAAAGATAAAAGCTTGACTGGGTATCCATCTTTCATTGTTGTTTGTGGGGTGTTGCTAGAATGGAATGGCCTGCATAACAGTTACTAAGCATTCAAAGGGATCTGGAACCATTAAGCAGATGGGTTATGGTATGGCATTACATGGAAATAACAATACAGCATCAGACCAATTGGCCCAACCAGTCCACGTTCGGGTATATCCTTCACATGCGCCTGCCCTGCACCCCCCCCTATCTCTCCATTCCCCTTTTCTTCCACCACCCATCTAGCCTATTCTTCAACGTTGACGTGGTCTCTGCTTCAATCGCTAACTCTGGTGGTGCATTCGCAGCCTCACAGCCCTTTGTGATGGACTTTAGCCCATCAAGAGCCTCTGACAAGTTTATTCTTCCAGGTCCTCATGGGTTCTGGGGGCTGCTGCCAAGGGTCAATCCTCCCTCATTCTGGTTTGATGAGCAAACACTCATCAACGATTGACCTGGCTGCATCTATGTTGCAAACCTTGCTCCAGCTGTGACTTTGAGTGCTCGTGGTACTATATGGAGTTTGAGATATAGTGGTATATTTTAAGACTTAGTGCTCTTGACTCATGTGATGGAAGCGTGTGTCGGATATTTAGGAGCAGAGATAAATGCGCTCAGTTCACCGCTACACAATTTTCCACACGTTATTTAATGTCTCAGGACATCCCAAAGCGCGTTACAGCCAATGAAGTACTTTTGAAGTGTAGTCACTATTGTAATGTAAGAACACGTCAGCCAAATTGCGCACAGCAAGGTCCCACACACAGTAATTAAATAAATAGCCAGATAATCTGTTGTTGGTTGAGGGATAAATGTTGGCAGGACACAGGGGATAAGTGTGAATAGTGCCAGTGGATGTTTTGTATCCACTTGAAAGGGTAGATGGGGCCTTGGTTTAATGTCTTATTTGAAAGACAGCACCTCTGACAATGTAGCACTCCCTCAGTATTGGACAGACATGCCAGCCTTGTACTTAAGTCTCTGGAGTGGGGCTTGAACCCACAATCTTCTGACTTAGAGCCACGGCTGACACCTAAATGGTTATGTTTACTTCATACAGCATTAATGAAGAAAGAAAGGATTTGCATTTATATAGCACTGTTCACATACTCAATGAATTACTTTTAAAGTGTAGTCACTGTGGTTATTTAGGCAAACACGGTGCATTGCTTAAGTTAATAGGATCTACCCATTAATAATTGGTTAAATTGGTGCTTCCTGCTTGGCGGGTGGTACAAAGATGTGTGGTTTTTTTATTCGTTCATGGGATGTGGGCGTCGCTGGCGAGGCCCGCATTTATTGCCCATCCCTAATTGCCCTTGAGAAGCTGGTGGTGAGCCGCCTTCTTGAACTGCTGCAGTCCGTGTGGTGAAGGTTCTCCCACAGTGCTGTTAGGAAGGGAGTTCCAGGATTTTGACCCAGCGATGATGAAGGAACGGCCGATATATTTCCCTGTGTGGGTGCAGGGACCTAAGATGAGAACTATAGATCAGAAGCAGATCAAGATGCAATGGGGGAATGGATGTGTTCCTGGCAGATGTCTTTTAATATTTTATTAATCTTTATAATCTTTTATTACCTCATATATTTAATACAAAGGGAGAAATTGTAACCCCCTAATGATAGAATATTTTGGGATTTTCGTGCAGTCTATACATTTTTTTTTAACAGAAGTTCTCAAGTTATTTAAAAGAGTTTCTTCCCTGAATCTGGTCTAAATTGTGCACTTCCCAATAATCTAAAATGGCCAACAAAACTAGAAACAGAAATGGAAATGAGAGTTAAACCCACCTCCTGCATGGAGCTTAGGCTCATTTCCTCAACTAGTTAACCTCTTCCCAGTTACCCCTAAATCTTAGGTTGGGAGATGTCATGTTGCAAGACTGAGTACAATCAACAAATCTCCATACTATAGAGAGAGAGAAATGAACCCACGAGAGAGAGAGAGAGAGATTAGGTTGGGAAGAGAGCAATAAAGAAATTAAAACATGGGGGAGAAAGAAGAGAAATTAAATCATTGGAGGGAGACTATTTAGATTGGGAAGAGAGGGAAAGAAATGAAAACATGGAAGAGAGAGAAATGAAAACATGAGAGAGAAATTAGATTTAGGACAGAATGAGAGTCATTTGCACGGAAAGGGCTGGAAAAAAACTATCTTTTAGATACGAAATTAACAAAGTGCCAAGTCATCATGTATCATTGGATACAGGGGAGGTCCCACTGGATTGGAAACAAGCCAATCATAGTACCTGTTTTGAAAAACAAACCTGGATAACTACAGCTCAATTAGTCTTAAATCATAACTTGCAAAATAATGGAATTGAACCGTAGGAATAAAGTTGAGGATTATCCAGATGAAAATCCCTAGTTGGTTTTGGCTGACTCAGTTTCAAGGGGAGATTCTGTTTGACCAAACTCCTTTGGGTAGATTTTTGGCTTCATTGACTAGATGGTGCTCTAGCGAGGTGGCCTGCACGCCCTTTATAGAACCCGCCTAATTTTCATGTCATACAATCATAGAATGATACAACACAGAAGGAGGCCATTCGGCCCATTGTGTCTGTGCCGGCTCTTTGAAAGAGCTATCCAATTAGTCCCACTCCCCCGCCCTTTCCCCATAGCCCTGCAAATTTTTCCCCTTCAAGTATTTATCCAATTCATTTTTGAAAATTACTATTGAATCTGTTTCCACCGCCCTTTCAGGCAGTGCATTCTAGATCAGAACAACTCACTGCGTAAAAAAAAAGTCTTCTCATCTTGCCTCTGGTTCTTTTGCCAATTATCTTAAATCTGTGTTCTCTGGTTACTGACTCTTCTGCCACTGGAAACAGATAATTTACTCGATCGAAACCCTTTATGGTTTTGAACACCTCTATTAAATCTCCCCTTAACCTTCTCTGCACTGAGGAGAATATTGATTTCAGCGGGCTCTATAAATGTCGCGTGATCGTCCCCAACCAGATCCCCGTCCAGGCCGTGAAGATGAAAATCTAACCCTTAAAATTTTTGAGAATAAGAGATGCCAAATGGACATTAGAAAGCCCTACGATAATATACCTGCACTTCCAGAAAGCCTTCGGTAAAATCTCACATGGAAGGGCTGCAACACAAGCTTAAAGCATTGGGTAGATATGGAAATTTACCTTCCTGGGTGCCTTGGTAGCAATGCAGCACTAAAGACAGGGTAACATTGTCTTTTCAGTCAACATTTGTTCCATTCAGCTGCTTTGCTGGAATTGTTGCATGTCCAAAACTAAACGTGGTCCTTTCTTAGGGACTGAGGATGTTTGGGCTGAGCTGGGCTGGGTCAGGTCAGGCAGGGAGCTGGACACGAGAGAATGGGGTTGGGATGGGCTGAGCTGGGCTGGGGGGTGGGGGTGGGAGCTGCACACTAAAACGTTGGGTTTGGATGGGCTGGGCAGGGAAGAGGAGAGTTGGAGACTACCAAGAGGGTGAGGGTGGACTTAGCTGAACAGGGTCAGGAAGGGTAGCTGACCACTACAGGGCTAGTATGGAATGGGCAGGGTTGGAGTGATGAGCTGGCTACTACAGATCAGATCAGTTCATGGTGGGCTGGGATTTGGGAATGGGGGTGGGAAGCTGACCAAAAAAACTTTGAGAAGAGATACCAAGTAAAGAAAGTTGTCCTCTCTGCACTCTTAATAAAATTCCACCCGGCTATGCTTTAATCCATTTCTGTACAGCTCCTTGTTAAAGTGCTGACGATATTGTGATCTGTATTTAGCTCAATTCAAAGATTTATGGTAATTGTTGAAAAAAAAAGGGCCTGAACTTCAGCAGCTTGAGAGGAAGTGACTGTGATCAGAGAGTTAAGGGTCAGTACACACCAAACTTTCAAACGCGGAGCAAGAGGTGACATTCTGAGCACTGCCTCTCCCACAGATTGCATAGCGAGTCGTTCCTCATTATGGTCTCTTTACCCCTCCACGTTGCCCCTCATCAGCAGCACTAGAGTGAGAGGTGAACAATTTTATACAGAAGCCGAGGCAATCATGGAGGATAACCAAATGGGTAAGTGAAATGTTATTTTGTCTCAGCCACTGAGTGCTGCCTCCATTGATGGGCTGGTTGGTTAAGTGTTCTGCCTGGTAGCAGTACTGAGCCATGCAGAACAGAAAGATCCCAAGCTCACTGTCTGGCTTTGTCCTTACCTCAGGCAGTAGCTACAACTGACCCCAACGTGTTAGGACTGGGAAGGGGAAATAAAATAGACTTCCAATGCCCGATCACTATCCCCTAACCCCTGCTGGGAAGTGCGTGCCTGTGCGGACATTGGGACTGTGAGGCTTGGATTAGGCCCAACTGCGATGTACCCAGTGGTTGAACAGCCGTCAAAGATCGCAGGGGAAGAATGGCTACGTGGGTGAGGTACTGGACAGCTGCCTGTCCCTGTGGACCCCAGAATGAGCCAGGAGAGCAAGGGGAAGATTGGAAGGAGCTGGGCTGAGTTATGCGTCATTAGTGTGAGTGTTTCGAAAGGCAAGGGCCAATTATTTCACAACCATTTTACTCCTCAGTTGCTCAGAGTTTTCTTTCAGCTTTGTAGTTTTTGTGATTGTCTTTGTGAGACTCTCAGAAGCAGAAGCAGCAGGTGGGATGGTCCTCCTACAGAACACATGAACAAACTATCGGAATGTGTGGGTTGGGAATTTAAGCTATTAACAAAAGTGAGGGAAGCTGAGCTTGTTTTCGTTGGAGAGAAAGAAAGAGAAAGAAAGAAAAAGAAAGAAAGGAAGAAAGAAAGAAAGAAAGGAAGGAAGGAAGAAAGAGAAAGATAGAAAGAGAAAGAAAGAGAAAGAAAGAAAGAAAGGAAGGAAGAAAGAAAGAAAGAAATAAAGAAAGAAAGAAAGAAAGGAAGGAAGAAAGAGAAAGAAAGAGAAAGAAAGAAAGGAAGAAAGAAAGAAAGAAAGAAAGAAAGAAAGAAAGAAAGAAAGAAAGAAAGGAAGAAAGAGAAAGATAGAAAGAAAGAAAGAAAGAAAGAAAGAAAGAAAGAAAGAGAAAGAAAGAAAGAAAGGAAGGAAGGAAGGAAGGCTGACTTGCATTTGCATGCCGCCTTTCATGACCTCAGGAGATCCCAAGGCGCTCTACAGCGAAGGAAGTATTTTTGAAATCACTGTTGTAATGTAGGAAATGCGGCAGCCAATTTGTGCACAGCAAGGTCCCACAAACAGCAATGAGATAAATGACCAGATAATCTGTTTTCGTGATTTTGGTGGAGGGATAAATATCGGCCAGGACACCAAGAGAGCACCTCTGCTCTTCTTTAAATGGTGGCCGTGGGATCTTTTACATCCAGCTGAAAGGGCAGATAGGGCTCTGCTTTAACATCTCATCAAAAGACAGCACCTCCCACACTGAAGCATCAGCCTAGAATTATATGCTCAAGTCCTAGAGAGGGACTTGAACACACAACCTTCTGACTCAGAGGCAAGAGTGCTACCAGTAAGTCAGGCTCACACCCTGTTCCACCTGAGGAAGTTAAGAGGTAACTTTTTCACCCAAAGGGTAATTGAGTTGTGGAATAAGTTACCCGGGAAGGTAATTGAAGCGGCAGTATGAATGGATTTAAAAGATGTATCTAGGGGGAGAAGGTATTGAGGGATGTGGTGAGAAGGTGGGGAGCTGGGGTTGATCTCTGAAGACAGTCAAGCTTGTTGGGTGAGTGGGCAAGAACATGGCAGATGCAATATAATGTGGATAAATGTGAGGTTATCCACTTTGGTTGTAAAAACAGAAAGGCAGATTATTATCTGAATGGTGATAGATTGGGAAAAGGGGAGGTGCAACGAGACCTGGGTGTCCTTGTACACCAGTCGCTGAAAGCGAGCATTCAGGTGCAGCAAGCAGTTAGGAAGGCGAATGGTATGTTGGCCTTCATTGCAAGAGGATTTGAGTACAGGAGCAGGGATGTCTTACTGCAGTTATAAAGGGCCTTGGTGAGACCACATCTGGAGTATTGTGAGCAGTTTTGGTCTCCTTATCAGAGGAAGGATGTCCTTGCCATGGAGGGAGTGCAACAAAGGTTTACCAGACTGATTACTGGGATGGCAGGACTGATGTATGAGGAGAGATTGGGTCGACTGGGCCTGTATTCACTCGAGTTTAGAAGAATGAGAGGTGATCTCACCGAAACATATAAAATTCTAACAGGACTAGACAGACTAGATGCAGGGAGGATGTTCCTGATGGTTGGGGAGTCCAGAACCAGGGGTCACAGTCTCAGGATACGGGGTATGCCATTTAGAACCAAGATGAGGAGAAATTTCTTCACTCAGAGGGTGGTGAACCTGTGGAATTCTCTATCACAGAAGGCAGTGGATGTATTCAAGAAGGAGATAGATATATTTCTTAATGCTAAAGGGATCAAGGGATATGGGGAAAATGTGGAAAAAGGGTACTGAGTTAGATGATCAGCCATGATCATTTTGAATGGCGGAACAGGCCCGAAGGGCCGAATGGCCTACTCTTGCTCCTATTTTCTATGTTTCTATGTTTCTATGTTGCTTAAAGTTGCTCATTGAAGCAATATCACACGGTAGCCTGATAGGATCTTTGAAGATTTTCTTATGTTAGCTTAAGAACTGTGCCAGCCAGCAACACAGGACATCAATGTGTTACTCATTCTGTCAATCTATTTGTAAACAAAGGATTACATAGAACTCTATAGAATCCACAGCTCTGAAACAGGCCATTTGGCCCAACTGCTCAATGCTGGTGTTTATAGTCTACATGAGCCTCCACCCACTCTAAATATCTCTTCCCACCCTTCCCCCATATCCCTCCATTTTATTCTCCCTCAGGTACGATTCAAGCCTCCCCCTAAATGTGTCAATGTTATTTGCTTCAACCACTTCATGAGTTCCACATTCTCACCACTCTCCGTGCAAGGGAATTCCTTCTAAATTCTCCATTTGATTTATTAGCGGCTATCTTATATTTATGTCCCCTCGTTCTGGACTCATGGGTGAATGTATCAGCCATGATCTAATTGAATGGCGGAACAGGCTCGAGGGGTTGAGTGGCCTCCTCCTGTTCTTATGTTCCAATGGCTCACCTGCAAGTGGAAACAGGTTTCTCATGTCCACCCTATCGAATCCCTTCATAATTTTAATGACCACAATCAGGTCTCCAATGACGCGCATAGATGCTCGCGCAGTCCCCGCGTGCGGGACTCCCACCGGCAATTAAAGCCGACGGGATCCCATTTAAAGCAATTATTTCGATACTTCAGGTCGTTTGCAGACCTGATTTGGAGGATATTTTAGGAGGGGTGGGATTTTCATCTCAACAGAGCTTGTTTCCCGTACTGGGGGAAACACTCCAAGTTGAAATGTACGTGTTGCAGCCACCAGCCTGTGGGAGCCGCAAAGTTCCATTTGACAGGTTGGGGGAGACCCTCACTCATTGCAGGAGGCCACTCTTGTCACTTTGGACAAAGTTTGGCCTGCACCACCCTCCTCCTAACACAAAAAATCACCAACTTTCAACCTCAGCCCCGGTGTGCAGACACATTTACCTTCCTTGCGGACCCCCTCAAACATACATCTTCCGGATGGGGGCCGCCATAGCTGCAGTCATGACCTCATCGGAGGACGAACAGCATCACTAGCCTCGCCGGCCAGGCTGTCCACCTCTGACACGTGGAGCTCCACAACACAGTGCTGTGACACATCCACCTGCACAGCAGGAGGGAGGGCAACCGCAGAGAGAGATGTGTCGCAGAAGGTACTACCCTCGCCACAGGGTCTACAGACCGAGGCTCAGCTTCCTGGACCTCCCTGAGGAGCAATGCACACTGAGGCTTAGCGTCACTCGACATGTAGTCGTGGACATCTGCAGCCTCCTTGATGCCGAGCTGCTCCCGGCTGGCCCGAGCAGCATCTTCTTTCCTGTCGCTATCAAAGTCACCACTGCCCTCAACAACTTCTCCTCCGGATCCTTCCAGCGTGCCACCGGGGACATCGCCGGTGTGTCTCAGTCGTCTGCACAAAAGAGCCCTGCAAATACACCTACACCCACTCTGCAGTGACACAATGGGTAGCATCAGGTGTGGGTCTTCATGGTGATCCTCAGGAAAGGGAATTATTGCACAAACCAGACAAGATTTGCAAAAATGTGGCAGTAGTGGTGATAACAATTTTTAATGTATTTTTGCAAAACAAATGAAAGTAAATCAAAAACATGACATTCCATCGTACACCCTTGTGCATCCCCTTTGTGCTCACAAAACCTTAGCCGTACGTTTACGGGAACCCCTACGTGGTGCTACCCCTGTGGCTTCAGCAGAGGTAGTGGCAGGTTGCTCTTGTCCATGCTTTGACTGATGAGATGCTTTGCGCGGACGCCCTCTGGATTTCGGTGCCCGTGAGGGCCCCTCCAAAGACTGCTCCACCTGCACCTGTGCAGGGGCAGACTCGACCACCTGGAGAGGAGGCAGCATTGCGGGTTGAGAGGGGGGCAGCACGTGAGACGTGGGAGCGCTTTGAGTGGCGTCCCCACTTCCATGTCCCCTTTCGCCATCATCCCTCTCCTGGGCCAGGCCCACATCACTCCTTCCACCCTGCTAGACGACAGTTTGGAGGACTTGTGTGAAGCCTTAGAAGGCCAGTTGTAACATATCTGTCAGCCTGTTTAAGGCGGTAGAATGTTGCTCACCCTGAATCCGAACGGCCATTGTCAGGGCCTGGATGGACTCATTGTTGAGCCATGCTTGAAGCTCGATGGAAGCTAGCCTTCCCTCCATCGCAGACATTCCCGCACTTACCCGTGACACTATCTCAGAGATGCCTTCACGTCCCTGTGACAGTATTCCACTTATGCAGGAGTTGGGCTCCTCCATCCTCTGCACGATTGAGGAGAGTGACCGTGGCAACTGTTCCAGTACCTCGGCAATGTGCTGCTGCCCCTCGATGACTCTCCTTTTCATGGCTGGGCCCCAGGGTTCAGCATCTGGGTCCAGCTGAGCAGAGCCTGGAGAAGAGTGTTCCCACTGACCCGGACTCTCCATGGCTGCCCCTGCCACCAGGGTCTGCTCATGCTCACATGTGCGTGGTGACTCACCATGTGCAACCCCAACTAACTGAGGACAGGGAGCCACCGAGGTGTGTGTATCTGCGCTGGTGGATGGCTGGCTCAGATGTGATGCTGCCCCCTCAGAGGCCAGCAGGTCCTCTGAGGAATCGCCCTCCGCAGTCATGGCGGTCGCAGATGGCCCTGCAAGAGAACAGAAAGCAATATTAAACATGTGGACAGATGTTGAGGTGCTGCAGATGCCAAGTGATGTTAAGATCATTCGTTATCATGAGTGCTGAATGTTAGATTTCTGTCACCAGCTGCTTGTGCGCTCCCAGTCTTGGCGTCCGCCACGGACAGGCACTCCAGCGTATGGCTTAATTCCAGTGCCTGCTGCTCTGCGTCGGTGAGGACTACCTGGTGTGGCGGGGCCCCCTCCCGTCCTTGCCCTCTCCCGGGCATTCTTCCCTCGGCCACCTCTTCCCATCAGATGGGAACAGAATTTCCCTCCTCCTCCTGACCCCATCGAGCAGCACCCGGAGTGAGGAGTCAGAGAACCTTGGAGCAGCCTTGCCTCTGGCCTGCACCATGCTCCAAAATTGGTTCTTTGCTGCAGGAGGAGCATTGGAGGACTGCCCCTTTAAATAGGGCTCCTCCTGCTGACAGCCTGTGATGCGGGTGCGCAGTGCGCCTGCTGCGCAGGTCTGCAGCGGGAAACCCGGAAGCACGCATAAGTACCTTCAATTAGGCTGCGATTGCGTGCGAAACAACTCGAATTCACTGGGCGCGTTACCCACGTGCCCACTCGACCCCCTGCTGCCAACCCGCCTCCCTCCTAATATCGGGGCCTTAGTGTTGTCTAATCAAGATTCTATATAAATTTAACATTACCTCCCTGCTTTTGTATTCTGTTCCTCTAGAAATGAACCCCAGTATTTTATTTGCACTTTTTATGGCCTTATTAACTTGCGTTGTTACTTTTAGTAATTTATGTATCTCTACTCCCAGATCTAATTGCTTCTCTACCCCATTTAGTTTTTTATCTTCCAAGGAATAAGTGACCTCCTTATTCCTCCTACCAAATTGATGCATCTCACACTTTGCTATACTGAATTTCATTTTCCATTTAACCATCCACTCGGGAAGCCTGTTTATATCTTCCTGTATTTTGGTCCTGTATTTTGCCTACTCCTGCTCCTATCTCTTATGATCTTATGGTACAGTGCTCCACATTATTAGCGATACTGCACCCCCCCCGCAGCCCCTCAATTTGGTATTATCTGCAAATTTCAACACCACACCTCCAATTCCAGAATCCAAATTATTTACGTATATGTTGAACAACAAAAGTCACAGAACAGGTCCCTGCGGGACACCACTTCCCTCTTTCTGCCAGTCTGAGAAACTTCCCTTAACTCTTACCTTCTGTTTTGTAGCCATCTTTCAATCCACTTTGCTTCTTGACCCCTGACCTTTGCCATGAGTCTCTTACGTGGTGCTTAATGGAGTCCGATGTGTGAGGTCATCGGAGAAAGACAAATCGGAATATTTTCTAAATGACTCGAGACCAGGAACTGTGGAGGAGAAAAGGGAATTGGGTGCACATGTACACAAATCACTGAAAGTGTACAAAATGAAGTCAAAAAAGGCTAATGGAATGTTGCCCTTTATCTCAAGGGGGCTGGGTTACAGAGGGGAGGAAGTTATGCTTCAGTTGTACAGAGCCTTGGTCAGACCCCAACCTTGAGTACTACGTTCAGTTCTGGGCACCATACCTCAGGAAGGATAGATTGGCCTTGGAGGGGGGGCAGCGCAGATCCACCAGAATGATATTGGGGTTTAAGGGTTAAATTATGAGGACTGGTTACATAGACTAGGCTTGTATTCCCTTGAGTTTAGAAGATTAAGGGATGATCTAATTGAGGTGTTTAAGATTATTGAAGGAGTTGATAGGGTAGATAGAGAGAAACTATTTCCTCTGGTGGGAGAGTCCAGAACAAGGGGGCATAACCTTAAAATTAGAGCTAGGCCGTTCAGGGGTGATGTCAGGAAGCACTTCTTCACACAAAGGGGAGTGGAAATTTGGAACTCTCTCCCTCAAAAAAGCTATTGAGACTGGGGGTCAATTGAAAATATCAAAACTGAGGTCGATAGATTTTTGTTAGGCAAGGGTATTAAGGGTCACGGAACCAAATGGAGTTAAGATACAGATCAGCCATGATCTAATAGATTGGCGGAACAGAGGGGCTGAATGGCATCCTCCTGCTCCTACCTTCCTATGATCCCCCCCGTGATGAGGTAGATCGAGCACAAGCCCAAGGGACAACCGGCCGATCTCGTTACGAGCTCGCAACGATCTCGCTACGGACCGCCTTTAGGATCAATCAATCCATTGGCGGGAACGGTCGGTCAGCACCGAGCCTGCATTGACATCAGGTTCCGCAAGCTACGATTGCAACGGGTTGCAGGCTATGGTCGTCAGAAGCTCTCTGTCACTGTCAGTCCCCTAAAACCCAATGTGGCTGCATGCTTGCAGCAGGTATCTGGTCAACCACACATCAACCTCACCTCACACACACGAGTATTTTCCATTGAGTTTATTTTTAATGTCATGTAACTTCGGAGGGTCGCTGTTATTTTAACACAAGGCAGGCAGAACAGAAACGTTGAACCCGAGTCACCTCAAGTAGGAAAGTCAACGAGCGGGCTTAACTCTGAAACAATCAGACTGGGGAAGGTGGAGGCAAAGGGATTTTCACACGACAGGAATTAAACTGCTGACAGTTTGCAGATAGCAGGAATTAATGTCGTGGGTGTGGAGAGATTTTAAGAGCTAGAAGGGGGAAAGAAATTCAGCTGCAGATTGAGCTTAATTGCTTTGAGAGGAGGAAGGCCAATTGGCCCATCCTAGTTTACAGATCTAGAATGGACCATATCTCTCCATCAATGGCATCCAGCCATTTCTTAAATTATTCCAGTTATTGTTTGCATCCTTTGCTCTGTCTGGAAGTCCATTCCATTTATTGATTGTTTTTTTTCTGTGAAGGAATCTGACATCAGTCCTAAACTTGCCTCTTGCTGGTTTGAGCCAGTTTCCCCGTGTCGTACTGTCATAGTTGAAGTTGGAATGATGAGCTGGATGGTCTACCGTTTCTCAGACCATTTAATTTCTGTAGTTCTAAAAGGCATCCTCTCAGTCGCCTCCCGACAAAGCTGAGAAGCCTCATTTTCTGCAGTGTGGGCCCAAATCTCAATCCTCCGATGATGAGTCATGTGACTCACCTCCAGGACTTGAATGTCTCTGTGACCAGGAGGCAGGTGAATAAAGCAGGTGAGATAATCTGGTGAGGCACGATCTCACCTGCCTTTTTCAAATCTGTATTTCCTAGGATCACAGGAACATTCAGCCCCTCGAGCCACTTCGGCCTTTGCCTCTCCCTCTCAGATCTCCCCTCACCATCCACAAACACAGGAAACACACTCGTACCAACACAGGAAACACACACAGACAAACACAGGAAACACACTCACACCAACACAGGAAACACACACACACCAACACAGGAAACACACTCCACCAACACAGGAAACACACTCGTACCAACACAGGAAACACACACACACCAACACAGGAAACACACACACACCAACACAGGAAACACACTCACACCAACACAGGAAACACACTCACACCAACACAGGAAACACACTCACACCAACACAGGAAACACACTCGCACCAACACAGGAAACACACACACACCAACACAGGAAACACACACACACCAACACGGGAAACACACTCGCACCAACACAGGAAACACACACACACCAACACAGGAAACACACACACACCAACACAGGAAACACATTTGAACAAACACAGGAAATAGACTCACACCAGTGCAGGAAACACACTCGCACCAACACAGGAAACACACTCACAACAACACAGGAAACACACACACACCAACACAGGAAACACACACACACCAACACGGGAAACACACACACACCAACACAGGAAACACACTCGCACCAACACAGGAAACACACACACACCAACACAGGAAACACACTCGCACCAACACAGGAAACACATACACACCAACACAGGAAACACACACACACCAACACAGGAAATACACACACACCAACACAGGAAACACACTCGCACCAACACAGGAAACACATACACACCAACACAGGAAACACACACACACCAACACAGGAAACACACACACACCAACACAGGAAACACACACACACCAACACAGGAAACACACTCACACCAACACAGGAAACACACTCTCACCAACACAGGAAACACACACACACCAACACAGGAAACACACACACACCAACACAGGAAACACACACACACCAACACAGGAAACACACACACACCAACACAGGAAACACACACACACCAACACAGGAAACACATTTGAACAAACACAGGAAATAGACTCACACCAGTGCAGGAAACACACTCGCACCAACACAGGAAACACACTCGTACCAACACAGGAAACACACACAGACAAACACAGGAAACACACTCACACCAACACAGGAAACACACACACACCAACACAGGAAACACACTCCACCAACACAGGAAACACACTCGTACCAACACAGGAAACACACACACACCAACACAGGAAACACACACACACCAACACAGGAAACACACTCACACCAACACAGGAAACACACTCACACCAACACAGGAAACACACTCACACCAACACAGGAAACACACTCACACCAACACAGGAAACACACTCGCACCAACACAGGAAACACACACACACCAACACAGGAAACACACACACACCAACACGGGAAACACACTCGCACCAACACAGGAAACACACACACACCAACACAGGAAACACACACACACCAACACAGGAAACACATTTGAACAAACACAGGAAATAGACTCACACCAGTGCAGGAAACACACTCGCACCAACACAGGAAACACACTCACAACAACACAGGAAACACACACACACCAACACAGGAAACACACACACACCAACACGGGAAACACACACACACCAACACAGGAAACACACTCGCACCAACACAGGAAACACACACACACCAACACAGGAAACACACTCGCACCAACACAGGAAACACATACACACCAACACAGGAAACACACACACACCAACACAGGAAATACACACACACCAACACAGGAAACACACTCGCACCAACACAGGAAACACATACACACCAACACAGGAAACACACACACACCAACACAGGAAACACACACACACCAACACAGGAAACACACACACACCAACACAGGAAACACACTCACACCAACACAGGAAACACACTCTCACCAACACAGGAAACACACACACACCAACACAGGAAACACACACACACCAACACAGGAAACACACACACACCAACACAGGAAACACACACACACCAACACAGGAAACACACACACACCAACACAGGAAACACATTTGAACAAACACAGGAAATAGACTCACACCAGTGCAGGAAACACACTCGCACCAACACAGGAAACACACACACACCAACACAGGAAACACACTCGCACCAACACAGGAAACACACACGCACCAACACAGGAAACACACACACACCAACACAGGAAACACACTCGCACCAACACAGGAAACACACACGCACCAACACAGGAAACACACTCGCACCAACACAGGAAACACACTCGCACCAACACAGGAAACACACACACACCAACACAGGAAACACACACACACCAACACAGGAAACACACACACACACCAACACAGGAAACACACTCGCACCAACACAGGAAACACACTCACACCAACACAGGAAACACACACACACCAACACAGGAAACACACACACACCAACACAGGAAACACATTTGAACAAACACAGGAAATAGACTCACACCAGTGCAGGAAACACACTCGCACAAACACAGGAAACACACTGGCACAAACACGGGATACACACTCACAACAGCACAGGAAACACTCACACAAACACAGGAAACACTCTTACAACAACATAGGAAACACACTCGCAACACAGGAAACACACACACACCAACACAGGAAACACACACACACCAACACAGGAAACACACACACACCAACACAGGAAACACACACACACCAACACAGGAAACAATTTTGAACAAACACAGGAAATAGACTCACACCAGTGCAGGAAACACACTCGCACCAACACAGGAAACACACACACACCAACACAGGAAACACACACGCACCAACACAGGAAACACACTCGCACCAACACAGGAAACACACACAGACAAACACAGGAAACACACTCACACCAACACAGGAAACACACACACACCAACACAGGAAACACACTCCACCAACACAGGAAACACACTTGTACCAACACAGGAAACACACACACACCAACACAGGAAACACACTCCACCAACACAGGAAACACACTCGTACCAACACAGGAAACACACACACACCAACACAGGAAACACACTCACACCAACACAGGAAACACACACACACCAACACAGGAAACACACTCACACCAACACAGGAAACACACACACACCAACACAGGAAACACACTCGTACCAACACAGGAAACACACACACACCAACACAGGAAACACACTCACACCAACACAGGAAACACACACACACCAACACAGGAAACACACTCACACCAACACAGGAAACACACTCACACCAACACAGGAAACACACTCGTACCAACACAGGAAACACACACACACCAACACAGGAAACAGACTCACACCAACACAGGAAACACACTCGTACCAACACAGGAAACACACTCGTACCAACACAGGAAACACACACACACCAACACAGGAAACACACACACACCAACACAGGAAACACACACACACCAACACAGGAAACACACACACACCAACACAGGAAACACACTCACACCAACACAGGAAACACACTCTCACCAACACAGGAAACACACACACACCAACACAGGAAACACACACACACCAACACAGGAAACACACACACACCAACACAGGAAACACACACACACCAACACAGGAAACACACACACACCAACACAGGAAACACATTTGAACAAACACAGGAAATAGACTCACACCAGTGCAGGAAACACACTCGCACCAACACAGGAAACACACTCGTACCAACACAGGAAACACACACAGACAAACACAGGAAACACACTCACACCAACACAGGAAACACACACACACCAACACAGGAAACACACTCCACCAACACAGGAAACACACTCGTACCAACACAGGAAACACACACACACCAACACAGGAAACACACACACACCAACACAGGAAACACACTCACACCAACACAGGAAACACACTCACACCAACACAGGAAACACACTCACACCAACACAGGAAACACACTCACACCAACACAGGAAACACACTCGCACCAACACAGGAAACACACACACACCAACACAGGAAACACACACACACCAACACGGGAAACACACTCGCACCAACACAGGAAACACACACACACCAACACAGGAAACACACACACACCAACACAGGAAACACATTTGAACAAACACAGGAAATAGACTCACACCAGTGCAGGAAACACACTCGCACCAACACAGGAAACACACTCACAACAACACAGGAAACACACACACACCAACACAGGAAACACACACACACCAACACGGGAAACACACACACACCAACACAGGAAACACACTCGCACCAACACAGGAAACACACACACACCAACACAGGAAACACACTCGCACCAACACAGGAAACACATACACACCAACACAGGAAACACACACACACCAACACAGGAAATACACACACACCAACACAGGAAACACACTCGCACCAACACAGGAAACACATACACACCAACACAGGAAACACACACACACCAACACAGGAAACACACACACACCAACACAGGAAACACACACACACCAACACAGGAAACACACTCACACCAACACAGGAAACACACTCTCACCAACACAGGAAACACACACACACCAACACAGGAAACACACACACACCAACACAGGAAACACACACACACCAACACAGGAAACACACACACACCAACACAGGAAACACACACACACCAACACAGGAAACACATTTGAACAAACACAGGAAATAGACTCACACCAGTGCAGGAAACACACTCGCACCAACACAGGAAACACACACACACCAACACAGGAAACACACTCGCACCAACACAGGAAACACACACGCACCAACACAGGAAACACACACACACCAACACAGGAAACACACTCGCACCAACACAGGAAACACACACGCACCAACACAGGAAACACACTCGCACCAACACAGGAAACACACTCGCACCAACACAGGAAACACACACACACCAACACAGGAAACACACACACACCAACACAGGAAACACACACACACACCAACACAGGAAACACACTCGCACCAACACAGGAAACACACTCACACCAACACAGGAAACACACACACACCAACACAGGAAACACACACACACCAACACAGGAAACACATTTGAACAAACACAGGAAATAGACTCACACCAGTGCAGGAAACACACTCGCACAAACACAGGAAACACACTGGCACAAACACGGGATACACACTCACAACAGCACAGGAAACACTCACACAAACACAGGAAACACTCTTACAACAACATGGGAAACACACTCGCAACACAGGAAACACACACACACCAACACAGGAAACACACACACACCAACACAGGAAACACACACACACCAACACAGGAAACACACACACACCAACACAGGAAACAATTTTGAACAAACACAGGAAATAGACTCACACCAGTGCAGGAAACACACTCGCACCAACACAGGAAACACACACACACCAACACAGGAAACACACACGCACCAACACAGGAAACACACTCGCACCAACACAGGAAACACACACAGACAAACACAGGAAACACACTCACACCAACACAGGAAACACACACACACCAACACAGGAAACACACTCCACCAACACAGGAAACACACTCGTACCAACACAGGAAACACACACACACCAACACAGGAAACACACTCCACCAACACAGGAAACACACTCGTACCAACACAGGAAACACACACACACCAACACAGGAAACACACTCACACCAACACAGGAAACACACACACACCAACATAGGAAACACACTCACACCAACACAGGAAACACACACACACCAACACAGGAAACACACTCGTACCAACACAGGAAACACACACACACCAACACAGGAAACACACTCACACCAACACAGGAAACACACACACACCAACACAGGAAACACACTCACACCAACACAGGAAACACACTCACACCAACACAGGAAACACACTCGTACCAACACAGGAAACACACACACACCAACACAGGAAACAGACTCACACCAACACAGGAAACACACTCGTACCAACACAGGAAACACACACACACCAACACAGGAAACACACTCACACCAACACAGGAAACACACACACACCAACACAGGAAACACACACACACCAACACAGGAAACACACTCCACCAACACAGGAAACACACTCGCACCAATACAGGAAACACACTCGTACAGACACAGGAAACATACACAGACAAACACAGGAAACACACTCACACCAACACAGGAAACACACTCACACCAACGCAGGAAACACACACACACACCAACACAGGAAACACAATCATGCAAACACAGGAAACACACACACACCAACACAGGAAACACAATCATGCAAACACAGGAAACACACACACGCCAACACAGGAAACACACTCGCACCAACACGAGAAACACACACACACCAACACAGGAAACACAATCATGCAAACACAGGAAACACACACACGCCAACACAGGAAACACACACACACCAACACAGGAAACACACTCACACCACCACAGGAAACACACACACGCCAACACAGGAAACACACTCGCACCAACACAGGAAACACATACACACCAACACAGGAAACACACACACACCAACACAGGAAACACATTTGAACAAACACAGGAAATAGACTCACACCAGTGCAGGAAACACACTCGCACAAACACAGGAAACACACTGGCACAAACACGGGATACACACTCACAACAGCACAGGAAACACACACACACCAACAGAGGAAACACACACACACCAACACGGGAAACACACACACACCAACACAGGAAACACACTCGCACCAACACAGGAAACACACACACACCAACACAGGAAACACACTCACACCAACACAGGAAACACACTCGCACCAACACAGGAAACACACTCGCACCAACACAGGAAACACACTCACACCAACACAGGAAACACACTCACACCAACACAGGAAACACTCTTACAACAACACGGGAAACACACTCACACCAACACAGGAAACACACACACACCAACACAGGAAACACACTCACACCAACACAGGAAACACACTCACACCAACACAGGAAACACACACACACCAACACAGGAAAAACACTCGCACCAACACAGGAAACACACTCGCACCAACACAGGAAACACACTCGCACCAACACAGGAAACACACTCACACCAACACAGGAAACACACACACACCAACACAGGAAACACACTCACACCAACACAGGAAACACACTCACACCAACACAGGAAACACACTCACACCAACACAGGAAACACACTCACACCAACACAGGAAACACACTCGCACCAACACAGGAAACACACACACACCAACACAGGAAACACACACACACCAACACGGGAAACACACTCGCACCAACACAGGAAACACACACACACCAACACAGGAAACACACACACACCAACACAGGAAACACATTTGAACAAACACAGGAAATAGACTCACACCAGTGCAGGAAACACACTCGCACCAACACAGGAAACACACTCACAACAACACAGGAAACACACACACACCAACACAGGAAACACACACACACCAACACGGGAAACACACACACACCAACACAGGAAACACACTCGCACCAACACAGGAAACACACACACACCAACACAGGAAACACACTCGCACCAACACAGGAAACACATACACACCAACACAGGAAACACACACACACCAACACAGGAAATACACACACACCAACACAGGAAACACACTCGCACCAACACAGGAAACACATACACACCAACACAGGAAACACACACACACCAACACAGGAAACACACACACACCAACACAGGAAACACACACACACCAACACAGGAAACACACTCACACCAACACAGGAAACACACTCTCACCAACACAGGAAACACACACACACCAACACAGGAAACACACACACACCAACACAGGAAACACACACACACCAACACAGGAAACACACACACACCAACACAGGAAACACACACACACCAACACAGGAAACACATTTGAACAAACACAGGAAATAGACTCACACCAGTGCAGGAAACACACTCGCACCAACACAGGAAACACACACACACCAACACAGGAAACACACTCGCACCAACACAGGAAACACACACGCACCAACACAGGAAACACACACACACCAACACAGGAAACACACTCGCACCAACACAGGAAACACACACACACCAACACAGGAAACACACACACACCAACACAGGAAACACACACACACACCAACACAGGAAACACACTCGCACCAACACAGGAAACACACACACACCAACACAGGAAACACATTTGAACAAACACAGGAAATAGACTCACACCAGTGCAGGAAACACACTCGCACAAACACAGGAAACACACTGGCACAAACACGGGATACACACTCACAACAGCACAGGAAACACTCACACAAACACAGGAAACACTCTTACAACAACACGGGAAACACACTCACACCAACACAGGAAACACACACACACCAACACAGGAAACACACTCACACCAACACAGGAAACACACTCACACCAACACAGGAAACACACACACACCAACACAGGAAAAACACTCGCACCAACACAGGAAACACACTCGCACCAACACAGGAAACACACTCGCACCAACACAGGAAACACACTCACACCAACACAGGAAACACACTCACACCAACACAGGAAACACACACACACCAACACAGGAAACACACTCACACCAACACAGGAAACACACTCACACCAACACAGGAAACACACTCACACCAACACAGGAAACACACTCACACCAACACAGGAAACACACTCGCACCAACACAGGAAACACACACACACCAACACAGGAAACACACACACACCAACACGGGAAACACACTCGCACCAACACAGGAAACACACACACACCAACACAGGAAACACACACACACCAACACAGGAAACACATTTGAACAAACACAGGAAATAGACTCACACCAGTGCAGGAAACACACTCGCACCAACACAGGAAACACACTCACAACAACACAGGAAACACACACACACCAACACAGGAAACACACACACACCAACACGGGAAACACACACACACCAACACAGGAAACACACTCGCACCAACACAGGAAACACACACACACCAACACAGGAAACACACTCGCACCAACACAGGAAACACATACACACCAACACAGGAAACACACACACACCAACACAGGAAATACACACACACCAACACAGGAAACACACTCGCACCAACACAGGAAACACATACACACCAACACAGGAAACACACACACACCAACACAGGAAACACACACACACCAACACAGGAAACACACACACACCAACACAGGAAACACACTCACACCAACACAGGAAACACACTCTCACCAACACAGGAAACACACACACACCAACACAGGAAACACACACACACCAACACAGGAAACACACACACACCAACACAGGAAACACACACACACCAACACAGGAAACACACACACACCAACACAGGAAACACATTTGAACAAACACAGGAAATAGACTCACACCAGTGCAGGAAACACACTCGCACCAACACAGGAAACACACACACACCAACACAGGAAACACACTCGCACCAACACAGGAAACACACACGCACCAACACAGGAAACACACACACACCAACACAGGAAACACACTCGCACCAACACAGGAAACACACACGCACCAACACAGGAAACACACTCGCACCAACACAGGAAACACACTCGCACCAACACAGGAAACACACACACACCAACACAGGAAACACACACACACCAACACAGGAAACACACACACACACCAACACAGGAAACACACTCGCACCAACACAGGAAACACACTCACACCAACACAGGAAACACACACACACCAACACAGGAAACACACACACACCAACACAGGAAACACATTTGAACAAACACAGGAAATAGACTCACACCAGTGCAGGAAACACACTCGCACAAACACAGGAAACACACTGGCACAAACACGGGATACACACTCACAACAGCACAGGAAACACTCACACAAACACAGGAAACACTCTTACAACAACATGGGAAACACACTCGCAACACAGGAAACACACACACACCAACACAGGAAACACGCACACACCAACACAGGAAACACACACACACCAACACAGGAAACACACACACACCAACACAGGAAACAATTTTGAACAAACACAGGAAATAGACTCACACCAGTGCAGGAAACACACTCGCACCAACACAGGAAACACACACACACCAACACAGGAAACACACACACACCAACACAGGAAACACACTCGCACCAACACAGGAAACACACACGCACCAACACAGGAAACACACTCGCACCAACACAGGAAACACACTCGCACCAACACAGGAAACACACACACACCAACACAGGAAACACACACACACCAACACAGGAAACACACACACACACCAACACAGGAAACACACACACACACCAACACAGGAAACACACTCGCACCAACACAGGAAACACACACACACCAACACAGGAAACACATTTGAACAAACACAGGAAATAGACTCACACCAGTGCAGGAAACACACTCGCACAAACACAGGAAACACACTGGCACAAACACGGGATACACACTCACAACAGCACAGGAAACACTCACACAAACACAGGAAACACTCTTACAACAACACGGGAAACACACTCGCAACACAGGAAACACATTCACAACAACACAGGAAACACACACACACCAACACAGGAAACACACACACACCAACACAGGAAACACACACACACCAACACAGGAAACAATTTTGAACAAACACAGGAAATAGACTCACACCAGTGCAGGAAACACACTCGCACCAACACAGGAAACACACACACACCAACACAGGAAACACACACACACCAACACAGGAAACACACTCGCACCAACACAGGAAACACACACGCACCAACACAGGAAACACACTCGCACCAACACAGGAAACACACTCGCACCAACACAGGAAACACACACACACCAACACAGGAAACACACACACACCAACACAGGAAACACACACACACACCAACACAGGAAACACACTCGCACCAACACAGGAAACACACACACACCAACACAGGAAACACATTTGAACAAACACAGGAAATAGACTCACACCAGTGCAGGAAACACACTCGCACAAACACAGGAAACACACTGGCACAAACACGGGATACACACTCACAACAGCACAGGAAACACTCACACAAACACAGGAAACACTCTTACAACAACATGGGAAACGCACTCGCAACACAGGAAACACATTCACAACAACACAGGAAACACACACACACCAACACAGGAAACACACACACACCAACACAGGAAACACACACACACCAACACAGGAAACACACACACACCAACACAGGAAACACACACACACCAACACAGGAAACACACACACACGAACACAGGAAACACACACACACCAACACAGGAAACACACTCACACCAACACAGGAAACACATTTGAACAAACACAGGAAATAGACTCACACCAGTGCAGGAAACACACTCGCACAAACACAGGAAACACATTTGAACAAACACAGGAAATAGACTCACACCAGTGCAGGAAACACACTCGCACAAACACAGGAAACACACTCACAACAACACAGGAAACACACACACACCAACACAGGAAACACACTCACAACAACACAGGAAACACACACACACCAACACAGGAAACACACTCACAACAACACAGGAAACACATTTGAACAAACACAGGAAATAGACTCACACCAGTGCAGGAAACACACACACACCAACACAGGAAACACACACACACCAACACAGGAAACACACTCGCACCAACACAGGAAACACACTCACAACAACACAGGAAACACACACACACCAACACAGGAAACACACTCACAACAACACAGGAAACACACACACACCAACACAGGAAACACACTCACAACAACACAGGAAACACACACACACCAACACAGGAAACACACTCACAACAACACAGGAAACACATTTGAACAAACACAGGAAATAGACTCACACCAGTGCAGGAAACACACACACACCAACACAGGAAACACACACACACCAACACAGGAAACACACTCACACCAACACAGGAAACACACTCGCACCAACACAGGAAACACACACACACCAACACAGGAAACACACACACACCAACACGGGAAACACACTCGCACCAACACAGGAAACACACACACACCAACACAGGAAACACACACACACCAACACAGGAAACACATTTGAACAAACACAGGAAATAGACTCACACCAGTGCAGGAAACACACTCGCACCAACACAGGAAACACACTCACAACAACACAGGAAACACACACACACCAACACAGGAAACACACACACACCAACACGGGAAACACACACACACCAACACAGGAAACACACTCGCACCAACACAGGAAACACACACACACCAACACAGGAAACACACTCGCACCAACACAGGAAACACATACACACCAACACAGGAAACACACACACACCAACACAGGAAATACACACACACCAACACAGGAAACACACTCGCACCAACACAGGAAACACATACACACCAACACAGGAAACACACACACACCAACACAGGAAACACACACACACCAACACAGGAAACACACACACACCAACACAGGAAACACACTCACACCAACACAGGAAACACACTCTCACCAACACAGGAAACACACACACACCAACACAGGAAACACACACACACCAACACAGGAAACACACACACACCAACACAGGAAACACACACACACCAACACAGGAAACACACACACACCAACACAGGAAACACATTTGAACAAACACAGGAAATAGACTCACACCAGTGCAGGAAACACACTCGCACCAACACAGGAAACACACACACACCAACACAGGAAACACACTCGCACCAACACAGGAAACACACACGCACCAACACAGGAAACACACACACACCAACACAGGAAACACACTCGCACCAACACAGGAAACACACACGCACCAACACAGGAAACACACTCGCACCAACACAGGAAACACACTCGCACCAACACAGGAAACACACACACACCAACACAGGAAACACACACACACCAACACAGGAAACACACACACACACCAACACAGGAAACACACTCGCACCAACACAGGAAACACACTCACACCAACACAGGAAACACACACACACCAACACAGGAAACACACACACACCAACACAGGAAACACATTTGAACAAACACAGGAAATAGACTCACACCAGTGCAGGAAACACACTCGCACAAACACAGGAAACACACTGGCACAAACACGGGATACACACTCACAACAGCACAGGAAACACTCACACAAACACAGGAAACACTCTTACAACAACATGGGAAACACACTCGCAACACAGGAAACACACACACACCAACACAGGAAACACGCACACACCAACACAGGAAACACACACACACCAACACAGGAAACACACACACACCAACACAGGAAACAATTTTGAACAAACACAGGAAATAGACTCACACCAGTGCAGGAAACACACTCGCACCAACACAGGAAACACACACACACCAACACAGGAAACACACACACACCAACACAGGAAACACACTCGCACCAACACAGGAAACACACACGCACCAACACAGGAAACACACTCGCACCAACACAGGAAACACACTCGCACCAACACAGGAAACACACACACACCAACACAGGAAACACACACACACCAACACAGGAAACACACACACACACCAACACAGGAAACACACACACACACCAACACAGGAAACACACTCGCACCAACACAGGAAACACACTCACACCAACACAGGAAACACACACACACCAACACAGGAAACACACACACACCAACACAGGAAACACATTTGAACAAACACAGGAAATAGACTCACACCAGTGCAGGAAACACACTCGCACAAACACAGGAAACACACTGGCACAAACACGGGATACACACTCACAACAGCACAGGAAACACTCACACAAACACAGGAAACACTCTTACAACAACACGGGAAACACACTCGCAACACAGGAAACACATTCACAACAACACAGGAAACACACACACACCAACACAGGAAACACACACACACCAACACAGGAAACACACACACACCAACACAGGAAACACACACACACCAACACAGGAAACACACACACACCAACACAGGAAACAATTTTGAACAAACACAGGAAATAGACTCACACCAGTGCAGGAAACACACTCGCACCAACACAGGAAACACACACACACCAACACAGGAAACACACACACACCAACACAGGAAACACACTCGCACCAACACAGGAAACACACACGCACCAACACAGGAAACACACTCGCACCAACACAGGAAACACACTCGCACCAACACAGGAAACACACACACACCAACACAGGAAACACACACACACCAACACAGGAAACACACACACACACCAACACAGGAAACACACTCGCACCAACACAGGAAACACACACACACCAACACAGGAAACACATTTGAACAAACACAGGAAATAGACTCACACCAGTGCAGGAAACACACTCGCACAAACACAGGAAACACACTGGCACAAACACGGGATACACACTCACAACAGCACAGGAAACACTCACACAAACACAGGAAACACTCTTACAACAACATGGGAAACGCACTCGCAACACAGGAAACACATTCACAACAACACAGGAAACACACACACACCAACACAGGAAACACACACACACCAACACAGGAAACACACACACACCAACACAGGAAACACACACACACCAACACAGGAAACACACACACACCAACACAGGAAACACACACACACGAACACAGGAAACACACACACACCAACACAGGAAACACACTCACACCAACACAGGAAACACATTTGAACAAACACAGGAAATAGACTCACACCAGTGCAGGAAACACACTCGCACAAACACAGGAAACACATTTGAACAAACACAGGAAATAGACTCACACCAGTGCAGGAAACACACTCGCACAAACACAGGAAACACACTCACAACAACACAGGAAACACACACACACCAACACAGGAAACACACTCACAACAACACAGGAAACACACACACACCAACACAGGAAACACACTCACAACAACACAGGAAACACATTTGAACAAACACAGGAAATAGACTCACACCAGTGCAGGAAACACACACACACCAACACAGGAAACACACACACACCAACACAGGAAACACACTCGCACCAACACAGGAAACACACACGCACCAACACAGGAAACACACTCACAACAACACAGGAAACACACACACACCAACACAGGAAACACACTCACAACAACACAGGAAACACACACACACCAACACAGGAAACACACTCACAACAACACAGGAAACACACACACACCAACACAGGAAACACACTCACAACAACACAGGAAACACATTTGAACAAACACAGGAAATAGACTCACACCAGTGCAGGAAACACACACACACCAACACAGGAAACACACACACACCAACACAGGAAACACACTCGCACCAACACAGGAAACACACACGCACCAACACAGGAAACACACTCACAACAACACAGGAAACACACACACACCAACACAGGAAACACACTCACAACAACACAGGAAACACACACACACCAACACAGGAAACACACTCACAACAACACAGGAAACACACACACACCAACACAGGAAACACACACACACCAACACAGGAAACACATTTGAACAAACACAGGAAATAGACTCACACCAGTGCAGGAAACACACTCGCACAAACACAGGAAACACACTGGCACAAACACGGGATACACACTCACAACAGCACAGGAAACACTCACACAAACACAGGAAACACTCTTACAACAACATGGGAAACACACTCGCAACACAGGAAACACATTCACAACAACACAGGAAACACACACACACCAACACAGGAAACACACACACACCAACACAGGAAACACACACACACCAACACAGGAAACACACACACACCAACACAGGAAACACACACACACCAACACAGGAAACACACACACACGAACACAGGAAACACACACACACCAACACAGGAAACACACACACACCAACACAGGAAACACACTCACACCAACACAGGAAACACACTCTCACCAACACAGGAAACACACACACACCAACACAGGAAACACACACACACCAACACAGGAAACACACACACACCAACACAGGAAACACACACACACCAACACAGGAAACACACACACACCAACACAGGAAACACATTTGAACAAACACAGGAAATAGACTCACACCAGTGCAGGAAACACACTCGCACCAACACAGGAAACACACACACACCAACACAGGAAACACACTCGCACCAACACAGGAAACACACACGCACCAACACAGGAAACACACACACACCAACACAGGAAACACACTCGCACCAACACAGGAAACACACACGCACCAACACAGGAAACACACTCGCACCAACACAGGAAACACACTCGCACCAACACAGGAAACACACACACACCAACACAGGAAACACACACACACCAACACAGGAAACACACACACACACCAACACAGGAAACACACTCGCACCAACACAGGAAACACACTCACACCAACACAGGAAACACACACACACCAACACAGGAAACACACACACACCAACACAGGAAACACATTTGAACAAACACAGGAAATAGACTCACACCAGTGCAGGAAACACACTCGCACAAACACAGGAAACACACTGGCACAAACACGGGATACACACTCACAACAGCACAGGAAACACTCACACAAACACAGGAAACACTCTTACAACAACATGGGAAACACACTCGCAACACAGGAAACACACACACACCAACACAGGAAACACGCACACACCAACACAGGAAACACACACACACCAACACAGGAAACACACACACACCAACACAGGAAACAATTTTGAACAAACACAGGAAATAGACTCACACCAGTGCAGGAAACACACTCGCACCAACACAGGAAACACACACACACCAACACAGGAAACACACACACACCAACACAGGAAACACACTCGCACCAACACAGGAAACACACACGCACCAACACAGGAAACACACTCGCACCAACACAGGAAACACACTCGCACCAACACAGGAAACACACACACACCAACACAGGAAACACACACACACCAACACAGGAAACACACACACACACCAACACAGGAAACACACACACACACCAACACAGGAAACACACTCGCACCAACACAGGAAACACACTCACACCAACACAGGAAACACACACACACCAACACAGGAAACACACACACACCAACACAGGAAACACATTTGAACAAACACAGGAAATAGACTCACACCAGTGCAGGAAACACACTCGCACAAACACAGGAAACACACTGGCACATACACGGGATACACACTCACAACAGCACAGGAAACACTCACACAAACACAGGAAACACTCTTACAACAACACGGGAAACACACTCGCAACACAGGAAACACATTCACAACAACACAGGAAACACACACACACCAACACAGGAAACACACACACACCAACACAGGAAACACACACACACCAACACAGGAAACACACACACACCAACACAGGAAACACACACACACCAACACAGGAAACAATTTTGAACAAACACAGGAAATAGACTCACACCAGTGCAGGAAACACACTCGCACCAACACAGGAAACACACACACACCAACACAGGAAACACACACACACCAACACAGGAAACACACTCGCACCAACACAGGAAACACACACGCACCAACACAGGAAACACACTCGCACCAACACAGGAAACACACTCGCACCAACACAGGAAACACACACACACCAACACAGGAAACACACACACACCAACACAGGAAACACACACACACACCAACACAGGAAACACACTCGCACCAACACAGGAAACACACACACACCAACACAGGAAACACATTTGAACAAACACAGGAAATAGACTCACACCAGTGCAGGAAACACACTCGCACAAACACAGGAAACACACTGGCACAAACACGGGATACACACTCACAACAGCACAGGAAACACTCACACAAACACAGGAAACACTCTTACAACAACATGGGAAACGCACTCGCAACACAGGAAACACATTCACAACAACACAGGAAACACACACACACCAACACAGGAAACACACACACACCAACACAGGAAACACACACACACCAACACAGGAAACACACACACACCAACACAGGAAACACACACACACCAACACAGGAAACACACACACACGAACACAGGAAACACACACACACCAACACAGGAAACACACTCACACCAACACAGGAAACACATTTGAACAAACACAGGAAATAGACTCACACCAGTGCAGGAAACACACTCGCACAAACACAGGAAACACATTTGAACAAACACAGGAAATAGACTCACACCAGTGCAGGAAACACACTCGCACAAACACAGGAAACACACTCACAACAACACAGGAAACACACACACACCAACACAGGAAACACACTCACAACAACACAGGAAACACACACACACCAACACAGGAAACACACTCACAACAACACAGGAAACACATTTGAACAAACACAGGAAATAGACTCACACCAGTGCAGGAAACACACACACACCAACACAGGAAACACACACACACCAACACAGGAAACACACTCGCACCAACACAGGAAACACACACGCACCAACACAGGAAACACACTCACAACAACACAGGAAACACACACACACCAACACAGGAAACGCACTCACAACAACACAGGAAACACACACACACCAACACAGGAAACACACTCACAACAACACAGGAAACACACACACACAAACACAGGAAACACACTCACAACAACACAGGAAACACATTTGAACAAACACAGGAAATAGACTCACACCAGTGCAGGAAACACACACACACCAACACAGGAAACACACACACACCAACACAGGAAACACACTCACACCAACACAGGAAACACACTCGCACCAACACAGGAAACACACACACACCAACACAGGAAACACACACACACCAACACGGGAAACACACTCGCACCAACACAGGAAACACACACACACCAACACAGGAAACACACACACACCAACACAGGAAACACATTTGAACAAACACAGGAAATAGACTCACACCAGTGCAGGAAACACACTCGCACCAACACAGGAAACACACTCACAACAACACAGGAAACACACACACACCAACACAGGAAACACACACACACCAACACGGGAAACACACACACACCAACACAGGAAACACACTCGCACCAACACAGGAAACACACACACACCAACACAGGAAACACACTCGCACCAACACAGGAAACACATACACACCAACACAGGAAACACACACACACCAACACAGGAAATACACACACACCAACACAGGAAACACACTCGCACCAACACAGGAAACACATACACACCAACACAGGAAACACACACACACCAACACAGGAAACACACACACACCAACACAGGAAACACACACACACCAACACAGGAAACACACTCACACCAACACAGGAAACACACTCTCACCAACACAGGAAACACACACACACCAACACAGGAAACACACACACACCAACACAGGAAACACACACACACCAACACAGGAAACACACACACACCAACACAGGAAACACACACACACCAACACAGGAAACACATTTGAACAAACACAGGAAATAGACTCACACCAGTGCAGGAAACACACTCGCACCAACACAGGAAACACACACACACCAACACAGGAAACACACTCGCACCAACACAGGAAACACACACGCACCAACACAGGAAACACACACACACCAACACAGGAAACACACTCGCACCAACACAGGAAACACACACGCACCAACACAGGAAACACACTCGCACCAACACAGGAAACACACTCGCACCAACACAGGAAACACACACACACCAACACAGGAAACACACACACACCAACACAGGAAACACACACACACACCAACACAGGAAACACACTCGCACCAACACAGGAAACACACTCACACCAACACAGGAAACACACACACACCAACACAGGAAACACACACACACCAACACAGGAAACACATTTGAACAAACACAGGAAATAGACTCACACCAGTGCAGGAAACACACTCGCACCAACACAGGAAACACACACACACCAACACAGGAAACACACACACACCAACACAGGAAACACACTCGCACCAACACAGGAAACACACACGCACCAACACAGGAAACACACTCGCACCAACACAGGAAACACACTCGCACCAACACAGGAAACACACACACACCAACACAGGAAACACACACACACCAACACAGGAAACACACACACACACCAACACAGGAAACACACACACACACCAACACAGGAAACACACTCGCACCAACACAGGAAACACACTCACACCAACACAGGAAACACACACACACCAACACAGGAAACACACACACACCAACACAGGAAACACATTTGAACAAACACAGGAAATAGACTCACACCAGTGCAGGAAACACACTCGCACAAACACAGGAAACACACTGGCACAAACACGGGATACACACTCACAACAGCACAGGAAACACTCACACAAACACAGGAAACACTCTTACAACAACACGGGAAACACACTCGCAACACAGGAAACACATTCACAACAACACAGGAAACACACACACACCAACACAGGAAACACACACACACCAACACAGGAAACACACACACACCAACACAGGAAACACACACACACCAACACAGGAAACACACACACACCAACACAGGAAACAATTTTGAACAAACACAGGAAATAGACTCACACCAGTGCAGGAAACACACTCGCACCAACACAGGAAACACACACACACCAACACAGGAAACACACACACACCAACACAGGAAACACACTCGCACCAACACAGGAAACACACACGCACCAACACAGGAAACACACTCGCACCAACACAGGAAACACACTCGCACCAACACAGGAAACACACACACACCAACACAGGAAACACACACACACCAACACAGGAAACACACACACACACCAACACAGGAAACACACTCGCACCAACACAGGAAACACACACACACCAACACAGGAAACACATTTGAACAAACACAGGAAATAGACTCACACCAGTGCAGGAAACACACTCGCACAAACACAGGAAACACACTGGCACAAACACGGGATACACACTCACAACAGCACAGGAAACACTCACACAAACACAGGAAACACTCTTACAACAACATGGGAAACGCACTCGCAACACAGGAAACACATTCACAACAACACAGGAAACACACACACACCAACACAGGAAACACACACACACCAACACAGGAAACACACACACACCAACACAGGAAACACACACACACCAACACAGGAAACACACACACACCAACACAGGAAACACACACACACGAACACAGGAAACACACACACACCAACACAGGAAACACACTCACACCAACACAGGAAACACATTTGAACAAACACAGGAAATAGACTCACACCAGTGCAGGAAACACACTCGCACAAACACAGGAAACACATTTGAACAAACACAGGAAATAGACTCACACCAGTGCAGGAAACACACTCGCACAAACACAGGAAACACACTCACAACAACACAGGAAACACACACACACCAACACAGGAAACACACTCACAACAACACAGGAAACACACACACACCAACACAGGAAACACACTCACAACAACACAGGAAACACATTTGAACAAACACAGGAAATAGACTCACACCAGTGCAGGAAACACACACACACCAACACAGGAAACACACACACACCAACACAGGAAACACACTCGCACCAACACAGGAAACACACACGCACCAACACAGGAAACACACTCACAACAACACAGGAAACACACACACACCAACACAGGAAACACACTCACAACAACACAGGAAACACACACACACCAACACAGGAAACACACTCACAACAACACAGGAAACACACACACACCAACACAGGAAACACACTCACAACAACACAGGAAACACATTTGAACAAACACAGGAAATAGACTCACACCAGTGCAGGAAACACACACACACCAACACAGGAAACACACACACACCAACACAGGAAACACACTCGCACCAACACAGGAAACACACACGCACCAACACAGGAAACACACTCGCACCAACACAGGAAACACACTCGCACCAACACAGGAAACACACACACACCAACACAGGAAACACACACACACCAACACAGGAAACACACACACACACCAACACAGGAAACACACTCGCACCAACACAGGAAACACACACACACCAACACAGGAAACACATTTGAACAAACACAGGAAATAGACTCACACCAGTGCAGGAAACACACTCGCACAAACACAGGAAACACACTGGCACAAACACGGGATACACACTCACAACAGCACAGGAAACACTCACACAAACACAGGAAACACTCTTACAACAACATGGGAAACACACTCGCAACACAGGAAACACATTCACAACAACACAGGAAACACACACACACCAACACAGGAAACACACACACACCAACACAGGAAACACACACACACCAACACAGGAAACACACACACACCAACACAGGAAACACACACACACCAACACAGGAAACACACACACACGAACACAGGAAACACACACACACCAACACAGGAAACACACTCACACCAACACAGGAAACACATTTGAACAAACACAGGAAATAGACTCACACCAGTGCAGGAAACACACTCGCACAAACACAGGAAACACATTTGAACAAACACAGGAAATAGACTCACACCAGTGCAGGAAACACACTCGCACAAACACAGGAAACACACTCACAACAACACAGGAAACACACACACACCAACACAGGAAACACACTCACACCAACACAGGAAACACACTCGCACCAACACAGGAAACACACACACACCAACACAGGAAACACACACACACCAACACGGGAAACACACTCGCACCAACACAGGAAACACACACACACCAACACAGGAAACACATTTGAACAAACACAGGAAATAGACTCACACCAGTGCAGGAAACACACTCGCACCAACACAGGAAACACACACACACCAACACAGGAAACACACACACACCAACACGGGAAACACACACACACCAACACAGGAAACACACACACACCAACACAGGAAACACATTTGAACAAACACAGGAAATAGACTCACACCAGTGCAGGAAACACACTCGCACCAACACAGGAAACACACACACACCAACACAGGAAACACACTCGCACCAACACAGGAAACACACACACACCAACACAGGAAACACACTCGCACCAACACAGGAAACACATACACACCAACACAGGAAACACATACACACCAACACAGGAAACACACTCACAACAACACAGGAAACACACACACACCAACACAGGAAACACACTCACAACAACACAGGAAACACACACACACCAACACAGGAAACACACTCACAACAACACAGGAAACACATTTGAACAAACACAGGAAATAGACTCACACCAGTGCAGGAAACACACACACACCAACACAGGAAACACACACACACCAACACAGGAAACACACTCGCACCAACACAGGAAACACACACGCACCAACACAGGAAACACACTCACAACAACACAGGAAACACACACACACCAACACAGGAAACACACTCACAACAACACAGGAAACACACACACACCAACACAGGAAACACACTCACAACAACACAGGAAACACACACACACCAACACAGGAAACACACTCACAACAACACAGGAAACACATTTGAACAAACACAGGAAATAGACTCACACCAGTGCAGGAAACACACACACACCAACACAGGAAACACACACACACCAACACAGGAAACACACTCGCACCAACACAGGAAACACACACGCACCAACACAGGAAACACACTCGCACCAACACAGGAAACACACTCGCACCAACACAGGAAACACACACACACCAACACAGGAAACACACACACACCAACACAGGAAACACACACACACACCAACACAGGAAACACACTCGCACCAACACAGGAAACACACACACACCAACACAGGAAACACATTTGAACAAACACAGGAAATAGACTCACACCAGTGCAGGAAACACACTCGCACAAACACAGGAAACACACTGGCACAAACACGGGATACACACTCACAACAGCACAGGAAACACTCACACAAACACAGGAAACACTCTTACAACAACATGGGAAACACACTCGCAACACAGGAAACACATTCACAACAACACAGGAAACACACACACACCAACACAGGAAACACACACACACCAACACAGGAAACACACACACACCAACACAGGAAACACACACACACCAACACAGGAAACACACACACACCAACACAGGAAACACACACACACGAACACAGGAAACACACACACACCAACACAGGAAACACACTCACACCAACACAGGAAACACATTTGAACAAACACAGGAAATAGACTCACACCAGTGCAGGAAACACACTCGCACAAACACAGGAAACACATTTGAACAAACACAGGAAATAGACTCACACCAGTGCAGGAAACACACTCGCACCAACACAGGAAACACACACACACCAACACAGGAAACACACACACACCAACACGGGAAACACACACACACCAACACAGGAAACACACACACACCAACACAGGAAACACATTTGAACAAACACAGGAAATAGACTCACACCAGTGCAGGAAACACACTCGCACCAACACAGGAAACACACACACACCAACACAGGAAACACACTCGCACCAACACAGGAAACACACACACACCAACACAGGAAACACACTCGCACCAACACAGGAAACACATACACACCAACACAGGAAACACATACACACCAACACAGGAAACACACACACACCAACACAGGAAATACACACACACCAACACAGGAAACACACTCGCACCAACACAGGAAACACATACACACCAACACAGGAAACACACACACACCAACACAGGAAACACACACACACCAACACAGGAAACACACACACACCAACACAGGAAACACACTCACACCAACACAGGAAACACACTCTCACCAACACAGGAAACACACACACACACCAACACAGGAAACACACACACACCAACACAGGAAACACACACACACCAACACAGGAAACACACACACACCAACACAGGAAACACACACACACCAACACAGGAAACACACACACACCAACACAGGAAACACATTTGAACAAACACAGGAAATAGACTCACACCAGTGCAGGAAACACACTCGCACCAACACAGGAAACACACACACACCAACACAGGAAACACACTTGCACCAACACAGGAAACACACACGCACCAAAACAGGAAACACACACACACCAACACAGGAAACACACTCGCACCAACACAGGAAACACACACACACCAACACAGGAAACACACTCGCACCAACACAGGAAACACACTCGCACCAACACAGGAAACACACACACACCAACACAGGAAACACACACACACCAACACAGGAAACACACACACACACCAACACAGGAAACACACTCGCACCAACACAGGAAACACACTCACACCAACACAGGAAACACACACACACCAACACAGGAAACACACACACACCAACACAGGAAACACATTTGAACAAACACAGGAAATAGACTCACACCAGTGCAGGAAACACACTCGCACAAACACAGGAAACACACTGGCACAAACACGGGATACACACTCACAACAGCACAGGAAACACTCACACAAACACAGGAAACACTCTTACAACAACATGGGAAACACACTCGCAACACAGGAAACACACACACACCAACACAGGAAACACACACACACCAACACAGGAAACACACACACACCAACACAGGAAACACACACACACCAACACAGGAAACAATTTTGAACAAACACAGGAAATAGACTCACACCAGTGCAGGAAACACACTCGCACCAACACAGGAAACACACACACACCAACACAGGAAACACACACACACCAACACAGGAAACACACTCGCACCAACACAGGAAACACACTCGCACCAACACAGGAAACACACTCGCACCAACACAGGAAACACACACACACACCAACACAGGAAACACACACACACACCAACACAGGAAACACACTCGCACCAACACAGGAAACACACTCACACCAACACAGGAAACACACACACACCAACACAGGAAACACACACACACCAACACAGGAAACACATTTGAACAAACACAGGAAATAGACTCACACCAGTGCAGGAAACACACTCGCACAAACACAGGAAACACACTGGCACAAACACGGGATACACACTCACAACAGCACAGGAAACACTCACACAAACACAGGAAACACTCTTACAACAACACGGGAAACACACTCGCAACACAGGAAACACATTCACAACAACACAGGAAACACACACACACCAACACAGGAAACACACACACACCAACACAGGAAACACACACACACCAACACAGGAAACACACACACACCAACACAGGAAACACACACACACCAACACAGGAAACAAATTTGAACAAACACAGGAAATAGACTCACACCAGTGCAGGAAACACACTCGCACCAACACAGGAAACACACACACACCAACACAGGAAACACACACACACCAACACAGGAAACACACTCGCACCAACACAGGAAACACACACGCACCAACACAGGAAACACACACGCACCAACACAGGAAACACACTCGCACCAACGCAGGAAACACACTCGCACCAACACAGGAAACACACACACACCAACAAAGGAAACACACACACACCAACACAGGAAACACACACACACACCAACACAGGAAACACACTCGCACCAACACAGGAAACACACTCACACCAACACAGGAAACACACACACACCAACACAGGAAACACATTTGAACAAACACAGGAAATAGACTCACACCAGTGCAGGAAACACACTCGCACAAACACAGGAAACACACTGGCACAAACACGGGATATACACTCACAACAGCACAGGAAACACTCACACAAACACAGGAAACACTCTTACAACAACATGGGAAACACACTCGCAACACAGGAAACACATTCACAACAACACAGGAAACACACACACACCAACACAGGAAACACACACACACCAACACAGGAAACACACTCGCACCAACACAGGAAACACACACACACCAACACAGGAAACACACACACACCAACACAGGAAACACACTCACACCAACACAGGAAACACATTTGAACAAACACAGGAAATAGACTCACACCAGTGCAGGAAACACACTCGCACAAACACAGGAAACACATTTGAAGAAACACAGGAAATAGCCTCACACCAGTGCAGGAAACACACTCGCACAAACACAGGAAACACACTCACAACAACACAGGAAACACATTTGAACAAACACAGGAAATAGACTCACACCAGTGCAGGAAACACACACACACCAACACAGGAAACACACACACACCAACACAGGAAACACACTCGCACCAACACAGGAAACACACACGCACCAACACAGGAAACACACTCGCACCAACACAGGAAACACACACACACCAACACAGGAAACACACACACACCAACACAGGAAACACACACACACACCAACACAGGAAACACACTCGCACCAACACAGGAAACACACACACACCAACACAGGAAACACATTTGAACAAACACAGGAAATAGACTCACACCAGTGCAGGAAACACACTCGCACAAACACAGGAAACACACTGGCACAAACACGGGATACACACTCACAACAGCACAGGAAACACTCACACAAACACAGGAAACACTCTTACAACAACATGGGAAACACACTCGCAACACAGGAAACACACACACACCAACACAGGAAACACACACACACCAACACAGGAAACACACACACACCAACACAGGAAACACACACACACCAACACAGGAAACAATTTTGAACAAACACAGGAAATAGACTCACACCAGTGCAGGAAACACACTCGCACCAACACAGGAAACACACACACACCAACACAGGAAACACACACACACCAACACAGGAAACACACTCGCACCAACACAGGAAACACACTCGCACCAACACAGGAAACACACTCGCACCAACACAGGAAACACACACACACCAACACAGGAAACACACACACACCAACACAGGAAACACACACACACACCAACACAGGAAACACACACACACACCAACACAGGAAACACACTCGCACCAACACAGGAAACACACTCACACCAACACAGGAAACACACACACACCAACACAGGAAACACACACACACCAACACAGGAAACACATTTGAACAAACACAGGAAATAGACTCACACCAGTGCAGGAAACACACTCGCACAAACACAGGAAACACACTGGCACAAACACGGGATACACACTCACAACAGCACAGGAAACACTCACACAAACACAGGAAACACTCTTACAACAACACGGGAAACACACTCGCAACACAGGAAACACATTCACAACACAGGAAACACACACACACCAACACAGGAAACACACACACACCAACACAGGAAACACACACACACCAACACAGGAAACACACACACACCAACACAGGAAACAAATTTGAACAAACACAGGAAATAGACTCACACCAGTGCAGGAAACACACTCGCACCAACACAGGAAACACACACACACCAACACAGGAAACACACACACACCAACACAGGAAACACACTCGCACCAACACAGGAAACACACACGCACCAACACAGGAAACACACACGCACCAACACAGGAAACACACTCGCACCAACGCAGGAAACACACTCGCACCAACACAGGAAACACACACACACCAACACAGGAAACACACACACACCAACACAGGAAACACACACACACACCAACACAGGAAACACACTCGCACCAACACAGGAAACACACTCACACCAACACAGGAAACACACACACACCAACACAGGAAACACATTTGAACAAACACAGGAAATAGACTCACACCAGTGCAGGAAACACACTCGCACAAACACAGGAAACACACTGGCACAAACACGGGATATACACTCACAACAGCACAGGAAACACTCACACAAACACAGGAAACACTCTTACAACAACATGGGAAACACACTCGCAACACAGGAAACACATTCACAACAACACAGGAAACACACACACACCAACACAGGAAACACACACACACCAACACAGGAAACACACTCGCACCAACACAGGAAACACACACACACCAACACAGGAAACACACACACACCAACACAGGAAACACACTCACACCAACACAGGAAACACATTTGAACAAACACAGGAAATAGACTCACACCAGTGCAGGAAACACACTCGCACAAACACAGGAAACACATTTGAAGAAACACAGGAAATAGCCTCACACCAGTGCAGGAAACACACTCGCACAAACACAGGAAACACACTCACAACAACACAGGAAACACATTTGAACAAACACAGGAAATAGACTCACACCAGTGCAGGAAACACACACACACCAACACAGGAAACACACACACACCAACACAGGAAACACACTCGCACCAACACAGGAAACACACACGCACCAACACAGGAAACACACTCGCACCAACACAGGAAACACACACACACCAACACAGGAAACACACACACACCAACACAGGAAACACACACACACACCAACACAGGAAACACACTCGCACCAACACAGGAAACACACACACACCAACACAGGAAACACATTTGAACAAACACAGGAAATAGACTCACACCAGTGCAGGAAACACACTCGCACAAACACAGGAAACACACTCGCACAAACACGGGATACACACTCACAACAGCACAGGAAACACTCACACAAACACAGGAAACACTCGTACAACAACATGGGAAACACACTCGCAACACAGGAAACACATTCACAACACAGGAAACACACACACACCAACACAGGAAACACACACACACCAACACAGGAAACACACACACACCAACACAGGAAACACACACACACCAACACAGGAAACACACACACACCAACACAGGAAACACACACACACCAACACAGGAAACACACTCACACCAACACAGGAAACACATTTGAACAAGCACAGGAAATAGACTCACACCAGTGCAGGAAACACACTCGCACCAACACAGGAAACACACACACACCAACACAGGAAACACACACACACCAACACAGGAAACACACTCACACCAACACAGGAAACACACACACACCAACACAGGAAACACACTCGCACAAACACGGGAAACACACACACACCAACACAGGAAACACACACACACCAACACAGGAAACACACACACACCAACACAGGAAACACACTCACACCAACACAGGAAACACACACACACCAACACAGGAAACACACTCGCACAAACACAGGAAACACATTTGAACAAACACAGGAAATAGACTCACACCAGTGCAGGAAACACACTCGCACAAACACGGGAAACACACACACACCAACACAGGAAACACACACACACCAACACAGGAAACACACACACACCAACACAGGAAACACACTCACACCAACACAGGAAACACACACACACCAACACAGGAAACACACTCACAACACGGGAAACACACTCGCACCAACACGGGAAACACACACACAACACGGGAAACACACACACACCAACACAGGAAACACACACACACCAACACAGGAAACACACTCACAACACGGGAAACACACACACACCAACACAGGAAACACACACACACCAACACAGGAAACACACACACACCAACACAGGAAACACACACACACCAACACAGGAAACACACTCACAACACGGGAAACACACACACACCAACACAGGAAACACACACACACCAACACAGGAAACACACACACACCAACACAGGAAACACACACACACCAACACAGGAAACACACTCACACCAACACAGGAAACACACTCGCACCAACACAGGAAACACACACGCACCAACACAGGAAACACACACACCAACACAGGAAACACACACACACCAACACAGGAAACACACTCACAACAACACAGGAAACACACTCACACCAACACAGGAAACACACTCACAACACGGGAAACACACATACACCAACACAGGAAACACACACACACCAACACAGGAAACACACACACACCAACACAGGAAACACACACACACCAACACAGGAAACACACTCACAACAACACAGGAAACACACTCACACCAACACAGGAAACACACTCACAACACGGGAAACACACTCGCACCAACACGGGAAACACACTCGCACCAACACAGGAAACACACTCGCACTTGTGCTCAAGTATCTGGAATGGGATTTGAATTCATAACCTGACGACTCAGGAGCGAGACTTCTACCCACTGAACCACCACTTCCTAGGGAAGGGAAAAATGACCCCAGGATCCTGCCCCGATCCCTTCTCGTGACTCCGAATGGAACATGTGTGCCCATATGTGGACATCGTGTGAGGACCGGATTGACTGCGATGCCCTCCACCGTTGAATAGCCTCCCGATGACCACTGCCTATGCTCACACACGTGGAATGGCCACTTGGGCAAAGCGCTGGATGGTGCTGAACGCTCGCACGACCATATTGTGACAAGGACTTAGCGTTTTCCGGACAGGGGGACGGCCATTTTAGCTGCGGTGAGTCAAGGAGGCCTTGTCGCTATGGTGACGGACCTTACGAGCGAGCTCGGCTCCTGGGACAGCCCGCAACATCCCACTTCAACACGGGCCTGCAGTACGTCTGCTCCTGTGTGGCGTGTCGTGCCCCCGCCGTTGAGCCTCAAAGCATCTGAGAGCAAACTATTTTATTTCAGGTGGTTTCCAGCAGAGGTCGTCACCTGAAGTCCTTTGCTGTGCAGTGATGCAAAAATCACAACAACAACTTGCATTTATATAGCGCCTTTAAAGTAGTAAAACATCCCAATGCAGGGTTACAACAGGCACTGAACCATTGGCAAATGTACAACAGCATCATTGCTTGCTAAGGGAAAACTCAGTCTTTTATGAGTGCAAGTTCCTTTATTTTCGATGCACCTCGAACAACAGTCGATATGCCTCACTCCTGCCCCCTCAAGAGGGTACGAATATTGCAGTTTTCCCTAAAATTTTAGGCTCTGAAATTTCTATCGTGCCTTTCACAAACTCAGGATGTCCCAAAGCGCTTTACAGGCAACTAAATCTTTTTTTGAAGTGTAGTCACTGTTGTAATGTCGGAAACGCGGCAGCCAATTTGCGCACAGCAAGATCCCACAAACAGCGATGTGATAAATGACCAGATCGTCTGTTTGTCGGTTGAGGGATAAATATTGGCCAGGCCACCGGGGTGAGCTCCCCTGCTCTTCTCCGAGATAACGCCGTGGGATCGTTTACATCCAACTGTGGGGTCAGACGGGGCTTCGGTTTAACGTCTCATCTGAAAGACGGAACCTCCGACAGTGCAGCACTCCCTCAGCACTGCACTGGGGGTGTTCGAACTGCGGTCCGTGGGCTACGGACCTGGAATTCCAGCTCATAAAGTCCAGGCAACTCAATCCTATTGGTGTCTACGTTTCTTGCTGTCTGATTTTGTTTTGTTTGAATTCTGTAGGTGGTTTGGAATGGCTGTTCTTAACGTTGCTGTTTCATTGGTATAATTAGAATATCAAAAGCTGATAGTATCAGCAGTTTAAGACTTCTGCAAATTAATGGGAGCCAGATCTTAATCTCCTCTGTCGCACTCTACACATCTGAACTGTCCAAGAAGATTAAAAGCTTTCAGACTCCTGCACTGTCGCGTTTTTCTGAGTATTTGTTCCATATTTGCCATGATTCTATTGATCAAACATTATCTCTCACATCATCGGAAAATATGTTCATGTGGAGGAGAGGAAGTCGTGTTAATCTGATATCTGTTAAATATACACTGAGGTAAGCAGTGCAAGGTCTGTTAAAGGGACTCTCCGCTCGGGTCGTGCAATTGCCTCTAGCACACTCTTCTGCAGGTCATGTACGTGCTGTGCGCAAAATGGGGATGTGGCCCCTTTAAGAAGGGATGTTGTTCAGATGGAAGCTTGATTGGCTGTTAGCTGAGCTGTTGATGTAAATGTGGACGGGATTCCAGGCCGAGCTGAGGATAATGCTCAACAGCAAATGGTCTTCTCTGGCTTATTTTAAGCTAGCCTTTCAACCTGAAACTCCAGATCCTACAAACCTCATTGAGGTTCTATTGTATGTTACATGTACTGATGCATGCATACATTACCTATGCGTGTATATGGATGCGGACAGGATACCACTAACTTCACACACACATATTCAGAAGTGGTTTGGAGATGGAATTTGCTGAAATAAATTGGTCTTACAGATTCAAGTGCGAACTGAAACTTCTTGCAAAAAGTGTCAGATTGGAGCTACTAGCTGAAAGAATTAACGTTTATCCCTTCTCTCCGGACATCCCAAAGAGATTCATGTACACTGGAAGTCCAGCCGCCGTTGTTTTTGCAGGCAGACATTACAGTCAACGTGTGCACAGCAAGATCCCAGAAACAGTTACAATCTCCCAGGCCTCATCCTGCGGAGGTCCGGACGGTTTGCTGGCCCACCTCGGCCCCACCCCGCACGGCTCCCGTCCCCGGGTCAAATCGGCCGTAAAAGGACAGAGGCTGAAACAGAGAGAGAGAGAGAGAGAGAGAGAGAAAGAGAGCGAGAAGGAGGTAGACAAGAGATAATGGAGGGTGAGAATGAGCAATGATTGGAACCGGAAACAAGATACCGAGAAGCAAAGAGAGGGGAACAAAGTGATTCAGTGACACAAAGCTGACGTCATTATAAAATAAGAGTTCAGTTTTTTTCCACTAACCTCTATTAGTTACTAAGTACACCAAAGGTTTTCAAATGTCAGAACTTGACCTATGAACCCACCACAACCCTGCCCCTGTATCCTACCCTTCGTCTCATTTTGGACCTAGCAAAAAAACGGCAAACCAAATTGTGTAATATTGTCACAACTGTTTGCATATGACATTATAATGTAGCGTAACTGTCTTCAGTGTAAGGCCGACGACATAACAACAACAACTTGCATTTATATAGCGCCTTTAACATAGTGAAACGTCCCAAGGCGTTTCGCAGGAGCGTTACCAGACAAAATTTGGCACCGAGCCACATGAGAAGGTATTAGGACAGGTGACCAAAAGCTTGGTCAAAGAGGTAGGTTTTAAGGAGCATCTTAAAGGGGGAAGAGAGAGGTGGAGAGGTTTAGAGAGGGAGTTCCAGAGCTTAGAGCCTAGGCAGCTGAAGGCACGGCCGCCAATGGTGGAGCGAAGGAATTCGGCGTTGCATGAGAGACCAAAACCTTCCAAAATTCCCTAGATTCTAGAATGGTCCCAGCGGATTGGAAGGTAGCAAATGTAACCCTGGTATTCAAGAAAGGATGGAGAGAGAAAACAGGGAACTACAGGCCAGTTAGCCTGATATCAGTCATTGGGAAAATGCTGGAGTCCATTATTAAGGAAGTGGTAACAGGGCACTGAGGAAATCATAATATGATTAGGCAGAGTCAACATGGTTTCATGAAAGGGAAATCGTGTTTGACAAATTTATTAGAGTTTTTTGAGGATGTAACTAGCAGGGTAGATAAAGGGGAACCAGTAGATGTAGTATATTTGGATTTTCAAAAGGCATTCGATAAGGTGCCACATAAAAGGTTGTTACGCAAGGTAAGGGCTCATGGGGTTGGGGATAATGCGCATAGATAGAAGATTTGTTAACGGACAGAAAACAGAGAGTAGGGATAAACGGGTTATTCTCAGGTTGGCAGGCTATAACTAATGGAGTACCCCAAGGATCGGTGCTTGGGCCCCAGCTATTTACAATCTATATTAATGACTTAGATAAGGGGGCCGAGTGTAATGTATCCAAGTTTGCTGATGATACAAAGCTAGGTGGGAAAGTAAGCTGTGAGGAAGACACAAAGGGCCCGATTTTAGCACCCACTAACGGGTGCGTTCTCGGTGGGGGGGCCCCGAAAATCCCAAAATCCAGGTGCGGGACCGGATCGCGCCTCGATCCCGCCCACTTCCGGGTTCCGCGCTGACGTGCGGGGGTGTGTGCGCAGCCCCTGCTGGTGGGAATCCCGCTGGCAATTAAAGCCAGCGGGATGCCACTTGAGTGTATTTACTTTGCTTGTTCAGGTCATTAACTGACCTGATTAAGGGACTGTGTGTGATTTTGGATCAACATGGGACTGTTTCCCACACTGGGGGAAACACTCCCAGATCGAATGGACGTGTTGCAGCCGTCAGCCTGTGGCAGCTGCAAAGGTCCATTTGACAGGTGGGGTGGGGGGAGACCCTCAGCCATTGCAGGAGGCCGCTCTGTCACTTGGGACAAAGTTTGGCCTCCACCAGCCTCCTCCTGACGGTCAAAGTCACCAACCTGCACACTTACCCCGGGGTCCGGAGACATGTACCTACCTTGCGGACCCCCTCAGATGTACATCTTGCGGATGGGGGCCGCCGTAGCTGCAGTCATGACCTCCTCGGAGGGCGAACAGCATCACCAGCCTCACCAGCCTCACCATCCACGCCGTCCACCTCTGACACGTGGAGCTCCACAACAGAGTGCTGTGACACATCCACCTGTACAGCAGGAGGGAGGGCTACCGCAGAGAGAGATGCGTCGCAGAGGGCACTACCCTCGCCACACGTTCCACAGACCGAGGCTCAGCCTCCTGGACCTCTCTGAACAGCAGTGCACACGGAGGCTCAGAGTCAGTCGACATGTAGCCGTGGACATCTGCAGCCTCTTTCATGCCGAGCTGCTCCTGGCTGGCCCGTGCACCATCTTCCTACCTGTCGCTGTCAAAGTCACCACTGCCCTCCCGAACTTCTCCTCCGCATCCTTCCAGGGTGCAACCGGGGACATCGCCGATGTCTCTCAGTCATCTGTGCAGAAGAGCCCTGCAAATACACCTACACCCACTCTGCAGTGACACACTGGGTGGCATCAGTGGTGGGTCCTCATAGGGATACCCAGGAGCGGGCATTATTGCACAAACCAGACAGGATTCGCGAAGACATGGCAGTAGTGGTGCCAATATAATGTGTGATGTGAGTTGTTCTTTAATTCAATAGAAGTAAGAACCATGACAAACCCTCAAACACCCTTGTGCATCCCCTTCATGCTCACGACACGTTTGCCTTACGCTGCCTACTGCACATATGTGATGCATGCCCTGTGGCTGCAGCACAGGTGGTGGTAGGTTGAGTGAGGCTGGCCGTGAGGGAGATGCACGAGAGGGTGAGTACGGGATAGAGCCATGAGATTGTATGAGGATTGGGTTGCGTGGTAGTGGCGGGATGAGTACTGGCGAGGTGAGTAGGTGCAGGTAAGATGAGGATGGGGTTTGAGTGGGTATGAGGGGTCATGTGACAGAGTAGTGTTGGCAGTGCCGAAGGAGATGTGGGGTGGGGGCAGTGTTGTGGCAGACGGAGTGTAGGGGAAAGACTACGTGTTCTCACTGTGGCTGACCTACTGAGGTCATTGGAGCGCCTCCTGCACTGTATGCAGGTGGGCGATATGTTGGTGGCGCAGGTGACCCCCTCTGCCACCTCGAGCCAGGCCTTCTTGGTGGCAGAGGCAGGCCGCTTCCTCCTGCCCGCCGGGGGGAAGATCTCTGTCCTCCCCCTCCTCCTCACCCCATCTAATGATACCTGGGGTGAGGCATCATTAAACTGGGAGCAGCCTTCCCCCTGGGCTGCTCCATGCTGTAATTTTTGCTGTTTGTTGCAGCATCTGTCAGTGGAGGACTGCCCCTTTAAATAGAGCTCCTCCAGCTGACAGATCTTACTGCGCATGCGCAGCCCGCCCGATGCGCAGATCAGCAGTGGGGAACCCGGAGGAGCAGGTAAGTGGATCCAATTAGTGGGTTGCCTGCTACGATCGCGCGGGCAACCCACTAATTTCACCGCTGGCCTACCCCCCAGGAACCCGCACCCCTGGTAAAACCGGGCCCAAAGAGTCTGCAAAGGGATATAGACAGGTTAAGTGAGTGGGCAAGGAGGTGGCAGATGGAGTGTAATGTGGGGAAATGTGAGGTTATTCACTTTGGTAGGAAGAATAGAAAAACAGAATATTTTTTAAATGGTGAGAAACTATTAAATGTTGGTATTCAGAGAGACTAGGGTGTCCTCGTACAAGAAACACAAAAGTTAGCATGCAGGTACAGCATGCAATTAGGAAAGCAAATGGCATGTTACAAGGGGGCTGGAGTACAGAGTAAGGAAGTCTTACTATAGTTGTACAGGGCTTTGGTGAGACCTCACCTGGAGTACTGCGTACAGTTTTAGTCTCCTTATCTAAGGAAGGATATACTTGCCTTAGAGGCGGTGCAACGAAGGTTCACTAGATTAATTCCTGGGATGAGAGGATTGTCTTATGAGGAGAGATTGAGTAGAATGGGCCTATATTCTCAGGAGTTTAGAAAAATGAGAAGTGATCTCATTGAAACATACAAGATTCTGAGGGGGCTTGACAGGGTAGATGCTGAGAGATTGTTTCCCCTGGCTGGAGAGTCTAGAACTAGGGGGCATAGTCTCAGGATAAGGGGTCGGCCATTCAAGACTGAAGTGAGGAGGAATTTCTTCACTCAGAGGGTTGTGAATCTTTGGAATTCTCTACCCCAGAGGGCTGTGGATGCTCAGTCATTGAATATGTTCAAGGCTGAGATGGATAGATTTTTGGACTCTAAGGGAATCAAGGGATACAGGGATCAGGCGGGAAAGTGTAGTTGAGGGTGAAGATCAGCCATGATCTTATTGACTGGCGGAGCAGGCTCGAGGGGCCTAATGGCCTTCTCTTGCTCCACTTTCTCAGGTTCTTATAAAATTGGAGGAACGCTGGAGGAGGTTACAGAGATAGGAAGGGGGTGAGGCCATGGTGGGATTTGAAAACCCGGAAGAGAATTATAAATTCGAGACGTTGCTAGACTTAAACACAGTGTAGTTAATGCAGGGTGGAGTGATCTTTACAGATAAGGAAGCTTAGTCTGTGCTGAGTTAGCTGATCTCGGCCTGAACAGCTTCACAAGCCCAACAACTGGTCTCACCACTGCTGGATTATAGAAGGGGATAATCAGCCCGGGCTCCTGCTCCCGATCGGGAGCCTGCGGGAAGTGTTTGTATGGAGTTTGGGAGAGGACAGAATCAGCCTCGGAAGAACTTTGTGATTTAACAACTGTCCATGCTCATCCATAAGGAATGGCCTGTTCAATAAGCTGGCACGCAGTGGCCAGCACTGCGGGACTGTAACTCGGCACAGAGCCAAAGCATTCATGACTCGTTGACTCTTGTCACTGGTTAAAAAAAAAATCTGAAACAAGAGACTGGAGAAGCTGGGGTTGTTCTCTTTAGAGCGGAGAAGGTTAAGGGGAGATTTGATAGAGGTGTTCAAAATCATGAGGGGTTTTGAGAGAGTAGATCGAGAGAAACTGTTTCCGCTGACAGGTCGGTAACCAGAGGCCACAGATTTAAGATAATTGGCAAACGAAACAGAGGGGAAATGAGGAGACTTTTTTTGAACCGAAATCACCGAAACACTATTGGAAAAATCTGTAGATGGGCACTTCCAGTAAATCAATGTAATCATTTTCCATTACCCACTAAGTGGTGGCGGAAGCAAATTCAATAGTGACGTTCAAAAGGCAATTGTTTATATGTTTGAAAAGGAATGACTTGCAGGGCTAGAGGAAAGGAGCGGGACTAATTGGAGATCTCTTTCCAAGAGCTGGCACAGGCTCGATGGGCCGAATGGCCTTCTTCTGTGCTGTAAGATTCTATGATAAAGAACAGCCACGTTCAATTTTTGCAACAGATGAAAGTAAAAGCGCATTGCAAGGTTTACCAGAGCTTGTTCTAATAAGTGGAGTAAATTGTGCTCGTCGACTCTGTGGTAACGTACAGACATATTAAAAACAGTAAATACTGAAAACAGTCAGCATCTCTGGAGAGAATAAAGGAAGGTCTCTTCTCTCCACTGATGCTGACTGATGTGCTGTGTACTTCCAGCTCTTAAAAATAAATCCTTTTCAAATAAGTGTGAAGTTCTACGTCACTTGTGGGTTTTGAGGTCAATCTCGCTGGTGGAATAAATTATGATTGTTCTTTATTCTCCGTCGCGGGTGCCATTACGTAATGGATTCTATTCCGAATTCCCGCTGATCTTCCAAACTGTGGGCGTCAAATCGCTCTCCAAGAAACGTTAGCATCGGGGAGGCTCATTAACGAGGCAGCCTGAGCTGTCAGAATACAATGAAGTGGCTTATCTTTTCCGAGAGCACTGTCTGAACTTAGCAACTGACTTGGAAATACATCGGCCGTTCCTTCAACGTCGCTGGGTCAAAATCCTGGAACTCCCTCCCTAACAGCACAGTGGGAGAACCGTCACCACACGGACTGCAGCGGTTCAAGAAGGCGGCTCACCACCACCTTCTCAAGGGCAATTAGGGATGGGCAATAAATGCTGGTCTTGCCAGCGACGCCCACATCCCATGAACGAATTAAAAAAAACTAATATGTGTGGAATGGCTGAAACACAAATAAAGGTCATGAGCCTTGAGAACAAAGAGAGATCTGCTTGTGGACACCGTCTATGACTCATTTGTTGTTTAGTAGCTAGTTTTTAGCACTTCTGACTAGTTTTGATGCTTGTCCCAGTTATGGTGTTCACCATTGTTTAGAAGTGGAGAGTCAATACTTGGTAAAAAGATAAAAAGAAAGACTTACATTTAGATAGTATCTTTGTGTTGTAGGAAACGTGGCAGCCAATTTGGGCACCAACAGCAACTTGATAATGACCAGATAATCTGTTTTTAGTGATGTTGGGCGTGGGATAAATATTGGCCAGGACTCCAGGGAGAACTCTTCTTCAAAATAGTGTCATAGGATCTTTTATGTCTACCTGAGGCCTCTTTAATATCTCATCTGAAAGACAGCACCTCCAACAGTGCAGCACTCCCTCAGTACTGCATGGGGAGTGTCAGTCTAGACTTTGTGCTCTGGAGTGGGACTTGAACCCACAACCATCTGACTCAGAGGTCAGAGAGCTAAACACTGGGCCACAGCTGACAGGGGAGGGTTAGGGACTTGAGTATCAGTCATCAGGATGGAGATCAGGATTAGTCTCTGTGAATGCTTGATATTTAAATACATCGAGGCAGATAGCTAACTCTGATTCTTTCTGTTCAACGAACTTTGCCAAGGGAACTGAGAAGTTTCTTTACCCAGGCAAATCAACAACACCAAAACCAACCAACAGAATGGAGAGGTTCCTATCTCTGGACCGTCCTAAGAGCCTACAGCCATCAACCCATATTTGGAAGGGTGGAAAGGTCCCTGTCATCACGGATCTGTAGTACTATAGCAGGGGAGTGGGAAGGGTTTTTTGGATTGCTCTAGCAAAGAACTGGCACAGAAACAATGGGTCAAATGGCCTCCTTTTGTGCTGTGAACTTTGATGGTCCTAACTACACCAAGGTGTCCATAGCAACCGGCGAGCAGTGAACCATAATGATAATAGAGAACACTCATTCACCATAAGACCATAAGACCATAAGAGATAGGAGCAGGAGTAGGCCATTCGGCCCCTCGAGCCTGCTCCGCCATTCAATGAGATCATGGCTGATCTGGTTTTTACCACCCTTGAGTTAGTGGACATTACCTGCAAGACAGGTATCCTCAGCAGCCCGTGACCAATAAACCTTACTGGCAGCACAGGTGCCTATCTCCAGTAGAACTCAACGTTCCTGTATTCTGAAGGCTCAGGCTGCCTGATAAGCTTCCTTACTTACAAACCTCCTGATGCTATCAGGTGGTGGAATATAAATGATCCACAGTTAGTGAATTCCTAATTTATTCTCCTCAGTTATTCCCCTCCTTTCTTGACAATGCCTCAGGTACCCTCTCTACCTTGTTCAAGAAGCCACCCTTCATAGTTTAAGCCTAAAACAACAAGCGTCAGAAGTCCATTCCATCATGGAGGGCATGACAACCACGCCCTGATCCAGTTCTCATCTGACAATTGAGTGGGAGCAGGCGTTGACTTTTTCCCTCTCCTGGTCCAGGGACGCAGAAGCCGATTGTCGCACTGCAATTGCTGTCCCAGCTGAGATCAGCCAACTCAGCCCGGACCGAGACTCAAACCTCCCGGACTTAGTGCCACATCAGGCGGTGCCTTCACTTCATCGTTGGCTCATCAGGGGAGCCAGCAAGTAAAATTTACCACCAAGGCAGTTCCCCACCCCTACAATCCTAAAGCCAGTGGATCTTACCAGCCAAATGGAAGGATCCATCACACTGTCCTGATCCAAACTTGCTCCAAAGCCAATTTGCAGGAACCTCCATTGTGAGTAATGAGCAGATTTTTTTAACGAGTAAACCGGCTTCTGTATTTATTTATTTATTTATTCATTAGTTCATTGAACCTCAAAGCAAATGGGGATTTCTGCGACCCAGTTATCTTTGGTGTGGTGGAGACGAGCACTGTCCAGAAGACATTGCACTGACACAAAAGAACCTTCCATTTATTATAATGAGTCACTTACAAAGAAAGATCTATGCTTTGGGCAGGATGCGGTCACAGATATGTGAGGCTATACTCTGCTGAATCTTTTAACCACAATCTCTCTCTCTGCCATGCTGTAAATGAGTGCAACGCATAAGTTAGCAGAACCACCTTCTCATTTGAGGAAGGTCCCTTTTGAGGTTTCAAAAGTTAAATTTAATGCCAATCTAATGCCAGTGATTTTTTTTTTCCAGTCTCACTTTCATATCTACCACATTTAATTTTCTTTTATTTTGCAGTGATGACTAGCAGTCCATGCAGTGTGGAGCACAGGACCCTAGTCCCATGGCATACTACAAGGAAAAGTTCTGCTCTGGTCACTCTCTGCAGTGACGTTGTGAAGCAGTCCATGATGATTTCCTCTGGCCAGTCTTCTTTTACCATTGCACTAGAGATACTGACCTGAGGCAACCTTCGTGACTCACGCTTATGATGCAGTTCTCCCTTCTGCAGTATAAAATGTCTGACCAACTCAGTAAGCTGCAATCTTCTCATAGAACGTTACAGCTCTGAAAGAGGCCATTCGGCCCATTGCACCTGTGCAGGGTCTCTGACCGAGCTATCTGCTTAGTCCCATTCCCCTATTCTTTTCCCATTCGGCCCATTGCACCTGTGCAGGGTCTCTGAAAGAGCTATCTGCTTAGCCCCATTCCCCTATTCTGCCACCATTCGGCCCGTCACATCTGTGCTGGCTCTGCGAAAGAGCCAGCCACTTAATGCCGTTTCCCTGTCCTTTCCTCACTCCCTTTTACAATTTTTTTTTCTTACTTTCAAATATTTATCCATTTTCCTTTACAAGCCCATTATGGATTTTGGTAGGACATTCCATATCATTATAGCCCTCTGCATAAAAAGATCTCTCCCGACGTCCCTCTGGCTTTGATTTGGAGTTTCTGCCCTCTTTGGCCAGACTGCCCTCTGCACTATTAACCCTTTCATATTTCAATCTGTTGGAACGAAACTGAGTTTGACATCTTCTGTTGGAATCTGATCTCCTGTTTCGCCCCCCTCTCCCGGCTTGTGCTGGCGTAGTGTTCCACAGATGCCAGCAGACCCCGCCCCTCCCTCACGTGGCCATTCTTCATGTGTGAGCCTAGACAGTGAGCGTCGGCAGGGCTATTCAACTCAAGAGGCATCACAGCCGAAACTGACCCTGACATAGGCAGCACGGGTACTTAGGCTGATTTTTCTTCCTTGCCTAATCCAGGGACACTGAGAATAAAAACCCAACTGGTTCACTAATGAATTTAGGGAAGGAAACCTGCTGTCCTTACCTGGACTGTGCTTATATGTGACTCCAGTCCCACACCAACATGGTTGACTCTTAACTGCCCTCTGAAATGGGCAAGCCCCTCAGTTATATCAAGACCGCTAGAAACACAGACTGCAGTGGTTGAAGGAGGAGGCCCTCCGCCATCTTCTCAGGGCAATTCAGAATGGGCAATAAATGCAGGCCTTGCCAGCGATATCCACATCCCGAGAACAAATCTTAAAAAAATTAGATTCCAGTCTGTAACTCACTCTCAGGTGTCCATTCTTCTATATATAACCCATCTGAATCCCTGGATCAGATTCCTGCCTGTAACTCATCTCCAAGGAGTCATTTATTGTATTTAATCTTAACAGCTGACACAGAAAAAAATCAGAATCTTTTTCTTTCTAGGAGTAGTTTTGGATATTCCCCGAATCCCCTCCCATCAAGTTCACCCCTACAGCCTCCTAACAGCGACACCAGGAATGACAGAGGAAGAAATCTGAGTGTAGGTCTCCTACCTGGCCTCTAGAGCATGAAGGAGGAGTTCCAGAAATAGAGAGAGAGAGACAGAGACAGGGCAACAGAGAGAGACACAGAGAGAGAGAGAGACAGACACAGAGTGAAAGAGACAGAGAGAGAGAGAGAGACCCAGAGCAACAGAGAGAGACAGAGGAAGAGAGATAAAGAGTGAGAGAGAGAGACAGAGCAACAGAGACAGAGCAGAGAGATAGAGAGCGAGAGAGAGAGAGAGACAGAGACAGGGCAACAGAGAGAGACAGAGGAAGAGAAATAAAGAGTGAGAGAGAGAGACAGAGCAACAGAGACAGAGCAGAGAGATAGAGAGCGAGAGAGAGACAGAGAGAGAGACAGACAGACAGAGGAAGAGAGATAGAGAGTGAGAGAGACAGAGCAAGAGAAATAGAAAGCGAGAGAGAGACAGAGAGAGAGAGAGACAGAGCAAGAGAGAGACAGAGAGAGAGAGAGAGACAAACAGAGAGAGAGAAAGACAGAGAGAGAGACAGAGCAACAGAGAGAGACAGAGAGAGAGAGAGAGACAAACAGAGAGAGAGAAAGACAGAGAGAGAGACAGAGCAACAGAGAGAGACAGAACAAGAGTTAGAGAGCGAGAGAGAGAGAGAGACAGAGCAAGAGAGAGACAGAGAGAGAGAGACAGGCATAAAAAATTGGGTAAATAGAACTGACATGATGTAGAGTAAGTATTGAGTGGACAACCTGATGGAGTTTCAGCTTCAAGAATTTGCATTTCTATAGCAACTTTCACATCCTCAAGAGGTCCCAAAATACTAGACAGAAAATGAATTACTTTTGAAGTACAGTCACTGTTGTTTTGTAGGCAGCATGACAGCCAATTTGTGCACAGCAAGGTCCCACAAGGAGCATCAAGACAAATGACCAGTTAAACTGTTTTGGTGGCATTGGTTGAAGGGTAAATGTTGACCAGAACACCGGGAGAACTGCCTGCCCTTCTTCGAAAAAAGTGCTTTGGGCTCCAACTGGCAGACGGGAGTCTCAGTTTAGCATCTCATCTGAAAGACAACACCTCCAACAATGCAACACCTCCTCAGTACTGCACTGAAGTGTTAACCTAGATTGTGGGCTTGCATCCTGGAATGAGGAATTGAACCCACAACCTTCTGACTTAGAGACAAGAGTTCTACCAAGAACAGGAGCCTTGGCTGATATTATCTCATTCTTAGCTCAGGGTTGCTCATTACTACTGTTGACCCTGCTGATATCAACAACCTTAATACAGAGTAAGGCGCAAACCATTGGCGGCCGTGCCTTCAGCTGCCTAGGCCCTAAACTCTGGAATTCCCTCCCTAAACCTCTCTACCTCTCTCTCCTCCTTTAAGTCACTTCTTAAAACCTACCTCTTTGACCAAGCTTTTGGTCACCTGTCCTAATATCTCCTCTTGTCGCTCGGTGCCAAATTTTGTCTGATAACCCTCCTGTGAAGTGCCTTGGGATGTTTTACAATGTTAAAGGTGCTATATAAATGCAAGTTGTTGTTACTTTTGTTATCCTGGTCAGTACGTCTCAATTCCACACCAATGGAAACATTGAGGTAGCTTTGAATCTTTTCTTTAGTGTCTAACTGAAATGTCAACTGCCCATTGGAAACCCAACCTGATTCCAACGTTACTCACAGGTATAGATCAATCTGGAAAGCAGATCTGTACTGAACGGGTTAAACTTGAAGGTTTTTGAGTGATCGGTGGAAAATACATGAAAAGGAAATGTAAGAATGCGTTATTTAATTTTCTTCAAAGGGCATCACTTCCTGTCACATTGAGCCTTGATCAGACTGCAGTCAAGGCCCAATTCCTGAACCAGAAACGAAATAAACTCAGTAGCCTTTTCTACCTTGTGTTGGGACAAGTTGCTCATATTAAAGCCATTAGGGTCAATTTTAGGTAGAGGTGGAGAACAGGCCGGTGGTACATAACCCCTACTCGACTAGGCCAGGCCCAGGCCAAGAGGGAGGCCTGGCAACAGCTTGCTGATTGTGGAGGAGGCGGGTAATCGGCCGGCTCCCAAGCTGAGCTGCTCCTCCCAGTCCCACCCAAGAAAGATTTAACATTTCCTGGGGCCATTTTCTGAGTGGTCTTCAGTGGCCCCTTTAAGGAGCACTGGTGAGGCCGCTCACCGCCTGGTACAAATGGGAGGGACGCACGTGGCGAGACACCCCGCCCATTTTTTTTTAACCTCGAATGTGCAATCGGGGCCCTGTGTGCGTCTGAGGACCCCGATTTGCATATTACAAGTGGCTTCCGGCCTGAAACAGGCAGCCCCTCCGGCCGCTCACCTCAGGACCAAATCCAAGATGGCAACTGGGAAAGAGTGGCAGACTTTGAGGACTAAGTTTGGGTGAAACCCGAAATAATCACCCCAATCCACAAACCACAAAACCCACCTGAAATGCATGTCTTTTGCTTTGTCACCTCCCCAGCTGACATGTAATAATCAGGAATCACAGTCGTCTGTAATTTTACGGGTTTTTTTTTGCATGTGTGAGTTTTGTGCTCATCTAGTTGAGACGTGTTAGTGCTGAAGACTGGGAACCCTCTCTGTTTTGGGGCTTTGGGTCAGGTCACATTATTAAAAACGATTTCCCCCGATTTGCACTGAGAACTGCCCCAAGAGATGGGTGGGTTTGGATGTGTCCTGGTTCCAATGCATGGTGGGTTCCTAATCACACTGTCACATGTATGACTTCTCAAGAGAAAGGTTTTGGCCCCGAAAAGAAAGCAAGTGCAGCAAATGGTTTATCTCAACTTCAGCTGCGTTTAACTGGTGCAGCTAAGCTGGTGAAGAAAAGATATGATGTGGAGATGCCGGTGATGGACTGGGGTTGACAATTGTAAACAATTTTACAACACCAAGTTATAGTCCAGCAATTTTATTTTAAATTCACAAGCTTTCGGAGATTTTCTCCTTCCTCAGGCAAACGTTTGCCTGAGGAAGGAGAAAATCTCCGAAAGCTTGTGAATTTAAAATAAAATTGCTGGACTATAACTTGGTGTTGTAAAATTGTTTACAAAAGAAGAAAAGATAGTCACAGGTATAATGGATACTGGGGCTTAGAGGATTAAATTATGAGGACAGGTTGCATAAGCTTGGCTTGTATTCCCTTGAGTTTAGAAGATTGAGGGGCGATCTGATTGAGGTGTTTAAAATTTTGAAAGGATTTGGTAAGGGTAGATATCGAGAAACTATTTCCTCTGGTGAGGGGAATCAAGAAGAAGGGGACATAATCTTAAAATTAGACCTAGCCCATTCATGAGCGAAATCAAGAGGCACTTTTTCACACAAAGGGCAGTAGAAATCTGGAACTCTCATCCCCAGAAGGCTGTGGATGCTGGGGGATAATTGGAGCTTTTAAGTCTGAGATCGATAAATTTTTGTTAGGTAAGGACATCAAGGGATATGGAGCAAAGGGCGGAAAATGGAGTTGAGGTACAGATCAGCCATGATCTAATTGAATGGCGGAGCAGTCTCGAGGGGCTGAATGGCCTCCTCCTGCTCCTAATGTTCCCATGTTCCTATAACAAAATGCTATAGTTAAAGGTTGTGAAAGGTGCTATATAAATGCAAGTTCTTTCTCTCTTTAAGATAACAACACATTTGATATTTTGAAAATCTAAACCAAAAACATCTGTGTGCACTTCCTGTCTACAAATTCTTACTTCCCGTTGCCAAGTTTGGTCATACTTTTGTGTCAACCTTTTCCGTAATAAATTCTGATGCTCATATTTATAACGAAAGCTGCCCCCCTATAGATGCATTTAAGGGGAAGCTAGATAAGCACATGAGGGAGAAAGGAAGAGAAGGATATCCTGATAGGGTTAGATGAAATAGGGAGGGAGGAGGCTCGTGTGGAGCATAGACCAGTTGGGCCGAATGGCTTGTTTCTGTGCTGTAGTTTTGATGTAACTCGATGTATGTAAACCTGTCACACTGTAATTACACCTGTCCACCAGTAGTGGGTGCTGTAGTGCCTTGGTTTTATGTCTCCCAGCTCCTTAGGCTGTGCAACAGAGAAGGTCCTACCACCAAACCAACTCTTCTTCCCAAATTGCTGTAAGGACAAGACTGAGATCGATAGATTTTTGGACTCTAAGGGAATCAAGGGATATGGGGATCGGGCGGGAAAGTGGAGTTAAGGTCGAAGATCAGCCATGATCTGATTGAATGGTGGAGCAGGCTCGAGGGGCCGTATGGCCTACTCCTGCTCCTATTTCTTATGCACGTTGTGTTCTAAGGTTTACTATTCAATTGTAAGTAATAATGTAAGATCAAAATTTAAAAATAAGTAGAGAATGTATGACTTTAAAATGGGGACTGGATTATGTCTGTGTGTCACTGGTCCAATTACGCCGTGCCCTCTAACCCCACTTTAGCTGAAGACTACTCTTGGTCTTGATTCCTCGTGTGCAAAGCCATGGGAGAAAGACTCGTAAATTAAAAAATAAAGCTCCGACCTCAGGAGCAGGAACTTGCCGACCACAGATCCTGAAATGTCTGGAAATAATTTTCAAAAGGACACCTTGACACTTGAACATTATTTTGAGTGACTGCAGAGGAAACGCAGCTATAGATAGATGTGGCTGTATGTGAAGATGGTGAACACATAGCTCAGATGTGAGACGTTCATGAGTTGGTTAGAAAGGTGGCATCTCGAGCTGAGTAAAAGTCACAAATAACATACACTATTTGGGTTTATGCTATTCATTATTTAAGTTTTTAAAGCATGGTTAAGGCAGACATCACTAAATAAAAACAGATTATCTGGTCAGCATTTCATTGCTGTTTGTAGGAGCTTGCTGTGCGCAAATTGGCTGCCATGTTTTCTACATTACAATATGTGGCTACAGTTTAAAAGTATTTCATTGGCTGTAAAGCGCTTTGGGAGGTCCTGATTTTGTGAAAGGCGCTATATAAATGCAAGTACGTTCGAACCGGATCACGTTGTGATTTTGATTTGGATCAAGTCTCCCTCATGGGTTCATGTCCCACTCCAGAGACTTGAGCACTAAATCTAGGCTGGCACTCTCAGTGCAGTACTGAGGGAGTGCTGCACTGTCAGAGGTGCCGTCTTTCGGATGAGATGTTAAACCGAGGCCCCGTCTGCCCTCTCAGGTAGACATAAAAGATTCCCCAGCACTTTTTGAAGAAGCCATGATGTGGAGATGCCGGTGATGGACTGGGGTGGACAAATGTAAGGAACCTTACAACACCAGGTTATAGTCCAACAGTTTTATTTGAAAATCACAAGCTTTCCGAAGGAGAAAGCCTCCGAAAGCTTGTGATTTTCAAATAAAACTGTTGGACTATAACCTGGTGTTGTAAGATTCCTTACATTTTTCGAAGAAGAGCAGGGGAGTTCTCAGGTGGCAGGTCACAATTTAATGGAGACGAATGTGAGGAGAAATTCAACAAAGAAACACTGAAGGGTGTGGACGAACAGAGAGATCTAAAGGCCCAAAACATTATTCATTCTCGGGGTGTGGGTATCGCTGGGAAGGCTGGCATTTATTGCCTATCCCTAGTTGCCCTGGGAAGATGATGGTTGGCTGGTTTCTCATTCAACTGAATGGTTTGCTCGACCACTTCAGAGGGCAGTTAAGAGTCAACCACATTGGTGCAGGACTGGAGTCACATATAGGCCAGACCGGGTAATGACACCAGATTTCCTTCCCTAAAGGACATTCAGGAACCCTAAAGGACCCTAAGTGAACTACTTGGATTTTTAACAACAAACCGACAGCTTCACGGTCACTTTTACTGGTAGCAACTTTTCAGATTTTGTTTTTTAAGATCTGAATTTAAATTCTCAAACGGCCATGGTGGGACTTTGAACTCACATTCTCTGGATTACTAGTCCATGGAATTATAGAATGGTTACAGCACAGAAGGAGGCCATTCAGCCCATCGAGCCCGTGCCGACTCTTTGTAAGAGCAATCCAGTTAGCCCCATTCCCCCACTCTTTCCCCATAGCCCTGCAAATTTGTTCCCTTCAAGTATTTATCTAATTCCTTTTTGAAAGCCACGATTGAATCTGCTTCCACCGCCCTTTCAGGCAGTGCATTCCGGATCATAACTACTTGCTGCGTAAAAAAGTTTTTCCTCATGTGGTCTTTGGTTCTTTTACCAATCATCTTAAATCTGTGTCCTCTGGTTCTCGACCCTTCCGCCAATGGGAAGAGTTTCTCTTTATTTACTTTATCTAAACCCTTCATGATTTTGAACACTTCCATCAAATCTCCTCTCAACCTTCTCTGCTCTAAGGAGAACAACCCCAGTTTCTCCAGTCTATCCATGTAACTGAAGTCCCTCATCCCTGGAACCATTCTGGTAAATCTTTTCTGCACCTTCTCTAAGGCCTTCACATCCTTCCTAAAGTGCGGTGCCCAGAATTGGACACAATACTCCAGTTGTGGCCGAACCAGCGTTTTATAAAGGTTCAGTAACATAAGGTCCAGTAACATAACCACTACGCTATGGTGCCCTGTGATTAAAAATTGTCTGAAAGTGTAAATGCAAGCCAAAAAAAAGGCCAACAGCATTTTTGAGTTGCCTGAAGCTTGTCCCCAGATTCTGTTGCTTTGACTTCCCAGTACAGGGTGGAGGCGGGGGGGCCAGGGACGTGTTTGGCCCCTTCTCACCTCTGGTTCAGCCTCTGTTGGAGTAGTGTGTCCAATTCTGGGCACCGCACTTCAGGAGGGATGTGAAGGCCTTAGAGAAGGTGCAGAAAAGATTTACTAGAATGGTTCCAGGGATGAGGGACTTCAGTTTCGTGGATGGACTGGAGAAGCCGGGGGGGGAAAAGAGAAGTGGTTTATTGTTGGTATAAGAGGAAGTGTCTATGGAACTCTGAGTCAGAGGGATCCAGGTAATCTCACTAATATAAATGGACAGGGTCATTTATATGACGTCTCCTATCGATCCTTTCAGGTTTAACAGGCGTGAGCTGAAGACATTGTGGTTGCCTGCAGATGATATATTAAGTTTTTTACAAGGAGTGTTCTTCACCACTGAGGCTCCCTATCAAGGGGGGGCATCGTTGTCACTGAATTGCATTCAAATAAAATAAACGTTTACTGTTGTATGGTGCCTTTCTCACCTCAAAATGTTTCAAAATGTTTCGCCCAATGAAGTGGGCAGCGAATATTATGTAGATCAATGCATCAGCCATTGTGCACTGGCAACATAGGCACATTGGAACAGGAGGAGGCCATTCAGCCCCTTGAGCCTGTTCCGTCCATTGAATGAGATCATGGGTGATCTGTATCCTAATTCCATTTACCCGCTTTGACTCCATATCCCTTAATTCCCTTGGCCTAGCAAAAATCTATCGATTTCAGATTTTAAATTATTAATTGAGCTAGCATCTACTGCTTTTTGTGAGAGTTCCACACTTCTTCCACCCTTTGTGTGAAGAAGTGTTTCCTAACTTCACTCCTGAATGGCCTCGCTCTGATTTTAAGGTTATGCCCCCTTGTCCTAGACTCCCCCACCAGCCGAAAAAGTTTCTTTCTATCTACCCCATCAATTCCTTTCAAAATCCTAAAAACCTCAATCAAGTCCCCCCTTAACCTTCCATATTCCAAGGAATACAAGCCTAGTTTATGTAACCTCTCCTCATAATCTAACCCTTGGAGTCCTGGTAACGTTCTGGTGAATGTAATTGACCTCAGTGCCCCTGAACTCGTGAGGCCAAAACAAACTGAAGTTCCTGCTTTGGGTTATCGTCAGTGACCTGTGCAGAAGGAAAGAAAGAATGTGCATTTATATTTGATCAGCAAGAGAGTCAAAGGATATGGGGAAAGGGCGGGAAAGTGGAGTTGAGTTAAAAATCAGATCAGCCATGATCTCATTAAATGGCGGAGCAGGCTCGAGGGGCCAAATGGCCTACTCCTGCTCCTATCTCTTATGGTCTTATGGTCTTATATAGTGCCTATCACAACTCAGGACGTCCCAAAGCACTTTACAGCCAAAGAAGTACTTTTTGAAGTGTACTGTTGTAATGTTGAAAACGCAGGAGCCAATTTGCGCACAGCAAGCTCCCACAAACAGCAATGTGATAATGACCAGATAATGTTTTTTTTAGTGATGTTGGTTGAGGGATAAATACTGACCAGGACACCGGGGAGAACTCCCCTGCTCTTCTTTGAAATAGTGCCATGGGCAGATGGGGCCTCTGTTTAACGTCTCACCTGAAAGACGGCACTTCCGACAGTGCAGCACTCCCCCAGTACCGCACTGGGAAAGTCAGCCTAGATTGTGTAATACAGATTTGGGTAAACGCAACTCATTTCTTAGAGGGCACAAGTCCATTGTAACGCAGTGCCCATAGCATGGAACAAGTTGCCAGTTTAATTACCTTATCTCCCAATTTCAGGTGTAGTACAGGGATGGCACGATGGCATTGCACAGCGGAAGGCTCCCTTCTGAGTTTCGATTAAATCGCCTTGTTGAAGGAGTGGGACTATTGTGTATCTAACCCACACTGTTTACAAATTAAAACAAAATGGTGAAGAGCAACAGACATGTCAATCCTTACTTACCCACTAGATGCTCGAACTCATACACCCCCCACCCACTGACCACTAATCACTAAGAACGCTAACTCCAGAATAAAAAAACCTGGAAGCAATTCTGGAAATTCTGGGAAAATCGTCCCCGACTCCCTAAGATAATCAAACGAGCTTCAGGACATCATAGTTACGCATGATGCATCTTTAGTCAAGCTTAATTAACCCCCATCCCCTCTCCCCCTGAAACACCCCCATGTCCTCTTCTCTACTCTTTGACGCTGACTTTGTGTGCATTCCATTTCCCAACACTGACCTTACTCACCAAAACGAGGGGAACTTTTACAATCTATTTATTAGAACAACATTGTTATCTGGAAGCTTTTTATAGGGTGCGTCGCCTGAGTTATAAATGGAGGTGCATGCAACATCATGATAAATAATGAACAACAACACAAAGTCCAATGTATCTCCCAAGGTTGCAAGTTGGAGGATTGCAGTACATCCCTTTTCTGGAACAAGGACTTGTCACCAACTAGAACTAAAATCAAGGCTCTACAGCCCGAGGTTGGCATCTCTTTAAAAGAGGGTTTTCTTTTTAATTGCACAAGAGACGGTGCCAGTTTCCGCTGTCATTTTCCCTGTCATGCTTTAATAAGGCTGCTTCCTGTCATGCAAATGGTGCAGGGTTAGTTCTGAGTGGGAATGGGGAATGGGGAATTGGAGTGATTCACAAATCATCAGTTTTCGAAGTGAGTTCCTCCTGAACGCACTGAGTAAACAGCTGTTTCCTTTTTCACCGAGGCTAAGAAAAGCAGACGTTGCTTAACTGAGTCAGTGCCAGTCCGTCAGAGGAGTGAACAAGTCCCAACATTCGTTATTAGTGACTGTTCACAACTGGATTTTCTTTTTTTTGTAAAGGATGAATGTGCATTTGTATAGCAGCTTTCACATCCTCAGTGCTTCACAGCCAATGAATTATTTTTGAAGTGCAGTCACTGTTGTAATGTGAGGTAATGTGCCAGGCAATTTGTGCACAGCAAGGACCTGCAAATGGCAAAGAGGTAAATGACCGGATAATCTGTTTTTGGTGGTGTTGGTTGGGGGATGACTGATGGTCGGACACCGGGAGAACTCCCCAGCTCTTTCTCAAATAATGCCATGGCATCTTTTACATTAATCTGCGAAAGCAGATGGGGCTTCAGTTTAACATCTCACCTGAAAGACAGCACCTCCAACAGTGCAGCGCTCCCTCAGTATTGCACTGGAGCGTCAGGCTAGATTGTGTGGAAATACATCGAAGCTACAACATGGGAACAGGCCATTTGGATCAACCAGTCCTTGTCGGCCTTGACCTTCCAAATAGTTCCAATCACATTTACCCAGCCTGTTCCTTCAACCCCTTTTCCTTTATCCACCTATCAAACTAATCTTGAATGTTGTCATAGTTACTGCCTCAACCACTAGCTCTGGAAGGGTCTGGAGCGGGGCTTGAACCAACAATCTTCTGACTCAGAGGTGCCTGTGCTATTCACTGAATCAAGGCTGACACCAATTTGTTTTGCATTGTATTTTGCGCTTGTCAAGGTGAGGAACGTCACTGTAGGTGAATGGGAATCGTAGGCAGCGTCCAGCACTTCAAGTGAAGCAGAGCACAGATTAGATGAGGAGTACAGCTCCAAGAAGGAAAGAGGGACAATCTGAGGATAAGTTTGCCTCAGGTTGTTACCTTAGCTGTGAGTTCAAGGGCAGCACTAGCAAATGGCTCAGCCGGTCAATGGATAGGGGGAGGCGGGGGCGCGAGGAAGGAGAGGGAAGGAAAATAAACATTATTAAAAATTAAAGTGGATGAAGGGCTGAGGCCCAGAATGCAGGAGAGCACCAAGCTTGAACGAAGACGAGGTACATCAAGAAGTAGTCATTAGGTGACTCAAACCTTTAGTTTTAGAAGCCTGGAGGTCATAGGAAGAACTTGAGGGAAAACAGAGTTGCGCAGTTCTGAGGTCTTGAGAAGGAACAAGTTACAGTAGGGGAGAATGAGCTCATATGCCCTCAGTGCCTTCACCTCACCTCACAGCCCGAGGGTTAAACACGAAGCTTGATTCTGATTAATAAAGGATGCTTCAGTTCCAGGAACTGACTGTGGACGAGGTTACAGGGGGAGGGTTTATGTACTGTTCAGGTTTTCAGATCATAGAACCACCAGTCTTGATCACAGGAAGCATCCATTCTTCATTTAACGATTGTTTCTTGGGGATACAATTCAAAAGGGCTGTTGTGATCAGAATTTGTCGCTGGGCTGGATATTATACGTGTGTTCAGTTATGAACATTTCCTGGACTGCATCTTGGATATTCTGATATGCTCAGTGAGTTCCCTGTTGGTTATTTTGTTTCAGCAACTAAGTACATGCAGACAACAATTATTGAAATGATGTTAAATTTCAGCTGACTATTATAAAAAGCTGTGACCAGTGTTCCCTTTAAGGGATTTTTGTAGTCACCTTTGAGGCTAAATGTTAATCAATTAACTAGCCTGTGTGACGGGTCCCTCCCCTGTTCAGCTCCCCTCAGAGTGCTGTTCTGTTGTTGTGTTTATTCAGGTACAAAGGTGTCAGTAGAAAGACAGTGAACTTGAGAGGAAAGTGCTGATAGGGACTGTTTGCAGAAACATTTAAAACCTTTTTTACAGTGTCAATTAGAAAATATATGCCACAGGCTTCTCTTCTTTGGTAAAGTCTGTAGTGTCAGCAGTCAACTTTAGACAAATGTTAGGAATGAGATTTACGCTCAAAAGGAGGGAGAGTGATTGCAACTCCCTGGAGCTGTGCTTGTTCCTAACGGTGAGATTCATTAAGTTGTCAACCGAGATGAGGGAGCCTAACTCCAAATGAATGAGAGGCCTGTGTGTTACCACAGTGTCATTGAGCGCAAGTTACTCCTCTTACCAGAACAAGCTCTGGCAAACCTTGCAAAGTGCCTTTCTTTCATCAGTAGCAAAAGTTAAACATGTCTGTTCTTTATCAAAGAATCATACAGCGCAGAAGGAGGCCATTCAGCCCATCGGGCCTGTGCCGGCTCTTTGAAAGAGCTATCCAATTAGTCCCAATCCCCCCTGCTCTTTCCCCATAGCCCTGCAGTTTTACCTTTTCAAGTATTTATCCAATTCCCTTTTGAAAGTTACTATTGAATCTGCTTCCACCGCCCTTTCAGGCAGCGCATTCCAGATCATCACAACTCGCTGCGTAAAAAAAATTCTCCTCCCCTCTGGTTCTTTTACCAATTATCTTAAATCTGTGTCCTCTGGTTACCAACCCTCCTGCCAGTGGAAACAATTTCTCCTTATCCACTCTATCAAAACCCCTTATAATTTTGAACACCTCTATTAAATCTCCCCTTAACCTTCTCTGCTCTAAGGAGAACAACCCCAGCTTCTCCAGTCTCTCCACGTAACTCAAGTCCCTCATCCCTGGCACCATTCTGGTAAATCTCCTCTGCACCCTCTCTAATTTCAGATGAGATGTTAAACCGAGGCCCCGTCTGCCCTCTCAGTTGGACATAAAAGATCCTGTGACACTATTTCAAAGAAGAGCAAGGGAGTTCTCCCCGGTGTCCTGGCCAATATTTATCCCTCAACCAACATCATTAAAATAGATTATTTGGTCATTATCACGTTGCTGTTTGTGGGATCTTGCTGTGCACAAATTGGCTGCTGCGTTTCCCACATTACAACAGTGACTACACTTCAAAAAAGTGCTTAATTAGCTGTAGAGCGCTTTGGCACATCCTGAGGTCGCGAAAGTCGTATATAAAAGCAAGCTCGCTCCTTATGTGTCGAGCCTCTAAAGTGGGATTGCATTGCTCCAGTTGGTTGTGTACAGAAATCCAGATAAATAACTCGCAAGAGTCATCAGCCACCTGGTGCCTGAATGCAATTAGATTTCACTGTACGCATGAGTTTGACAGGAAATGTTTTATCAAGTCCTTTAGAAAGTATTATCCACTATTTCCACACTTACAGTGCAACACTCGGGTGTCAGCTTTGGCTCAGAGGTATTACTCTCGCTGGGACTTCAGCACATAATCCAGGCTGACACTCCAGTGCAGTACTGAGGGAGTGCTACAGTGTCAGAGGTGCCGTCTTTCAGCTGTGATGTTAAATCGAGGCCCCGTCTGCCCTCTCAGGTGGACACAAAAGATCCCATGGTGTTATTTCGAGGAAGAGCTGGGGAGTCCTCCCCGGTGTCCTGGCCAATATTTATCCCTTAACTGATGCCGAAAGCAGATGGTCTGGTTATTTATTTCATGGGTGTTTGTGGGACCTTGTGTGAACAATTTGGCTGCCGTGTTTACATTACAACAGTGACTAGACTTCAAAAAGTACATAACTGGTTATAAAGTGCTTTGGGAGGTACAGAGGTGCAAAAGGTGCTATATAAAGGCAAGTTCTGTCTTTCTTTTCTTTCGCTATGTCAGAAGGTCTTGGTTCAAGCCCCAGTTCCAATGACTGGAGCATGTACTCCAGGCTCATACTTCAGTGCAGTACTGAGGGGGCTCTGTCTTTTGGCTGAGACATTAAACTAAGACCCCCTGTGCCCTCTCAGGTGGACCTAAAAGATTCCATGGCACTATCCAAAGAAGAGCAGTAATAAGTCCTGGGCTACATTTATCCCTCAATCGGCATCACTATCTCCGTAACCTCCTCCAGCCCTACAATCCTCCGAGATCTCCTCGTTCCTCCAATTCTGGCCTCTTACGCATCCCCGATTTCCTTCACCCCACCATTGGCGGCTGTGCCTTCAGCTACCTGGGCCCTAAGCTCTGGGATTCCATTCCTAAACCTCTCCACCTCTCTCTCCTCCTTTAAGATGCTCCTTAAAACCTACCTCTTTGACCAAACTTTTGGTCACCTGTCTCCTTATGTGGCTCAGTATCAATTTTTTGCCTAATAATGCTCCTGTGAAGCGCCTTGGGATGTTTTATTACGTTTAAGGCGCTATATAAATGCAAGTTGATGTTGTAAAAAAACACAGATCACTGGGAAGACTTACTCTGCTCAGTGGTTTTACTTGCAAACCCATCATTGCTGAGTTTAATGCGGCTGGTTTTATAGTTGACGTTGTATTTGCGGAAGACACATCTTGTATTTGTAATCACGTAAGTCTAGCAATTAAAGAAAAATTCCTTGCAGATAAAATAATACTGTGCTGCCTTGCTTCTCCCTCTCAGGACTTTCAGACCTCTCCTCACAAGAACAGGAAGAGTTCCAGAGTGTCCGTCTGCATAAAAAGGAACTACTGGACGACATTGAGGTATGATGAAAAAAAAAATACATTACAAGAGCATTGTGCAGAGTATAAAACCCTCCCTCTGGGGCACCATATTGAAATATATATTACATGCCATTGATGATAAGATTTTACATATTAATTTAAATCAGGCCAACTTTAACGTCCTTTAGTTTCCTGTTTGGACTTTAGAATATTTTCATTTGAGCGCTGACTGTCTTAGCACACATAATTGGCTTTGAAGTGTAGAGTCCTCCAGTGACAAGAACGTAGCTTAATGTGCACAGTTGAATTGTACAGATAGTGAAACTCCCGCTGGCAATGACTGCATCCTTACTGATGCTAATTCCCTCCCACCAGCCAGCAGGATAACCCCTCCCAGCCAATTCCCCAATGATATAATCGGCACCCGCTGTTGAAATAAAATTCTTTTCAAAAGAGACTGAAACGCTCCTGTTACATTACATATTACATATTGACAGATCAGAAGCAGGTCATTCGGCCCAACTGGTCTGTGTCGGTGGTTATGCTCCACACGAGCCATCTCCGACCCTGCTCCACCTAATTCTATCTGCATATCCTTCTATTCCTTTCTCCCTCATGTGTTTATCTAGTTTCCCCCTAAATGCATCTATGCTGTTTGCCTCAACTACCCCATGTGGTTGTGAGTTCCACATTCTAACCACTCTCTGAGTAAAGAAGTTTCTCCTGAATTCTTTATTGGGTTTATTAGTGACTATCTAATATTTATGACCCTCAGAGAAGTTTCTAGACTTCAGTCAGCTGATGGAGGTCACTGGCAATTATATTGTTCTCTTTCGTGATGACACCACTGATTACAGAGTTGCTCGCCACCCACTTGAAAGGGAAGTGTTGACCAAATCACTGTGGACAAATATGTAGATACAGGATAGTTGGCCATCCAGCTCATTTCTCTCGAATCACAGCATCTGACAAATGAGCCCAAGTTTTCAGCAGAATTCACTTCCGTATGCTAGATTTTCCAGCTATTTCCACTGCCTGGTTGCTTTCTTAGCTGAAGGAGATGGATGTTTGAAGCTGCTCCCCTTATAGAATAGAGATTGGTACAGCAGGCTTCTACAAAACTTATGTGTGGCCGGTGATGGAATATTAAGCAGGGAAAACCCATCAGTACAAACCAAAACCATTAAAACAATTGACTTTGATGAGATGAGACTAGTTTGCTCTCAGCCAACGTCTACAATCTGCAGCACTGGGGAGAGTAATTGACTTGGTAGTCTCAGTCTTGACGATGACATACCATTGGTCCTCCAAGTCTACCTGGAACTATCTGCAGTAGTTAGGTTTCTGTTTATCTCGATGGGGAGCTAATCATGATATAGGTTGTAGTGTCATCGATAAAGAACAAACTGACCTTTGATAACAAGCACCAGGACATAGATGAAGATACAGAAAGGGCCCAGGTGCATTTCATGAAGGGATCACTGTGTAGGCGTCGTGCTTAGAAGCCTTGTATCTATTTATCGAGACTGCACCTTCTGAGGGAGTCATGTATCCAGTTCAACTAGTCACCAGATATGCCAAAAAACGGACAGGCTGCACTGGGACCATCAAGAGAATCAATCCATTCCTAGATCATCAGGTTGGGAATATAATCTATTGATCCTCCGCAAGATCATGGGTGAAGCGGTATCGCAAGGATTATAAATCCTTAAATCAAAACTGCGCATTCATATCAATAAGATAGACTTGCTGCAACTGCACATCAATGTTCTGCATCTGTCTGTATGGTACATGAATGGAAAAGCTTCAGACATTGCCTCTCCCGCTGGTGGCACTCTCTCCCAGTGTCATCACCTGGAACTCTACCCCTGGTCTGAAGATATTTATCGCCAAGTTAACCTCACCTACTGAACCCAGCTTGCCCTTTGACTCGCCTGGGAAAAACTCCCCAGTTGCACAATGCCTCATAGTAAAAATCGGACGATTCTTAGGCGCATAGGACACGAGGAGGCCATTCAGCCCCTCAAGCCTGTTCCGCCATTCAGTTAGACCATGGCTGATCTGTACTTCCACTCCATTTAACTTCCCTGGCTCTATAATCCCTTGATACCCTTACCTAACAAAAATAACCCATAGGGGATATTTATAGAAAGAAAAGTATTCTGTCTGAATCCAGCCCTGGCTGGTTTTCCTGTCAGGTTTTCTATCCTAACTGACTATTTCCTTTTGCAGAGGCTGAAGATGGAAATTGCAGAAGTTGTCGCTGAGCTTGAGAACTTCAATTACACAGAGGACAGGTGAGAAGAGGACAATTTGACCTTACCCAGAACGTCTGGGATTCCAGATCACCATAGTTACAAATGCGAAGGGTCCCCTAAACTTCCATTAAGATGCAATATCTCCATGTTGGAGCACATTACAAACATAGGAACATAGGAATTGCTAGATGATGAAAGACCCAAGGTCCATCTAATTCGCCTTCTACAGTCCTGGTAGTCGCATGATACATCAATAATGGAGTTGACTAATCATAGCAATTAATCTCTATCAATTAGTCTACAACAGAGCCAGACATGAGGTGAGGAAATCCCCCAGTGGTTGGAGAGCTTCGGAAACCACAGGTCCAAAGTTACCTGTTCTCCCCAAGCATGCTACACTCACCACATGTCATGTCTCAAATTACTCATACACTGTTTCCCAGAATGTTATTTTGTACCTCTTGTGTACACGGGCATTGTGTCAAAGTGGAATTGGACCCAATGGTGGGAGGTGCATGAACAACACATGCCTACGGTGCTTGTATTAGCGTCATCGGGCTCCGACTGCAATTTTAACTCAGGCCTGAGCAGGGACGGCCCCGTGGCTGCCTGCCGGGCTGAACAGAGTCAGGACCTACTGGGAAGATGAAGAGGCCCAAACAGGCAAGTTCTTTACCACTCCTGCTCCTCCGGTCCCCGAAAGGAATGTTTAGGCCTCCCCTCCCCCAGGACACCCCCCACTTCCCCTCTCACGAGACCCTCCCAGAACCACCTTCCCCACATTTCCGTGAGTGCCAGAGTGGGCATCCCGATTTTCCAGAGGCCGCTTCCCGCCCACTTCCCTGTAAATGGCATGGGTTTCACTGGGTGTAACGGACTGGACAAACTCTGTCACTGCTGCGAATGGGAGCATCACTCGAAAGCAATGCAGTGATATTTTAATCATACCTTGACTTTTTGACAACATAAATACCTCCCGGATTTACAAATAAAGTTGCAGAATCAATGCCAATAATTTTCCAATCGTAACAATTCATCTTTAATTCCATAGTTTGCAGGGAGGTAAAGCACCTGACTCTCCATATGCCCAGTAAATCTTTTGCCGTTTACAGTAGACCGATGAATTAGTTTGCAGCCATTTGCACAATTGCAGGCTTCAATGATATAGAAAAGGTGTTGAAAGGTACATCCAACAGACAAATAGTAAAAGTGTTATTCTATTTTTAGTGTGTTTCGAAGTCGAGGTAATTTCCTCCCCAGCTCAGTAAATTGTATATTTAAAGGGACATGGTTGTCATTGTGACCGTATCTCATTTTAGAGCAGTGTGAACCCTCAGCACGTTGTGATATTCCTGGCCCCATCTATCTCTCTGGCCAAACTAAGCTCTACACATGCACGCACCAAAAGAGGTTCCTTTCTCAGTGTTCAATGACGCTTAAATTTAATGTTACAGACCTGGACCAGGCAGATTTACATAACCGCCTGGTAAACAGCCTGGAACAACTCTCACAGGATGTTTATATTTGAATTGAAAAGTTTGGACATCAGGCACAGACAAACCAACTAAAATCTGTAGCAATTGTGTGAAGTTTAGATGAGAGATAGGTCTCGATTTGAACTCCGGGTGGGTTTGGGGTGGTTGTGTGGCAAGGTGAGTTGGAGGGTCACCCAATGCTGCAGGAATCAGGCATGGGCTAGTTTAACTCCCGGGCCTCATTAACACGCCACCAATTGCAGTCGGGAAGTGGGCGGGAAGCGGCCTCTGGAAAATCGGGATGCCCACTCTGGCACTCACGGAAATTTTGGGGAAGGTGGTTCTGGGAGGGTCTCGTGAGAGGGGAAATGGGGGGGTGTCCCGGGGGAGGGGAGGCCTAAACATTCCTTTCGGGGACCGGAGGAGCAGGAGTGGTAAAGAACTTGCCTGTTTGGGCCTCTTCATCTTCCCAGTAGGTCCTGACTCTGTTCAGCCTGGCAGGCAGCCACGGGGCCGTCCCTGCTCAGGCCTGAGTTAAAATTGCAGTCGGAGCCCGATGACGCCATTGGATCCCGACCTACATATTTAAAGAAGGATCCTACCGGCTTAGGGCGGGTGATTTCGTCGTCCGAACAGAAGCCGGTGTAAAATTCGCGATTGCACAGGAACTGGGCTGCTCGAGGGTGAATAAATAACTTGGGCGATTTTAACTGCCCACCTGCCCAGATTCTACCGGGTGAGTGGAGTTAAAATCATCCACACAACGTCTGCGAGTGAAGCTGATTTTGAAATGTGTGAAGAAAAAAAAAACATGCTTAATGTTAGACAAAAATTTTTGTCCTGGTTTCAGGGGTCCTGATTCATAGTCAAGTTGAATGTTAAATGTTTCCCATTTTAAAGTGTTTTCCTCTATTTTAATTTAGCAGCAAAATTGCTGAAAGGAACAAACAAATGACAATGGGAAAAAAGAAATTCAATATGGATCCCAAAAAGGTATCAATTATTTCCTCCTTCTTTCCATTGGTGGTCTTCCATATCCCATCTCTCTCCGGCAACAATTATTTCCTTATCTCATTCTAAGCTAATTTATTTCTTTATCCTTTCTCTTTCAGTGCAGCCTTTAATTTCGCTCTTCTCTCATTTCCTGCTGTCATGTTCGTTTCTACTGCTAAAGATATCAATATTCAAGGACTTTATTCTCAGTGATTACATTCCTTCCTTTCAATTTTTGCCCCATCACGTTCTCCCATCTTCTCCTGTCTGCTGAGGATTGACTAGACGTAGAGTAAGTTGCTCCTGGTTGCTCTGTCTTTCCTGTGGGGAAGTCCATAGTCTCCTCCTTGAACCATCTCAACAACAACTTGCATTTATATAGCGCCTTGAACGTAGTAAAACGTCCCAAGGCACTTCACAAGAGCGTTAACAGACAAAATTTGAACTGAGCCACATATTAGGACAGGTGACCAAAAGCTTGGTCAAAGTGATAGGTTTTAAGGAGCGTCTTAAAGGAGGAGAGGGAGGTGACGAGGCCCGGAGAGGTTTAGGGAGGGAATTCCAAAGCTTAGGGCCGAGGCAGGCTGAAGGCACGGCCGCCAATGGTGGAGCGATTAAAATCAGGGGATGCGCAAGAGGCCGGAATTGGAGGAGCGCAGAGATCTCGGAGGGTTGTAGGGCTGGAGGAGGTTGCAGAGATAGGGAGGGGTGAGGCCATGGAGGGATTTGAACACAAGGATGAGAATTTTAAAATCGAGGCATTGCCAGACTGGGGGGCAATGTAGGTCAGCGATCACAGTGGGTGATGGGTGAACGGGACTTGGTGCGAGTTTTGGATGAGCTCAAGTTTATAAGGCTGAGATTGGGAACTCACCATTGAGGGGAATCGCTCACACCTACCATCTGGCATTGGCACACCAAAGTAGCACACCTCTGCAGTATCCTGTGACATGTATTTCTTTTACATTGTCTCATGAAAGAAATGATAGAGTAGATTATGCTACAATACTTAAAGAACAGACTTTTTCCAACATTGAATCCAATGTCAATATGATTTTCCTTTCCTGATTGTAACATTATTACTTTTGCACATTTATAAGCTGAAACGGATGTGTCTCGTAACAAAATGTAGGTAAAAGGAATAATATTAATCAAACAGTGACGTAGTGCTTAAAAATTAACAATAAACTAAGTGCTGGGAGATGGGTTCATGTCTGTCTCCATCTCCAGTCACCCACATGAATGAGTTGTGAGTCACAAACGTCCTGCCCATGAGGAGGAGATAGGCAGAGGAAACTGGGAGGATTGTCATCTCCAGGCCATTGTCACCCACTATACTCACATGGGCGTCAGCTGTGGCTCAGTGGGTAGCTTACTCACCTCTCAGTCTGAAGGTCATGGTTTCAAGTCCCACTCCAGAGACTTGAGCACATAATTCAGGCTGATGCTCCAGGTGCAGTACTGAGGGAGTGCTGCACTGTTGGTGGTGTCGACTTCTGGATGAGACATTAAACCCCGTCTACCCTCTCAGGTGGATGAAACAGATCCTATGGCACTATTTTGAAGAAGAGCAGGGGAGTTCTCCCCAGTGTCCTGGTCAATATTTATCCATCAACCAACATCACTAAAATAGATTATTTGGTCATTTATCACCAAAATTGTGTTTGTGGGACTTTACTGTGAGCAAATTGGCTGCCGTGTTTTCTACATTACAATCGTGACTACATTTCAAAATACTTCATTGGCTGTGAAGCACTTTGGGATATCCTGCGGTCGTGAAAGGCGCTATATAAATGCAAGTCTTTCTTTTCCTTTGTTTCTTTTACAATGGCCCACTTCAGTGACTCAGCATGTTGCTGCAGGAAGCCATCCTGCCACAGAGAAGCAACACCAAACCACAACAACAAAAACTTGCATTTATATAGCACCTTTTACGTTGTAAAACATCCCAAAGCGCTTCACAGGAGCGTTCGCAAACAAAATTTGACACCGAGCCACAGCCCGAGGGTTTTGGATGAGCTCAAGTTTATGGAGGGTGGAAGATGGGAGGCCGGCCAGGAGAGCATTGGAATAGTCCAGTCTGGAGGTAACAAAAGCATTGGACGTGGGTTTCAGCAGCAGATGAGCTGAGGGAGGGGTGGAGACAGGTGATGTTACAGAGGTGGAAGTAGGCGGTCTTGGTGATGGAGCGGATATGTGGTTGGAAGCTCATCTCAGGGTCAAATAGGACGCCAAGGTTGTGAACGGTCTGGTTCAGCCTCAGACAGTGGCCAGGGAGAGGGATGGAGTCGGTGGCGAGGGAACAGAGTTTGCAGTGGGGACCAAAGACAATGGCTTCGGTCTTCCCAATATTTAGTTGGAGGAAATTTTTGCTCATCCAGTACTGGATGTCGGACAAGCAGTGTGACAAATGAGAGATAGTGGAGGGGTCGAGGGAGGTGGTGGTGAGGTAGTGCTGAGTATCGTCAGCGTCAATGTGGAGTCTGACATTGTGTTTTTGGATGATGTCGCTGAGCGGCAGCATGTACATGAGAAATAGGAGGGGGTCAAGGATAGGCCCTAGGGGGACTCCAGAGGTAACTGTGTAGGAGTGGGAAGAGAAGCCATTACAGGTGATTCTCTGGCTATGACTGGATAGCTAAGAATGGAACCAGGCGAGCACAGTCCCACCCAGCTGGACAATGGAGGAGAGAGGTTGGAGGAGGAAGGTGTGGTCAACCATGTCAAAGGCTGCAGACAAGTCGAGAAGGATGAGGAGGGATAGTTTACCATCATCACAGTTACATAGAATGTCATTTGATAAGGGCCGTTTCAGTACTGTGGAAGATTTCCTGAAGTACTGCCAGATTTTCCTCGTGGTCAGTTTTAGCTTTCAGCCACAGCTCTTCTTCAAAATAGCGCCATGGGATCTTTTACATCCGTCTGAGAGGGCAGATGGGGCTTCGGTTTAATGTCTCATCTGAAAGACGGCAGCTCCGAGAGTGCAGCACTCCCTCAGTACTGCACTGGGAGTGTCGGCCTGGATCAGGGCTCTGGAGCAGGAACACTTCAACTTGAGAAAAGGTCTTCAAGATAACAAAGGGAACTGACAAAGTTGACCCAGGCAAATTGTCTGCTCTGGTACTCTCACCTCACCTCTGGAATTCAGATCTTTTGTCCATGTTTGGACCAAGGCTATAATGAGGTCTGGAGCCGAGAGGTCCTGGCAGAACCCAAACTGAGCATCGGTGAGCAGGTTATTGGTGAGTAAGCACTATGGGACACAAGTTAAACATTAGATTAGGTGTGAGAAGGGATGTCAGGCAGAACGTTTTTCACTGAAAGGTTAATAGAGCTGCAGAATAAGCTATCAGAGAAGGCAATGGATTCGAAAGGCAATTAGATGAGTTTTTGGAATGAGGAGATTGAAGGATGTGGTGGGCAGATGAGACCGATGTAGTAAAATAGTCATGGACCTCTTAAGCCTCTTCCTCCTCCTAAAATATGTTTATGTTCCTATGCTCTCCAGTTGGATATTTTATGGCAAGGTCTATGAAGGACATTGCTGGTAGTGAAAGGGTTAATGCCTGGGCTGATGCAGTTTGAGTCATTGTCCTCAAATACACCTCGATTTCCTTTTGTAACACGCTCAGCTGCAATGACAGGAAATTGCATGAAATGCATTGCACAGCACTGCCCTGCTAAAATAACATGTCCTTCTCCATGACGGGGCTCGGAGGCTGGATTTGAAGAGTTTAAAGTATCTGAAAACCAACAAAGGGAAGAGTCCCTGCCCTCTAGTAGGACTTCCTTTTTTGGAAGGAGGACATCTCTTTTGTAAAGTTTTCTCTGCTGCCCCTTCTGGTCTTTCTATGCAATGAGGGTGGGCTCCGTTCTCTCAACCTCTCTGCTGCCGGGTGGGAGAGGACAGTTTACTTTGAATGAACAGTGCTGCCCCTGCATGTCTTGTTTCCGAATGTAAATCCATTATTTGTTATGGTGACCAGGTCTGAAGGGTCCTTACAGTATAAACAAAACAAGCACAAAAGTTCTCAACATGATCAGCCCTCACCTTGTTGAGTACATAGAGCAAACTTTCATGTCCGAGTTTTTCCATTTGGAAAGTTGTGGTTGCAAACTTCGCTTTTTAATATTGGTCCCGACCTTCACTCCTTCAAAATGGCTTCTTTGAGATGGTTTTGGCTGCGGACTGATGGCAGTCAATATAGGTTTGCCAAATCTCCAGGATTGCATTAAAAAAAATCTCTTTGAACCCTTTTGTTCATTAATTATAAAAATATCCGACATGCTACAAAAAAGGCTGTTGGACTGACAGTCAAGAATCATCCAATCGGGTAATAAAGAGTCTATTTGCTTTTTAATTGGTGTGGGAAGGTGGTGCGAGTTAGGCCACCAAGGGCGGGAGTGTGGGGGTGGGGCGGTTGGAGGCAGGACGACATTTGATGACATCTCCAGGAATATGTCCAACCAGAGTTGGAAACCTCAAGTCAATGGCATGTCTGAAATGATACGTTGTATGTCCTTCTGGTCATTGTGCCTTCCCCATACCCATAAATGGAATATGCCATCTATGTGTGATATTCTACTTAAGGCTCAGCCAGCAACTTGCAAAAATTTGCACACGGAGGGAATGGTAGTTGAGAAATGCTTCCAAACAAAGACTCTGTACATGGAAGCTCAATAATAGTGTCACCTTGTCCTTTATCTTAAGGGGATTCGAATTCAGAAGTGAGGAAGTGATGGTTCAGTTGTATCAAGCCTTGGTCAGGTCCCATCTGGAGTATTGCATTCATTTTTGGGCACCGAATCTTAGGGAAGGGGTACACCGAATCTTGGAAGGGGTACAGCGCAGATTCACCAAAATGAAACTAGGGCTTAAGGGGTTAAATTCTGAGGCCAGGTTGCATAAACTTGGCTTGTATTCCCTCGAGTTTAGAAGGTTGAGGGGTGATCTAATCAAAGGGTTTATAATGATAAAGGAATTCAATAGGGTGGATACAGTCAAAGTGTTTCCTCTGGGGCATAATCTTAAAATTAGAGCTAGGCCATTCAGGAGGGAAATCACTTTTTCACACAAAGGGTAGTGGAAATCAGGAAACCCCCCACCACACCGGCCCCCAAAAGATTGTGGATACTGGGAGAATTGAAATTTTCAAGACTGAGATCGATATATATTTGTTAGATAAGGATATCATCGGATATGGAGCAAGAGCGGGTAAATGGAGTTGAGACATGGATCAGCCTCGATCGAATAGAATGGAGAAATAGGCTAAAGGGGCTGAATGGCCTACTCCTGTTCCAATGTTTCATCATGGGTAGTGCATTCCCTAACAAGCTCAACTGAGGGATTGAAAAGGAAAACAGAATTTTTGGTTTCGTTGTGTGGTAGGAAAGGTTTTACTGTAGACTAATTCAAGTACATCCACCTGACTACTCTCAACAACAACTTGCATTTATATAGCGCCTTTAACGTAGTAAAACACCCCAAGGCGCTTCACAGGAGCGTAACCAGATGAAAATTTGACACCGAGCCAAAGAAGGAGACATTAAGACAAGTGACCAAACGTATGGTCAAAGAGGTAGGTTTTAAGCAGAGTTGTAAAGGAGGAGAGGCGGAGAGGTTTAGGGAGGGAATTCCAGATCTTAGGACCTAGACAGCTGAAGGCACGGCCGCCAATGATGGGGCGAAGGGAGTGGGGGATGCGCAAGAGGCCGGTGTTGGAGGAACGTAGAGTTCTCGGAAGGTTGTAGGGCTGCAGGAGGTTACAGAAATAAAGTATCCTTTAGATATTGGAAACCATTAATAAGTAGCTTGAAAAGGCTTTGGTAAATGTGTTTTTTTTCAAACTGAGGGCAGTCCAGATTGGGCTGAATTGAAATTGGAAAGGTCAAAATGTGGTGGTTTATTATTAATTTAGAGAATACCATGTTGCCGTTGAACGTCCTCGGTTTCTCAGGCTGTAGGTTAAGATGTAGAAAAAATGCAAAAACACCCAAATACAGCATTGCGCTCTTTGTAGAAACGTTTACAAGAGTTCAAATTAGCTGCAGAGAGCAGGTTGAATCACAGTATTCGAACACTCTTATTTAGTGCAGCTCATTGTGCAGGCAGTAACACTGAGAAACCACAGGAAGAGAACACTCATAGCAGATGCCAAAATCTATTTTAAAGATGGTGGGCTGATTAATTGTTATCAGTGTACCGTCTTACAAGTGGTGCCAAAGTCTTAGCAACGAACAAATCCCTTTTTGGTGGCGTAATGGGCTGTTGTTATTTTTTAAACTACGAACATACATACGAAAATGATGGGCAGGAATAGACCAGCTGGTCTATCAAGCCTGTGCCCCATTCATGGTGCCTGGAGCATCAAGACTAGACACTTCCTACCATGTAATCACCTGGGAGAGGTAAATAAAACACAAGGGAAAAAAACCTGGAAAATTCCTCTGAACCCCTCAGGCAATCGAAACCAGTCCAGGAGACCACATTGACTGTGCTTATGCTAACTGGTAAATTGCTTACCTTTTATAAGATGTGATCTTTACTCCAGCCAAGAACCAGTCCAGCTCTCTTCTGAAGGTGTGCAGAGTCAGCACCGACTGCACAAGCTGGCAACTTATTCCAAAGATCCACTACTATCTGGGAAAAGAAGAATCGCCTAATATCTAGCTGATTCCTGCTCTTGTGTAGCTTAAATGCACTGTCCCTGGTCCTCCCCAGTCTGTCAAACTGAAATAATCTATCAACAGGTTCGCAATTCAGCCCTTTCATTATTTTAATAGACCTCTATCAGGTCACCTCTAAGTCAACGCTGCTCTAAAGTAAACAAACCCAGCTCTTTAAGCCTATCTGAGTAACTCTTGTGGGAGATGGGAATCATGGCCATGCACCTGAACATAGCAAGGTATGGTAGGTTAGTATTCCAACACGCGAGGACACTCCACTGCCTCTTTGTTGTATTTTATCGTTCCTTCTATAACAGCAGCACTAAGGAAAAGGCCTTTAGCTCCATCGAGTCGCTTTTCCTGAACAGACCACGGGCATTTTTCTCCGCCTTGGGCTCTACCCATCCCATTCAAACTCCTGAGGGAGGCCATCAATCTCCAAGATGATAAAAGCTCTATGCGATCTCCCTTCCGATCACCAAAAGGGACCAAGTGAAACCCCAGAAAGTTAGGCCAACGTTAAAGGATGTTCATGAACCTGACCAGTTGCATCCCACTGCTGGCTTGTCCATGGTCCCCTACGGTGCAGGAACTATTGTCTTAATTAAGTTATCTCTGCGCTCCTCCAATTCTGGCCTCTTGTGCATCCCCGATTTTCACTGCTTCACCATTGGCGGCCGTGCTTTCAGCTGCCTGGGCTTTAAGCTCTGGAATTCTCTCCCTAAACCTCTCCCCCTCTCTCTCCTCCTTTAAGATGCTCCTTAAAACCTAGCTCTTTGACCAAGCTTTTGGTCACCTGTCCTAATATCTCCTTATGTGGCTCGGTGTCAAATTTTGTCTAATAACGCTCCTATGAAACACCTTAGAGGACGTTTTACTACGTTAAAGATGCTATATAAATGCAAGTTGTTGTTGTTGTTGTCTCTTGAATTACTCAAACATAATGTTCCTAGATCACTAAAAATATTGGTGTATTTGTGACATTTGTTGCAGGTTCACTCTGTGAGGTAATCTGGTAAAAGTGCATTACGCACAGACAGATGTGAATTTGGATCCATGTTAATGACTGGCTTTTTCGTTGCCTCAGGGTATAGAGTACTTGATACAGAACAAACTGTTGTGTCAGAAGGAAGACGATATCGCCAAGTTCCTGTACAAGGGGGAAGGTCTGCATAAAACAGCCATCGGAGACTATCTCGGAGAGAGGTGAGACCGAAATCCAATGGAATTCACAGGATTGTGTTCAACCAGGGTTGGCGACCCTATGTAAACATGACTCTGAAACACTGTCCTGATCTTTGCTCTTTTTCTCCTCAGAGAACCTCTGAACATCAGGATTCTACAGTCCTTTGTAGAACTGCATGAGTTTTCCAACCTCAATCTTGTTCAGGCGCTAAGGTGAGAACTTTGGGTGGGTGGGGTTTGTTAATTGCCTCACGTCCTGCACAAAATGTTCAGAGGTTTTTTTTCCCACATGGATTTTCAGAGTTGCTTCCATTTTTTTCTTTCTCATCAGTTTCTGGTTCTTTGCTTTATTTCTCCATTCTGGCTTCTTTTCTTGTACACCCTCCTCCCCCCACCCCCCATGCCCCCCTCCTCCCACACCCCATGCCCCCCTCCCCATCAGTTTTTATTGGGATATAAGACACGATTCTGAATGCTACATAAATATGCAACCACAAGGGAGACTGGGTAGTACATTGTGTTCAACTGTTAGAAGATCACAAGATAATTACGGATAAGGATTCAACCCATCTTAATTCTTTCATCCAGGGAGATCCCAACATTCCCCAATTGCTTCTTAAATAATTCCAAGTTTTTCACCTCTATTAATCCTACTGGAAGTCTATCAATCTTTGTGCAAAAAACTTCCCGATATCAGTCCTAAATCTATCTTTTACTAGTTTGAACCTATGTCCCTTTGTTTTACTCCCGCAGTTTAATTTAAAGTAATTTTCCAGGTTAACTTTTTCTATACTTAGAACAATCTTGTATAGTCCTATAAGATCGCCTCTCAGAGGCCTCCTTTCGAAAACCATCCTTTCATCTCTGGGACCTCTGAGAAATCCTTGTCCAACGAGAGTGGATGTAGGCTCTTCTCCCTGTAAGCTGAGGAGGAAGGGTCCCAGGTGAGATGGGAGATGTGAGATAAAGTACATTGCAACACATGGTCCTTTTACCTTGAAGATGTGGGTCTGAGCAGATAAGGTGGAAGTCCCCACCCATTGCTACATGATAAAGTTGCTTGATGGAATGTCTATATCAACTCACCTCCCAAATGGACACAATTTTTAGTTCACATTGCACTAAGGAGGCAGAGGGATAGAAAGTGCTGAAAATGGAGAGATCGCAGGGGGGCTATAAAGGGTCCCTTGTCTGCAATGAGCTGCATTGCTAGGATGCCATAAGGGGACTCCAGTATTACTTCTGATTCATAGTGTGGATAATTCAAGAGTCTTCTTCACAGCCACGAATGTAAAGATACTTTTCCTCAGCAGTACTATCCCTCATCTTAACAGGGACATAGTGTACAATTATTTCCCCCTCCTAACCCCAGTATAAAACCTCATGTGCATCTCTACCCAATACACTAAAGTACATATTTTCCCTAACTTGCAGGCAGTTTCTGTGGAGCTTCCGTTTGCCGGGTGAAGCGCAGAAGATTGATAGAATGATGGAAGCTTTCGCAATGCGGTATTGCCAGTGTAACCAACACGTCTTTCAGTCGACTGGTAAGAAACAGTCAGCTCTTTACTACCAATGTCAATAATATTACGGGGAGGGTTTTACTGGTGTGTTCGCTTTATACCATTAAATATCATACATAGGGTTTGTACTTCCTGTCCACAAAACTTACTCCCTGTTGTCACGATTTTTGGTCACACTTTTCTGTCAACATTGACCATCGTAAATTGGTGTGTCAACATTACCCATTCAATTTTGCTATGTCAGCTGTCACAATGTAGTGCCAAGGTCTGACCATAGGTGGCTCTGTAGAGCAAATTTCTGAAGTATCTCTCCCAATTCAGTCACCATCTTGTATAGAAAATAAAACTTACATTCGTCAATTGACCATGGGTAATACTACAGGCGATTTAAAGGAAATTATATAGGACTTATATAGAGCCTTTCACCACCTCAGGACATCCCAATAAAGTACTTTTAAAGTGTAGTCACTGTTGTAATGTATGAAACGCAGTAGCCAATTTGCATTCTGCAAGCTCCCACAAATAGCAATATGATAATGACCAGATAATCTTTTTTTAGATGTTGGTTGAGGGATAAACATTGGCCAAGACACCGGGGAGAATTCCCCTGCTCTTCTTCGAAATAGTGCCATGGGATCTTTTACGTCCACCTGAGAGGGCAGACAGGGCCTCGGTTTAATGTCTTACCCAAAAGACAGCACCTCTGACAGTGCAGCACTCCCTCAGTACTGCATTGAAGCATCAGTTTTATGCTCAAGTCTCAAGAGTGGGACTTAAACCCACAACCTTCTGTCTCAGAAGCAAACATGCTACCCACTGAGTCACAGCAGATACAGCATACTAGTGTAAAATAGGTTTATGATTCTGTTACACATTTTGCACCAAGACATTCTCCCCCATATTGTGTTTTATGGCTCATCTAAGAAATAAATTCTGAATTTTTAGTTAATCAACCAACCCATATCCTTTCTATAAGTGGTTTCTTGTAATGAATATTAAGCAATTATATTAAAAATCTGAACCCAAACCTTTAAAGAACGGTATTTTCTCAACTCAACTACACAGTGCTTAGTTCCATGTGTATATGTAATCCTTCAAAGTACCAATGTGCCAGCATTTCTCATGGGCATCGTTCCTCTTTAAGTGAATACACTAATTTAGAAAAATTTTAAATTGGGCCCCTGCCAAAGATATGGGAGAAACCCTGAGAACATTCACCCCGGAGTCTACTTTTATAGTTTCTTTCTGTTTTATCGTCCCAAAGTATAAACCAACCTGTTTCTGGCTGGGTTGGAGATCACCTCGTACAAAAGGTCGGTACTCCATAAAATGATCAGGGCCAGAGAGATCTCCTAAGGGTTTCGGAGAGGAATTTCCCAGGTTTTTTTTTCATCCCAAATTGGCCTGGGGTTTTTTTATCTGTTTCATCGCCTGTCCCAGGAGATCACATGGTTTCGGGTGGCGAATTGGGCGTATATATTGTGATACTCAAGGTATCACAAATTGTGTGGGACAGGCTGGGTGAACCAAAGGGTCTTTTCTTGTCCGTCATTTCTTCGCATGTTTATGAATGGTCCATAGAAGATTTCTTGCCAGCATTTTTTTTAAAGCCTTTTCCTTCCACTATTTTTGACGTTTGCCAGCACTCATTCCCCCCTCAGCCTTGGGGATGGGAGAGTGTCGGTAACGGTCTTCTGCCTTGATTGACACCAATACCTCTTTGTGGTTGTCCAGCAGAGGATGCAGCTTGATCAGAGGATGTCACGCTGCTAGGTTAACCCTTGAAATGCGGTCATTCATTTACACCGTTGTTCCAATACCATCACATAAACATGATGTGGAGATGCCGGTGATGGACTGGGGTGGACACATAAACATTGAGTGCAAAGTGTCTCCTAGCCCTAGGCTTTATAACGAGCTTCTAGTTTGAAGTAACTGCTTGGAGTTATCGTTGCTTTTATTTATCTTCATGGAATTGCTCTACCAGATGTGCAATTGTAAATGTATTTCAACGGCTCGCTAACAGTGTCCCTTCGTTGCAGATACCTGCTACGTGTTGTCCTTTGCAATCATTATGCTGAACACAAGCCTGCACAACCCGAATGTTAAGGAGAAACCAGCGCTGGAGCGGTTTGTGGCAATGAATCGCGGGATTAACAATGGAGGAGATCTCCCACAGGAGCTACTCAGGGTAGGTATTCTCCAGTAACGCACTGCTTGCAAGTGACTGCCAGTCTTGGTTCAACGGGCAAATAACAAGCACGGCAAGTGGGGTGGATCATAGGAACAGGAGGAGGCCATTCAGCCTCTCAATCCTGTTCCATCATTCCATTAGGTCATGGCTGATCTGCATTTTAACTCCATCTACCCGCCTTGGTTCATAATCCCTTAATACCCTATCAAAAATCTATCAATCTCAGTTTTGATATTTTCAATTTACCTAACCTGAACAGTTTTTTGGGGGAAAGAGAGTTCCAGATTTCCACTACCCTTTGTGTGAAGAAGTGCTTCCTGACATCACCCCTGAACATCCTAGCTCTAATTTTAAGGTTATACCCCCTTATTCTGGACTCCCCCACCAGAGGAAATAGTTTCTCTCTATCTTATCCTATCAGCTCCATTATTCATCTTATCACCTCAGTTAGATCACCCTTTAATCTTCTATATTCATGGGAATACAAGCCTAGTCCATGCAACCTGTCCTCATAATTAAATCCTTTTAGCCCCAGTATCATTCAGGTGAATCTGCGCTGCACCCCCTTCCAAGGCCAATATATCCTTCCTGAGGTGCGGTGCCCAGGACTGACCGCAGGGTTTGGGGGAGGGGTGGGGTGCGGAGGTGGGGGGGGGCAGTCAGGTTTGGAGTCAGTCGCATGGAATTTCAAGTCAAATTGAACCTTTAGATTATAATAATTTCAAAGATTCCCTTTTCGATTCTTCTGAACAGAATCTGTATGACAGCATTAGGAACGAACCATTTAAAATCCCTGAGGATGATGGGAATGACCTAACACACACGTTTTTCAATCCAGATCGGGAAGGATGGCTTTCAAAACTGGGTAAGTGAGAAATCCACAACCACGGGGAGTGGGGTTTACAACAGTAGGGAGCAACATTGCCCAAAAGAGATAGACCAAACTCAATCAAACCAACACACAATGGACTACAAGAGCCCATAGTGCATTACAGGAGCATTTGTTGGGCACATGGAAACTAAACTGAACCCTTGTAAAGAACAGTGCGAGATGGGACAAAAATACAATGATTCTCCTCAGAGAAACGGATTAATGTCAATTTATAATACCCTATAATTTGTGGGGATAATGTCATTTTATAATATCCTATAATTTGTAGGGATCATCTTAATCACCTCAATTAGATCATCCCTTAATCTCTATACTCAAGGGAATACAAGCCTAGTCTGTGCAACCTGTCCTCATAATTTAACCCTTTTAGCCCCGGTATCATTCAGGTGAATCTGCACTGCACCCCCTCCAAGGCCAATACATCCTTCCTGAGGTATGGTGCCCAGAACTGAACGCAGTCTCCAGATGGGGTCTGACCAGCCCTTTATATAGCTGTAACATAACTTCCATCCCGTTGAATTCCAGCCCCCTTGAGATAAAGGCCAACATTCCATTAGCCTTTTAAATTATTTTTTGTACCTGTTCACTAGCTTTTGATCACTACCAATACCCTATTATTTGTGGGGATAATGTCATTTTATAATACCCTATTATTTGTGGCGATAACTTGTAACTGGATGTTTGACCCCTGTAAGATACTCAACATCATTAAAGATACAATGGGCTCAGATTTGACACTGGGTTTTCTTCCCCTGAGATATAAGTCATGAGTAAAGAAATCCACTTCCATTCTTCCCAGTGCTGCTGTTAATGAAGATTGTACAGCAGCAGGTAGCAGTTTCAGAAAGGAATGATTCACGCACTCACACCACTGGACCCACCCCACTCCTTGGTCTTGCAATGGGCAAAAACCAATAACCAATGGGTATGGTAGCATAGTGGTTATGTTACTGGACCAGTAATCTAGAGTCATAAGTTCAAATCCTACCATAGCAGCTGGGGAATTTAAATTCAATTAAATAAAAATCTAGAATTAAAAAAATTAGTAATGGTGGCCATGAAACTACCAGCTTGTTGTAAAAACCCATCTGGTTCATAGGGAAGGAAGCCTGCTGTCCTTACGTGGTCTGGCCTATATGTGACTCCAGACCCACAGCAATGTGGTTGATTCTTAATTGCCCTCTGAAATGGCCTAGCAAGCCACTCAGTTGTACAATCTTGCTATGAAAAGTACAGTACTGTGGGAGAACCTTCACCACATGGACTGCAGCAGTTCAAGAAGGTGGCTCACCATCACCTTCTCAAGGGCAATTAGGGATGGGCAATAAATGCCAGCCTTGCCAGTGATGCCCACCTCCCATGAATGAATAATTTAAAAAAATTGCTGTAAGTCAGGTGCCGAAAGCACTGGTCAGTCACAGTGGTGCACAAACCACGTGTTCCTGAAACTAACCTCTGCTGCAAAAAAAAAGCAGGATATCTTCTTAATACACATCACATAAGGGGAAAAAAAGCAGGCAGCTTTTCCCACTTCTCTCTGCCTCTTCTTTGCAGAGATTGAACAAAGGATACACATCTGTGATGCTCCCTTTGGTCGTAATGGCCATGCCCACACATTGTGCATAAAGAATGGTTACTTGGGTGAGGCCATGGAAATGTACCTGGGCCAGAGTCAGGGCCTTCAGAAGAGGCAAGAAAATAAAGAATTTTGATGTGAATGAAGTCCCTTTTATCACACAGGGAACCCGTCATGGTTCTAGAACTTGAACTTATATAGTACCTTGTCTTGTGACTCCCAAAGCACTCCAATTACAATAAATTACTATAGCCACCCTTGTTCTGTGGGTAAAAATGGCAGCCATTTTGTACACTGAGGTGTTGGTTGTCCGGGAGCCAATGTAGGTCAACGAGCACAGGGGTGATGGGTGAACGGGACTTGGTGCGAGTTAGGACATGGACAGCGGAGTTTTGGATGAGCTGAAGTTTACAGAGAGTGGAGGCTGGGAGGCCGGCCAGGAGAGCATTGGAATAGTTGAGTCTGGAGGCAACAAAAGCAAGGATGAGGGTATCAGCAGCAGAGGGGATGAGGCAGGGGCGGAGACGGGCGATACCATGGAGCTATCATGTGTGTTGTACCTGGTGTAAAACAAGCCCATACTTTCATATTGATAGACATGTGCCACGATACTGTACTACAAATGCTGAGGGGAGGTGGGGAACTTTGCCCTCCTGCTCCCCAGGGTAAAATCACTTCAAGACGTCGGCCCGTATAACATGTCTCCCGTTATCTTTGCAGGGGGTCGAGTGAAAACATGGAAACGTCGGTGGTTCATTTTGACAGACAACTGCCTGTATTATTTCGAGTACACAACAGTAAGTTGTTTTTCACTCATATGAAGTGAAATATTAAAGGAAAATGTGGGTATGGGTTGTATTTTTTACCCACCCCCCCAATGAGAAGAATTCTTCCATCCTCTCCCCACCCTCTGGTACCTTGAGGGAAGTGGGGATAAACTCAGATACCCTGAATTGCTCTCATACATCTCCTAGTAATCAGCATTGCCTTGGCAGAGAACGGGAGATCCTGTCCTCTCAGCTCAAACAGTACGTGAATACCTAACAGGGGAAACAAATACAGTTCTTGAGTAAAATATACCCATTGGCGGAAGGGTCACGAACCAGAGGGCACAGATTTAAGGTGATTGGCAAAAGAACCAAAGGCGACATGAGGAAAAACTTTTTTACAGAGCGAGTGGTTAGGATCTGGAATGCACTGCCCGAGGGGGTGGTGGAGACAGATTCAATCGTGGCTTTCAAAAGGGAACTGGATAAGTACTTGAAAGGAAAAAATTTGCAGGGCTGCGGGGATAGGACGGGGGAGTGGGACCAGCTGGATTGCTCTTGCACGGAGCCGGCGCGGACTCGATGGGCCGAATGGCCTCCTTCTGTGCTGTAGCCTATGATTTTAGATGTATAAAATTTCAAAAATAGGTACTTGACACTGTTTTGCTTCACAGGATAAAGAACCCAGAGGTATTATTCCGTTAGAAAATTTGTGCGTAAAAGCAACGGAAGATTCCAGGAAATTGGTACGTGGTAAAACAAGTTTCTAAACGTTAATTAAATCGAGGGGTTAAATGACATTGTGAGCCAAGTAGAGTTCCAAAAAGAACACAAATACAATAATTGGTATTAAGAAGTTATTTTCCTGTAGTTACTTTGTCTTCACTTTTCTGTTCTTCGGCCTGGGAGAAAGCTGAAGGCTGTACCAAACGTTGCTTATTTGGCGGGGAACGATCAGGTGACTTTCAGACCTCACTTACCTCGTGTGATGTGGCTGTGCCCATTTATAGTGCGCAGGGGACTCCTAGCTAGGGGTTGCCAACTCTCCAGGATTGTGCTGGAGTCTCCAGGAATTAAAGGTAAATCTCCTGGGCGCTGCTGTAAGCAACGCCCAGGAGAAATATCATTCAAAAAAAGAAATTGTGTGCTTTTCTTTTCCTTTCCTTTGAACAATTTTGTTTATTGGTGATGAGGGAAAAGGCTGTTTGACCGGGCGGGACAGATGGAGGAGCCAGGTCATGTGATGAAACCTCCAGGAATACGTCCAGAGTTGGCAACCCTACTCCTAGCCCAGCTGCAGCATCTGATGCAATATTTTGCACCCGTATAGGTGCTCAAATGCCGCAATATTCGTGAAAGATCCATTCAGACCAGCTTGAGTGTGGGTAGTGGGAAGGTTTAGTGCTCAGTCTGTCTGGTAGGCCCCACACTGATGATGGCGGCCATTTAGATTAGCTGTTCGTGGTTGGGAACAAAACATGCTCGAGGGGAGGGGGGGTGGGTGCTCCCTGCCACTGGAGACGTGTGTTCTGACTCCATTATATTAGTGTTGCCTCTGAAGGGCGCAAGAAAACAACCAGGCTGTGTTTTCCCTGCGATTGTGTTTCCCCTCCCAGATATAATTTTTAATACAAAAATAATCTTGCATTTATATACCACCTTTCACATCTGATTTTAACGGCTGTGCCTCATTACCATACTGTTGGCTGACTTCCCGCCCATAACCAACCCTCTTCCTTTCTCCCTCCCTCCCTTTCTTTCTTTCCTTCCTTTCTCTTCCCAACTCACCTAAACCTCTGATGCCCGTATCCTAACTCGCACCAAATCTCAATCACCCATCACCCCTGTGCTCGCTGACCTACATTGGCTCCCGGTCTGGGAATGCCTTGATTTTAAAATTCTCATCCTTGTTTTCAAATCCCTCTATGGCCTCACCCCATCTTATCTCTGTAACCTCCTCCAGCCCTACAACCCTCCGACATCTCTGCGCTCCTCCAATTCTTGACTCTCGTGCATCCCCGATTTTAATCGCCCCACCATTGGCGGCCGTGCCTTCAGCTGCCTAGGCCCTAAGCTCTGGAATTCCCTCCCTAAACCTCTCCTCCTCTCTACCTCTCTCTCCTCCTTTAAGACGCTCCTTAAAACCTACCTCTTTGACCAAGCTTTTGGTCACCTGTCCTAATATGTGGCTCGGTGTCAAATTTGTTTGAAAATCGCTCCTGTGAAGCGCCTTGGGACGTTTTACTACGTTAAAGGTGCTATATAAATGCAAGTTGTTGTCGTTATTTAGATGCTGCTAGGCGGTAGAATCACTTGTGTTAAGACTGTGAGTTGGAATTCCAGTCGCTCAAACACCCATGGCACAGATGGCCGAGTTTCAGCCAGGCTGTCAGATGCAGCACCACATGGAAGCATCTTAAGAAAAGGACATTTCTGGCACTGTCAGAATTTGTAACCTCATTAAATCTTTCCTTCCCCTGCTAATCATACAGCATTGCCAGATCATGCAAGGGAAAAAGATTTACAATGGTTCCAGAGTCATGTTGAGAGGGTTAAGTATAACAAATACAGTCTTTACACCATAATTAATGCAGATTATCTGATTAATCAGATCAGAAAGAAGGAATTAATTCTTATGCAGCCTCGTTAGTCTTCTTTACCAGGACCTCAAAACAATGGAACTCCTTACCAGCAAACATGAGCTGCTTCCACATATACAGTATTAAACCCACCTCTCTATCCCAGCCCCAGAATCATAGATCCATAAAAAAACAGCATCCACAATTCTACTAAGGTTGCCAACTCTGGTTGGACATATTGCTGGAGGTTTCATCACATGACCTCCCGCCTCCAACCCCTCCCTCCCCACCCCCGCCCAGCCAAACAGCCTTTTTTCCCCATCTCCAATAATTTTATATCTGATAAACGAAGAAAATGAAAAAAAAACCCACAATTTTCTAATGCCTATGATTTTTCATCCAGGTTTCTGGAAGCAGTGTCCAGGAGATTAATCTTAAATTCCTGGAGACTCCAGCACAATCCTGGAGGGTTGGCAACCCTAAATTCTACCAATGGCATAAGGAAGCTGGAGGTAGCAGTATGAGCAAGGGGAGCTGCTGCACAGATGCTGGTCTCCTAGAATCACAACTAAACAATCACTCTTGTAAAAATGTGTGCTATACACAAGACTTTTGAGATATAGCAATGAATTTCCTGTGGCCTTCTTCTCAGTTAGTCCAAGGAAATGGCATATATTTTAGCTATGTTTGTTCAACGGGACAAAATGGCGGGCAAACTTGGATGACCAGTGCCACAGCGCCACTAGTGGTGGGAGGACTGAATAGCAGGTGTTACCTTTATGCTTTAAGAATTACCTCTAAAAGTTACCAACGTTACAGACGCATGACAATAGGAAATAGACTTCTTTATTAATAGAGAGTGAGAGAGAGATAACGGACTAACTGTAGACCAACTTATTTTTATATTGCAGAATTGCTTCGACTTGTACTGTCCCAACAGCAAAGGCCATACCATTAAAGCCTGCAAAACAGACGCAGATGGACGAGTTGTTGAAGGCAATCATCAGTTTTACAGGATATCTGCCCCTTCAAGGGAAGAGAGGGATGAATGGATCAAATCAATCAGGTAAAACTGAGCCAGACGTTAAAGAAAAACTCAGGTATTATTAGAAAGGTGAGATGAGTCAAACTGGTAAAGTGGTTTTACCGAAAAGCTTATCATCAGAATGCAGGTGGCAATTTTGTACATCAAATGTTTAAATCTTTTCTGGTTAGGGTTTAAAAATAAGCAAATGCATCCAATGAGGACCAGTTCTTGAACATATCATTTATGGAATAGAAGACAAAATAAAATTATGAGCTAAAATATGTATTTTATTGTAAACTGTGGACTGAAGATTAGATTATAGAAGTATATTAAGTGCTGTAACATTAAGTGATAAAGTCTCTTCCCTCTTAAAATTAAAAGTAAATTTAGTGCAAAAGAATAATTGTGTTTTCATTACATTTCAGAGCCAGCATTACACGAGATCCTTTCTATGACATGGTAGCAGCAAGAAAGAAAAAGTTAACTGACAACAAATCAAATTAGAAGGTTCTACTGAGTTCTGTACCTCTCAAGTGGCTGAATAAATAAGACAGTGAAATAGCCACCAGTTCGATATGCACTGCAGCTGTTGGTGTCTGAACATGTCCCTGGACCATTTCTTCCAGTCCAGCTGTTGATGTCTGCACATGTCCCTGGACCATTTCTTCTATTCCGGGTGTCGATGTCTGCACATGTCCCTGAATATTCCTTCCATTCCAGATATTGGGATGAGCACACATTCCTTGATCATTCCTTTATTCCCGTATTGTGATTTGCATATACTTGCACATCCTTTCTCTACTTCAGCTATTGGGATCAATTCTCCGATTCAGATATTGGGATTGCAGACATCAATGAATCAGATCTTCATTAAAGCAATCAGGACTTGACAATATCCACTGACACTGCACTCCATTACTTCAAATACAGAAGTTCATGGTCTCATCTCATCATAATCTTTGGGCTCCACTGGCAACCATTGGGTTTAGTCCTATTCACCCTATGCTTAAGCATCCATAGGTATAATCACATTGTCTGGGCTAATGGTCGAGTTCTATACCTTGCCTCTGTCGGTGAGCAGCGTGTTATTTAACCCCTTGGTGTCCGGTTAAACACAGCATGACTATCACACATTTCAAAATGACCCATTCAATGGCCAATGTGTTTGGATTGATTAAGATAACTGTTGGCTTTTGATGTGTGTTGTAAGCAGTTCTCCAAGAACATTGCTGACTGTAATTTATTCTCTGTCATTAGGACTTCTGAGGATGGAGATGTTTAAAAATGTACTTTATAAGCATTTTGTTTAATATACTGTTGAGTGTCTAATGTTTTGAATAGTTTTATATATATATATGTGGTTGTTTTTAACAAAAAAATAAGCACTTATTAATAAATCCAAGTTAAAAATAGCAAACCAATAGTTTTACACTATGCACGCTATATTGCTTTGAATGGTTCATATCCAGTGCTCCTTGATACCAAAGCTTTAATTATGACAAGTTGCTTTTTCTGCCCTGTTCTCCTGAGAGTGTTGACTCCTCTTGGGCTACATTTCTACATGTGCCAGCTGCCCAAGTAGCCATTCTTCAGGGAGCGTTGGCAAGCTATTCGAAAGTGGGTGGGGAGACGCGTAGGGTGATGACAATGGAGTTCTATACTAATCTCACCCAATGTCAACACAAGCACACCTTCCATGCAGGGCTCACAAGTCAGCAAATTGGTAGTGGAGCCCTGTCTGATATTTCCTCTTCCCTAGCCATGGCAAACTGCAGACCTCCTATCGCTACCCTGGCTGAGATTAGTGAGCTCAGCGGTATTTAGTGAGGCAGTAACTTGTGTGGATCTTCTGCTACACCTTCCCCTTTCTGCTTGAAGTGTCAGCCTTTGCTCTGTGGTGTCCCTCTTGCCTCTGGGTTAGAAGGTTGTGGGTTCAAGTCACAGTCCTGACACTTCAGCACACAATCCAGGAGACACTTCAGTGCAGTACTGAGGGAGTGCTATATTGTTGGAGGTGCCGTCTTTTTGTCCTCTCAGGCGGGTGTAAAAGATTGCATGGCATTATTTGAAGAGGAGCAGGGAGTTCGCCCCGGTGTCCTGGCCAATATTTATCCTTCAATTAACATCACTAAAAACCGATTATCTGTTCATTTATCTCACTGCTGTTTGTTCGACCTTGCTGTATACAAATTGGCCAGATTGTGGGCCTATATTACAACAGTGACTGCCCTTCAAAAGTATTTCAGTGGCTGTGAAGCACTTTGATACGTCTTGAGGTCACGAAAGATGCTTTATAAACAAAAGTCCTTTCCTTTAAAGCATAATTATTAATCTGATTACAGGTTAGCATTGCTCGAACATTTGAAAAACAACTTTGCCACCATGTTTCCTACTTTAGCTTGAATGGATGGACAGTCCAGACTGTGGACTACTCCAGCACTACCATCTGGTCAAGAGTTTCATGAGCTGTGCTTCCATAATGGACCATTAGCTCATCTTTACAGAGGGGGTGGTGAACAGCTGGAGCGGGCTGCCAAGCATGGCGTTTGAAGCCAATTCCTAATAGCAGAAAGGTGAAACCCTTCAATATAAGTAAACTTTGAGCAACGTTAAGTTACTCTTAATGCAAATGGGCTTCAGTGAAATTTGATCATCTCCAACTATTGCCTTTTCTGTTACTCAAGGGAAGGGAACAGGTTCTACACTTTGACGGAAAAAGTAATCTGATTTTCAATATTTAGGTAGCAACGTTTCTTGTTATGAACATGTTTATATTCATATCTATTAAAAAGTTATGTATTTTTGAATAAAGATTGTTGACCAAAATTGGTTTTGAGGAACATGAACTTTGGTTTTATTGCTGTAAATAAACTAATAAATTTATATTTTGCAAAAAAACCTCCACATATCTTGAACCACTTTGTTCTGTTCTTTCTGACTTGGTGTTTCTATGATTCTCCAACATGCTCTTACAACCTCTGGAGCTGGGATTTATAGCAATCTTAGGCAAGGACCATTACCCCAACCATCAGGACCACTAGTGAGCAGGACCCCCTTGTTCTCCTACCTATCCGAATTCCAGAGATCAAGGAAAAATTGCAGGGCTCTGGGGAAGTAGGGGAGTGGGACTAATTGGATAGCTCTTTCAAAGAGCTGGCATAAGCATGATGGGCCTTCTGTGCCGTATGATTCTATGATTAAAGGTTTACTAAGGACAGCTCTCTTGATACTGGTAAATGCATTGTTCGGCATGGTAGGGAGCCACAGGTTCAATGCATTGTCTGTGCTAAGTTAGTTAATCTTAGCTGGGGGTGGCAGAGTTCTGATCAACTTATGGGTCAGGTGGACTTGGTCTGCAAATGGATACCACTTCCTGTCAGGGACATGCCTATCACCACTTCCAATTGGGGGAAGCTGCCAAAGAGGATTGCCTGGCAGCACAATGTGACCGTGTGAGATCCATAGCTGAGGCAAGGTCGACTCTCTGATTTGAAAAGGGGGAGCTCTGGGGGGGCGGGGGCGGGGGGGTGACTAGCTGAGCAGGTTCAGCTAGATTGCGTAGAAAATTGGATGTTGATGCTGATGCTGGTATCAGCTCTAAAAATTCTTAAGTTACCATTTGCCAGGATCCATGACCCTTCCTGCAAGGGGATATCCGATCCAAAGGCAGAAGAACCTTCTGCTGGGTTGTTGCAACAATGCCCCCGTGTTTACTAGTTCCTGCTTGGATGGTGACTGGGGGTTCTTACTAATGAATATGAATCTCAACCCTTGGATGGTAGTATCCGCTGTACACCTTACAGCATCTCTCAAGAATAGAGGGGTATGGATATATAATACATTGATATGCTGAATCCTGAGATGAACTGACAGTAGTGACAGGCGACTTGTTAAAACCCTGAGTATTGATGAGAGGACAATGGGGAGTGCCCTGGAGCGATTGCTTTACCCCTTGAAATTGAACTTGAGAAACTTCTGGGAGCGATCCCATATGGCAATGTGGACATATGCATCCTGTAGGCTTATGGTAGCTAACCAGTGCCAGGGTAACCTGTGGAAATTCTCCAAGATTAGGGACCAAATTAGGGCCCCATATTCTAGTTTCAGAGAGAGACCCTTGTCTTTTGTAGACTATAAACACTTGGAGCAGAAATCTCTTCCCTCTGCTAATCAGGGTGAACTCTTTCTATTGTGTCTGGTGTTGGTAGCTTGTTGTCTTCAGCTGACCACGCCGATAGTGTGATCGGATTAGTTGTGGTACGCTATCTAATCACTCTACCAATCCTCAGAAGTGTGCAGTCTGTGCAATGTAAAGAGTAACCCTCTCCAACGGTCTGGGACTCATGTGTGGCAATGCTTTCCCATAAAGCCACATCCAGGATTCGACTTTTTTTTTTGTGTGTGTGTGTGTTCTGAGAACTGTTGTTGGAGGCAGAACAAAAGGATGGCTCCATCCTTCACTAGGCACAATAAGGACTGGTGCCACTGTTTGAAAGAGAAGGGGCAAGTGATGCTCATGGATCATTGATCCCTATTTGAGCTACTGTCAACACGAAAACACTTCAGTGCTGGAGATGGAACACTTTCCAATTCCGACACCCAGTGACGGTTTCAGCCACTCCCAGCTCAGGTCCAGCATAGTTAGGTGCAGAGTAAAGCTCCTTCCACTCTGCCTCACCAATGGGGACAGAGTGGTGACATTGATTATACACATGCGTTTCACTTTTGGAACCTGGGTTCAAGTCCAGTCCAGACAGATGGGATATAAGTCGCCTCTGTTTACTGGATGTAAGAGATTCACTTTTTAACCCACTGTGATGAGACCCAGCCACTCTAAATCTAATAGAAAAATAAAAAATAAAATTGACTTTGAGCGATTTATTGGAAAAATATACACGAAAGAAAAGTAGGCCTAGTGCACATCACTGTGACGCTCACAATCCTGGGAAAAGAAAACTTTAATTCCCATAAATACATCTTTGCTCTAATGTACATAATTCTGAAAGACCATATAAATATATACACAAATCAGTTCTACAGATCCCAAGCAGGGGAGACACTGAGAATTTATTGGAACAGATAGATATACAGTGTTAGAATAAGGAAACAGCGCATCTGTGGTCAGACTAAACACATTTCCACTTTCTGAGGCAGATCAAACACAACCTAGGCAAGTTCTCCTCTTTGAACGGTTTGGCTATGTTTCCACTTAGGAACTAAAGGCTTAATTTGGTAATGTACCACATAGGTGATACTCTTGCCACTGACACCCAATATAAAGGAGATTAACTTCATATCTCCGACGCTACCCATGGCCCTACTCTTTGTGGGTCATGAAAGTTGCTGTTGGGGGGGCAATGAAGCTTCCATCCTTTCAGGCCTCCAATAGGCACAGAGAAGACAGGGGACACACTGCAAGATAAAATAGGGGAGGACTAGCGCTCCTAGTATCTCACTTAAACATCACCGTGCAAGGGACAATATAAAATGTCATAGAAAAAGCCAATTTCTGTTGACGGGCCAAATTCACCTCAACAATGGGCAATATCGTTGGGGATTTAGCTGTTTTTTTTGGTGGGGGTTTGTTAAATCGCTTAACTGCAACATTTTTTTCATCTAGACAGTGCGTTCGTTTGATGAACACTTCATTCATTACATCATATGATTACAGTGCACCTCACCTGATTTTGCCCAGTTACAGCCATTAAAGTGTACATCGTATTCTGAACAGACAAAATGAAGACCGTGTTGTAATGAGGGCACTTGAATAAACTGGACAATGGCACCATCTAGCAACAGAGATAAACTGAATATAATGCAGCGGCCATCTTACAAGTGACAATGCTGATGCAGCTATTTCACGAGTATTGAAGGCTGGTAACTCACAAGTGGCTTAAAAGGCCTAGAAACTGAATTGCACTGTGCCCGTTTTACAGGTGTAAAATGGGCGCCTAAGGGTCTAATATGGCGGGCGACGAGGGCATGCTCATTCTGTGCCAGAAGTGCGCTGCCCACCATATTGGTTAGGGCCCCTCTGTGGGCGTCCAAGGCGCGTGCATGAAATAAGCCTATTTGCATATGCAAATCAGGGGCCTAACACCGTGCATGCTGCTGTCAGTTTCTTCAGGAGCTTAGCAGCCAAACCGGCAGTCCTTAAACGGATGGCTGGTTGCTGCCCCCGGGAAAGGCAAGTTTTAACTCTTTCTACTCTTGGGTCCACATTAAATCTGTGGACCACCTCCTTACCCCCCTCTCAGACGCTCCAGCGGGTGTCTGAGCTGGCTGATCCTCCCCAGTACCGGTGAGCTGTCTCTTGGCCAGTAATAAACAAATGCGGCTGGTGAACCAATTTGCCGTGGTCCTACCGCCGGCCTCATCAGGTGCGCGCCATTCAGGCACGATCCAATTTCTAGGCCGTATGAAGAGTTTTGCACAAGTCTGTGTATTATGGATGAGCACCCTACCCCTCCTCCTCCCCCCCCCAGACAAATTCATACCTCCTTCACTTCAGAACACTAATTGACAGCAGCCCCAGCTTCAGTGTGAAGCAGCCAAGAAACATCGCAGGAGGTGGACTTTCCGAGGCTCCTCCACAGGCACAGAACCATCAGTGGCAAATGGCTGGCTCCAGGTAGACAGGCACCAAGGAAGATTCCCCACCCAGAAAATATAAGTCACGATGGCTTTTAACGAACTGCATACAGTTCTTGTGGGCACAGACAGCCATTTCTTGGTTGCTGTCAGGACTCTGAAATTAAATAGGATGGATGCTGGAGCACCAGGAACCCTGAAACTCTGCAATATAAAGGGGGCATCGAACTCTTCTACAGATCAATTCTCAAACAACACATGCTGCTAAATTATAATTAAGATGTTAATTATTCTTTAACTTTTCATACCAGTGCAGTCCATTGCTGTTTGTGGGATCTTGCTTTGCACATTTGCCTACATAATAGTGACTTCACATACAACCCTATGGCCGTGAGCACCGTAGGACATAAAATAGCACTCTCTTTATATTATAGGATCACTTCTGATAATAGGAGCAGGATTGGCAGAAAGAGGCTTTCACTTCTTGCCTCTGACCGAAAAGGCAAACAGTGACAAGTGTAGCTATATTGCTGGCGGCGTTTGGGGGCAGGTTGCCATTTTAGAACTGGCTGTGGGCTGATTCTCAGTCCGCCCGTTAAAAAAAAAACCAGCAACGTGACTTCCCCGATGCTGCCTGTGCGGATCACGCCCCGACATCTGAGAAAATCTGACCGGAAAAAATCACAACTGCAAATTTGGAGCAATTGCACATGCCTGAATCTTGCGGCTGTGCAGCTTCCCAGTGTCAATGAATCTGCCCCACGGTAAAAATGGGGGCAGATACAGTGATTTTGGGAACAGGCACAATTACAGAAAGGTAACAGTTCAGTAGTATACAAACGGACAAAAGAGCTCCTGTCCCTCACGTTCGAGCGAAGCAGTCATGAAAAATAATCCTCACCTTCACTGCCTCTTTCCCATCGCTCCCTTTTTTTTCTGTCCCTCTCTTTTCCCCCATTCCTCAGTTCTACTTCCCCACCCTCTCTTAAGCTTCCCTGGGCCACATACAGAAAGGGCAAGCTTCTGTCACATGCTCTGTGAATCACACTTCTGATCAAACCAACTTGAGTACTGTGCCTCAGCTATTAAAGAAAATTTGAATTATAAAATACATTTCAACACAGCCTCATCTTGGCTCAATTTGACTGCTAATTTAAATACACCCACACACACTGACAAGATAATTGTTGGGGAAACAGAACTGAATACGCTTGTCAAGCCCCCAGCGTTGTAAGTAAAAGTCTGCTTTTAAATAAAGCTGTCTAGATAGTTTGGGAACGTAAACAGGAGCTCTTGTCATTGGCCTCACACAATGTTTCAGCACATGCTCCAAGAACAATACGTCACCTTTCTCCTTGGCACCCTGCAACCCTCTGGTTTGAACACTAACTACAGACTTTAGCTATATCCTCATTTTCAAACCTAATTTCACACCAGATCCTCATGGCTCCCATCTCTCCCATTTCCCCAGATCACCCACTTCCTTAGCTATTTACACACCCTTTGTCTCTTTAGTGTCTTACTCTTTCTGTTCATTATTTGACTAAGATGATCTGTTACATCATTCCACTCAACATTCCTCTCTCGGTTTGTCTTGTGTGTTTTTTTAAAAAAAAGATATTTCCCCCTCCCCCCTTTTCTGATATTAATAATTTGTTTGTCGAACTCTCCCTTTTCAGTTTTCAAGAAGGGTCTGCACTTGAAATGTTGTCATTTCCCTCCACAGGTGCTGACTGAGCTGCTGTGGGCCTCCAGCATTTTCTGTTTACGTGTCAGATTTCCAGCATCTGCTTTCTCCCTCTACCAAGCGGTTACTCAGTGAAATTTTTAATCAAGGGCCAGAATCCCTACTGCCCTGCTCAAGGGACAGTCTCAGGACTGCTGCGCTACGGGGTGATGGGACTGTAGACTGTACCTGACTTCAATCATGCTCGTGGCCATTCTGAACTTTTGTTCACTTTACGTGGAGGGAGAGGAACTCTGCAGAACTTTTTTTTTCCTCAAGAGATTAAATAGGTTGAATAGAATCCAATGTAAAAGTTGCATTGTGGTTTGTGGACACAGCACGGCCAATAGGCAGATTGCCTCGTTTCACTCCGTGCTTTCTTATGGAAGGGCAAAAATATAATTCATTTGGTGACAACGAGACTGAAGGTATACTAGAGGGGGTGAGGAGAGAGGGCTTGTAGTCTTATTGGGTTACGGTCTACTCCTGATTAGCAGAAATAAGTTTTTGCACTAAAAAAGTTCAAATAATTCAATATTTCAAATTAAAAGAACTTGCATTTATATGGTGTCTTTCATGACCTCAGGATGTCCCAAAGCGCATTAGAACCAATGAAGTATTTTCAAAATGCTGTCACTGTTGTAAAGTAGGATGATGTGGCAGCCAATTTGCGCACAGTAAGGTCCCACAAACAGCAATGAGATAGTGAGCAGATAATCTGTTTTTAGGTGATGTTGGTTGAGGGATAAAAACAATATAAAAAACACAAAGTGGAAACTTATTGCTTAAAAAAATTTGAATTATCAGACAATTCAAATTAAGCAAATTGGAATTAAGAGTTAACAGTAACTATAACTGTACACTAGTGTCAAATTCACTATCTAGCACCTGGAACAAACTAGTCCCTAAAAAAGCTCCATGATAATCATTGGACAAACTAAAACCTTGATAAGAACTACTTTGCCGGTCTCCAAAAATAGCAAGGGAAGAGATTTGACTGTAATTAGCATTAGAAGCCCATGCCTTTATAATCTTGTAAACAATTTTACAACACCAAGTTTATAGTCCAACAATTTTATTTTTAATCCCACAAGCTTTCAGAGGCTTCCCCCTTCCTCAGGTGGTGTGGAAATGACATTTCCACACCACCTGAGGAAGGGGGAAGCCTCCGAAAGCTTGTGGGATTAAAAATAAAATTGTTGGACTATAAACTTGGTGTTGTAAAATTGTTTACAATTGTCAACCCCAGTCCATCACCGGCATCTCCACATCATTTATAATCTTGGACTGGAAGGATTAGAAGCTATGCTGTGTAACAATACTTGTAACTAGTTTATTGCTTATTGACATTCGGAAGTTTCAGTTATGTCAGCCAACAAGTGAATGGTGACTACTGCCAGTATCATCACTTAGTAAAGCTTATGGGACACCTAAAACAGTACAAAGGCTTCTGAAAGGCATTTCAGCATGGCATACCATTACTTTCTGAGCACAAGTTGTCAAGGTGTGAAAGTTTCCACACCTTCCCGTCCCATTTATCGCCATTTAGCAGACAGGAAGTGCAGTACCAACATTTTTTGCACTTTCCATTGTCAGCTCCTGCTCCACAGGAGTTTAAAAAAAATAGGTTCCTTAAAAAAAAATCACTCATTGCAGCTTTTGGGTTATAAGGCTCCTTAGGTTTCAGGAATGAACTGCATAACATACAGAATTACTTCTTAAAATGCTCAGGTTAGTGGTTTACCCTTGAGCACAGTCAATACTTGTGCAACATATTACGCCAAAGACAAACATACACGGCCAATCTGACATGGGGCCTCTGATAGTGTAGAGTTTTCACAGTTTTAAGGCCGTCACGCTCCCTCACTCCCATCTACGGCCCTTTTAGTGAGGCTGCATGAATGCACTCCTGTAACCTGTAAAGTGAAAGCACTTAGTGTTTGCATCCTAGGATACGCAGAATCCAAATGGAGATCCTCAATCTCAGTGAGCCGCTCTCCCTAGATCACATTATAATCTGTGCTGCTTTTTCTTTTGGGTCTATTGGAGGCCTGGGAATCATTGCATCAGAATATTTGCAATGTGCGCTTGGAAAGATAGAAGCAGATAGTTTTAGAAAGGCAGGAGAGGGGCAGGGGGGGCAGGAGGGGAAAAGAGAACAGTTTCTCTGAACAGCTACACGTGCGAATTATGGCCAGCATCCCCATTTTTGCCTGAATGTCTCTCAAACATTCTAGAAGAGTGAAAGGAGCCAGCTTTGTACCCCCACCTGCTTGTGTCATCACACAAATGCACAGAATCGATTGTGTGCGCTTATGGGCCAGAGCATGAGGCTCCTAATCTGATAGCAGATTGCAGGGCTGCAATGCTGTTGGAACTGGAGAGGTTGGGTCATTTGTACTTGTAATGGCAGGAGAACCTCACTTCACATTCCCAGGACTCCCTCAAAGTAAAGGAGGAGAATCTACAGTATGAATATGACCCATGTAAATCCTTCAGGGACTCCAATCCATCGCTGGATATTACATGGCTGAATCCACAATCCTGCACTCGCAGTGAGGAGCCATCTTATAGGGAGCACGGATCAGAGATCTGGGGCCACAATGTTTGAGCCCCTTCTCTAACCTGCACTTCTTATTGAGAGTGGTTTCCCTACTGGGCACGTCGGATTAACCAGTATATCCAAACTATGCAAATCAGATGAACAAGTTTTTTCTTCACATACATATAATCGCAACCTATAGAGTCACGAGGCATAACCCTGATTCTGTGTCTGTGTGAGATGGAGAACAATATCTCACCATATAGATAACATTTTAAAAAAATAAATCTTTTCCCTCTTCAACAAAAAGGTTGACTTGTGCTGGGATACAGTGTCACGGACTTCCCCTGTACCTTGTCCAAATGGCCAATAAACGAACCAAGTGAGTATCTGACAGCATCACAGTTGCTGTCCCACCCTCAGCCCATACCCAGACCAGCACTTCCCTGGAGGAGCCCACCGGATAAAACTTAGGAATGGGAAATGGCGTCCGATTTCTCCCTCCCTAGCCCAGGGGTGCTGCAGCCAAGTGTAGTGCCCCCACTGCTACTTCAGCTGACAGTGGCTAACTCAGCACAGGGCTGGAATCAAGATTTCTGGTCCGTATGGCTCAGTTGCACACTATCCTTATCAAATGAAACACCTATATCGATTAAATTTGGGGATAGGTTTGATTTGTGGGGGAAAAAAAAGTTAAACATGCACCTCAGAAAAAGGAGACTTTGAAACCAGTCAGACTAAAACTTAACATTTTTATCACACATTGAATAATGGTAATGGAGTCTTTACGACATCAGGCGTAAAAGCATTGCACACAAGAGGGGACTATTTTGACATCGTCAGTTAACAGCATGGAATAACAACATCCTGCTGAGCAGCAGGACAGAGGTCTCGCTCCAGACCTTGTATGATCAGATCTGCCTTAGAAATGAGAAATCGACTGCTTCAGGATTTGTTTTTATTACTGTAGCCCCTTTAGTTCACCTTATTAGCAAAATGTTGGTGGTCTCCTAACAATAGAGCAGCAGTGTGTGTAGTGTCTCGTCTCGGTTTGTGTCCCAGTTAGAGGTTCCCCCACGACTCTGGAGGTGGGAATTGATCCACGTCTCCCATCTCATTGAAGGTTTGGTCACCCAATGTAAACGTGAGCTTGTATCGTAACCGGACTTTCTCCTGCAAAGAAGAACGAAGCCGTTGTTTAGTCTTTGACTTAGAAAACTTCTAAACGAAAACTTTAACAACAGAAATAAATTACCTCCTCTTAATGATGGAGTCACACCATCGATGCAACGATGGTGGCCCTTATAATAATCAAGCTGCCTTGGGTCTCGCTGAGTGGAATTTGGAACATCTTGCGCCCGAGAGAGATTGGGCTCTGGCTCATACTTGCAATTCCACATACCGATCTCAGCTTTGCTGCTTTGGCGAAGCACCAAAGGGGCCCAGGAATTTTAGCACAGGGATGGAAAATTCAGAGGGAGATGTACCTCGGTTTGCTCTCACTTGCCTAGTGCACAAGCAGAGGCTTGTGAGTAGGTTATCTCTTGCCCTTTTGTTGGAAATTACATAGAATTTACAACACAGAAACAGGCCATTCGGCCCAACTAGTCTATGCTGGCATTTATGCTCCACACCATCCTCCTCCCATCCTACTTATCTCACCCTACCATCATATCCTTCTATTCCTTTCTCCCTCATATATTTATCTAGCTTAAATCTATGCTACTCGCCTCAAATATTCCACGTAGTAGCAAGTTCCACATTCTAATCACTCTCTGGGTAAAGAAGTTTCTCCTGAATTCCTTATCTTTATGACCCCCTAGTTTTGGACACCCCCACAAGTAGAAACATCTTCTCTACGTCTAAAACATCTTCTCTATGGAATGGTGTGCAGCGTAGGAATCCCACAGAAAGGGAGAGGAGAAATAACAAACACTTTGCCAAAAGAAGAATTAGTATTGCGGCTGTTAATTCAGATCCCTCACAGCACCAGCCGATTTCTTGATTATGAAACCAACACATATGAAACAAAAATATATTGTTAAAAATATCAATAGCAATGGATAGAAAAACAAAAGGAAGCTAAATCTGATACCTGGGATAAAGATTCCCAAACTGATGAGATTCATCAAATGGGGAATTTGGTTGCCTTGTTGAAACATTTAAAACAGCGTGACTTCAGATTTTGCTTCAACAGTAAGTGCCAATACTCTGTTACTTTGATTGCTATTTACTCCCATACATCAGGACTTTTAAATTACTATCCTCAACTGAGCATGAGATGACAAACATGTGTAGCAAGATTGATTGTTTGTTATTGTACAGAGGTGCAATGTACAATGTGCATTTATTAAACACTTAACAAAATAAAACACCACAGATTGCTTCGCAGGGGCGAAGTTAGATGAAGAACAGTGATGTGAGAAAGTTAGGGGTATAAGTTATTGCTGTGCCAAATCACTTGCCCTAGTTGTTAGTTAAGTAACTTGTACGCAGTAATAAAAAGCACACTTACCTTCTGTGGGTTTGCTAGCAGTAAGACCTGTGTAATTGCAGAAGGTGGAAGTATAGGATTAAATGCTGGCAGCTCGGTGCCAGAAGGAGGCTGTAGTTTGACCTTCATGACCTGTAAAATGAAGGCGATTAAAGATTTTCACAAGGAGTTGATAGGGTAGATAGAGAGAAACTAATTCCTCTGGTGGGGGAGTCCAGAACAAGAGGGCATAACCTTAAAATTAGAGCTAGGCTTTTCAGGGGTGACATCAGGAAGCACTTCTTCACACAAAGGGTAGTGGAAATCTGGAACTCTCCCCTCCAAAACGCTGTTGAGGCTGGGCTCAATTGAAAATGTCAAAACTGAGACTGATAGATTTTTGTTAGGCAAGAGTATTACGGGTTACGAAACCAAGGAAGGTAGACGGAGTCACAGTACAGATCAGCCGTGATCTAATTGAATGGCGGAACAGGCTCGAGGGGCTGAATAGCTTATGTCTGTTCCTATGTACTGCAGGTTGCTTTGCGACATGCTCTCAATCTTTCTCGGGCTTTATGTTTCTCCTGCTCTTCAAGCCACTTGGTGACATCACCATCCCCAAGTATCTTCCCAACTCTGGGGAGAGAAAATCAGAGTGGAGAGTCAAGCCTGCACACTCTCCTGTGCCCCCTGGCGGCTGAGCCCAGGACCTTCGCAGGTAGCCTACATGTAGGAAGGTGCCTGCTTGGCCTTCCAAGCAACAGAGATATTAAGACGTGGTGCACTGAAGATGGGGGATTACCCGCCAGACAAAAAAATTGGGAAGAAATTCAATGATTTGTTGGAATTAAATAACAGTAATCAGCGTGGTATCAATCTTTTATTGGTCATATATATTTTTTTAAAATTTAAATCAAAAGCACTTTGTATTATTAAAAAAAAATTCCATTTTAGTAATGACTGAAATTTTGCAGGTTTTTCCCAGTGACACAAATCAGTAACCATTTTAAATAAACATAGAATGGTGTTCTGGAAATGAGCTATGTACAGCAATCACACTGAAGAGCTCAGATAGTTTACATATTCGGGGTGATTTTATCTAATAGTCAGTAAACTGCGGGCAGTGCACACCTAAATTCACGGGGCACACTGCTGACAGACGGGGGTCCTCGTCAACAGTGCGGAATTATAAAATTAGGCCTTGGGATAAAGGGAAGTCTGAGAATGAATTACAGGCTGCAATCTAATCAGGGGTGCTGAATGTATATAAAGAATACATTAATAAAAGAACAGTTCATCAATGTCATCTGAAGCCAAAGATCACAATACAGCTCTGTAACCTTGCCAGGGTATTTTTTTTAAAATGAACATACACTGAGTAGAGGTATTCAAGTTTGGATCCATTTTGATGCCAGCAGTATCAGTGTGGACACTGAAAAGCACTTTGCTGCAAATTGGGATGCACATACTGAAGGATCAATGATTGTGGCATTTTAGATTTATGCATATAGTTAAAAAATGTAATATGTACCGACTGCTACTTCTTTATATTCAAGTGCATGTCATCAGTAGATAATCCTGCAGTGATTACATTGCAATTCTTAATCCTTCAATGTGGAAAACAACTATAGCAATGTCAGCTATATGGAGTATTTGGTCTTTTCATATTTGATGACATCCATCCCGGTTCCAAAAAGTCTAGATAATGGAACAACATTTTCTCTTCCCCAACCCCTCATTCTAAATGACAAAAACAGGTAATTGGAAAATATCACAAAGCAGAATTATCTCAAGGTTCCTACTACTACTACTATTATGATGTGGAGATGCCGGTGATGGACTGGGGTGGACAAATGTAAGGAATCTTACAACACCAGGTTATAGTCCAACAAATTTATTTTAAAATCACAAGCTTTCGGAGATTATCCCCTTCACCTGACGAAGGGGATAATCTCCGAAAGCTTGTGATTTTAAAATAAATTTGTTGGACTATAACCTGGTGTTGTAAGATTCCTTACTACTACTATTACTTTTAGGATCCACAGTTAAAACCCATTTAAACTCTCAGGAGTACAGGAGGAGAATACATGTACCAAACCCAGTATATTTCCAGTAAACAGATAAGAACTAAGATGCCAGTCCAGTGATTCCTATTCTCCAAGGTTACTTATTATTCAACAAAAGAAAGACAAGTAATGGCATTAAGTTTGACTTCTTGATTTATTTTTCTGTAGTGATTGTACACGTTATATTTAAAGATAATTCATATTCTTGATAAAGTGAAACAAGTTCACCAGATTTCTCTCGTTTCAATTTATGATTTTTTTTAATATAAAAAAAGCTTACTTCCAATAACTGTAACCAGATTTTCAAAAATGCATTTCTGTTCCTTGCTCGTTCTAATTATTTGATTGTCAGCTTCCCATTATCTTCTTGTTTATTTGTGTCAATTGCGTTCAGAACAGTTTATTTTATATTTGTTCTCCCATCCTTAGTTGCCCTGATTGTTTTACAAATGTGTAACTTGCTAGCGTACTTCAGAGGGTATTAAGAGTCTACCATGCTTAGGACGGGAGTCATGTGTAGGCCAGATTGGATAAGGACGATAGGTTTCCTTCCCCGAAGGACACTAGTTAAATAGTTGGGATTTTACAACAATTCGGCCACTTTCGTGGTCATTTTATTTCCTGATATTATCTCACAAATAGCTAGATTTATTAAATTCAATTTTACAATTTACCATACTGGGATTTGAACTCTCTACCCATGGGATCTGGTCCAGCACTGATATCATAAGCACTACATTACTGTAACAAAACTTCATGCTTCAGTATAATCAGCCTTCCATGACTCAGTTGGTACGTATACTGCCCAGTGTGGAACTGAGCCACATAGTAGGAAGGTCCGGGGTTAAATTCCCGGTTTGTGTTGTTAGCTGAGGTGGCAGCTGGAGCACCACAACTGGTCTTAGAGACCCTGGACTAAGGAGGGGGAAAAAATATCAGGCTGGCTTGCCACTCTTGATCACTGTCTAGAGAATCCCTGCTGGAAAACGTGGACAGGATAAACATAGTTGTAATGCCCTCCACGGTGGAACAGCTGAATTTCACTGTGTGGGAAAGCACAACAAGGCACTTGGGAGAGAGGTATTAGAGAGAGTAGGCACTGCTATGGAACTGTGCATCAGCAAGAGTCAGTTCCTTCAGGAGAGGGGTACACTTTTTTTTAAAAAAACGTTCAACTATGTGAAATGACAAAAGGTGCACGAAGAATTTCGAAAGGAGATGACACTGGTGCTCATCTTACCTTGGGAACAGCAGCTTGGAATCTTATACTTTTCACTGACTGTGGTGATGTGCTGATCATAGAAGTAACTACCACCAAAACGTCTGGCTGGCCAGAAGGAGGATCCTTCGCAAAATGAAACAGAACTCGGAAACTATTCTTATCATATACTGTGACTGGCAAGATGCTACCTGTGTGGTAGGAGAGAAAAAGTCAATTGAAATGCACCGATCGCTATACCCACCCAGCGCTGCATACAACCCCCCACCCTGCAGCGCATGCCCTCTCCCACCCCACAGTCACATACAACTTCCCACCCCACGCCGTGCGCTCCACACCAACTCTCGCTCCACATCACGCAACGAGGTACGGGGTGTGGAAAGCTGGATGAGGATGGGATCAGGCTCAACTGCGACGAGCCTTGCGGTGGAATAGCCTGCTGATGCTCACTGTCGAGGGTCAAACGTTAATAATGGCCGGCTGGGGAAGATACCAGGGGGTGCCTGGTGCCAATGGAACCAAACCCCGAGTCATGTCTTCAAGACGGCAGAGTAGAAAATTGCCCCCCAAAAAATAACAATGGTATTTTTCTTCAGAATCTCTCACTTCTATGGTACTTCTGTAAAAATCTATTCCCGCCAGTACAAAAAATGACCATAAAAGACTCCTTACAAAACAAAAATTCCGAATCAAAGGTATTAATACAGCTTTTTTAAAAAAAAAACTCACTTGGTTTAATTGATTCTAGGGGCACTAAAACATTAGTTAGCGAGATTTCCTGTTGAGGCACTGACGAGATTCCAAGGCCTCCTTGTGCACTGTGCTGAGCCCCGGGCTGTCCTATGCTTGATGCACCAGCAGAAGCTGCAGGAATGGAAGAATTGTACGGAAATGCCAGCGGCTGATCTGGTTGAGCGGGAAGGCCTGTAGAAAGGGCTGCATTTGTTAAGATGGGTGAGACGCCCTTGCTTGAAGCAGGAAAGAGTGGCGGCGTTCCCAAGGCAACTGCAGTGTTAGTGCTCGATTTGTTCTGGAGATCTCGAAGAGTTTGCTTTTGCTGTGGAGTCGACCTGTAAGTAAAACAAATTATAATCTAAGGAAAATATTATGGATAGAAACTGCCCCCCCCACCCCCTCCTTTCCCAGGCCAAATGGGGTTTCACAGATCTTTGGTATTAGCCAAGAGATGATTGAAAGAAGCCTGTGACAACTTCATTCTACGAAAAGCTGTAACCTCTAAAATATTCGTAATATAGTCCACACACCGTCACTGTACACAATCGCACCCAAATATTGTTGTCAACCTAATGGTGGTTACAGAGCTGCTATTAGTGGCAGAGGTGGGAGCCATCTGAGGGGCTATTTTCCCACAAAACACTGCCACCAGACAAGGCTAGTGACACCTGCGGCTCCAATTACTGACCTGCTTTCGCTGCCCTCCCTCTGTCTCTTACCATTTGACCTGTTGAGATTCTGGAGGCAACGACTGTTGAAGGAGGGTTTTCCCCAACAAATCCAAATCATCCAAGGCTTTGCTCCCAGCGCTGGCAGCGGGGTTTTGCTGGCAGGCGGTCAAGGGAGCTGGTTTCAGCAACTCTGAAGACAACGCGCTGGGCTCTGCAGAGGTTATGGGGCCACTCACGTCATCAGGCTCAGAGGACTAGGGAGGATAAAACAACATTTGCTCTTATATGGAAAGGATGCATGTCTATTATAGATTACAAAAAGGATAGAGAGGCACTAGAGAATGTGCAAAAAAGATTTACAAGAATGATACCAGAACTTAGAGGGTACAACGATTAGGAAAGACTGAACAGGCTGGGATCTTTTGTCTAGAAAAGAGAAGGCTGAGGGGTGACCTAATAGAAGTCTTTAAAATTATGAAGGGGTTTGAAAAGGTAGGTGTAGAGAAGATGTTTCCACTTGTGGGGGAGTCCAAAACTAGGGGTCATAAATATAAAATAGTCACTAATAAATCTAATAAGGAGAAACTTCTTTACCCAGCGAGTGGTTAGAATGTGGAACTTGCTACCACACGGAGTAGTTGAGGCGAATACCATAGATGCATTTAAGGGGAAACTAGATAAACACATGAGGGAGAAAGGAATAGAAGGATATGCTGATAGGGTTAGATGAAGTAGGATGGAAGGAGGCTCCTGTGGAGCATAAACTTGTTGGTTTGTATGTTTTGGTTTTACATAACATGAAAGTTATGCAACTCAGTGAATAAAATCCATTCAAAGCAGTCATTCTGAAAGATGATTGTTCTTCTTTCTTCAGAAGACATGATGCTGTCTTTCTTTTTTAAAAAAAAGATTCATGTCGTGGGAAACATGAATGCTTACAGAAGTTCAGTTTCAATATGAATAATAATAATGCTGGGACCCTTGTATTTTCTTACCTGAAATGTATTCCAGTTGCTTGATCCAAGAGAGTGCGATGAAGGCACTGCATTGGGAACCAGGTCATTCAGCCCTATAGATAAGACAAATAGAGGAAAGAATTGTAACAACGGGTTCTTGCATAGCAGGGCATTTGGGGGATTGTATGTAGCTTGCAGATTTGTTTGTTTATATCTATCTCCCTCACGACCACAAGCTGTTCCAGCCACTTTATATCGAACAGTTTAACAATGCTGTAACTTGCCACCCCGCACACCTTCTAGGATATATCCAGTTCATTCAGGTCAATTGACTTCAGAAGACTATATCAAACTATGCAACTATATCTAATAAAACCTGTTAACAGCTAGATGCAAGCTCTTATTTGTCTATACAGCGATCTATCCGACATCGCTTTTTTAGTTACTATATATGAAGTAAATTTTCCAACTCCGCATTCCCGGTGCACAGCCTCAACTGCCGGGAGCGTATATCGGGAAATGGCGCATAGTGGCCCACGATTTTCTCTCTGTCAATTTTAATTTTCAGGTGATGCTCCTCAGTAGGATCGTGCAATTGGAAAGTTGACCCCGATTTGCTTTGCTTCTCGCTGCACATCTCCTTCAGCCAGGAGACTACGGGGACAGAGCAGGGTAGTGGGATTGGTCCAACAGAGATCCAGATATAACTTGCTAAATGGTCTCCTGCTGTTCTGTAAACTTCTATGGTTGAGACCAGGACAGTTTTATGCTGAGGACTGCTCAACCTGTTCCTAATCAGACAAATCCAGAAATGGTTCGTACCAGGTTTCACCTACCAATCCATCTACTGATCTGGGAAATAACCAATAAAACTTTCGCAATTGAGGCAAGTGAAAGTCTGAATGATAGTCACCCCTGTGTTTTGTTGGTAGCTGAACACTTAACTACTGTACTCAATATATCCAACCATTTGAAGTAGAGCATGAATAAACTTGGTTATAATAGTGCAGTGGCAGCTTACTGGAGCACCAACGCATGACATCTTGGACCATTTGAAGTCTCTAGAATCGAGCCAAACCTACACTGTGAAAAACTCTACACTATCTAGGGGGTGTTAAATGACAGATCTGGTGCGTTTGGAGAGAAGTGTTTTGTGAAAAAAGATTCTCACCTAATGACATTAATTCATCATCTAGCAACGATACAGAGCTGCTGAGATCCTGCGATAGGTCAGGGTTCCAGGTCTGATTGGCGGGGGCAGCAGGGTAAGAAGGAGGATTTGAACCAGTGTCCAATCCGGACAGATCTAGTAGAGCAGAGCTGCTGGCTAGAAATTAAAAAAAAATTAACAGCATGTTACATCTGAAGGCATGTAACAAGTCTGAATCTTCTCCAATATCTCTGAGCTTACATTAAAATTTGTTGACCTCAGTTACATAAAGTCTAGATTGATTCCTGGGATGAGAGGGTTGTCCTATGAGGAGAGATTGAGTAAAATGGATATATATTCTCTGGAGCTTAGAAGAATGAGAGGTGATCTCATTGCAACATATAAGATTCTGAGGGGGTTTGACAGGGTAGATGCTGACAGGTTGTTTCCCCTGGCTGGAGAGTCTAGTACTAGGGGGCATGGTCTCAGAATAAGGGGTCGGCCTTTTAAGACTGAGATGAGGAGGAATTTCTTCACTCAGAAGGTTGTGAATCTTTGGAATTCTCTACCCAGAGGGCTGTGGATGCTGAGTCGTTGAGTATATTCAAGGCTGAGGTGGATAGATTTTTGGACTCTAGGGGAATCAAGGGATATGGGGATCGGGCAGGAAGGTGGAGTTAAGGTCGAAGATCAGCCATTATCTGACTGAATGGCGGAGCAGGCTTGAGGGGCCGTATAGCCTATTCCTACTCCTATTTCTTACGTTCTTAAATCAATAAAGGCCATTTCTTTAGCAATTAGTTTGAATCTACTTAACAAACAAGATACATTATTCTCCTCTCCTGTTTATATACAGCTGCTGTTTTGTTGGCATATAGGCACAAATAATAAATACCCTCTTTTTACAGGAGGGCAATGTCAATGACGCTACACTTTCAGAGGGAGCCATGCTCATAGCGAGTATGCGTTGGAGATAGGGCTACCATATCAGGACTACATAAATGTAAGGAGCCATACAGCACTGGTTAAATGCAGAGTTAAATCCCTCTAATCTAACCAACAGTGTAACTTGACCCAAATCTCCAAAAGCTGATTCTACTGCACCAGTGAGACGTTGGCCCACACTAACCATTCTTAAAGCCTCTGGGTGAGAACGTTTACTTACTGTTAAGATATGAGTAGTTTGTATTTAAACTCATGTCCAAGAACTGGGCCAAGACTGCCCAATCTTCTCACTTTCTCCTTTGCAGATTCCCTATGTCATGCACCCTCCCCAGCCTCTGCCAATATACACTGCGAAAAGGTGCACATCAGCTTAGGGGGACACTCCCTTGCTTCCCTTTTTGTGCGCAAGTGCCTGGCTTCCTCTCCACACCACAGCGCCCTCGAGATCAGGAATTCATCACACAGGAAACTTGCAGACTTGAATCTACATTCCTACTATACTGAAGGTCTATTGTGTCACCATGGTTTGGATGGCAGCACTGTCACCTCTGGGTCAGAAGGTTGTGCGTTCAATACTCATACCAGGGCTTGAGCTCATAAATCAGGCTGATGTGCTTGTGAACTACTGAGGGAGTGCTGCATTGATGAAGATGCCATCCTTCAGATGAGATATTAAACTAGGAACCATCTGCCTGCTCTGCTGGTTCAGGTGGGCTTTAAAAGATTCCCTGGCAAAGATGAGAAGGAAGTTCTTGTGGTGTCCTGGCCAATATTTTTCCTTCAACCAACACCACCAAAAACAGATTATCTGGCCATTCATCTCACTGCTGTTTGTGGGACATTTCTGACACATGATGGGTACCACATTTGACTACACTGCAGCCAATGCACTCCAAATATTCATCCATGGTGAGATGCACTTTGAAAAGTGGTAAGATGCTATATAAATGCAAATAATATGGAGAGTCTAGAGAAGCTGGGATTGTTCTCCTTAGAGCAGAGAAGGTTAAGGGGAGGATTAATAGAGGTTTTGATAGAGTAGAAAGGGAGAAACTGTTTCCACTGGCAGGAGGGTCAGTAACCAGAGGACACAGATTTAAGGTAATTTGCAAAAGAACCAGAAGAGAGACGTGGAGAATTTTTTTTACGCAGCGAGTTGTTATGATCTGGAATGCGCTGCCTGAAAGGGTGGTGGAAGTAGATTCAATGGTAACTTTCAAAAGGGATTCGGATATATACTTGAAAAGGAGAAATATGCAGGGCTATGGGAAAAGAGCAGGGGGAGTGGGACTAACTGGATCACTCTTTCAAAGATGAATGGCCTCCTTCTGTACTGCATGATTCTAGAATATTGTGAGCTGTACACTACAAGCCAAGAAAGAGGAGATTACACATACAAGTAAAGTTAGGATGAGATACTGTCTGACACATATGGGATGTGTGGGAACTGCTGTGTCTGGCACTACATTACAGGGGGGAAAGTACACGATGACATCACATACCTTTAATGTTTGGCAGGTCAGTCATCCCATTAACTTCTTCTCCCTTCACTATCTTCTTATACATGTTAATGACCTGTGTTAAGTTATCATTTGCTTGAAGGATTTCAGCTGGCGCAAAATAAAAAATGGAAACAAGTTTTTAAACTAAAGTTCACTTTTAACAAAATCAATTCATTCACAGCGCTCAATGCTGCTTAACTTCCTGCAGTTCATATCTACGCTGCGATCACATGGCTGCCCAGCATCTAACAAGGACCCGCAGGATAGCCAGAAAATAAAGGCCAGTAAGTCCAATAAAAATGAGAAGACACAAAGAGAAAATGCTGGAAATGCAAAGGTCCAGTTAGGGTAATGGGGTACGGTAGCATAGTGGTCATGTTACTGGACTAGTAATCCAGAGGCCTGGATGAATAATCCAGAGTCATGAGTTCAAATCCCACCACGGCAGCTGGGGAATTTAAATTCAATTAATTAAATTTTTAAAAACTAGTATCAGTAATGGTGGCCATGAAACTACCGGATTGTCGTAAAAACCCACTAATGTCCTTTAGGGAAGGAAACTGGCCGTCCTTACCAGGTCTGGCCTACATGTGGCTCCAGGCCCTCAATAATGTGGTTGATTCTTAATCGCCCTCTCAAATGGCCTAGCAAGCCACTCAGTTGTACAATCTCGCGACAAAAAGCCATAATAAGAATAAAACCGGACGGACCACCCGACATCGAACAGTCAGGAGGGAATTGCCCTGGGTGTCCTCAACACTGACTCCGGACCCCATGAAATCTCACAGCATCAGGTCAAACATGGGCAAGGAAACTTTCTGCTGATTAACACCTACCGCTCCCCCTCAGCTGATGAATCAGTCCTCCTCCATGTTGAGCACCATCTAGAGGACGCACTGAGGGGAGCAAGGGCACAGAATGTACTCTGGGTGGGGGACTTCAATGTCCATCACCAAGAGTGGCTCGGTAGCACCACTACTGACCGAGTTGGCCGAGGCCAAGTCCAGAAGGACATAGCTGCCAGACTGGGCCTGCGGCAGATGGTGAGCAAAGCAACACGAGGGAAGAACCTACTTAACCTCGTCCTCACCAATCACATGTCGCAGATGCATCGGTCCATGACAGTATTGGTAGGAGTGACCACCACACAGTCCTTGTGGAGATGAAGTCCTGTCTTCATACTGAGGACACCATCCAACGTGTTGTGTGGCACTACTATCGTGCTAAATGGGATAGATTCAGAACAGATCTAGCAACTCAAAACTGGGCGTCCATGAGGCGCTGTGGGCCATCAATAGCAGCAGAATTGTATTCCAGCACAATCTGTAACCCAATGGCCCAGCATATTCCTCACTCTACCATTACCAACAAGCCAAAGGATCAACCCTGGTTCAATGAGGAGTGTAGAAGAGCATGCCAGGAGCAGCACCAGTACCTAAAAATGAGGTGCCAACCTGGTGAAGCTTCAATACAGGATTACATGCATGCTAAAAAGTGGAAGCAACGTGCTATAGACAAGAGCTAAGCAATTCCACAACCATTGGATCAGATCAAAGCTTTGCAGTCCTGCCACATCCAGTCGTGAATGGTGGGGGACAATTAAACAACTAATGGGAGCAGGAGGTTCTGTGAACATCCGTAATCTTAATGACAGCAGAGTCCAGCACGTGAGTGCAAAAGACAAGGCTGAAGCGTTTGCAACCATCTTCAGCCAGAAGTGCCGAGTGGATGATTCATCTCAGCCTTCTCCCGATATCCCCACCATCACAGAAGCCAGTCTTCAGCCAATTCGATTCACTCCACATGATATCAAGAAACGGCTGAGTGCACTGGATACAACAAAGGCTATGGGCCCTGACAACTTCCCAGCTATAGTGCTGAAGACTTGTGCTCCAGAACTAGCCGCACCTCTAGCCAAGCTGTTCCAGTACAGCTGCAACACTGGCATCTACCCGACAATGTGGAAAATTGCCCAGGTATGTCCTGCCAAAAAAAGCAGGATAAATCCAATCCGGCTAATTACCGCCCCCATCAGTCTACTCTCAATCATCAGCAAAGTGATGGAAGGTGTCGTCGACAGTGCTATCAAGCGGCACTTACTCACCAATAACCTGCTTACCGATGCTCAGTTTGGGTTCTGCCAGGACCTCTCGGCTCCAGACTCATTACAGCCTTGGTCCAAACATGGACAAAAGTGCTGAATTCCAGGTGAGGTGAGAGTGACTGCCCTTGACATCAAGGCAGCATTTGATCGAGCGTGGCACCAACGAGCCCTAGTAAAATTGAAATCAATGGGAATCAGAGGGAAAACTCTCCAGTGGCTGGAGTCATACCTAGCACAAAGGAAGATGGCAGTGGTTGTTGGAGGCCAATCATCTCAGCCCCAGGATATTGCTGCAGGTGTTCCTCAGGGCAGTGTCCTTGGCCCAACCATCTTCAGCTGCTTCATCAATGACCTTCCCTCCATCATAAGGTCAGAAATGGGGATGTTTGCTGATGATCGCACAGTGTTCAGTTCCATTCGCAACCCCTCAGATAACAAAGCAGTCCGTGCCCGCATGCAGCAAGACCTGGACAACATCCAGGCTTGGGCTCATAAGTGGTAAGTAACATTCGCGCCAGACAATGACCATCTCCAACAAGAGAGAGTCTAACCACCTCCCCTTGACATTCAACGGCATTACCTTCGCCGAATCCTCCACCATCAACACCCTGGGAGTCACCATTGACCAGAAACTTAACTGGACCAGCCACATAAATACTGTGACTACAAGAGGTGGTCAGAGGCTGGGTATTCTGCAGCGAGTGACTCACCTCCTGACTCCCCAAAGCCTTTCCACCATCTATAAGGCACAAGATGGAATACTCTCCACTTGCCTGGATGAGTGCAGCTCTACAACACTCAAGAAGCTCAACATCATCCAGGACAAAGCAGCTCGCTTGGTACCCCATCTACCACCCTAAAAATTCACTCCCTTCACCACTGGCACACCATAGCTGCAGTGTGTACCATCTACAGGATGCACTGCAGCTACTCACCAAGGCATCTTCAACAGCACCTCCCAAACCCGCGACCTCTACCACCTAGAAGGACAAGGGCAGCAGGCACATGGGAAAACCACCACCCTCCAAGTCACACACCATTCCGACTTGGAAATATATTGGCCGTTCCTTCATCGTCGCTGGGTCAAAATCCTGGAACTCCCTACCTAACAGCACTGTGGGAGAACCTTCACCTCACGGACTGCGGCAGTTCAAGGCGGCTCATCACCTTCTCAAGGGCAATTAGGGATGGGCAATAAATGCTGGCCTTGCCAGCGACGCCCACATCCCATGAACGAATAAAAAAAGTCAGTCAACATTGGAAACAGACAACTTGCTTAACGTTGCAGGTTTTGCCTTCATTCAAATGCTAATCGGCCTGCTACGCATTCCCAGCACTTGCTGTTTTTACTTAAGATTGGCAGATCTCCCGTGGCATTGCTTGCAGCGAGTCAGAATAGATGCTATGTATCTCTGTGCATATATGTTGTGCATTTCCTAGTAATGCACAATGTATCACTGTGCTAACGGGAGCTGTATTTATCATGGCTTGTCTCTTTATAACCACAGAGGCTAATTGAAATGAACAGGCACAAATTGTGGTCAATTAGAAGTCAATCACTTGCTTTTCTTTTTAAAAAAAAGGGTCCCATGTATGTAAACAGTGGAAACGATTTGCATCTATGCATGTAGCCAGCCCACAGATACCATATGCATCACTTTTACATGCTGTAAAGGTAATCCTGTAGTGCATTTTAATAGAATAACAATGGCTGTTTCATATAACTGGATATTTGGTTAACTAGAACTAACACAATTACGATGTAAAAATGTTCATGGAAAGTAACAATTTCAATAAGTTTACAGCATTACTCGATGAATTTACCTAGTGCTTCATCATTATCCTCAGTGTCACTGGCCAGTCTGAATAACGTGGGTCTCATCTTCTCGCATCGCTGGTACAACTCCTGCAGAGACCATATGTAGAAAAGAAGAATTTAATTAAGAAAAAACAAATCAAATATTCCCCAAGTACCTCAGTGCACTGCAGGTTAAAGCAATTAATAAGAGTTCACACCTCACAGAAGCATGTGGAGTCAGGATGTGATACTGTCTGACACATATGGGAGCTACAGTGTCTGAAAGACATTATAAGGGGAATGTCCTTCACAGCCAGTCCCAGTCTAGGCAGATGGCATGAAGAGCTCCTCTTGCCATCAGCAATACTAAACTAATTAGGGATTCTGGGAGTATTGAAGGAAACAGTCACTATATGATGAACTCTCAAAATATTTTTCCCTCTGCAGCACTTTTCAATTTAGGTGCTTGTGGGCCACACTACGGAGAATCAGTTTTCATGATTACGTTTGGGATCCTTTAGTAGGGGCACGGCCTGATATTTCTCAACATGCGCTCGCTGCAGGCAAAGGGAGCTCTTCATCCCCACTGGGAGCACATGATGTATAGTTCAATGGTAGCTCAAAAGTGCCAAGCACATGCATGACCACATGGAGTAATGAAGCAAAGTAATGTTTGTGCGTTTTTGTGCTTATCAGAGGTACAGGACACCACTTCTACTTCTGTCACCCAGTGTCAGCTCAATCACCCTCTGCACAATCAGTTGCGAAGTTCCTTCAAATCTACCCCACCAATAGCAGGGAACCCCTTACTGCACCATGTATCTTATGGCCTCTCTGAATGGGACTGTCCAATTGTGGGCACATTTGTCTACATCTGCAAGGAGCTGGGCTGGATGTCGCAAACTCATTTCATGCAAGTTCCTTACGGCCAACAGAGGAGACTCTCATCCTGTCAGTAGAGGCAAAATTAAAATCATGGTGGTCAGAAGTGAAAAGTGCGTTAACCCCATAAAGTCAAAGAACAATTCATACATGATGTTTGTGCTTACATTTTGTACGCATGTCAATGAATGTTCTGTCAAATGTTACAAACGGTGGATCAGAACCAGCACTGTTCGTCACTAAGATTTTGGGAAAGCGCAACAGTAGGAGTCAGTACCTAGAAGGTGAGGTCTGTTTCTGTTCTTTTTTTTCCACTCTCATTATCTGCCCCTTGCTTTGTTTTGTTTATTTTATCTGTACCCCTACAAATTCAGTCAGTTACATGCTAATGGAGGCGATTTTAACCCATACTGGTTGATGAGCGTGAAGCCTTTCTAGAGGTTATACGGAGTTATTTCACTCTTGATGAGCTGTATGGGAATGCTCTGCCTCCATTAGGATGATGGTGACTCTCAAACTACAGGAGGGTATTGAGAGCACCGTATCAAGCCATGAGTGATGTTGATGTCTGATGCACTTCATAAGCCACAGGCACTTATGATGAGCCCAGCATACAAAATTGACAAACAGCACAGCATAACAGGATCTAATCTAATCTCATTCAGGAAAGGCAGCCCTAAAGGTTCAACGCATATTTTGTAAGCAGTGTCTTATATCAACACTGGGTGCAAGTTCCATTCTCCAGGTGTGATGCCTCTCACCTTGATGAACACGTGTACACAATGCACACATAGCGCCCCCACAAAAAGTTTCTTCTCCCCACACTTACCTTCATTATTTCTTCATTACTCTCCGAGGTTTCATCTTTGCTGTAATTCTCCAGCATTTCACTCAGAAGTTTGACGTTGTTATTCACCTCTTCAATTGCATTCACTCTTTTAGAAATCTTCTCCATTCTTTTCTGGTCCTAGGGATTTAAAGATCAGGTTCAGGTCTACAACACAGCCTTTTCCAAAGGTAGCACATCTTTACTGAAGTATCAGCAATATGAGAAAAGGAAATCAGAAATGGGGTGGGGGGGGTGGGGGGAGAGGAGGTGGCTGGCTGGATCAGTGGGTTAGACATTGGCCTTTCACCTCTGGGACAGAGTTCAAATCCAGCCTAGACTGATGGGATTAAAGTCCCCTCTGGCTACAAGGATATTATATGAAGTGAGTTTGGGCAGCCTCAATGCATGTACCCACACCATAAAATTGCCCCTAATTTGGGATAACTGGCAATCTCACTCAGAGGCCACAGAATGGCTGAAAGAGGACACAGCACAATATCACAGTAAGGGATACTCCTCTGAAGTTGGGGCAGAGTACAGTGAGGGTTACTTTGCTATTCCTGAACAGGGAGTCCTTGATGTGGAATGGGAAGTATTCCGTGGAATCCATCCCACAACACGAACACCTCTCAGCTCAACGGGCACGAAATTCCAAAAAAGGTAAAAACAAATATTCCTATCAAGCTCCCGCAAGAGGATAGCGGGAGAATCCTTTTCATGCCTCTTGGTTCCTTAATGCAACTCCCACGAGCTGGCCTGGAGCTTCTACTTGTTATTATTCCATGGTGCACTACATTCCATCCCGTGATGGCAGCTAGATGGTCCGGCAGGTTAGAAAACAGGGATTCAAGACTTACCTGATGGCTGTAAAATTGCTGAGTGAAATAAATCCGGGACAGTCTCAACATGATTCTAATGGATTTGGGGCCATAGCACAAAACCACCTAATTGGCAATCTCGGATAGATCATCATGATGTCACATTGACGCAGTATGGACTGTTCTTTTGAGACCAAGGTTGGAATCGAGACACATTCTTGAGTCATTGTACAGGGAGTTTTATCACATGCCGCATCCAACTTGGACTGACTGATGGTGATGCTACTTGGAAAAAGTGCGAAAATGCTCTCTACCCTAGCCCTGAGATCACTTACCTTAAATAGCAGAAGTTTAAAAAAGTTGAGGGGATCAGGAAAGTCGGCGACAACAAAAAGAATACTAAACTACCATCAACAACATGCAAGAATGTTCCATAGGTCCCTTACTGTGTTTGAAATTGTACCAAAAGTCATCAGCTGTTGCACAGAAGGAGTAAGGCTACCATTTTTTACCAAGACAAACTCTGAAGAGGGGTCAGGTTAGAGGTGAGATTGTGACTTGAGGTTTTCTTTGTACTGATGAAAACTCAGAGACTTACAGCACAGAAGGAGGCCATTAGGCCATTGTGAGGTTATGCACTTTGGCAGGAAAAATCAAAGAGCAAGTTATTATCTTAATGGCGAGAAACTGGAAAGTACTGCAGTACAAAGGGATCTGGGGGTCCTAGTGCAAGAAAATCAAAAAGTTAGTATGCAGGTGCAGCAGGTGATCAAGAAGGCCAACGGAATGTTGGCGTTTATTGCTAGGAGGATAGAATATAAAAACAGGGAGGTATTGCTGCAGTTATATAAGGTATTGGTGAGACCGCACCTGGAATACTGCATACAGTTTTGGTCTCCATACTTAAGAAAAGACATACTTGCTCTCGAGGCTGTACAAAGAAGGTTCACTCGGTTAATCCCGGGGATGAGGGGGCGGACATATGAGGAGAGGTTGAGTAGATTGGGACTCTACTCATTGCAGTTCAGAAGAATGAGAGGCGATCTTATTGAAACATATAAGATTGTGAAGGGGCTTGATCGGGTGGATGCGGTAAGGATGTTCCCAAGGATGGGTGAAACTAGAACTAGGGGGCATAATCTTAGAATAAGGGGCTGCTCCTTCAAAACTGAGATGAGGAGAAACTTCTTCACTCAGAGGGTGGTAGGTCTGTGGAATTTGCTGCCCCAGGAAGCTGTGGAAGCTACATCATTAAATAAATTTAAAACAGAAATAGACAGTTTCCTAGAAGTAAAGGGAATTAGGGGTTACGGGGAGCGGGCAGGAAATTGGACATGAATTTAGATTTGAGGTTAGGATCAGATCAGCCATGATCTTATTGAATGGCGGAGCAGGATCGAGGGGCCGATTGGCCTACTCCTGCTCCTATTTCTTATGTTCTTATGTTCATTGTGCCAGTGCTTGAAAGAAGATAAGAAATAGGAGCAGGAGTAGGCCATATAGCCCCTTGAGCCTGCTCCGCCATTCAATAAGCACATGGCTGATCTTTGATCTCAACTCCACTTTCCTGCCTGATCCCCATATCCCTCGATTCCCCTAGAGTCCAAAAATCTATTGATCTCGGCCTTGAATATATTCAACAACTGAGCATCCACAGCACTCTGGGGAGGAGAATTCCAAAGATTCACAACCCTGAGTGAAGAAATGCCTCCTCGTCTCAGTCCTAAATCACCCACCCCTTATCCTGAAACTATGTACCCAAGTTCTAGACTCACCAGCCGGGGAACAGCCTCTCAGCATCTACCATGTCAAGCCCTCTTAGAATCTTATGTTTCAATGAGATCACCTCTCATTCTTCTAAACTCCAGAGAGTATAGGCCCATTCTACTCACTCTCTCCTCATGGGACAACCCTCTCATCCAGGCATCAATCTAGTGAACCTTCATTGCACCGCCTCTAAGGCGAGTATATCCTTCCTTAGGTAAGGAGACCAAAACTTTACACAGTACTCCAGGTGTGGTCTCACCAAAGCCCTGTACAATTGCAGCAAGACTTCCTTTCTCTTGTACTCCGACCCCCTTGCAATAAAGGCCAACATACCATTTGCCTTCCTAATTGCATGCTGTACCTCCATGTTAACTTTCTGTATTTTGTGTACAAGGACACCTAAATCCCTCTGATTGCCAACATTTAATAGTTTCTCACCATTTAAAAAAAAATCCTTTTTTCCATTCTTAATAAAAAAAAGTGAATAACCTCACATTTCCCCACATTACAGTCCATCTGCCACCTTCTTGCCCACTCACTTAACCTGTCTATATTCCTTTGCAAAGAGTTATCCAGTTAGTCCCACTCCCTTGCTCTTTCCCTATAGCCCTGCAATTTTTTTCCCCTTCAACTCATTGAGAATCTTAATACCAAACGCCTCCACATCATGAGACACAGAAGGAAATTAAAAAATAATATTTCTATATTAAAAAGACTTAAGTACCCACTTTACAGACCAGACAGTTGCCAATCCTAAAATTCTGGGAACCGGGAACAAGAGCCCATAAACTGAACAATATTTCTGATCTCTAGTGCTATAAAATAACATCAAATTTTATCTAATAAAGGATAGAGATGAACAATAAATTGTTTCAATTCTGGAAGCAGATAATAAGAGGAGGTTTGAATGGTTTCAAGTCAGCTAAGCAACGTACAGCGACTTAGGTGGGACAGTGTCACAGACAAAGTACTCTGTGGTTGGGGGCTCACACTGAGCCGTTAATTAAATGAAAATCAAAGTTAATGGATAAGTCAAACATGACCATCATTTGTTAATTCATCCATGAAGACCCACCTCTTGGACCATCTCCTTGATTAGTTTGTTTGCCGCTCGGAGGTCCTCTGGGTGGCTGCTCTTCAGAAGTCTGGCCAACAGCTAAAATATACAATTACAAAAATCAATTCAACGGGAGCTGAAACTACAGAACTGACAATGTCAAACAGGCTGCAAACTGGCTCAGGAGCCTTCTCTGCCATTTCCCTCGCAGCCAAAGAAAAAAACTAGAACAGTCCAGAGGCACTTTAAATGTCACGTGGTATTGTGGAGTCACAAAATTAAATGTCTCCCACTAGCTATCAGACAGTGTGTTGTGTAACAATACACTACCATCTAGTGACTGAAATGAACACTACAACAGCAATATAACAACTGGGCCATTTTCTGATCAACTGAACGAATGGGCCGTGATTGTGCCACAATTGTGAAGTTCCTACATTACAACAGTGACTACACTTCAAAAGTACTTCATTGGCTTAAAGTGCTTTGGAATGTCCTGAGGTCGTGAAAGACACTATATAAATGCAAGTCTTCCTTTCTTTTTTAATTGTAAACAATTTTACAACACCAAGTTATAGTCCAGCAATTTTATTTTAAATTCACAAGCTTTCGGAGGCTTCCCCCTTCGTCAGGTGATCATTTCTTTTTTTAAGATGTGGAGATGCCGGTGATGGACTGGGGTTGACAATTGTAAACAATTTTACAACACCAAGTTATAGTCCAACAATTTTATTTTTAATCCCACAAGCTTTCGGAGGCTTCCTCCTTCCTCAGGTGAACGGTGTGGAAATAACATTTTCGAATCCGTCGCATTTTAAAATCACAGAACAATGCCTGGTGATTACTGCCCGTTGCCAAGGCAATCACAGTGAGCAGACAGAAAGGTGTCACCTAAAAAGGCCACCGAATATACAAACCCCCAAAAACAAAAAAGAGAGAGATAAGGAAGACAGTCAATGACCCGTTATATTAAAAACAGATAACATTTGTTCGCTGGTGGGGTTACGTGTAGTGTGACATGAACCCAAGATCCCGGTTGAGGCCGTCCTCATGGGTGCAGAACTTGGCGATCAATTTCTGCTCGATGATTTTGCGTTGTCGTGTGTCTCGAAGGCCGCCTTGGAGTACGCTTACCCGAAGGTCGGTGGCTGAATGTCCATGACTGCTGAAGTGTTCCCCGACAGGGAGAGAACCCTCCTGTTTGGCGATTGTTGCGCGGTGTCCGTTCATCCGTTGTCGCAGCGTCTCCAAGGCGGCCTTCGAGACACACGACAACGCAAAATCATCGAGCAGAAATTGATAGCCAAGTTCCGCACCCATGAGGACGGCCTCAACCGGGATCTTGGGTTCATGTCACACTACACGTAACCCCACCAGCGAACAAATGTTATCTGTTTTTAATATAACGGGTCATTGACTGTCTTCCTTATCTCTCTCTCTCTTTGTTTTTGGGGGTTTGTATATTCGGTGGCCTTTTTTAGGTGACACCTTTCTGTCTGCTCACTGTGATTGCCTTGGCAACGGGCAGTAATCACCAGGCATTGTTCTGTGATTTTAAAATGCGACGGATTCGAAAATGTTATTTCCACACCGTTCACCTGAGGAAGGAGGAAGCCTCCGAAAGCTTGTGGGATTAAAAATAAAATTGTTGGACTATAACTTGGTGTTGTAAAATTGTTTACAATTTTCTTTTTTAATGGAGACATCAACACTCACCAGCTGCAAAAGTGCGTGGAGTGTATCTGTTCATCTGACACTCACTAGTGGAGAAAATACGTTACAGATACATGGCAGTGACTTCAAGGCTATTATTTTATCTTCAGATTCTGATAATTTAAAACATTCCCATAATCGTTATGGATTACAGGCATGCCCACTGGCTTTTCATTTTCAAGGCAAAATGAACAGAACCTAAAACACCAGTAAGAATCTTGGATCCTTATGCATTAGAAATTATATTTGACTTATTCAGGCACCTTAAACCAGTGGTCCTGCTCAAGCGTTTCAGTTCTTGACATGGTACCACAGTAATAAGACACAAACACTAGCCTATATATCTAGAATATATTAAAAATCTTACGCCTGTGCGCATTTCCTGGCACAGTTTTGAGTCAACTTTTTACATGTATTACCGAGAAACTCCAATGCTCCAACCAACTATACGTCTCTGCTTCCCAAAGTGCTTAAATTTTGGTATTTAACTGTATAAATAATATGAAATCAATGTGTGTCCATATACATACAAAGCACTTTCAAATGGAGACTGAATTACATCCACACGCCATGGTCTAACTAGCCCTCGTCCTCTAACTCTACTTCACTTAAGACTACACTTGGTCTTACCTCCCTATGGACAATGTCATGGGAGATCGACGAGTTACCTTAGATTTTTCCTCATCTTCAAACATAGCATTCTTCGGTCGTGGAGGGGCCGGAGGAAGAGGCTCGTCATCAGGTAACACCGGATCCTGTTTTATAATTCCTGTGGAACATAAGAGCATAATAAATAGGAGCAAGAGTAGGCCATAGGGCCCCACGAGCCTGCTCTGCCATTCAATCAGATCATAGCTGATCTTCGACCTCAACTCCACTTTCTTGCCCGATCCCCATATCCCTTGATTCCCCGAGAGTCCAAAAGCTTATCTATCTCAGCCTTGAATATACTCAACGACTCAGCATCCACAGCACTCTGGGGTAGAGAATTCCAAAGATTCACAACCCTGAGTGAAGAAATTCCTCCTCATCTCAGTCCTAAATGGCCCACCCCTTATCCTGTGACTATGCCCCCTAGTTCTAGACTCTCCAGCCAGGGGAAACAATCTCTCAGCCTCTATCCTGTCAAGCACCCTCAGAATCTTATATGTTTCAATGAGATCACCTCTCATTCTTCTAAACTCCAGAGAATATAGGCCCATTCTACTCAACCTCTCCTCATAGGACAACCCTCTCAATCCAGGAATTAACCTGGTGAACCTTTGTTGCACCTCCTCTAAGGCAAATATATCCTTCCTTAGAAAAGGAGACCAAAACTGTACGCAGTACTCCAGGTGAGGTCTCACCAAAGACCTGTACAATTGTAGCAAGACTTCCTTACTCTTGTACTCCAACCCCCTTGCAATAAAGGCCAACATGCCATTTGCCTTCCCAATTGCTTGCTGTACCTGCATGTTAACTTTTTGTGTTCCTTATACCAGGACATCCAAGTCTCTCTGAACACCAACATTTAATAGTTTCTCACCATTTAAAAAATGTTCTATTCTTCCTACCAAAGTGAATAACCTCACATTTCCCCACATTATACTCCATCTGGCACCTTCTTGCCCAATCATTTAACCTGTCTATATCCCTTTGCAGACTGTGTCCTCCTCACAGCTTACTTTCCCATCTAGCCTTGTGTCATCAGCAAATTTGGATACACTATACTCGGTCCCGTCATCCAAGTCATTAATATAGATTGTAAATAGCTGAGGCCCAAGCACCGATCCTTGCGGCACCCCACTAGTTACAGCCTGCCAACCTGAGAATGACCCGTTTATCCCTACTCTCTGTTTTCTGTCCTTCAACCAATTCTCTATCCATGCTAATATATTACTCCCAACCCCATGAGCCCTTATCTTGTGTAACAACCTTTTATGTGGCACCTTATCGAATGCCTTTTGAAAATCCAAATATACTACATCCACTGGTTCCCCTTTATCTACCCTGCTAGTTACATCCTCAAAAAACTCTAATAAATTTGTCAAACACGATTTCCCTTTCAAACAGAAAACTCACTACAAACAGAAGAAACATTTTTCACACAGCTCAGGAGCACGAGATGTACGGCTTCACTGGAGAATGCAGGGCCACTAGCAGCTTTGGACAAGCTAAAAAGCAAAGCCACTCATGATCTTGTTACTAATACCAATGTAATTCTCCCTCTATCTCTAATTCTTAGCAATTTGTGTCTTTGCTTTTACTTTCCTTCTTGCTGAACCTGGCCGCAGTCATTGACTAGTTCCCAACACTTATACTGGGACTCATTCTCTCTGGTTAAGGTTCAGGTTATTTTATATAACAACATTATAGCAAGTGAAGAACTCATTTTAAACTGTTTTCTAATGGAATTATTATTCAAAATAAAAAAAAATTCTTCCAATACTTATCAGTAACTGGTCTTCAGTTCAAACACTTGTCTTTACAATGCAATGATGCATTCATTTAGTTGGAGGCAGTTTCTTAAAAGTGAAGCTTCCTTCACATTTCAATTAATTACATAGAATTACATATAGAATGTACAACACAAAAACAGGCCATTCGGCCCGACTGGTCTATTCTTGTTTATGCTCCACACGAGCCTCCTCCCACCCCTCTTCATCTAACCCTATCAGCAGATCCTTCTATTCCTTTCTCCCTCATGTGCTTCTCCAAGCTTCCCCTTAAATACATCTATGCTATTCGCCTCAACCACTCCATATGGTAGTGAGTTCCACATTCACACCACTCTCTGGGCAAAGAAATTTTTCCTGAATTTCCTATTGAATTTATTAGTCACTTTCTTATATTTATGGCCCCTAGTTTTGGTCCCCCCTACATGTGGAAACATCTTCTCTATGTCTATCAAACTCTTTGATAATCTTAAAGAACTCTATCAGGTCACCCCTCACCCTTCTCTTTCAGAGAAAAAAGCCCCAGCCTGTTCAATCTTTCCTGATAGGTATAACCTCTCAGTTCTAGTATCATCCTTGTAAATAGGGGCAATAGTTTTTCAAAATTCTGCACTGTGTTTTAGGGCAGTCGTGCAATATATGTACAGGGCACTCACAGGATCATGTACTGATAGAACGGCTGTTAGAATAATTGTACAAATTGGTACTACAGCGTTGCATAGTTCAGGATCAGGGCGATTTGTTAGAGGCAGCAGTGGCTTCAAGAAAGGTGCCCACTGGTGACCCACAGACCGAACCAACCTTGTTTTTTAAGCATGTGGTAAGCCTCTGTGATCTTCAGCTCGTCTGGTAGACCCACCGTCCAGCTGAACATCAATTCTAAAACTTTAGTTTTTACTTTCTCAGGAGCTCGTGTTCCCAGATACTGATGAAGAAAACGCAAAAAAGAACAGGTTAAAGCATTCCTTAACGGCAATGTTTGAAGTAGAGTTCCTAATAGCGCAACTCGACAGTTAAGAATTTGTTTAAAGTTGGCTTGAAGTAGTCTTTCTTAGTCACAGACATATAAGGGCCGATATTCTGGCCCTTCTGCAGCTGGTAAAGCAAGGAGTTGGCCTCCCTGGGGAATGAAAGGTCAGCACACTGGAATAATTTCTGGCATTTTGAGCATGTTGCTCATGATGTGCCCACGAGTGCCAGCAGCCAATAAAGGACTGCTGGCCATCCGTTCAGTGCTGAGCCATTTTACAACACCTGGAGAGAGAGACACGGGGCAAGATGGCATTGGGCACAGTGTTCTTTGACGTCACTCAATTCCCCTTTGGCACCTATTCCTAACAGGCACTGGACAGCTGATCTGGTGGCCCCCCATATTTTTGGGGGTCCTAATGAGCTGTTTGCTCAGGCCTCCAGTGGGCTTTGTCTGGCCATCAACAATGGGACCCGATAGGTACCTCAGGCGCTGCAGGCCAATAATATGCTTTATCAGCAACATTACGATTGTTATTCAGTCATTCAGCTGAAGCATTTGCAACCATCTTCAGCCAGAAGTGCCGAGTGGATGATCCATCTCAGCCTCCTCCCGATATCCCCACCATCACGGAAGCCAGTCTTCGGCCAATTCGATTCACTCCACGTGATATCAAGAAACGGCTGAGTGCACTGGATACAGCAAAGGCTATGGGCCCCGACAACATCCCAGCTGTAGTGCTGAAGACTTGTGCTCCAGAACTAGCTGCGCCTCTAGCCAAGCTATTCCAGTACAGCTACAACACTGGCATCTACCCGACAATGTGGAAAATTGCCCAGGTATGTCCTGTCCACAAAAAGCAGGATAAATCCAATCCGGCCAATTACCGCCCCATCAGTCTACTCTCAATCATCAGCAAAGTGATGGAAGGTGTCGTCGACAGTGCTATCAAGCGGCACTTACTCACCAATAACCTGCTCACCGATGCTCAGTTTGGGTTCCGCCAGGACCACTCGGCCCCAGACCTCATTACAGCCCTGGTCCAAACATGGACAAAAGAGCTGAATTCCAGAGGTGAGGTGAGAGTGACTGCCCTTGACATCAAGGCAGCATTTGACCGAGTGTGGCACCAAGGAGCCCTAGTAAAATTGAAGTCAATTGGAATCAGGGGGAAAACTCTCCAGTGGCTGGAGTCATACCTAGCACAAAGGAAGATGGTAGGGGTTGTTGGAGGCCAATCATCTCAGCCCCAGGATATTGCTGCAGGAGTTCCTCAGGGCAGTGTCCTAGGCCCAACCATCTTCAGCTGCTTCATCAATGACCTTCCCTCCATCATAAGGTCAGAAATGGGGATGTTCGCTGATGACTGCACAGTGTTCAGTTCCATTCGCAACCCCTCAAATAACGAAGCAGTCCGAGCCCGCATGCAGCAAGACCTGGACAACATCCAGGCTTGGGCTTATAAGTGGCAAGTAACATTCGCGCCAGATAAGTGCCAGGCAATGACCATCTCCAACAAGAGAGAGTCTAACCACCTCCCCTTGACATTCAACGGCATTACCATCGCCGAATCCCCCACCATCAACATCCTGGGGGTCACCATTGACCAGAAACTTAACTGGACCAGCCATATAAATACTGTGGCTACGAAAGCAGGTCAGAGGCTGGGTATTCTGCGGCGAGTGACTCACCTCCTGACTCCCCAAAGCCTTTCCACCATCTACAAGGCACAAGTCAGGAGTGTGATGGAATACTCTCCACTTGCCTGGATGAGTGCAGCTCCAACAACACTCAAGAAGCTCGACACCATCCAAGATAAAGCAGCCCGCTTGATTGGCACCCCATCCACCACCCTAAACATTCACTCCCTTCACCACCGGCGCACTGTGGCTGCAGTGTGCACCATCCACAGGATGCACTGCAGCAACTCGCCAAGGCTTCTTCGACAGCACCTCCCAAACCCACGACCCCTACCACCTAGAAGGACAAGAGCAGCAGGTACATGGGAACAACACCACCTGCATGTTCCCCTCCAAGTCACACACCATCCCGACTTGGAAATATATCGCCGTTCCTTCATTGTCGCTGGGTCAAAATCCTGGAACGCCCTTCCTAACAGCACTGTGGGAGAACCGTCACCACACGGACTGCAGCGGTTCAAGAAGGCGGCTCACCACCACCTTCTCAAGGGCAATTAGGGATGGGCAATAAATGCCGGCCTCGCCAGCGACGCCCACATCCCGTGAACGAATAAAAAAAATTAAAGTTTGCCATTTAGGCAGGAGAATCAGGTGGCAGGTGAGTCATTTGTGGATTATTTACTCTCTGGCCTTTTTGTGTGATAGAAACACTGCCAGATTTTTGTTAAATAGGGATGCAACAAACTAACTGGAAAAAGCAAACAAGTACATAATTTTTTTAAAAATGGGTTTTTTACATATCGTCATCTATTTTACATCATGATACAGGAATGCTACAAAGATTATAAATCACCCCTTGTGTCAGACTTACCTTGGGCGATACCACTTTGATTAATTCATTCAAAAACCTGAACTTTCCTATTTCATTATGAAATCTTTTCCCACAGTTTTTCATACATGTCTCCAAGACCTGAATAAAGAAAAATGAAGAAAAGGGGATTTAATTTCACTAACACTGGATGAAACTGAATTTCACCTCCCCTTATAGCATCTTTACTTCACGAAGGAAAACACAATGGGCAGGATTTTAACTGTGAAAAATGGGTGGGTTGGGGGCGGGCATTGAAAATTGTAACAGTTTCAGTCCCGCCTCCAACCCGCCCATTTCCGGTTTTCACCAGAGTGGGACAAGGGGCGGGCAACCAACCTGCTCCCAGGAGGCGGGTTGGTCACTAAAACCTTTCAAAATGGAGGCTGCGGGCCTGGAGGAGCAGGAGTGCTTCCCCCAGGCCCAACAAGCCTACCTGCAGCGACCCCCACCCCGCACAACCAACGATCGCAGACCACCACAATGACCCCTGATCCCGAACACCTCCCCCCTACCCCGGTGACCAACACACGATCGCCTCCACCCCATAACCCCCGATCCCCCCCCACCAAATGACTGACTCTCCCTGTCACTGACCTCCAATAATTGAACCCCCGCCCTACTGTGATCCCCATGCCCATCGGTGCCCCCATGCCCCCCCCCCCCCATCTATACAATCCAAGACAATCCAGTCCTCTTCCTTGCTCCGCTCCGTCCGACTGAGATCAGAGTGTCAATAAGGCCAGCCTGTCGGATGGCAAACCGAGAAAAAAAGATCCTTACGTCAAAATCGTAAAGACGTCCGGAAAACCCATACTTCCAGGTTTCCCGTCTGCCCCCTTCCCGGCTCCGAGTCAAAATCCTGGCCAATGAATTGCCTCCTAAAGACATTGCGGGGGAAATTCCACGGGAGTTCTCCCTCCAGTCTGCTGTAACTTCGGTGGAAGAGCCAAGGAAACACTGGAAAATGGTGCAAACGCTGTTTACCCGGAGTTTCTGCGGCTCTTTCACCGAAGTTACGGCGGACGAGCGGGAGAGCCACACGTGGAAATTTGCCCCCATCAACTCTTTGCTGGGAGCATGGTTCCATGGGCATTAATCCCATTTCTTTATGTATGAGTTTCGTCAATGAGTGTTGCGGGCCATTCGACTTGGGGGCGCTGCAGCCAAGCCAAATCCTGTCGTTGTCCAGCACATGCACTTCTAGCAATGGTCACTGGATAGTAATCAGGAAGGGCAATCTTGGCTGATTTTCTCCCTACAAACACCGGCCACTGAGGCCAAATGGTGCTGCCTCAGCAGAGATCAGCCAACCCACCAAAGATCAGGGATCCAATCCAAGGCCTTCTTGATCTGTATGGCTCAGAGACAGAGAATGTACCTCCCAGCCATTATGAGGCAAGGTGTAGCTAAGGGTACATCCCCGTAGTGGGAACACTTTCAACATAGGGTCCTCTTCTCACTTAACTACCACAAAAAGAACTGCTTTAATAAAACTCTATCTGGTTGGAGACATCATAGCCTGATCAGGATTATTGCAATGCCAGCAGGAACCCGTTTAAAATATTGTTAATGGGAAAATCTAGGCTCGTATTTCAGCCCCTCCCTGCAGAAACCTGACTATCTGCAAGGAGCCATTCATATGACATCTCTGGAACTATTAGCGAGCAGCTCCTAAAGCATCAGCGCTGATTGGTACCTAATTAAAAAAAACACAATTTCATAAGCCAAGTGCACAGTAGGCTCTGAATTTTTATTTAGTGATATTGCTAGATTGATAGTTAGGACCAAAGGGATGCTTATCACACCATGCTGGTGACAGATTTGCACTGCGAATGTCGCTGTATAGCTAAACTGAATGATTATCAGCTTTTAAAGACTGTGTAGTGGTCTCCAACAGAGGAAAATAAAAAAAAGATTGTGACATATATAGCAGATATCATTTAACATTCACCCCAGCACCATGTAGTTTGTGGGGGGGGGGGGTTGGGGGAGGGCAATATTTCCACTTACTGCTTCCCCTAAACAAAATTTAGAACAATGTAAAACCTTATTTTTAATTTATTTTTCTTCCTTTTTTTAAAAAACACTGGTCCTGTAAATTCTATTCTAAAACTCTCAACTCTGAGAAGATATAAAAATTCAGAGGTTACAGACTGCGATACATGCATAATTTTGATAGCTGCCAAGGTCATTTAATACTCAAAAGGGCTTCAGTCAAAAAGATACAGTAGGTCTTACTGTCAAGGCCTGAACAGCTTCCCATTCCTGAGGGGACTGGATCTTATGTGCCAGAAATCTTGTGGCAAGCTGCGGTCTGAAGGAAGAGAGGGGGGAAGGAAAGAAACAGTATTATTACAGTCACAGGAGGGAGGAGAGAGAGAGACAAACAAGCACAGTAACCCAAAAAAGTGAAGCAGAATTTTTAAAACAAGATTTAAGTTTACATTGTCCTGACAGTACTGTAAATTAAGAAATAATCCACACACACACACTTTAAAATAACTAATACAGAAACAGGCCACTCGGCCCAACCAGTCCATGTCGGTGTTTACCCTCCACGTGAGCAAATAGTTCTGATCGCATTTACCCACTCTGTTCCCCATATCCCTTCAGCCTCTTTTTCTTCATCCACCTATCCAATCTAATCTGGACTGTTGACATAGTTTCTGCCTCAACCACTAACTCTGGAAGTGAATCCCACAACCTCCTGTGCAGTTATGGTTCCACGGATGCCAGCAACATCCTTTACCTTACCCAAATAACAACTCTTCAGGTGTGAGCCCAGAGAATGAATTGTCAGCAGCTTTTTAATCCTGAAGGGTCATCACAGCCAAGCCCGATCCCGTCACGATGTCCAGCAGGATTAGTTTTTAAACAACTAATTCCAGAAGAGATCACATTCACGAACACACTGTAAACCTATCTTAGACTAACTGTGCAAATATGGAGGTCTACTCGAGCCTGTGATTCTACAACACTCTTATTTCTGCAACTACTGGTGTTATTCATATACAACCCTCAACATAACATCCAGTTTCCCTGGACCCCCTGACAAGACTGATATTTTTGCAATGATTCAGAACAGTAGAGCCCAGTAGGATCTTCACCCATTGACCACTGTAGCCAAGGTGCACAAGTGTCCAAGGTTATTGCTGTTCAATCACAACCAAATAAGCATTTTTTTTTTAAGCACCAACTCAAAAAAGTGGGCGCACTGACGTTCACATTACCATACTGGTTTTTCTTTCCTGGTACCTACCCTTCCAATTCCTTGTTCAGTTGGTCACAGAATGCTTGAATATAGTTCCATTCCAGCTCTCGGTTTAAAGGATTCGTGGCTTTATCTGCATAGATAAATAAAATATAAAATATACAGGACACCTATCATGCAGACGTGAGCATGAAAATCACAGTGGGAGTCACACGGAAACAGTAACCTGGTTGTTATAAGCTCCAGACATTAAATCTTCCTGGTAGAGTCAAGAGAGGTCTAGGACTGGAAAATTAGTATTAATCTCTCCTGAAGATACAAACTCGTGTTGAGGCACTGACCACCTTCCTGTACACTGGCCAAGAGTCATTCTTCACGTGACTTCTGATAAATGTCAGCAGATTAATCGACCTTTAGGAGAGGGCAGCATCCCAGACAGTCTGAGCCTCACACCTACATACACTCATGTTTCCAGCAGCAGCAATCGTGAGCAGGGATTCTTCCAAGTGCTGGGGCGCTGAGGGCAATTGCAGGACCCTAACACTTTTCACCCCACTTGAGATCAGCTTTATAATCTAAAATATTACTTAACTGAGCTCTTAAGAACTGTAATGGCTTCATTTGAATTAATGATGAAAAAAAAAATCACTGTCTTCATTGTAATTTGATGTTTTTCCCCTGTTGCCACTTTTTCATCATTTCCTGAAGGCACCCACTTCTTACAGGAATAATGGCCATTATTCATACGTGAGCCTTGAGGAGTGTTTAGCTTAGCTGTTTACCCCCTACCCCCCACCACCACCAATGTAGGGATGCTACGACCAATTGTAGTTTCTCTACTGTCTGCCCTAGCTAAGATCAGCTAGCTCAGCACAGATCAAGGGTCGAAGTTGGAACATTCTTTGTATGTATCATTCAGCTACTCAGAGCCATCAGGGCAGCATTGTATTGTGATTCAGTATGATTAATGATCCTGGATCACAACATTCATTGTGTCTGTTTTTATCCAGAGGATTGTTATCTCTATTAACCTCGCCAGAAAATTTTAGTTATATCGTGCTTTTCATGGTACAAAATGACCTAGGGCACCATTAAAGGGTATCAGAGCACCCGAACAAGGAGTTAGGTATGGTGGCCGGGGCACAGTCAAAGAAATAGATTTTGAAAAAGGGGAAAGAGAGGCAGAAAAGTGGAAGGGTTTAGGAACAGAATTCCAGAATACAGAGTATGGTGGCTATCAGTGGGACCGGTGGAGGTTTGAGGAATTACAGGATTAGGATCAGGAGGGTGCGCGATGGGACTAAGTGGGCTGAAGTTACAATTTAGTAACTGATGCATGAAATCCATCATTGTAAAGTTATGGACCTGGGAATGATGAACAGATCTTAATGGTAAGTTTCGAGACACTTTCACCCGGTTTCATTCTTTGCGTGTGTAGCAATTAGTCAATTTGAAATGTTAATTTCCATTCCCCCAATGGTTTAGTGAGCAAATGCACTTCACAGTGAGGTACTAAGCCAAACAAACCTGAAGGTCCAAGATTGGATCCCTGGACTGTGCTGAGTCAGCAGTTGGAGATACTGCAATTGGTCTTGACATGGGGTGCTCAAAAAAAAAATTCCTACATTTGATCGTTATTCAGTTGCTAAAAGGCATGTGTCGCTGTACGTTGGGTGAGGATGAATCAGGGTCTGCTTTGATGCTGTTCAAATGGTCCGTCAACACTCAGTGTCTAGCCTCACACACAAAGAAAGGCCAATTGGACACCACCTTGGCTGACAAATCTAGGCTGACACTTCCAGTGCAGTGCTGAGGGAGAGCTGCACTGTTGGAGGTGCCGTCTTTCGGATGAGACGTTAAACCGAAGCCCCGTCTGTCCTCTCAGGTGGATGTAAAAGAGCCCATGACACTATTTCAAAGAACAGCTAGGAGTTCTCCCAGTGTCCTGGGTAATATTTATCCCTCAAGCAACATCATTAAAAACAGATTATTTGGTCATTATCTCATTGTGGTTTGTGGGATCTTGCTGTGCGCAAATTGGCTGCCATGTTTCCCTACATTACAACAGTGGCTACACTTCAAAAGTACTTCATTGGCTGTAAAGCGCTTTGGGATGTTCAGAGATCGTGAAATGCTCTATATAAATGCAAGTTCTTTCTTTTCTTCAGTACAGGGGAGGTTAAAAGGGAAGAAAACACAGAGGAAAAGTCAAATTTCACCTTCCACACAGCAAGGTCCACTTGGGAATTTCTCAAATGAGATAAATTTGCACATTACCACCTCCTATACTGAAGCACCAACAAGCTGTGTTCCCCTGCCATTTAGCATATCTATTTAGTATATATTTGGGCTTCAGGTTCAAGAATAGGAACAGAAGAAACGGCATCTGCATCGCTCGTGAAAATGCAGCGACATCTGACAACATACAAAGTAAAATATTTTCTCATAGCACAGAAAAGCCATACTCCTCTCACACAAAAGTGATTCACAGCTCCCTGTGAGGTAGTAGTGTTTGTATGTAGTCAGGGATAGTGTTACAACATTATAGACTCGATTGCTCAACCCATGATCCCTATGAACAGAGATCCTTGCCTGATGTGGAGAATCATGGACTCACACCTTAAGTCTCAGTACTGCGACAGCTTGACTCTGGTACAAGTTTGTCCTCCAGTCAAGAGGTCATGTGTTCAAGCCCCACTTCAGGGGTTTGAGCATATAATCTATGCTGCTACTTCAGTGCAGTACAACATTCCTACAATTCAATGGTGACTACACTTCAAAAGTACCTTATTGGCTGTAAAGCGCTTTGGGACGTTCTGAGGTTGTGAAAGGCGCTGTATAAATGCAAGTCTTTCTTTCTTTCCAGTACTGAGGGAATGCTGCATTGGTAGAAGTGTCATCTTTCTGATGAGATATTACACCAAGGCACCTGCTGTCTGTTTGGATGGACATAAAAGATCCCATAGCACCTTTAAAGAAGAGGAGGGGAGTTCTCCTGGCCAACATTTATTTTCAACTGTATGCAAATTGGCTGCTGTATTTGTCTAAAAAAGTGATTACCGTTGGCTGTGAAATGCTTTGGGACTACCTGAGAATGTGAAAGGAACTATATGAATTATGAGTTCTTTCTTTACTAATATTTAGCATAAATACAAACTTCTTTTGGAAGCTGGTACAGTCATGACAAGTATTCTGACAACTTTTCACCCCATTATAAATATATGCAATGGTAAAACAATGTGCTTCCATACGTTGCTGACTGTAACATTTTCCAACACAAATCTTGCCGTTCCTGTTTCATCACTACATTATCTGAAAAGAGCAACTTTGCAGAAAGTGACCTTGAAAAATTTATGGTTATATAACAAACTATCAAGGTGGGAAAAAAAGCAGATCAAGAAGTGTACCTACTATGATACTATAGAGCAGGGGAATTGGATAGCTCTTTCAAACAGCTGGCACAGGCATGATGGGCCAAATGGCCTCCTTCTGTGCTGTACCTACTATGATACTATGAAGTGGTGATTAAATGATGCCTAGCCTGGGTTTTAAAAGCCTGTAGATTGCAGGAGGGAGGTATGGGGTTCCACAGTTTTCAGATATTGGAAAGAATCAGAGTAAGAGAACATGCAACAAATCTCAATTTCAACAGAGTGAGGATACAACCAAAATCAGGACATATATAAGTGAAGGCAGAACCCACAGTCGAAAAGAGAACCCATGAGACCAATTACTCCAGAAACACAAGTCATATTGCTACATCGGGGCAAAAGCAAAATGCCGCGGATGCTGAAATAAAAACAGAAAATGCTGGAAATACTCAGCAGGTCAGGCAGCATCTGTGGAGAGAGAAACAGAGTTAAAGTTTCAGGTCGAAGACCTTTCGTCAGAACTGGACAGGGGTCAGGTACAAACTTCTACGGCATGGCCCACAGTCAGTTGATGAATATAATGGTCAGCAGCTGTAAATACCTTGTGCCAGTTTACAGAGTAAAATTGAATAGGAAATCTTCACACAGCAATGGTAAATGTTGACAGAAAAGTGTAACCAATAATCACAACCACAGGAAGTAAGGTTTGTGACCAGAAAGGGGCAAGAGTGGGGAAGCTTTTCGACACGATAATCTGGACAAAATTAAGTCACTTGGACAAGTGTGGATTAATAATGGAAAGCCAGCATGGATTTGTTAAAGGCAAATCGTGTTTAACTAACTTGATTGAGATTTTTGATGAGGTAACATTATTTGACGAAGGCAATGCGGTTGATGTTATGTATATGGACTTTCACAAGGTGTTTGATAAAGTGCCATATAATAGGCTTGTCAGCAAAATTGAAGCCTATGGAATAAAAGGGGCAGTGGCAGCATGGATACAAAATTGGCTAAGTAGTGGTGAATGGTTGTTTTTCGGACTGGAGGAAGGTGTACAGTGGTGTTCCCCAGGGGTCGGTACTAGGACTGCTGCTTTTTTTGATATATATTAATGGCTTGGATTTGGGTGTACAGGGCACAATTTCAAAATTTGCAGATGACACAAAACTTGAAGTGAGGAGGATAGTAATAGACATCAAGAGGACACATGGCAGATGAAATTTAACACAGAGATGTGCAAAGTGATACATTTTGGCAGAATGAGGAGAGGCAATACAAACTAAATGGTACAATTCTAAAGGGGGTGCAAGAACAGGGGGACCTGGGTGTACATGTGCACAAATCTTTGAAGTGGCAGGACAGATTGAGAAAGCGGTTAAAAAAGCATACGGGATCCAGGGCTTTATAAAAAGCGTACAAAGGAAGTTATGTTGAACCTTTATAAAACTCTGGTTCGGCCACAACTGGAGTATTGTGTCCAGTTCTGGGCACCGCACTTTAGGAAGGATGTGAAGGCCTTAGAGAGGGTGCAGAAAAGATTTACTAGAATGGTTCCAGGGATCAGGGACTTCAGTTACATGGATAGACTGGAGAAGCTGGAGTTGTTCTCCTTAGATCAGAGAAGGTTAAAAGGAGATTTGACAAAGATGTTCAAAATCATGAAGGGTTTAGATAAAATAAATAATGAGAAACTGTTCCCATTGGCAGAAGGATCGAGAACCAGAGGACACAGATTTAAGGTGATTGGTAAAAGAACCAAAGGTGACTCGAGGAAAAACTTTTTTTTACACAGCGAGTAGTTATGATCTGGAATGGACTGTTGGAAAGGGTGGTGGAAGCAGATTTAATCATGGCTTTCAAAAGGAACTGGATTAATACTTTAAGGGAAAAAATTTGCATGGTTAAGGGGAAAGATCGGGGGAATGGGACTAACTGGATTGCTCTTACAAAGAGCTGGCAGGGGCTCGATGGGCCGAATGGCCTCCTTCTGTGCTGTAACCATTCTATGATCATACATAAGACTCACACAAGTGTGTGAAAGAAAACCTCAATCAATAAATTAGGACAAAGAAGTGATCAACAGAGACCTTTTATTTCAACCAACATAGAAAGGGTTCACAGTAAATAAAACAATATCTAAATTGTAAACTTAGAGAAAGTTAAATGAAGTTGTGTTATCTACATATCTCCTTCGTCTAAAACACATTTACCAACACGAAAAACAGGGACAACATTTTTAAAGTAATGAAGTACTAATATACAAATAAAGGCAACATCAAAGTTGAAAATTTGAATGATATTGTGTATATATATATACACAAAACAACAATTTTACAGCACAGGAGGCCATTGGGCCCATCGCACCTGTGCTGGCTCACTGAAAGAGCTATCCACTTAAGCCCATTCCCCATACCCTTTTAATATTTTCCTTTTTCAAATTTTATCCACTTTCCATTGAAAAGCTATTATAGATTCTGCTTAAATGATGACCGATTTCTTGCCTCCACTACTCCACCCAAGAGTGATCACTCTTTGTATGAAGACAAACTTCATGTCATCAGTCCTAAATTTGCCGTTTACTAGTTTGAACCGGTGACTCCACGTCCTACTCTCATAATTGAATTTAAAGTAATTTTCTGGATTTTCCTTTTCCGCACCATTTACAATCGTGCATATCTGTATAAGATCACCTCTCAAACGGCTCTTTTCATGGCTGAAGAGCCCAAGTTGCTCCCTTCCTTCCTCATAACTGTGACCGTTAAGACTGGGAAACAGCCTTATGGCTCATCATTTGCAACACCTCCACGGCTTGAATGTCTTCCTTGGATCTCAGTGGCCAGAACTGGACACAGTATCAGGGTGCGGTCTGACCACAGCACTATACTCATTTAGATCTACTCAGAAGCCAGTTTTCATTGCCTCCAGGCTCTGGATGACAATTTTCTAGAAATAAGGAAGTAGGTTGAAGGAGTCTCACAGGTGTATCCATCAAATCAACCAGTGAGACACCTGTAAGACAATGACAACAACAACAACTTGCATTTATACAGCGCCTTTAACGTAGTAAAACGCCCCAAGGTGCTTCACAGGAACGATTTTCAAACAAAATTTGACACCGAGCCACAAGGAGGTATTAAGACAGGTGCCAAAAGCTTGGTCAAAGAGGTAGGTTTTAAGAAGCGTCTTAAAGGGGCAGAGAGTGGGAGAGATTTAGAGAGCGAATTCCAGAGCTTAGGGCCTAGGCAGCTGAAGGCACGGCCACCAATGGTGGATCGATTAAAATCGGGGATGCGCAAGAGGCAAGAATTGGTGGAACGCAGAGATTGCGGAGGGTTGTAGGGCTGGAGGAGGTTACAGGGATAGGGAGGAACTCCTTGCTCTTATACACATGGCTGAACTCATGTCCCACAGCACCCACAAGTATGTCCTAACTGTTGACATGTGGGCCAAAGTTCTCTCTCCTGTGTGGTTTGGGACTACAAAGGGTGCAGTGGCACCTGTGAATGTGAGAGATTGCTTCCTACCTTTTGACTGAACACTGTTGGATTTGTTCCCCACATAAAGTTTGTCCCCTAACCATTGGTATCTATCCTTTCATAAGCCATAACAGATTCTTTGCACTTAGCACACTCCACTGCCTGCTCTGAGATCCCAATTTTATTCAGACACAGATATTCAAGAATCACCTGAGAGATCAGGGCAAGAGGTTTGGTCAATTGAGATTCAACTACAGAAAACCCAGAGGGCTACATCACGGCAAGATCTGGCAAGAATTTCTAAAATCAGAATCTTGACTTTGTTGAAATTAAGCAAACACAACTAGTCATAGATGAAGAAGATTTATATATGCTTCAAATGACATACATGCATAATATTGCAATGCATGTCATAGTAAGTGAAATAATATCATTTGAGACTTACTGCCGGAACAACAAAACATGGGTTTCATTTCATCACATTCACCAGTGATCTCGGTCCATGTTCCTATTGAGACCGATAGATTTTGTTAGGTAACGGTTTGCAATTGTGCTATGTGCTAAATAATAAGCATCTGATACCTAGTTATTCTGCTGAGTTAATTTATATTTTTCAAACACAGGTCAGTACAAACAAAATTATAATGCAGTAAAAATAAACAAGTTAAAAGTTCACAGTCTGATCCCAGTTTCTACAACTGATTGTAAGGTTTAACGTAAATTATGAATAATTACTTGGGAAATATATAAAATATTATATGGCTCATAAGCAGCACAACTGCGATGTTGCTAGGATACCCATGGGACAGATGCAAAAGGAGGCCTATCTCACCGACTGATCTGCAGGGAAGTGGGACCAGCTGGTTTAGTTGTTTCAGCAACTTGCACAAAAACATGTATTTTTTTTACATTTACACCAAGCGGACTGAGCCATTGCACTCGCACACAGGAATGATAGGCTGTCGGAAATCCTAAAGGGATTTCTACCCCAGTGAGCAGAATACCATTGGGGTTACTTTTTTCAGGTCATCTCACCGGCACTAGCTTCATCTAAGCTAACTGGCATACTTTCCTTTCATGTACAATCATCAACTAGAAATTTTAAAAATTGTCACTAAAGTTATTTTTTTTGACAGTTTCCCTAATATTTATGAAAACTACTAAAGAAAAAAGAACACACAATGCCAGAATGGGGATTCAAACCCAGAACATGTGAGGCTTACTACCTCCAACCTGCATCAAACCAGTACTCCCAATGTGGCCTGCAGAAGGAATCCCCGACACAATCAAAGTTTACAACTCATCCTATAAGAACAGCAACAAGACACATGGTCACAGGAATTTTGACTGTATATATTATGAATAACACAAGCTGCAATGTAATACATTCTGGGATTCAGTTAGCATTGAGAAACCACTTAAGCAACATTCGCTTGGGTTATAGTCCTTCCCTAACTCCGTTATACTACTGGCTTCTAGTGAACTGCATGTTATTCCATATAGAGGTACTGCATTCCCCCATATTACTCAGTAAATTTAATCCAATATCATGCCATTTGATCATGAAAATGTGCTACAATACACACTGGCAAAAAATGGAAACCACTAAGCAATAATAAAATAATTTTCTATACATTATATAGAATAATACACTCTAAAAGTATGCTGCAAGGCAGTAACACATCTCAGCATTGAGACAACACTACAATGCAACAGTGAGTGGCTTAAACACTTCATAACACACCATCCCAATGTAACTTACTGTCAGGGTGCATTCACACTATAACTGCACTGTCGATGTGAAGTCATTTTTGCTTTGCAGTTATAGTGTAAATTGAGCCTGAATCCACAGTAGGGGCCTGACCCGACAGAAAAGGGCAGTGAGATGTGCAAGAGGAAGTAGTCTCACTTTGCTTTGCTTCGGAGTAAACTCAAACCTTGGTACCCAATTTGCACTTCACAAGTTTAGCGGTGTGAAATGAAAATCACTTTGCACGAACGTTAAACCTGTAGTGTAAATGCACCGTCATGAAGCTGTATAACTATATATATCCTCTGGCACATCGCTCGCTATAATCTGCAACTTTGAAAATTTGTTTCCTTTCCTGACAAAAACTCAGGAGGTAGGAGAGAAAGAGATCTGCATAAAAGTGGGAGATATGCTGCAAGAGCTTTTATACTGATTTACAGAAGGTGTAGCCGTATCCCATTCTGGGTATTTTATCAAAGAAGTGATGGGTCAACATGAGTCACTTTTACCTGGGTGCTTGTTTAGTTTAGATTCCAGAAGGTTGGTGTTCATGAACAGGCTCCCAGCATTTACACTACTAAATCCAGCTTCCTATTCCCAGTGGCAGAACTGTAGGCCCAGAAAAAAAGACTGGACCTATAATTCTTCATTTAGTAATGTAAATGAAGAGAGTGGGCTCACAGTTGCTGGTGTCCTGGAAACCAAATTAAATGCTTTATTGGTGTGCAATGCACTTCTTGTATTATACCTTTAATTCACCACACCAAATTGCTTCTACCACTAGTAACAGGCATGTAACCAGCAGGACTTCACCCAAGTTTGAAATACTCTCCCCAGACGCAACCCAATTCTGGAAGGACAAATTCTATAACCTAATTGTTCTGTTGGGTATTTTTACGCCGTCAAGATAAACACATGAAAGTTTTACTTAGCATTACACTTCATTAAAACCCTGACAAAACACTGAAATTGGACAATCTGATTTAACAGGACCCTGATATTTTAATTACTTCACCTAAATCTATTAGGGGTCAATTGTGGGATGTGTACTCAAAAGTTAACACTTATTTAGAAGAAACACTGTAGACGACAATGTGTGAACTTGGTCATTTGAATGTTTTGACATTCGAGCATCAACTAAAAGGCATCTCTTGTCAATCTGCCTATAAAAAATTTAGATAAAAGTAATTGTACCAATTACAGTACATGGACTGGAGATGTAAATCAATGACTTTAACACCACGTAATTATTGTTTCTCTCCCCCTCCTCTCCCACACACACACACACAATCAGTAAGCTGAGGGAGTTGTCTAAAATTTCTTAGGCTACATTTACCCACTTACATGATGCAGTGACATCATCGCCTTCAATTACCTACAGTCCCAAACGTCTAGGATCTGCAGAGGTACACAGCCGGGAAATCATTGGGCTGGAAAGCTTATTTTAAACTAGCTGCAATGTGGTCATGGAATAGTGTTTTTTTACATTATGTAGATAAAAATATTACTGTTTGAATTTATAAGCTAGGCAGCACTGGTATCATGTCAGAAATAAATGGGAAAAAGGTAATAATATGCTTCTACTAGATTTATATATTGTACATATGGATTGGACTGCAGTGTTTAATACCTAGGCATTGGGGTTGCTAATTAAGACTTTTTTTCTTTTCTGCTTATGACTGTTCAATGGTCCTGATACGTTGCAATATCTCTTTAATATTCTTCTTAGGTAATTGAAGTAGGTTTCAAAATGAACATCAGTTAATTGTGAGAGTGACACACAGCAACAGCCCTGCATATCCTGTATGAAATTTTTTTCCCCCTCTATATTACCCCCGACATCCTCCCCCCAAGAATTACTTGACAGGAACAAGTGCACAACTTTTACGAATGCCACATGACTCCTTTGAGCTCACAAATGAAGCAATCACAAGTCTGTTTTATGCAGGTTTATGACACAACAGCTTGCATTTATGTATAAAGTAGAAGACTGCAGATGCTGGATATTTGAGAAGTTAACAGAAAAAAATCCCACTGTTCAGCTGGATGCCTGGATAAACATTTTTAAAAACACATCCATTGTATCCATACAATATTTTTGAAGATTATCTCTCATGGAAATACAGCAATCAGGAAAAAAAGAGGGAAATGACAGGAAGATTCTCCAGGCACCAGGAGGCATTCAGAGGGAGCAGCCTGTTTTTATTTGATACTAGTGGGGTTAGAACGATTAATATTACAACACTACTACAAATCTACCACATTAAATTATTAATTTTAAAAAATGCTGCTTTATAGAATTAAATCATTACTGGAGTTGAACTCTGGTTTCTCCAGGTACACTATTTTACATGTAATGAGCTGAAGAGATTGCAGCTGTGCATTCCCAGCCACCTGCCTACTGACCCATTTTCCAGGCAACCCTCAATACAGCAACAACAAAATAGGTTTTTGTCGCTACAGCTAACCTGAAAACAGGCTGGTGAGGGGCAGCGTCGGCTGCATTAGGGCATCAATTCCTTCACCTTTTCTTAAAATTGCTGAAATACCCAGCATTTAATCTCACATGAAGAAAATAAAACTATGTTGAAAAGCATTCACAATCTTGTGGGTACTTCACATTTTATAGATCATATAAATAAATACAAGGGAAACTGGCAGCCCAGTATCATTAGCACGTGAAAAGTTGTCTCCTAAACAAGGCACAGATTTGCACGCAATCTATCACTCAAATCCAGCTACATCAGCTGAGCAAGTTCAGGCATTTCTCAGTCAGCGTCTGGGTAGATGTGTGTAACAGCAGTGTGTCATCTCAGATACCCTGATAGCTTCCAGACGCACCCCAGTAAAATTCCTGCTTTCTGATTGTTCATTATCCGAAACTCTGCTGCCTGTATCCTAACTCGCACCAAGTCCCGTTTACCCGTCACCCCTGTGCTCGCTGACCTACACTGGCTCCCGGTCCGGCAATGCCTCGACATTAAAATTCTTATGCTTATGTTCAGATCCCTCCATGGCCTTGCCTCTCCATACCTCTGTAAACTCCTCCAGCTGTACAACCCTCAGAGAACTCCGCATTCCTCCAATTTTGGCCCCTTGCGCATCCCTGATTTCTATCGCCACACCACTGGATGCCGTGCCTTTAACTGCCTAGGCCCTAAGCTCTGGATTACCTCCCTAAACCTCTCCGCCTCTGTCTCTCCTCCTTTAAGACGCTCCTTAAATCCTACCTCTTTGGCCAAGCTTTTGGTCACCTGTCCTAATATCTCCTTATGTGGCTTGGTGTCAAATTTTGTATGATTATGCTCCCATGAAGCACCTTTAGAAGTTTTACTGCGTGAAAAGTGCTATATAAATGCAAGTTGTTGTTATACAACAGCATTGCAACGATGATTGATATATAGATCTTAAAACTGTTAAGTCAGCAACTCCATTATTGTTGTATCATGCAACTACCAGGAAGGTAGAAGGTGAACTAGATGGACGTTGTCTTTTTCCATTTAGCAATTACAATGGGATCCCAGATCACTTGGCCTGCCCCAACTTGCAACGTTCCAGACAAGCCTCCTGACTGCACTCCAGTTAGCATGTTTGGCTGCCATGGCAGGTGATCTGGAATCCATTTGGGAAACTTGGGAGGTAGATACAAGACATTTGCTGACCTAAAGGATCCTTCTTCTCATGCCTGCAGGAGGCCGCACGTCAAGTGCTAGCCATGACTCAGTGGTAGCACTCTCCCTTTTGAGTCAGAAGGTTGTGACTCCAGAGACTTGAACACAAAATCTGAGGAAGTGCTGCACTATCAGAGGTGCCGTCTTTCGGATAAGACGTTAAACCGAAGGTGGACATAAAAGATCCCATGGCACCATTCAATAAAGAGCGGGTGAGTTCTCCCTGGTGCTCTAGTCAACATTTATCCCTCAACCAACACCTACAAAACAGGTTATCTGGTCATTATTTCACTGCTGCTTGTGGGAGCTTCCTGTGTGCAAATTGGCTGCCGCGTTTCCGACATTACAACAGTGACTACACTTCAAAAAAAAAAGTACTTCACTGGCTGTAAAGCGCTTAGGGACGTCCTGAGGTTGTGAAAGGCGCTATATAAACGTAAGTCTTTTTTTTGCAGACAGCATAGGGGTGGGGAAGGAGGAGGGAATGGAAATGAAACACGATAGAACCCACTAAACCCAAGAACTCATTAAATCCATGGGCAAAAAGGGAAAAAAAAAAGCAAATGCTGATGAATCCATCCGATGTTATGCACGCCTTGCATCTGCAAGAGAAGTTATTTCTGATGTTAGGTTTTTATTTTAACTGGAGGGCAGGTGGATTGAAGTGGCAAGACCCAATGGGGACTCAATGGGGATGATCCCTGTCCATCAAAGCACCAGACACATCATGTCAGATTTACAAACACATCCAGTTGGTGCCACCAGCCCAGCTCACCATTCAATGGGGAAAGGGGAAAGGGAAGTCCCGCCCACCCCCACAATGATTGGCAGCGCCTCATTAGCATACCCCCTCCCCCCCCGAGCTACTCCCATTGGCCAAAGCCGCTGTCAATCACCAGCACCCGCCAGCATTTCCGCACTAAATACACACAAACATTTAACAATAAACAATTCCGGTCACCACAAAGAACGTGTAAAATTACAAAAGGGGCCGAAAAGTCGATTCACAACACTCGAAAGTTCAACTGTTTCTCCCTTCCAGAATATTCCAAGGCAAATTCTCAACGTCCCCACCATGCATTTAACAATCCAATAAATACAAATTCAATTTAACCTCCTTCCTGGGGTTTTTTTATTATTATTAATATATTTATTATTTCCTAAGGTTACTAATTGTTTCCTGCCTCTCGCACTCACTCAGCTGGGACTCCAGACTCTCCTCCTCCGGCGGAGCCGCCATCTTGGATTTAACTTTAAATCTCGTGAGACTTCCCTCCCCCCCAACCCAGCGCCCCCGAGATTTGGCTCCGCCAGGCGCGCGCCTCTTAAAGCGGTAAACGGCTCTACGTTTTTCTTAAAGTGGTAATGACTACCTGGAGCAATTCAGCACACTGGAAGACACACACACCAAGTAGTGTTGATGTGATTTATACCTTATTGTTGTAGTCTGTAGGGGGTTTGAATAAAGAAAGAAAGAACTTGCATTTGTATGACAAAAGCGAAAATACTGCAGATGCCGGAAATCTGAACTAAATACTCTGTTTCGCTCTCCGCAGATGCTGAGTACTTCCAGCATTTTCTGTTTTTATTGTATTTATACGACATAGGAAAAGGCCATTCAGTCCCTCGAACTAGTTCCACCATGGCTGATCTGTAGCTTAACTCCATCTAGACTCCATCAAAAACCTCCCAGAGATACTAGAGTACCAAGGGTCTGGCGAGAATGAGGAACTGAAAGAAATTAGTATTAGTAAAAAAATAGTGCTAGAGAAATTAATGGGACTGAAAGTTGATAAATCCCAAGGACCTGATATCTACATTCCAGGGTTTTGAAATTGGGGCCAATGGAGATAATGGATGCATTGGTTGTCATCTTCCAAAATTCTATAGATTCTGGAACGGTTCCTGCAGATTGGAGGGTAGCAAATGTAACCCCACCATTTAAGAAAGGAGGGAGAGAGAAAACAAGGAACTACAGACCTGTTAGCCTGACATCAGTAGTAGGAAAAATACTAGAATCTATTATGAAGAATGTATTAACAGGACACTTAGAAAATAATAATAGGATTTGGCAGAGCCAATACGGATTTATGAAAGGGAAATCATGTTTGACAAACCTATTGGAGTTCTTTGAGGATGTAACTAGTAGAATGATTAAGGGGAATCAGTGGATGTGGTGTATTTGGATTTTCAGAAGGCTTTCGATAAGGTCCCACACAGGAGGTTGGTGAACAAACTTAGAGCACATGGAATTGGGGGTAATATACTGGCATGGATTGAGAATTGGTTAACAGACAGAAAACAGAGAGTAGGAATAAACAGGTCTTTTTCAGGTTTGCAGACTGTGACTAGTGGGATACCGCAGGGATCGGTGCTTGGGCCCCAGCTATTCACAATCTACATCAATGATTTGGATGAGGGGACCAAATGTAATATTTCCAAGTTTGCTGATGACACAAAACTAGGTGGGAATGTGAGTTGTGAGGAGGATGCAAAGAGGCTTCAAGGGGATATAGACAGGCTAAGTGAGTGGGCAAGAACATGGCAGATGGTGCGTAATGTGGAAAAATGTGGTTATCCACTTTGGTAGGAAAAACTGAAATGCAGAGTATATTTTAAATGGTGAGAGACTGGGAATTGTTGATGTTCAAAGGGATCTGGGTGTCCTTGCACATGAGTCACTGAAAGCTAACATGCAGGTGCAGCAAGCAATTAGGAAGGCAAATGGTATGTTGGGCTTTATTACAAGAGGATTGGAGTACAAGAGTAAAGATGTCTTACTGCAATTATATAGGGCCTTGGTGAGACCACACCTGGAGTATTGTGTACAATTTTGGTCTCCTTACCTAAGAAAGGATATACTTGCCATAGAGAGAGTGCAACGAAGGTTCACCAGACTGATTCCTGGGATGGCGGGATTGTGGTATGAGGAGAGATTGAGTAGACTAGGCCTGTATTCTCTCAAATTTAGAAGAATGAGAGGTGATCTCATTGAAACATACAAAATTCTTACAGGGCTTGACTGGGTAGATGCAGGGAGGATGTTTCCCCTGGCTGGAGAGTCTAGAACCAGGGGTCACAGTCTCAGAATAAGGGGTAGCCCATTTAGGACTGAGATGAGGAGAAATTTCTTCACTCAGAGGGTGGTGAATCTTTGGAATTCTCTACCCCAGAGGGCTGTGGAGGCTCAGTCATTGAGTACATTCAAAACAGAGATCGATAGATTTCTAGATATTAAAGGGATCAAGGGATGGTGCAGGAAAATGGCGTTGAGGTAGAAGATCAGCCATAATCTTATTGAATGGCGGAGCAGACTCGAGGGGCCGGATGGCCTACTCCTGCTCCTATATCTTATGTCCTTATGTTCTTACACCCGCTATCGAGTGCGTTCCTGGTGGGGGGGGCTCCGAAAATCGGGGAATCCTGGAGCGTGTCGGGAGCCCGGCTCCAACCCGCCCACTTCCAGGTTCCCCACAGACGCGCCGACGTGCGCACGCAGCCCCCGCATGTGGGACTCCCGCAGGCAATTAAAGCCAGCGGGGTGCCACTTGAGAATATTTACCTTGGTATTTCAGGTCATTAACAGACCTGATTAAGGGAATATTTCAGGAGGGGTGGGATTTTAGAAACAACTGGGACTGTTTCCCATACTGGGGGAAACACTCCCAGTTGAAATGGACGTGTTGCAGCTGTCAGCCTGTGGCAGCTGCAAAGGTCCATTTGACAGGTGTAGGGGGGAGACCCTCACTCATTGCAGGAGGCCACTCTGTCACTTGGGACAAAGTTTGGCCTCCACCGCCCTCCTCCTGACAATCAAATTCACCACCTTACACACTTACCCCGGGGTCCAGAGACATGTACCTACCTTGCGGACCCCCTCAGATGTACATCTTCTGGATGGGGGCCGCCGTAGCTGCAGTCATGACCTCCTCGGAGGGCGAACAGCATCACCAGCCTCACCATCCACGCCGTCCACCTCTGACACGTGGAACTCCACAACACAGTGCTGTGACACATCCACCTGCACAGCAGGAGGGAGGGCAACCACAGAGAGAGATGCGTCGCAGAGGGCACTACCCTCGCCACAGGGTCCACAGACCGAGGCTCAGCTTCCTGGACCTCTCTGAGCAGCAGTGCACACGGAGGCTCAGAGTCACTCGACATGTAGTCGTGGACATCTGCAGCCTCTTTCATGCCGAGCTGCTCCCGGCTGGCCCGAGCACCATCTTCTTTCCTGTCGCTGTCAAAGTCACTACTGCCCTCAACAACTTCTCCTCCGCATCCTTCCAGGGTGCCACCGGGGACATCGCCGACGCCTCTCAGTCATCTGCACAAAGGAGCCCTGCAAATACACCTTTACCCACTTTGCTGTGACACAATGGGTGGCATCAGGTGTGGGTCTTCATTGTGATCCTCAGGAAAGGGCATTATTGCACAAACCAGACAAGATTCGCAAAGATGTGGCAGTAGTGGTGCCAATATAATATGTAATGTGAGTTGCTCAGAAATGAAATATAAGTAAAAACCATGACAAACCCTCAAACACCCTTGTGCATCCCCTTCATGCTCACGACACGTTTGCCTTACGCTGCCTACTGCACATATGTGATGCATGCCCTGTGGCTGCAGCACAGGTGGTGGCAGGTTGAGTGAGGCTGACTGTGAAAGAGATGCATGAGAGGGTGAGTATGAGATAGAGCCATGGGATTGTATGAGGATTGAGTTGAGTGGTAGTGGCGGGATGAGTACTGGCGAAGTGAGTAAGTGCAGGTAAGATGAGGATGAGGTTTGAGTGGGTGTGAGGAGTGATGTGACAGAGTAGTGCTGGCTGTGCAGAAGGAGATGTGGGGTGGGGGCGGTGATGTGGCAGACGGAGTGTAGGGGAATGAGTAAGTATACTTACTTTGGCTGACCTACTTAGGTCATTGCAGCGCCTCCTGCACTGTATGTAGGTGGGCGATATGTTGGTGGTGCTGGTGACCTCCTCTGCCACCTCGAGCCAGGCCTTCCTGGTGGCAGAGGCAGGCCACTTCCTCCCGCCCACCGGGGGGAAGATCTCTGTCCTCCCCCTCCTCCTCACCCCATCCAGTGATACCTGGAGTGAGGCATCATTAAACTGGGAGCAGCCTTCCCCCTGGGCTGCTCCATGCTCTATTTTTTCCTATTTGTTGCAGCATCAGTCAATGGAGGACTGCCCCTTTAAATAGGGCTCCTCCAGCTGACAGAGCTTACTGCGCATGCGCAGCCCGCCCGACACGCAGATCAGCAGTGGGGAACCCGGAAGACCAGGTAAGTGGATCCAATTAGGCTGCGATCGCGCGCGGGGCAGACTGATTTCGCCGGGCGCGTTACCCACGTGCCCAATAGCCCCCCCATCGCGAACCTGCAGCCCTGGTAACATCGAGCCCCTTGGTTCCGTAACCCTTAGTATCCTTGTATAACTATCAATCTCAGTTTGTACGTGTGTGCGTGTGTGTATCAGCAAGTGTGTATCAGCCAGCTGTGTGTATTTGGGCATGTGTATGTATATGAAAGAGGTTTCTGTTTGAGCGAAGGATGTGGTAATGACAAATAGTCATGCATAAGATATGGTGTAACTGCCTCTGGCCTAATTCCTAGGCCTGTTCCCTTTTCTAAACTGCTTCTTTAATTTAAGTCCAGGGAATGATGACGCACAATTTCCAGTTTAGAATGAAAGAAAGAACTTCCATTTATATCGTGCTTTTTCGTGTCCCAAACACTTCAGAACCAAGTAATTACTTTTGAAGTGCGATTCTTTGGCTGAGACAGCAGCCAATTTTCATAAAGCAACATCCCATAAACAGCAAGTGAGATGAATAGCAAGTTGTTCTGTAGTTGGTGCTGTTGATTGAGGGAAGAATGCTGGACAAGACACAGGGAGAACTCCCTACTCTTCTTCATATAGTTTCCATTCACTGAACCACTGGAACCAGGGAGAGGTGGGTAGGAAGGGGAGTGGAGGGAAGGGGCAAACTGACTGCCGCCTTTCCTACATCACAACATTGACCACACTTCAAAAGTACTTCATTAGCTGTAAAGCGCTTTGGGACGTCCTGAGGTTGTGAAAGGCATGTTATAAGTACAAGTCTTTCTTTTGTTCGGGGTGCTGAGCAGTAGCAGTACCTTTAGCGATACCCCAGCCAACTTAGCCCACACCAGAGACTGAACCTGGGATCTCCCTGGTCTATGAGAGAGAGTGACTTTATCTCTGAATCATCAGAATGGCTCATTCTTATGTGAGTCTTGACAGTGGGTGTCTTCAGTATATTTGACTATGGGGTGGGGAGATAACATAACCAAATCCGATCCTGTGTATCACGTGACATCCATTTCATTTTTCTTTTCTAATTCTGTGCGTGCAGAGCTTTTGCAATTGTCCTCCCTTTATTGTGTAACATAATAACCTTTTAATGTGCAGTCACAGACTGGTACCAACACAAGTGGACTCATTCACCAGCAACCACATACAGACATCTCCTATCTTCAGTAGAGCACAGAAGTGACTAAGGCACTAGCTGCAGTAACAGACAACTGGAGGAAGTACTGCCAACTTTTAGTTAATATTCTACCTCCTTAAAGTCACCGGATCTGTACTGAGGGACTGAAACGATTGGAGAACAGAACATTCAATGTCAGTTCTTCTTAAGCCATGCAAGGGGCAGCCTATGTTATTATCATGCATGAGTCCTTGGCCAGGTGCAGCTTAGATAAGAATGGGTCGATGTGAAGTTCAGTGGTACCAGTGCTCCGAAATCTCAGCCGCCTCAAAGGTTTGTGCGGGCGGAATTTTAATACCTGGCAGAATCACTGCCCGAGATCCTAAAAGTGGAGAAGATGAAGGAGGCAATCTGCAAAGAAAGAGAGAGAGAGAAAAAAAGGTTTTAAAAGTAAATTCGGGACCTCAGTCACCTCTTCAGTGACAGGCACAAAGAACGAAAGGATTACCTTCTCCCAGTCCGCTCGTGGAAATGTATACGCAGATTTGGAATTGTCTGTGAGCCTCAGCTAAATATCTACACAGTCACAGGAGTGAAGTTACTGCCAACCTTGTCCAGTCAGGCCCCAGTCAATACCAGGCCTCAGGCAGTACTGTACTGCAACATCAGCCGAGATTTATGTCTTCAAGTCCTGGAGTGGGGCTCAAAGACTCGACCCTCTGAGTCAGAGGCGAGAGTGGTACAAAATGGAGTGCAACTGATACCTAAGACGCAGAAGTCAGTAGAGAAAAGCAAAATGGGTCTTCCATTTAAAAAAAAAGACTTTGATGTTCGATTTAAGCTTTAGAACTTTCTGAACAGATAACTCAAAGCCTGGTGGTAATTGTAATACAGAGAACTCGACAGTGTCATTACTTGGATAAGCACCTAAATAGTAGGGAAAAGAAAGAAAGAAAGAACTTGCATTTATATAGCGCCTTTCACATCCTCAGGGAGGTCTGAAAGTGCTTCACAGCCAATTAAGTACTTTCACTTTCATACCGAGGGATAACTGCCCACTAAGTCTATGCAGGACCCTTTGCATAGATTATCATGGCTGTTTTTGTGTAAAAGTGATCCTTCACTGCAGCCCTGACCATAATTTAGACACTCTGCGAATTCAGGCGCGATCCGAGTACAGCGGCAGCTCACGCACCTGAGGAGGCTGGCGGTAGGACCACGGGAAATTGGTCCGCCGGCCTCATTTGTATGTTGCCTGCAAGCTGCGGGCACCAGTCGCGGCTACAAATCGCCGGTCGCGATGGGGGGGGGGGGGGGGGGGAGTGGTGGGGGAGGGGATCAGATCAGCAGGTAAGTTCAAGGGGGTGAAGGCAATTGGGAGTGGGGCACAGTTTTAATGCGGAGCCTGGAGGACCTTACCTTTTAGGTGGCAGTCCCTATAAGGATCGCTGGTTGGCCTGCTATGCGCCTGAGAAACTGACTGCAGCACGCACGGCACATGTTGCGATCAGTTGTAACCCAATTTGGCAAAACATAGGAACAGGAGTAGGCCATTCAGCCCCTTGTGCCTGCTCCGCCATTTGATAAGATCATGGCCGATCTGTGATCTAACTCCATATACCTGCCTTTGGCACATATCCCTTAATACCTTTGGTTGCCAAAAAGCTATCTATCTCACATTTAAATTTAGCAATTGAGCTAGTATCAATTGCCGTTTGCGGAAGAGAGTTCCAAACTTCTACCACCCTTTGTGTGTAGAAATGTTTTCTAATCTCGCTCCTGAAAGGTCTGGCCCTAATTTTTAGACTGTGCCCCCTACTCCTAGATACTAGCGGAAATAGTTTCTCTCTATCCACCCTATCTGTTCCCCTTAATATCTTATAAACTTCGATCAGATCGCCCCTTAACCTTCGAAACTCTAGAGAATACAACCCCAATTTGTATTCTCGTAACTTAACCCTTGAAGTCCGGGTATCATTCTAGTAAACCTACGCTGCACTCCCTCCAAGGCCAATATGTCCTTCCGAAGGTGCGGTGCCCAGAACTGCTCACAGTACTCCAGGTGCGGTCTAACCAGGGTTTTGTATAGCTGCAGCATAACTTCTGCCCCCTTGTACTCCAGTCCTCTAGATATAAAGGCCAGCATTCCATTAGCCTTATTGATTATTTTCTGCACCTGTTCATGACACTTCAATGATCTATGTACCTGAACCCCTGAGTCCCTTTGGACATCCACTGTTTTTAACTTTTTACCATTTAGAAAGTACCCTGTTCTATCCTTTTTTGATCCAAAGTGGATAACCTCACATTTGTCTACATTGAATTCCATTTGCCACAGTTTTGCCCATTCACCTAATCTATCAATATCCCTTTGTAATTTTATGAATTCCGATTTGCATAGGCAACGGGCCTAAGGCCTGTTTCAGGTGAACAGCCTGGATGACTACAGGGCACCCTGACCAATTGAGTGTGTTCAAGCTGCATGGACACAGTCGAATTTCTAGGCCAACATGTTCTCCCAATACCAGAATTATTAATGAGCTTTATTGCCAGTGTCACTGAGCAAAATTCTTCAGGAGGAAAACAGAAGGACTGAGAATGGGTGAGCATAGGTCATTATCACCGATCATTTGTAAGTGGACTTGAAACTGTTGCAAATCCTTATCAATGATTAACAACTGTAAGTTATATCAGCCGGCATAGACGCACTCCCTCTCTTTACGTTCCCAGTCTTTGCTGAAGTGCCCCATCTCTTCTCACTTACTCGAGTCCCCAAAGAAACACAAAGATGTCGGTGAGTAGAATACGGTACATGGAGTGTCGGGACGGCTGTCGTTTTGTCTTTGTAATTATTAAGGCGAAAGGCCAAGGCCCTTTTCGCAGGGCACCAGCAAGCTTGAAAAGAATAAAAAAAGAGGGAGGAAAAGGTACAACAGGAGGTGACACCAAGCTTGAGATTTTTTTTGCTTCCTAAACAAAACTGCATTGAAGGACTAAAAGTTAATCTCCCGCTTGTCTGCAAAATATGGGAATAGATTTTACGAATTGGCACTCTCAGGGTATGAAGCTTCTGCCAGGCACACCAATCATAAAATCTACACCGTCATTTTCACAGGAATGAAAGTGCAGTGTGGGGAGGATTAATTTAGGGAAGAGTGTAGAAGATCAGGGGGGAGTGATCTGATCGAGGTGTTTAAAGTGTTAAAAGGATTGGATAGGGTAGATATGGAGGGGACATAATCTTAAAATTGGAGCTTCGCTATTCGGGAGCGAAACCAGGAAGAACTTTTTCACACAAAGGGAAGCAGAAATCTGGAATTCTCTCCCCCAAATGGTTATGGATGCTGGGGGGAGAGTTACGTTCCCAGTCTTTGCTGAAGTGCCTCATCTCTTCTCACTTACTCGAGTCCCCAAAGAAACGCAAAGATGTCGGTGAGTAGAATTGGAGCTTTCAAGACTGAGATCGATCGATCGACTTTTGTTCGGTAAGGGTATCAGGGGATATGGAGCTGTGGCGGGTAAATGGAGTTGAGGAGATGGCCACGATCTAACTGAATGGCGCAGCAGGCTCACAGGGCTGAATGGCCCACTCCTGTTCCTATGTTCCTAAGAGGCAGTCAATTAGGGAAGGGCCATAAATGCTGGCCTTACCAGCGATGCCCACATCCCATGAATGAATTTTTAAAAAATTGAATTAAGGTTGGCAAAATCAGTGATGGCTGAGTAGAGTTGGAGACAGTGCACAGGGTAGTTCCAGGTAGGGGGCATTAATGTAAAATTTATTTTATTCTTATTGTCAAGATTTCATTTTTCCTTTTTGGAGAAAAAATACATTTCTTCCCCTTCTCTCCTGAAGGCGTTGACCCACACTGGGAAAATGGTCCATTGACAGCAGCAGCCCAACAGTAACCTAGTCAAGTGGACACACAATATATGCGTGTCGGCAGGTCAATCAACTGCAGGGCATTATCACTCCAGGACAGTCTCGAGGGGCTGAATAGCCTCCTCCTGTTCCTATGTTCCAGAGCCTGATCATGTCTTCCTCTCACGTTCACACCTGTACTTTCTCGTTCAGGTTCCTAGATTATGGCCAGTATTGGAAACCCTGGCTGTTTTTTTTTTCTCCCTTCTCTAGCCCAGGAACGCTGAGGTCAGTTGTAGTGTCCTTACCATCATTTAACTCAGCACACACTGGAGATTGGAGATGATCTGTAGTACATTGGACAGTGTACACATCGACTGGGGAGATAGAATATATTTTGACTATCCTCAATCGGCTTGTTAAAGGAGCTGTGGTACATTTGGTTGTAGTCCCCCTATATAATGCACGTTTGCTTATCACTAGTGTTAAAATTAAGGTATTTCCAGGACCCATACTCTGGAATTCCCTCCCCAAACCCCTACATTTCTACACCTCCCTCTCTCCCTTTTAAAACCCAGCTTAAAGCCCACCTTTTTGACCAGGTTTTTGGTCCCCCCCTCCTAATATCTCCTTCTTTGGCTTGGCGTCCATTTTTTTTTGGTCAGATCCCGTCTGTGTGATGAGCCTGGAGGTGTTTTTCCATGTTAAAGGCGCTATGTAAATGCAAGTTGTTGTTGTTGCTTCCTGTCACTTAAAGGCGGGGCCGCGTCTAGTAATTTGAAGTTTGCGTGTACAGCGGCTGACCAGTTGACCCTCTGCGGTGCCCTTCCCCCATCTTAGCATGCCCGGAGCTTGAGCCAGAGATACCGCTTCCTGTCTGTTAGATTTGGGTGCAGCAAAACTAAGTGGCATGGCCAATTTGAGGGCGAGTCAGGTGATCAATCCCTCTGATCGATTGCCTGTTGTTGGCAAGGCAACATTGGAATAAGAGTGATGCAATTGCTTTCGCTGTGGGCTCTTGCTATGCCCATTCTGTCAGGCTCCCAACCAGATGCCAGAACATCACCACGTGCGAAAGGACAGAATGAAGAAGGCCCACCCCACCATTTTCTCAAAGGCAACTAGGGATGGGCAATAAATAACGGCCTTGCCAGCGACGCCCACACCCTGAAAGAATGATTTTTAAAAAAAACACTTCATTCAATATAATTGGAATATCTGACATAAAACTCCTTCAATCTTTCCCGATTGGATAGCGCCAGTCTGCCAGTGTGAACTGGGCACAGGGAACCATCCCTGTTCTGAAGTGAGTAGGCCCAAAGCCCACTCGATATTTTTTTTTTTAAAAACGTACCTTTTTGGTGGCGGCCTCCAGCAGTCCCTTTAAGGACCATTGGTTATGCTGCCTGTAGACCTGGTTATCCTGAAAGCAGCTAACCCGGCGCCGGCTGGACAGGACAGCCCAATTTTAGGAAGAGGTCCCAGAACAGGTATTAGGCCCCCTATTTGCATTTGCAAATGGCGTAACGCCTGATTCAGGCACGGGCCCTGGACGCCTACACTTCAGCCTTTACCAATATGGCGGACGGCGCACTTCTTGTGTAGAATTTGGGCCGCCCGTGCCACCTGCTATATTGAACACTTAGGTTCCCGTCTTATGCCTGTAAAACGGGTGCGGAGTCAACTAATTTCTAAGCCACAGACTTTCAAAACCCAAGCTTGGCATCATCCAGTTGCTACTCCTCGAGCTATCCCGTCTTCTCTCCTACTCTTTCCGACCTGGCTGCTGTCCTGCATTGTGGGCCTTGGTCTTTCGCCTAGATTTGTCAATAAGTTTTTTAAAAAGCCACTTTCCAATAGTCAAGATGGGAGTGCTCAGATCCATTACAATGATCTCTCTGCTCTTCAACATTCCCATGTTCCCAAGGGGAGCCAGAATTTTGCAAATCGATGCCAATGGAATAAAACCATTACGTGTTGATTTGGATTACAGCATCTATCCTGAGGGAGTCACCAGAGGTTTGTTTGCTGATGTAATAGGAAACGATGCCAATAAAATCATTAAGTAAATAGCAGTGTTTTGCAATGAATAGCAGTTATCAGGAACTGGCAATAAAAAGTATCGTTAAGTGATAAAACTTTTACTGAAAGGTCCTGGGCCTTACCAGAGGGTTAATGTAGATAAGAAACACCAAAGGAACAACAAAGGAAAGAGCCATATGGTATCTATATAGTGATAACAGTAATGATCTAAAGGAAGATTGGTTCTCATCAGTATTGCATTGCATGATTGCACATTATTGGATTGGTGACTGTCAAGAGAGTTTGTATCAGTGAAGGAAGTGTCATATGTCAGGTGGAGACTTTCGAGTTACTATTTATGAAGAGGACTTTGGAACGTTGGGTTGGACACTATCCTTTCACCCCAGGGGTCAGGGTTCAATTACAGCTCAGATTGATGGGATAAAAAGTTTCCTCTATCCGTTGGCTATAAAAGTCCAACCTGACATGAGTTTGGGCAGTCTCAACTTACTTCAGAATTTTATTAGTAACAGTCTGTAACATTTTGGGTGAACTCATGTTATGATATCGGTAAAAGGTTAGATTCAACTTACAATGGGTTACTTCCCAGAGACGCAGAAACCATTTAGAATGTTAATTAGGAATAATGGGACGTTGCTATCATGCCATAGCTGTTTGCACCCTGATGCTAGAATGATTTACATTCTATGTGCCCAGCAAGGGGCTTAGCTGAACAGATAACACGGGTGCCATGAGCTTAAGGTCGTCACTCTGACTGGTGGATGAACAAACCAATGATTAACAACCAGAGTGATGGAGGGGTCAGAGCACAGTATTACTTTCCTTCTCTTCCTCGCTAGAGTGGCAGTCTTAGGCAGTGAGATACAAAGGGATCTCTCTTTCTTTCGAGTCTGTCAGATATACAGACAGGGAGACTCCAGACTGAAGAATGAACACATACAGATTATAACATACAGGCACCAATTAGCTCAGGGACAGCTAGCTTGTAGGAGTGTTTAGCGTTTAACAGAAGCAGTGTCACATGCTTTGTCATTTTATGGCATGAGAAGTGATAGGGAATTGATTGAACCTCTCTGCGAAAATTGTATCCTGTTCATTCAACAACAAAAAAAACTTGCATTTATATAGTGCCTTTAATGTAGTAAAACGCTTCACAAGAGATTTATCAGACAAAGTTTGACACTGAGCCATAGAAGGGGATATTAGGACAGGCGACCAAAAGCTTGGTCAAAGTGGTTGGTTTTAAGGAGCACTTTAAAGGAGTTGAGAGGGGCGGAGAGGTTTAGGGAGTGAATTCCAGAGCTTAGGGCCTAGGCAGCTGAAGGCGTGGCCACCAGTGGTGGAGGGAAGGAAATGGGGTGCACAAGATGCTCACACGTATCTACAAGGATATGTGCGTGTGTGTCCGTGTACTCGTGGAAATGTTTGTGCAAGTCCATCCCTATTCACAAGTGGAAATCTGTGTTTTTTCATTGTCGAGTGTTTCTTTTAAAGAAAAGAGAAAACATTATATAATATTAATATTGTTATCTTTCCAATATCGAAAACAGTTTGAAGTGCATAACATGGATATGAAGACTGGAGACACTCTAAAGATTAAAGGGAAGATTGCAGATGATGCTGACAAGTGAGATTAACATTTTCTTTCCCCTCCCCCCCATTTCTCGAGCAAATGCCAGTGAAGTGAATTCAACGTGCAGTGAGAGACATAACATAACATGAATATATAAAGTACGAGCATTGCTAAGATACATGCACCATACATACACATTAGGTGCAATCCATACATACAGTGAAAACCTGCTGCAAATGCACAGATTACATGAAGGTCGTGGGCTCAAGTCCCACTCCAGAGACTTGAGCACATAATCTAGGCTGACACTTCGGTGCAGTACTGAGGGAGCACTGCACTGTCGGAGGTGCCGTCTTTCAGATGAGACATTAAACCCAGGCCCCGTCTGCCCTCTCAGGTGGACATAAAAGTTCCCGTGACACTATTTTGAAGAAGAGCAGGTGTGTCCTCTGGTGTTCTGGCCAATATTTATCCCTCAACCAAAATCACTAAAACTGATTATCTGGTCATTACCATTGTTTGTGGGAGTTTGCTGTGTGTACATTGGCTGCTGCGTTTCTTACATTATAACAGTGACTACACTTCAAAAAGTATTTCATTCCCTGTTAAGTGCTTTGCGACGTCCTGTGGTCGTGAAAGACGCTATATAAATGCAAGTCTTTCTTTTCTGTTACATACAGCACATTCATAGAGCACCAAACACACATAGGACTTCAAGAATTGGCAATCTCAATCTAGTTCTTACTGAGACTGGCCACGCAAAACAAAAAAGGGCCCGCATTCTGTATTAAGGCTCAATGGGGATAATTTTCAAGTTAGCCACTTGGGCGATAACCTGGCGGAGCTGATCGCTCGCTCGTTGTAGAACCCGCCTGATTTTCGTCCCGTTGGAATCAGGAGAATGAAGATCGGGTGGGTCCCATGAAAGATGGGTGATTCGCTACGCCAGATTACCATCCAGGACGCAAAGCTGAAAATCACCCCCGCTAATCGGCAGGCTCACTCGCAGAGGCCAAGAAAGACCACAGCATGTAGAACGGAAGGAAGTTACACTCAGTGGGAGTCGCAGTCTTCTGAGATGGGTCGGATGCCCAGAATAGATGGAGCTCTATTCAACCTGACCCGATAGTCTTCAATGCTGGTGGTGGTGCCCTCAATTGGAATTGATTTCCGGTTCCCAGCACTAACATCCCTCATCTTGAGGAGGGCAAAAAATAGTTTGGAAATAAGTACCAAAGAAAAGGTTTGTTTCAATTCTATGTAGTTAGCCATGGAATTTTAGCATTAACAATTTTGCTCCCACACTGCAGGATTAAACTATCCGCCACATTAGTGGGGAGTACCTTACAATATAGTAATGATGATTAAAGGGGCAGTGTCATAACAAATATTTATCTTGAGAGACAAAATGGCCCAATATAGTAAATAGGAACTAATGATAATTAAAGGGGCAGTGTCATAATAAATATTTATCTTGAGAGAGAAAATGGCCCAATATAGTAGATAGGAACTAATGATAATTAAAGGGGCACTGTCATAATAAATATTTATCTTGTGAAAGTGACCCAGACATTTGATTCTCCACCTTCTTTCTGGCCACAGATTTATGGTGAACCTGGGGAGCAGCGAGGGACACATCGCCATGCACCTCAACCCCCGTTTCCACGATGACATCGACGGAGCTGTGATCGTCTGCAACTCGATGTGCAATCACTGTTGGGACAGCGAGCATAGAGATTCCAACTTCCCCTTCAGCAAGGGGGAAGAGGTTAAGGTAAGAGGGAGGCCAAACCTCAATCTGTGAGGTAACACTGCTGCCCTTTGAAAATAGTATCAGGAGAAAACTATAATACGCTAAACACCCCCCAACTCTGACCTCACAGTTTTGAGATCTAAGGCCGTGCCCACATCAAGAAATAATCAGCATATGTTACATGTAATAAGAAGGCAGGGTACTGTGTTAACACACTCATTTTCCATCTCTGGTATTTTATCTCCCTGGTTCTTTAAATCATTGAAGAAGCAAAGTCATTAGTCTGTATTTCAAAACAAGAAGTTTGTTTCTAATATCAATAGTTGTTCGTTCAGAGTGTCTATTGACACCGCTGTGTCAGCCAGTGAGTTTGAGGTGGGCGGGACTTATGGCAGGACTCGAAGCAATCAGTCTATTATACAGCAAAGTCTATTTACTCTATCTAAACAGCGTATCACAGCAAACAGTCTACAGAGTCTATTTAAACAGAGTCTCTACAAACTACAACAAACAGAACGCATGACCGAAACTACAGCAAAGTCTCCCGATAAAAGCAGGATTATTTCTCCAGCAAAATGCAGCGAGCGGAGGATAGTCACATAATACAAATTCTGTGCGTAGAATCAATCCCAGTCACTTACAGCAGTGCGGTCTCCAGGCGTGATTGACGGGGGAATTACCCGGTCATCTCGATTGTGGCCGGGAATAAATAGTGGCTTCCATGTTCCATGCAGCCATGTTTGTTAACTCATTCACTTCTCCCGACGACTCTCTCACAGTGGCTGGTGCGATATATTCACACACATATAGGTACCGCCAATTGTTCAGCCTAGGTGTTAAAGGTATCGTATTACGAACTTCACCACTTGGGTGCTAGATAGTAGAAATTAGGCATGTTGGTTATGAATGGATTGGCTGTAGTTTCAAATCCTCTTGCCTGTTGCATTTTAATCAGAGCATCCACACATTATAGAGGTAGGGTTGCCAACCCTCCAGGATTACCCTTGAGTCTCCAGGAATTAAAGATTAATCTCCAAGACACTGCTGCAGGCAACCCGAGAGAAAAATAATAAGTCATTAATAGTGTGTCTTTTTTCATTTTCTTTGAACACTTTTGTTTGTTACAAAAACACTGGAGATGGAAAAATAGGCAGTTTGTCTGACAGTCAAGATTCATCCAATTGGGTAACAAAGAGTCTCTTCGCTTTCCAATTGACCGCGGGAAGGTGCGATGATGGACATGTCGGGCGACCAATGGCGGGAGTGTGGGGGCTGGGCGGTTGGAAGCAGGCAGTCATGTGATGAGACCTCCAGGAATACGTCCAACCAGAGTTGGCGACTCTATTACACAGGGCTGCTGAGAGAGAGCACAAGGCCCCCAAGCTGGCAATATCAGATGGTTGGACAGAATGCTGCATTCTTGCCCTAGCAGCAAGGTGAATTTAGCCCATCGACTTACCACAGGCTGAATGGTATGGCAGTTTGATATGTTCAGGGAAATAGGCCCAGTCTGATTTTTCAGCCTCAATCTAGTCTCAATATTTTTTTTACTTCTTTATTTTCACAGGTGTGCATCACTTTCAAAGGAGACAACTTTGAGATCAAACTCCCAAATGGGCACATGATAGAATTCCCCAACAGACTGTCGCTGGATAAAGTCACCTACATGTCTGTGCAGGGGGACTTCAAAATGGTCTCTTTCAAATATTGTTGAAATGTTCGAGGCAAAAAAAAAATCTGTGAGTGCTGGAAATCTAATAGAGAAAACAGAAAATACTGGAAACGTGCAGAAGGCCTGTCAGCTGTCTGAAGTAGAAAGGTTGGTTCAAGTAGATCTTTTCACCAAACCTGGTGGTTTGGAACTGGGTGCAGCAATGGTTTAAACACTGACCTTTCACCTCTGGGGTTCTGGATTCAAATCCAGTCTCAATTAATTGGATGAAAGTCTGTTCTTACTGCTGACTGCAAGGGTTCTATGTAAAATTAGTTTGGACACTCTTAATTCAGTTCTTAGTCGGCATGGGCCTATAAGCATAAAATGGCCTCTAATGCACCAGTTTCTTAATGACCTTTGGATAGGCCTAAGGATGGGGAATAGAAAAAGTGCCACACTAGAGCAAGCAGGAAGCGCTCTTCTGAGGTTGGGGCTGAGTATAGGGAGCTTTATTTAGCCTCTCGCTGTGCTATACTTGACCTGGGAGTGACACTCAACGCCCGAAATGGAAAGTGTTCTATTATCCAGCACAAAAACAGAACGTGTGCAGTCAGACAGCAGAGGCCCCTTAAGGAAGCTTCACCAACCTGGCTGTGTCTTTTCTGATCAAGGGGTTTGACCAAAAACGTTAATCTGCTTTTCTCTTCTGACTGATCTGTGTATTTCCAGTATTTTCCTAATTGATAGAAACAGCATCTCCCATAAATCACTCTCAAATAAAGCCTTTTTGTGACTCTGATCAATCCTCTGATGATTCCTGTGCTATTGTAGATTAACAGTGGGTTAAACAGAATTCCAGATATTCACTCCTTTTCCCCTGTCAAGGAATGTGTGGTTTATCAGATAATATGGGGTGTGGTTTATCAGATAATATGGGGTGTGGTTTATCAGATGATATGGGGTGTGGTATATCAGATAATATGGGGTGTGGTATATCAGATAATATGGGGCGTGGTATATCAGATGATATGGGGCGTGGTATATCAGATAATATGGGGTGTGGTATATCAGATAATATGGGGTGTGGTATATCAGATAATATCGGTGTGGTATATAATTAAATATGATTGTATACCAAGCAATGTGGTACATCAGCAACAGCTAGACTGATGGTGCAGTATATGAGATTGTTATTATGCGGGGTGTGGTATATCAGAGAGTGTTATAGTTAGTAGTGTGGTATATCAGAGAGTGACAGCGAGGGGTGTGGGATATATCAGAGAATGTTACAGTGAGGAGTGTTGGGTATATCAGGGAATGTTACAGTGAGGGGTGTGGGGTATATCAGAGAGTGACAGCTAGGGGTGTGGGGTATATCAGGGAATGTTACAGTGAGGGGTGTGGGGTATATCAGAGGGTGACAGCTAGGGGTGTGGGGTATATCAGAGATTGATAGCTAGGGGTGTGGGGTTTATCAGAGAGTGACAGCTAGGGGTGTGGGGTATATCAGAGAGTGACAGCTAGGGGTGTGGGGTACATCAGAGAGTAACAGCAAGGGGTGTGGGGTATATGAGAGTGACAGCGAGGGGAGTTGGGTATATCAGAGTGTGACAGCAAGGGATGTGGGATATATCAGAACGCACAACTGGTCTTGTAACCACTGTCACAACTGGCTCATAAGAGACTGTTGACTAAAGTTGAAGCTCATGGAATTGAGGGCAAATTATTGACCTGGTCAGGAAATTGGCTGAACAGCAGGAGACAGAGAGTAGGGATAATGGGCAGGTACTCAAATTGGCAGGATGTGACTAGTGGTGTCCCACAGGGATCTGTGTTGGGGCCTCAACTATTCACTGTATTTATTAACGACTTAAATGATAGGATAGAGAGCCACATATCCAAGTTTGCCGATGACACAGATAGGCAGCATTGTAAGCAGTGTAGATGGAAGCATAAAATTACAGAGAGATATTAATAGATTAAGTGAATGGGAAAAACTGTGGCAAATGTATTTCAATGTAGCCAAGTGTGATGTCATCCACTTTGGACCTAAAAAGGATAGATCAGAGTACTTTCTAAATGGTGAAAAACTCGAAACAGTGGAGGTCCAAAGAGATTTAGGGATCCATGTACATAGAGCATTAAAATGTCATGGGCAGGTACAGAAAATAATCAAAAAGGCTAATGGAATGCTGGCCTTTATATCTAGAGGATTAGAATACAAGGGGGTAGAAGTTATGCTACAGCTATACAAAGCCCTGGTTAGACCACACCTGGAGTACTGTGTTCAGTTCTGGGCATTGCACTTTAGGAAGGATATATTTGCCTTGGAGGGAGTGGAGCGTAGAACTAGAATGGTACCTGGACTGCAAGGGTTAAATTACGAGGAGAAATTACACAAACTAAGGTTGTACTCCTTGGAAATTAGAAAATTAAGGGGTGATTTGATTGATGTTTTCAAGATATTAAGGGGACCTGATAGGGTAGATAGAGAGAAACTATTTCCGCTGGTTGGGGAGTCTAGGACTAGGGGACATAGCCTAAAAATTAGAGCCAGGACTTTCAGGAGTGAAGTTAGGAAACACTTCTACACACAAAGGGTGGTAGAAGTTTGGAGCTCTCTTCCGCAAACTGCAGTCAATGCTAGCTCAATTGTTAATTTTAAATCTGAGATTGATAGATTTTTGTTAACCAAAGGTATTAAGGGATATGGGGCTACAGCGGGTATATGGAGTTAGGTCACACATCAACCATGATCTCATTGAACGGCGGAACAGACTTGAGGGGCTAAATGGCCTACCCCCGATCCTATGTTCCTAACCATGTCTGGCATTACCATATCTCCCTCTCCAGAGCCAAATCCTTCTACTACTCTAAGAAAATCCTGGAGGGTAAGGAAAATCCACAATTTATTTTCTCCATGACAAACCACTTCCTCAATCTCCCTTCCCTAAACTTCCAACACCAAGTTCAATGAGTAGATGGTTTTCTTCATCTCTAAGATTGCCATCCATGAAGCTGCCTCAGCAATCACCTCCCCCTCCTCTTCTCCCCTACTTATCACCCTCCAGATCTTCAATCCTTCCTGACTCCCATGTCTGCTGAAATCATTAATTATTTCCTTTGCTCTTGAGCTGTCCCTCTCCCTTTCAAATCTGCCATCGTCGCCCCCTGTCCCCCTCCTCAAAAAGCTCACTCTTGACTCCTCTGCCTCCTCAAAATATGAGTCAATGTTTAACCTCAGTTTCCTCTCGCAGATTGTTGAATGTATCATTCATTGCCTTGTGGCCCTTTGCTCACCTCTCCCACAACTCCCTGTCTCAATCCCTTCAGTCTGGCTTCTGCCCCGATTGTTAGTACCACGACCATCCTGGTCAAAGATGCCTATACTATACATGGTGGCTACGACCACGGTGAGTCATCCTTCTTTGACCGTCCTGTGGTATTTGACATGGGTCGACCACATCTGCCTCCTCCACCACCTTTCCTCCATGCTCCACCTTAATGGGCCACCCCCCTTGTGTGGTTCTACCTCTACTTGTCCCAATGCAGCTAACACATCTCCAGCAATGGCTTCTCCTCCCGTCCCCTGACTGGAGTTCCCCAAGAATCCATCTGCAGCCAGCTTCTCTTCCTCATCTATCTGCTGCCCCTCAGTGACATCATCTATAGGCACAAGGTCAGCTTCCACATGTATGTTAATGATGCTCGGATCCATCATTTCCCTTGACCTTGTGACCAACTCTCTGCTGTCAGCTTGCCTGTTTGACATAGCGTCTTGGATAAGCCAGAATTTTCTCTAACCGAACTTCAGGGTGACCTTTGCCATTGTTTTCAGGCCTCACCATAAAATTTGCTCCCTTGCCCCTGCATCAGTCCTCCTCCCTGTTGCTCACTCAGGCTGAACCAGGTTGTGTGCACCCCCAGTGTCCTAGTCAACCGGGAACTCAGCTTCAAATCCCACTGTATCCATCACCAAGCCCCCTTATTTCCACCTCCTCATCATTGTGTGCCTCTGCACTTACCTCAACCACAACACTGCCAAAACCCTCAACACCTCCATCTCCTTGGAACTCAATTTCTCCAGTACTCCCCTCATTGAACCCCACCCTCCTCAAAATCCAACCTGTCCAAAATTCATCCTGTCCCACATTAAGTGCCGCACACCTATCACCCACGTTATTGCTGACCCACATTGGCTCTCTGTCCGTCAACGCATCGGATTTTCAATTGCCATCTTCAAATCATTCGACAACCTCCCCACCCTCCTCTACCTCAGCAACCTCCTCCTGCCTACATCCCCTCCCCTCCACTATTGGTGACAAAGTCTTCAGCCATTTTAGCCCCACTCTCTGAAGCTCCTCCCTTCAAAACTCTCAGCCTCTAAAAATCCAAAAACCCATCTCTTTGACCAAGCCTTTGGGTTTGGTGTCCATTCCTCGCTTCCTCAGTGAACCAGCTTGGGACATCTTTCTACATATAATGTGTTATATAAGTGCAAGTTGTTAGGATGTAGTGTTACAGTGAGGTGGTATATCAGAGAGCGCTATAGCAAATACATGGTGCATCGGAAAATGTAATAATCAGGAATTAAGGGTTAATATAGTTGCTATGGCATTGTCTAAGTTGAAACCTCTCGTGCCCAAAAATGAAAAACAACTAACACGCAGAAAAGAAAGAATAAAAGCTTTATTATTGTTAGAGTAATAAGTGCACAAGGTTTAAATATAGATTTTGCATTTTAAATTGGTTGGTTCTTTTACAGAATATTGGCTAGTAACCATTAATCCTATGGCCAACATCACACCAAACAGACATTAATATATCACACACAGTAAGAAATAATATACACAATAAGGAACAAAGATAGCTGGAAGATGGAATATTATAAATGGCAGTTTGTAGTGTTTCTCAGAAACTAGCGTACGGCGTGAATGAAATAGCGTCTGCATCGAGCTATCGAAAGAACTTACAAGGAGTGGAAGCCGCCCCTCCCTCAACAGTGCTCTCTAACAGAGTGTTTGGCTTCCAATCAGAGGATCAAGAGTTGAATCCCAGTCTCAAAAGTGATCAAATTTGCCTTCCACATCCCCCTCCCCCCCGATGAGTTGGGTTTGCTTAGCGCTCATATGGGTCATTAAATGGAGATCTCCATGGTGATTGAATGTTCCATTATTGTTGAGGGGTGTGAGGCCCACAGAAGCGCAGCTCCTGTTTCGAGCTGTTGAGAATTCCATCGCCAAATATATCTATCTTGGCAAAATGTTTAAACTTTTTTTAAAAAATGGACAAAAGTGTTTTGTTTACCACAGCCATAAAGGCGATCCAGCAGCCCAAATGGGCGCCCTTTTGCTGGAGTTGGTTAATCTTGGCTCTTCCAGGAATTCGGTCTGAATGGAAATGCTCTTTGAGCCGCAACACGTTTCTCCAAATACCTGAAACCGTGCGCAGCAGAACTGACCAAAGAGTCCCATTCCTTCTCAAAACCCATCTTTCAAGCATGCTTTGGGTCACCCCATCTAAGTTCTCCCCCCTGGCTGAGTGTCCATCACTTTTACCTATTTTTTTATCCCTTGCTCTCAAGCCTCGTGAGGTGTTTTCCAGCCTAAAGGCGATATATAATTGCAACTCAGTGAAGCCCAAACTGATGCAAACTAAACAAATTGGAATAGATTCAAACTGGGGCGATTCCAATCCTGAGAGAACAATGGAGTTTACCTGACTTGTGTCAGAAAATCCTGGAACAAGAATCGGGGAGGAGGGGTGGTGGGGGGGGGGGGGGGGGGGGGGTTCAGTCATGGACACATCCATGGTTCAGGCCACTTCAGTTGAGGTTCGGGTTTAAACTCTTTACCCTTGTCTGATGGAGGGATCATTGCGGTGGAAGACAGCAGCAAGGAGGGGCCATAAAAGGGCAATAGAATACAATGCAGACAAACACGCTTGAGTTGGAAATTCTTTTGGCTTACAGAGACCCCTCGATCTCTCACGCCCTGTTCCAAGGGCGAGCAACGGGTATTTTAGTGTCCACAGCATGACAAGACTGTCCGGCTCAGGCCTACCATCTCTCTTTGGATTTAAAATATCTCATTACATCCACCAATAAACTTCATGAGCACAACACTGATACTCAGTCCACTGATGGAGAGTGATGTTTGGGAGCGTTCCCTGAGGTTTCCCAGCGTTCTGGGTTAGGTACGTTGACCAGCAATGGTAAGTAAGCTGAAGGTGACAATGAAGGCCAACGGCATGAGTGTGGAAAAACACGTACTGGATGATTGGATCTCGAGTGGGGTCCAACATCCGCCTATCGATGTCCCACAGGAATCCACGCCGCGTCTTACATTGGTTCAAGTACAAATAGTTTGCAGGAGTTTCATCAATTCTGTTCACGAGCGTTGGATTTTTCCTCCCCTCCCCAACTCAAGAAGGTGGCTTAGGAATGTAACAGGCCAGGGAAATTATTCCTGAACCCCAATCTCCAGCTCCATCAATCTTTAGCAGCCGCATTAATTTTTTTTTTGTGTTCTTTAAGATGAGGGATGTTAGTGCTGGGGGATTGGAACCAGGCACCCAGTGTAAACACCAAGCACTTCCAGGCCAGGTACAGCACAGCAAGATGGAGAGCAAAGCTACCTCTACTCTGCCCCACCAACATGCCTCATCCCCAACCTCAGAACGACAGCTGGTCCTACACTTGTTCCACTGACCTCTCTAACCATCCTTTGCCCTGTCTGAGTTGCATTGCCAATCGGTGCCAAACTAGGGGCAGTTTTGTGCGATTGGTCCGTGCCCACTAGAATCTGGTCTGAGTCTGCCCGAACTCATTTGCCTTACAACCAGCAGACAGAGGAGTCATTCAACCCGACCTTCTGGGTTGGATTTAGAACCCAAGGTCCCAGGTGAATGGTCAATGTCTAAACCCAGTTCCCCACTGATCATTTACAGGAGTCTCTAACCCACCCTGCTAACCTCTACTACCTAGTAAATCAGCAATCTCACCTACTGCCTTTTGAATGCTTCACACTGGCTCCCTCATATTTTCTCCTGTATTTTTTCTTTGTTCAAGAGTGAAAGTAAACTAATAAAAATTAGTTTACTTTCACTCTTAGTTTATTAGTTTATTTTCACATCGTTCACCTGACGAAGGAGGAAGCCTCCGAAAGCTTGTGAATTTAAAATAAAATTGCTGGACTATAACTTGGTGTTGTAAAATTGTTTACAATAAAAATAAAGTAATCAAATTATTCTGCTCTTGCTGAATAAAAGGTACAATAGCCGGGCCTGGGTGAGATTGGTGTTTCTCAATCAATGGGTCCATTCATTGAAAGTTACTTGGTCGCTGATGCCCGATTACAGCCTTGTGGAGCTGTATGGACCCCGTTGTCTGTCCTCTCCTATGAACGACAGAGATTCCTGTAAATATTAAAAACACATGCATCTGTACAGCACCTTATTGTACCTCAAGAGCACCTCAACCCTGCTTCAGATCAGTGACAGCCTTTTTGCACACAGTGAGATCCCAAGAATGAAATGAATGACCAGATAATCGGATTTTGGTGGTGCTGGATGAGGGAGGAATGTTGCCCAGGACTTTGTGCTCTTCTTCAGATACTGCCATGGATTCCGTAACATCGACCTAGGCTAGCACATGGGACCTCGGCTATCTCATTCTGAAAGGCGGCACCTCCGACAGTGCAGCACTGCCCCACTACTGCACTGGAGTGTCAGCCTAGATTATGTGATCAAGTTCGGGAGTAAACTTGAACCCACAACCTTCTAACCCAGAGACAAGAGCTACCAAGTGGTATATGAGAAAGAAAGAATTTGTGCTTTTACAGCCTTTCACAATGTCACAAAGCCCTTTACAGCCAACAAAGTACTTTTGAAATTGTAACGTAGCCAATTTGCGCACAGCAAGATCCCACAATCAGCAATGAGAAAAGAGATCAGATAATCTGTTTCAGTAATGTTGGTTGAGGGACAAATATTGGCCAGGACAGCCTGGGCCACAGGATCTTTTACATCCAACTGAAAGGACCTTGGTTTAACATCTTGTTTTAAAAACAGCACCTCCGACAGTGCAGCACTCCCTCAGTACTGCACTGGACGGTCAGCCTAGGTTATGTGCTGAAGTCTCTGGAGTAGGACTTAAGGGTGGAATGAAGCGATGCAGTACTCCCTTTAAAGAGGGGAATAAAAAATATAACCCATGGTCCAGGGACCTTTCCTTTTGTGAAGTCTTTTGAAGTAAATTTATTAGTCTCTCATCTCTTTCCTGCCTCATGGTGCCTGAGACAACCCATTTCTTCACTGTTTTTACATCCAGCAGGTCGTGCTCTGGGTTGTTTCTGGAAAATAAAAGTCCCTTTTTACACGGATAGGTCCTGAGCCTGGCTCATGACTCCCGAGCAGAGTATTTATTAGAGTCTAGGAACTGCCAAACACAAAGGGGATGAAGTGCAACACGCAGTGAAATCAATGTCCCCTGTTTCACACTAATGGGATTCCACTAGAATTCTCAGGGTCACATCTTGTCTTAAAGCAGCGACCTGGCATGGCGTGTCTGGTGCTCTACAAGCCAAGCACTCATTTATTCAAAATATTCTGTAATTCTGCCTTTCTGCCAGAAGATGGTGGCATAGAGCTGCAGTCAGGCGACTGCATCGTGTTTAAGGTGTTTCACTTTAAGTGTGTAACTGTTTCTCCTATTTAAGTGGATGCAGCACTTGAAGAGTTTTAAAGAGCAAACAACCACTCGACTTGGATTTTACAATGAAAAAACTGGACTGCAGAGATCAGCAGGGTCCAATAGTCGAGTGACCAGAGACTTGAGCTCACAATCTGGAAGGCACTGCCTGAAAGGGCGGTGGAAGCAGATTCAGTAATAACATTCAAAAGGGAATTGGATAAATACTTGAAGGGGAAAGATTTGCAGGGCTACGGGGAAAGAGCAGAGGAATCTCAGGTGGGCACAGAATATCCCATGGCACTATTTTGAAGAAGAGCAGGGGAGTGCCCTAACCAATAATTATCCCTCAACTAATCAACCAACATCACTAAAACAGATTATCTGGCCATCAACACGTTGCTGTTTGTGGGATCTTGCTGTGCGCAAATTGGCTGCTGCGTTTCCCTACATTATAACAGCGACTACACTTCAAAAAGTACTTAATTGGCTATAAAGCGCTTTGGAACGTCCTAAGGTCGTGAAAGGCGCTATATAAATGCAAGTCTGTCTTTCTTAGTGGCGACGGTGTTGGACCAGAGATTGTGATTTCAGATCCCAGCAGCGCAAGTTGTGAAGATGAAGTCAATAAATCTGGTCATTTATGGACTAGCAACAGATGAAAAAAAAATCTCACCCCTGACCTGGTCCGGCCTCCATATAACTCAGTTGTAAAAACAAGTGCTATTCCTTAAGATGGAAGCCCAGCGCTGCTCAGGGCAAATAAAAGTACAGGCAGTAGGTACAGCCTTGCTAGTGTCGCCCGCGTCTTGTGAACAAAACAAAAATTAATTAGATTCTTGATCCTGAGTGTATGATCAGGTTTCAACCACAGTAACTTGCATTTATATTGCACCTTTAATGCAGTAAAAGGTCCCAAGGATCTTCACAGGAGTGTAATCAGACAAAATTTGACAGTGAGCCACATAAGCAGATATTAGGACAGGTGACCAGAAGCTTGGTCAAAGAGGTAGGTCTTAAGGAGCGTCTTAAAAGGAGAGGGAGGTAGAGAGGCCGAGATGGCTGGAGGCAGGGCCGCCAATGGTGGAGCGAAGGGAATCGGGGATGGGCAAAAGGCCAGAATTGGAGGAGCTCAAAGTTCTCTGAGCTGAATTAACCTTTGGATCTTCACACACACAAACACTGGGTGCGACGCAGTTTCTGGATTACATTCTGAGATTAGACATTTGGCTTTTTTAAAAATGTAAACAATTTTACAACACCAAGTTATAGTCCAGCAATTTTATTTTAAATTCACAAGCTTTCGGAGACTTAAAAGCTTGTGAATTTAAAATAAAATTGCTGGACTATAACTTGGTGTTGTAAAATTGTTTACAATTGTCAACCCCAGTCCATCACCGGCATCTCCACATCATTTTTAAAAATGAGTTGATTGTAAATAGAAAAAGGATTGACTTCAGATATGACAACAAACTATGTGGTGTACATAGAACGAATACAAGAGAGATTTCACGTCAGGCAGGATATGTAGGCTGAGGCAGCATGTTACATCTGGAATGTACTGCCTGAAAGGGTGGAAGCAGATTCAATAACAACTTTCAAAAGGGAATTGGATAAATACTTGAAAAGGAAACATTTACAGGGCTATGGGGGAAAGAGCAGGGGAGTGGGACTAATTGGATTGCTCTTTCAAAGAGCTGGCAAGGGCATGATGGGCCGAATGGCCTCCTTCTGTGCTGTATGATCCTTTAAACACTTTCCATCGTTATAACCTGTTTGAGAGATGGAGTTCATGGGGAACAGATTTGACCCATTTTAGTAAATGGCAGGGATGAGTGCCATAGTGGAATGTGAAACAAAAAATGAAGGTAGAAAAAAGAGCTTATCCATCACCAGAGTGAAGGTCAGTGAGACAATAACCAGCAGTGTCAGCCGGGGCTCCCTCTCCTCGAGTTATATCTTCGAGACTCCAGATGGCGCTGGCACTACAACTTTACTTGATCATATGTACTCTAAAGGGACTGTGCATCAAACCACCACTTACTGTTGGCATCTGATGCTAGTTAACTCATTCACTGGACATCGTTTTGCGAGCTATTTTAACAGAGGCGATAAACCCTTTAAAATAAACCAGCTAGTGCCCCACCAATGGGGGCCGCGCCTTCAGCAGCCTACGCCCCCAAGCTCTGGAATTCCCTCCCTAAACCCCCCTCTCCCCCTTTAAGACGCTCCTTAAAACCCTACCTCTTTGACCAAGCTTTTGGTCATCTGTCCTAAGATCTCCTTATATGGCTCGGTGCCAAATTTTGTTTGATGATCACTCCTGAGAAGCGCTTTGGGGATGTTTTACTACGTTAAAGGCGCTATATAAGTGAAAGTTGTTGTTAAGACAGCGCACGGAGAAATGTTAAGTGTTTGCAGTAGGAGAATCCCCTTCCCCCAATGTTCAAACAATAGCCTAACCTTCCGGTACCCCATGAACTAAATTCCGACACCGTTGTTTACAATACGTAGCATAGTTTCGAGCAGACTTTCTGGAAGTTTCAGGAGGAAGGATGAAGCGCACCAAACAGGATCAATGAACAACTGTGGAAACCAACCCTTTTCAAAGATTAAACGCAGACTTCCCACCAGAGTGTCGACATTTGCCGTCACTTTTTTAACCAGTAGAAAGAAAAAAAAACTTGCATTTATATAGCACCTTTCACGACCTCAGGACGTCCCAAAGCGCTTTAAAACCAATTAAATACTTTTGAAGTGTAGTCACTGTTGTGATGTAGGAAATTCGGCAGCCAATTTGTGCACAGCAAGATCCCACAAACAGTAATGTGATAATGACCAGATCATCTGTTTTTTTTAAGGTGTTGGATGAGGGATAAATGTTGGGAAGACACCGGGGAGAACCCCACCCCCCCTGCTCTTCTTCGAAATAGTACCATGGGATCTTTTACATCCTCCTGAGAGGGCAGACGGGGCCTCGGTTTAACGTCTCATCCCAAAGACGGCACCTACGACAGTGCAGTACTGGAGTGTTGGCCTAGATTTTGTGCTCAAGTCTCTAGAGTGTTTAACTTGTCAGAGTTAGTGATAGGTAAATGAGAAATACCATTCGGGATCACCCTGTGGCGATGCTCATGGTGAGTGTGAGGAGATGGTAGAATTTTGAGAGAGATGTGTTGACAGGGTGATGTCAGCGGGTAGTTGCAAAGTGCATTTTGATTGGCTCAAAATTTTAATGGTGAGATTTTTTTTTGGACCAATCAGAAAAGCATTAATTTGTTTAGTACCAAAGACACATTTTAAATGTGCCACATGAAAGACTTTTAACAGATTTGAGAAACTGGGATCTGACCATGCAAAACACGTCATTCACAATTTCTTACACAGAGCAGCCCTGGAATTCTGCAGAAAGAATGGAAAGTACTGGAAATACAGAGCAGGCCCGTCAGCATCTATCTTAGAGGGCCTTAGAGAGGACGCAGAAGAGATTTACTAGAATGATTCCAGGGAAGAGGGACTTTAGTTATGTGGATGAACTGGAGAAGCTGGGGTTGTTCTCCTTGGAACAGAGAAGGTTGCGAGGAGATTTGATAGAGGTATTCAAAATCATGAAGGGTCTAGACAGAGTAGATAGAGAGAAACTGTTCCCATCGGCAGAAGGGTCAAGAATCAGAGGACATAGATTTAAGGTGATTGGCAAAAGAACCAAGGGTGACAAGAGGAAAAACATTTTTACACAGCGAGTGCTTAGGATCTGGAATGCACTGCCAGAGGGGGTGGTGGAGGCAGATTCAATCACGGCCTTCAAAAGGGAACTGGATAAGTACTTGAAAGGAAAAAATTTGCAGGGCTATGGGGATAAGGCGCGGGAATGGGACCAGCCGGATTGCTCTTGCAGAGAGCCGGCATGGACTCGACGGGCCGAATGGCCTCCTTCCACGCTGTAACCTTTCCATGACTGTATGATTCTACAGTGATTCCAGCGTGACGGTTAGTTAGAACCAGCTGAAATATCGCCCTCTCTTTTCAAATGCTAGTGGGCCTGTTGCCCGATTGCGACATTCCCTATTTTTACTTCAGATTTCTAGGATTCATGGTTTTTTTTCTTGTCCCTGTTCAAGCGATTTTTTTAATAAAATGCATTTTTAAACAAAGAAATCCTAATAAA